>NC_092050.1:70625806-71225806 GCF_003086295.3 Arachis hypogaea
GGCACCGTTTCAAGAGAAGAGTTAGATGGTTCAGGCAAGTGTTGAAATTATCACCAAAAACAGAAAAGTCGTCCATGAAGACCTCTAAAAATTTTTCAACCATATCAGAGAAAATGGAAAGCATACACCTCTGAAACGTGGCTGGGGCGTTGCATAACCCAAATGGCATCCTCCTGTATGCAAAAACTCCAAATGGACATGTGAAGGCGGTCTTCTCTTGGTCCTTGGGATCTACCACGATTTGATTGTACCCAGAATACCGTCCAAAAAAAATAATAGGCATGGCCGGCCAATCTTTCCAGCATCTGATCAATAAATGGGAGAGGGAAATGATCTTTCCTTGTGGCATCATTCAATCTTCTATAGTCTATGCACATTCTCCACCCAGTCACTGTTCTAGTGGGGATCAACTCATTCTTCTCATTAGTGATGACCGTCATTCCTCCTTTCTTTGGTACAACTTGAACCGGGCTTACCCATGAGCTGTCAGATATTGGGAAGATTATCCCTGCATTCCACAACTTCATTACTTCCTTCTGGACAACTTCTTCATTGTGGGATTTAGCCTTCTTTGAGGTTGAACCACTGGTTTGGAATTGTCTTCCAAGAGGATCTTATGCATACACACTGCAGGGCTGATGCCTTTCAGGTCATGAATGGTCCATCCCAAAGCATCTTTGTGAGCTTTGAGTACATCAAGAAGTTCTCCTTCTCCTTTTTTTTCAGGGATGAATTAATGATCACTGGGAAGCTTTCCGATGTGCCAAGGAATGCATATTTGAGATGGGTGGGTAATGGCTTCAGTTCTTGTTTTCGTACTTCTTCCTTCTTGTCTTGTTTTCATCTTGCTCAATAGAAGTCTCAGCTACTTGTTCCTCTGTTGTCCCTTGATTTCCTTCTTGCTCTTGAGGACTTTCTTCCAGCATTTCTTCCACCAAACTCTCTATCATATCCACTCTCATGTAATCCTCTTGCTCAGGAATGTGTTGCATTGACTTGAAAACGTTTATGACCATTTGTTCATTGTGGACCCTGAAGATCATTTCTCCTTTTTCTACATCAATGATGGCTCTTGTTGTGGCTAGAAATGGCCTTCCCAAAATGATTGAATTGTTTCCTTCCTCTTCAGTATCCAAAATCACAAAATCTGCTGGGAAAATAAACTCCCCAACCTTCACCAACAGATTCTCCACAATTCCATTGGGTGTTTTGATTGATCTGTCACCATGACCAACGACATCCTGGTGGGTTTAAGCTCTTCTATGGCAAGCTTTCTCATCATTGAGAGAGGCATTAAGTTGATGCTGGCACCAAAGTCACAGAGAGCTTTGTTGAGAACTATTCTGCCAATGGTGCATGAGACTACAAAGCTTCCTGGATCCTTGAGTTTTGGTGGAATGCCCCTTTGAATCACAGCACTGCATTCTTCGGTGAGTAACACGGTTTCCTTCTCAAGCCAACTTCTTTTCTTGTTGATAAGCTCCTTCAAAAACTTGGCATACAGAGGCATTTGCTCAAGTGCTTCAGCCAAGGGAATATTGATCTCCAGCTTTTTGAAAGTCTCAAGGAATTTATGAAAATGTTGGTCCTTAGTCTCTTTGCTGAACCTCTGGGGATATGGCAGTGGAGGTGTGATGCTCTTTCCTACTTGTTGCTGTCCCTGAATCACTTCTTTTGAATTGTGTCGTTGGTTGTTCTTCTCTTTGAGTTTCTCAGTGCTCTTGCTTGGTATCACAACTTGATCCTTGGCTTCATCTGCCTTTATTTGCTTTTCATCTTCTATTGGTCTTTTGCTGCTCTCTACTTACTTCTTTGTAGTGTCATTGTTACTCATCAATGTTCTCCCACTCCTTAATTGTATCGCCTTGCATTCTTCCTTAGGATTTGGGATTGTGTCACTCGGAAGTGAGCTTCAAGGTCTCTCAACAGAAATCTGCTTAGAGATTTGCCCAATCTGCCTCTCTAGGCTCTTCATGGAGGCTTCATGGTTCTTGGTTGTCATTTCCTGGTACATTTTGTCTATCAAAGTTTCCAAGTTAGTGAGTCTTTGAGATTCAGGTGATGCTTGTGGTGGGTTGTGAGATGTGGATGGTGGATGGTGGGCATTTTGGTTGGTGGGTTGGTTATTGGATTGGTAATGGTTGGGGTTGGGGTAGTTGTTTTGAGGTTTTCTGTAAGGTTTTGGTTAGTTTGATGCTGGTTGTGATTTTGGTTGTTCCTTGAAGTGTTTTGGTTTGAGTTCCTCTGCCATGGTTGTTGGTTTTGGTTGTGATTGTCTCCCCATCTGAGGTTTGGGTGGTTCTTCCAAGACGGGTTGTATGTGTCACCATACACTTCATTCTGTCCAGTGTTTTGGTTATGCATGTACTGCACTTGCTCCTGTTGTTGCTCTTCTTGGCTTTCTTCATTCTGCACACACACAGTTGATGGGTGGCTTGTGTTCACAGCTGCTACTTGAAGGCTGTCAATCCTTTTGGCCATTTGTTCAAACTGTTGTTGAATTTGTTGCTGCATCATTTTGTTTTGAGCTAAGATTGAATCTACTCCTTCTAGCTCCATTACTCCTCTCCTTTGTGATGGTTGGTGGTTTCTTTGATGAGCAAAGAAATATTGATTGTTGGCCACCATGTCCACAAGATTCTGGGCTTCCTCAGCAGTTTTCATCAATCGTAGTGAACCTCCAGCAGAATGATCTAATGCCTCTTGAGATTTCAATGTCAGGCCTTCATAGAAATTTTGCAGCACGTCCCATTCATTGAACATCTCTGGAGGACACTTTCTGATTAAGGCTTTGTACCTCTCCCATGCTTCATACAAGGATTCGGCATCTAATTGTGTGAATGTCTGCACCTCGGTTTTCAGCTGATGACTCTTTGGGGTGGAGAGAATTTGGCTAGAAATTTAGTCACCAAGTCATCCCAACTAGTGATACTTCCTTGGGGAAAAGTTTCAAGCCATTGTGCGGCCTTGTCCCTTAATGAGAACGGGAACAGCAGAAGCTTGTAAGTTTCAGGATTCACGCCATTGGATTTGACAGTGTCACAAATCCTTAAGAAGGTAGATAGATGTTGATTTGGATCCTCCAATGGTCCTCCCCCAAACGAGCAGTTGTTTTGGACCAATGTGATGAGTTGTGGCTTCAGTTCAAAGTTATTTGCATTGACATTAGGGGTGAGAATGCTGCTTCCACAATGTCTAGCATTTGCAAAGGTATAGGAGGCCAGTACTCTCCTCTGTTGTGGGTTATTGTTAACCCCTCCTCCTGGATTAGATGGATCTCCTTCAATCTCGTGATATTCTTCCTCAGATTCTTCCTCTCCAACAATATTTTTCCCTCTTCAGCTCTTCTTAACCTTCTAAGAGTTCTCTGGTCAGTTTCAGATAAAACAGGAATGGATTTCCTGTACCTGACATACAAACAAAACAAAAGAAACACCACCAGTAACACTTCAATCTATTGCTAGAATGAAGTTTAGTTTAAGCAAAATTTCAAATAGTTAGTGTGTCAGTCAAAAATTAGAGAAACAGAAAAGAAAAAGTGCTTGATCTAGATCTCCACTTCACTTAATCATTGTCAATCTATTTCAATCCCAGCAACGGCGCCAAAAACTTGATGGTGTTTTTGCGGAAAACGAATTCCAAACACACAAAACTCACCGGCAAGTGCACCGGGTCGTATCAAGTAATAATAACTCACGTGAGTGAGGTCGATCCCACAGGGATTGAAGGATTGAGCAATTTCAGTTTAATGGTTGATTTAGTCAAGCGAATCAAGATTTGGTTGAGTGATTTGTGATTAACAGAATTTAAATTGCATGGAAAGTAAGGGAATGGGTAAATTGCATGAAATTAAAGAGAACAGAAAATAAAGTGCTGAATCTTAAAGAACAAGAAATTAAATGGCAGAAACTTAGAATGCAAGAAATGTAAATTGCAGAATCTTAAAGTGCAAGAAATGTAAATGGCTTGAATTGTAAAGGGAATTGGGAATTGGATTTGCAGAAATTAAACAAGGAAAAGAAAAATTCAACAAACAGGAATGTAAAAGATGGATTCAATTAAACCGGATCTTAAATGAAAATGAGAATAAGCTTGGTGTGACAACGAAATAAGGAAATTGAAATTGAAAGATATAGATCTCAGGACTCAAGAGACTAGATAGCCAAGTCTAAATCTCACTGCCTTCCTAGATCCAGCAAGAATAATTGCAAAGGAAATAAAGAAATGTAAATTGCAGAAGAGTAGAAGCCGAAGCAGTTAACAGAAATGGAAATTCAATTATGCAGAAAATTAAACGAGATCTCAAGGTGAGATTGAAACAGAAGTTCTTCAATTCTCCACCCAAGATCCGAAACAAGAAAAGTAAAAAGTGCTCAAACAAGAACAAGGAAGAAGACAGATCAATTCTCCTCCCTAATTCTCTTGAATTCTAAAAACAACAATGCAAAAATGTCAAGGTGCTCTCCACTGTAAGTGTTCTGAAAATTTCTCAGGAAAAGCCCTCTTTAAAACTTGAATCCTAAGCTATTTATACACTTTCTTCAAATGGTCTTCAAGCCTTGAATTGGGCCTTTGCTCTTGATGGAATTGGGTTGATAAGAGTCTCTGTTGATTGCTCTTGGAGTTGGAGAGAAACCCATTGTGAACCGGGTCAAGAATCATAAAAGTTTGAGTAAAAATTTGAGGCAAACTTTTACTCAAACTTTTTATACCAGATGGCTTCACTTGCTGCTACCAACATTTGGGCTAAAGTTTGAGGTCAAACTTTTGCTCAAACGTTGGTCCCCTTGTGTATATGTGTGGCGCCAACGTTTGCCAAAAAGCTTGAGGCAAACGTTGGCGCAAGCTTTTCACCTCCAGGGTGTGCAAGTGTGGCGCCAACATTTGCCAAAAAGTTTGAGGCAAACGTTGGCGCAAACTTTTCTCCTCCAGGGTGTAGGTTTTGTGATGCCAACGTTTGCCAAAAAGTTTGAGGCAAACGTTGGCTCAAGCTTTTTTACCAAAAGTTTGAGCTAAAGTTTGAGGCAAACTTTGGCTCAAGCTTTTTTTCCTCTGGGGTGTTTTCAATTCTTCCAAAAGTTTGAGCTAAAGTTTGAGGCAAACTTTGGCTCAAGCTTTTTGTTCTCTCTTGCTCCTAGCCATTCCTTCTTTCTTCAACCTTCTTCAAAACTCTTTTCACCTATCATCAATCAATCAAAACAATCAAAGCTATGCCCCAAATCATGAGATTGTGTTTCTTTCATAATATATGACAATTATAGCATAAAATCTCATGAATTCATCCATGGTTGATTGAATCAAAGGAAACATGGAAATCTACCCAATTGGCTTGCTTATGGCTTAAGAAAGTGCATAAAATCAATTGAAAACAAAAGAAAAAGGCTAGTGAAACTAGGCTAAGATGACTTGTCATCAAACCCTATGGGGTTTACCATTTGTGCCATCCCTCAAAGTTGGATATCTTCAAGGTCAATGGGCACCGTCTCAAGTTGTATCATGGTGAGCAAATGAAGAGCAACAAAGAGGTTGAGGTATTCCTTTTGGAAGACGCACCTCTGAGCAAAGGGCAATGAACAAGTGAAAGTCCAACTTAAGGACATTAAACAAAAGTGCTAGGTGGGAGACACCCCACCATGGTGAGATCTATCCTTTCCCTCCTTTGTATACCGTCTTTTCTTTTGAATTCTTCATTGTTTTGTAATTGCTTAGCTACACTTTTGCTTGATTAGCATTGCTTGTGCCTACCTTGGATAACTTGTTCATAAAGACTTGCATTGATTTTTCCATGAATGACTTGATTGTGTGGTAGAAGCACACTTCTCTTTAAATTTTGCATTGATTTTAGGTGTTTTTGACTTCTTTGGCTTGTTTGGCCAGTGAATACATGATAATTAGGCATTTCTTCTATTCATTCAAAAAAAAAAGAAGGGGGGGGCACGCATGCGCGCACTGTGCGCGTATGCGTCCCTAGGCTTTCGCAACTCCTGGGCCATTTACCAGAGAGTTGCGCAAATTCTGGGCCAGCTTTGGGCCCTGGGCATGACCAACATTACGCGTGCGTGCACGACACGCGTACGCGTCCATGTCAATTCACGCAAAAACATGCGTGCGTGCACGAGCCGCATACGCGTCACTACTGCGTTTTGCGACCCTGGGCCATCGTCCAGAGAGTTGTGCCCTGGTTGGGCCAATTTCATGCTACTGGCCCAGCTCAACTCACCCGTAGGTGCACCTGGCGCGCACGCGTACCTCGACCATAATGCCAATTGACGCGTCAGCGCACCATGCACGTCTGCGTCGCTCAACAAATTTTACTTTCTGGTACTTTTTCCCGAGAGTTGGGCCAGAGTTGTGCCCAACCTGTGCTGACAGCACAACACATATGCACGTGCATGCGCACCTGGCGGTCGCGCGCACACTCACATTTTCTACTTCATGCACATGCACATTGTGCGTATCCGCGTCGTTACTAATTTTGCCCATGCGCGTGCACGCATGCATGGCGCGCGCACGTTGGTTTCGCGAACCAATTGAATGAACGTGTACCTTTCTCCCTCCATTTTCTTTCCTTCTTCTTACCACCACCCCTATTCTTCACCTCTACCCTCCTCTACCATCCCTACCTCTTCTTCTATGCCACCTCTAGCAGCAACCACCACCTCCGGGGGACCCACGCCTCTTTTCCCTCTCCTCTTCTTCACTAACCTTTCTCTCACCCCCATACCCTATCTCCTTCTCCCCCTTCAAGGTACCCCTCCTTTCTAATTTTTTTTTAGTTTTTAGTTCCCCTTTCTCTTTTTCCATTTCCCTAACTAAATGCTCTTACTTTTTTTTAAGTAGTTGCATTCATGTTCTCCTTGTTTATTGCATTTTATTTCTTTATTTCTTTTCATTTTCTCATGGGTGTTCTAAGTGAAGCTTACTCTTGCATTGATGAGTTTGTTTGATTTACTTGCTTTCTTTTGTATTTAGTGGTGTGATATGATGATTGTTGATGCTTTATGGGATGCTACATTGTCCCTCTTCTCTAAGTTTTTGTCATAAAGGGATGAACACCACGTGTTTGATGAAAGCACCGCATGACTTCTTAGAATCATTTTGACTAAGTGTTCTCTATTTTGGTGTTCCTTCTCATTCACTTGTTTGTTCATGTATACATTGAACTTACTACATTTCTTGTTGCATTTCTACAAGCTTATCCCATATTTTACTTACTTCTTGTTGTTATTGTTATGAGTGTCCGCTTCTCATGCTTCGTGTTCGCATGCCTATACCGCTCATGTATCATATGCTAGTGACTAGCGATGATCTTCATTATTGTCTTAGTTACATGTTGCAGCTGTCATGTCTCTAAGCCACTTATTCTTTTGCGCTTTATCACTTGCATGATTACTCTTTCTTGGCGCCTCTTTAGGCTTAATTTCACCACCTTTCCTTCTTTTTTAGGATGGTGCTCAAAAGAGACAATGGAAAGGCACCCAAGAAAGCACCACCACGGTCTACTGGCAAAGCACACCAAGGCCCGCAAGCTAAGGCCCTCCTTACCAAGCCCAGGAGCGTTGCTAACATTGATATTTCGGAAAAAGACAATCCGGCATGGGACCCGAACAAGTTCCCCAACCGCTATTGCGAGCTTGTCTATCCCTTGATCAAGCCAAGGAACTATCATGCAAAGCCCCTTCTGACCCCTACGACTCATGTCATACCGCTCATTTTGCCCCGCATCGAATGGCGGCAATGGGAATTCCTATTGCGGAAGCCACGGAGGCAAACTTGTCATGGGTGTCTGAATTTTACACCAATTACCATTCCCCTTCCCTCACATCGGTATTGGTGCGCCGAAGGCAAGTTCCTGTCACGGAGGAGGCATTCAAAATGTGCTTAAGACCGGACCGTTAGCGGATGGGGTTGATGCCTATCAGGAGATTTTGTTGGCCCGGTGCGAATATGCGTTTGATTGGGAGGCTATCCTTAAGGTCATTGCCACACCCGAATCATTCTGGATTCGAGAAGGATGAGGCCCCGGCCCAAGGGCATTGACGCACGTTTTCTCACCAGAGAGGCTCAAGCATGGGCCCAAATTCTATCACTGCCGAGTTAGCCTTGTTGGTTTGGTGTGTCCTTACAGAGAGGCCGGAGCATATCTCGCGTCTCATCCGCCAATCTATGGGCCGTATTCACACTAAGGGGAATCTACCTTTTCCCGCTCTAGTGACCGACTTAGTCGCCGCAACCGGTGTTCCCCGAGAGACCATGGATAGAAGGGCCATGATCCCGATGGACGGAGATATTGTTCCAAACGGGAGGTACCTTTACCCTCCGGCGGACACCGAAGAGCCACACTTATCCGTCCCCATGCGCATCCCCTCTTCCTCATCCGCACCACCAAAGTCATCCATGCAACGCATAGAGGAACTCCACAAGAAGCTTGACCGTTATGAGTGGCGTAACTAACGCCGATACACTTTTGTCAAGAAGCTTCTAAGTTGCCTAGCACCGCCTATGGAAGAATCGGAAATTTCCACATCCATCGGTACCAATATTGTTGAAAGCGATAATGATAAAGAAGTGGATGGACACGCGGAAGCCGATCAACTACTCTGTCTCACTCAAGGCACGGAGGACCGTGCCAACTTCTAAGTGTGGGGAGGTCGGTCGGCCGACCGTTCTCCATAGGTAACACCCGAATAAATTTCTGGAACTTCTTTTCTTAACTAGAGTAGATTGCATACTAGGTCTTTCATTTTTGACATCTTTTGCATATTAGTATCTCTTAATAAATCCACTTGGTTAGAGCAATGACTTCTATTCTAGAAAACTAGAATTTTACGGCAAACCTACCAATTTTGAAATTTGAAAATCTTTTGATGCTTAACTTGTTTGAAGAATGTATTTTGGAACATGGGATTTGAGCCAAGACCGCAAGCAAGTGAGTTTTGAGCCTAATGGTGTGGTTACATCTTATAACCACTTATTTTTCCTTCTTGTGTGAAATTGTTCTCTTCCTATGATTGTGATCTTTGATTTGTTTAATTCTATATGTCCATTATTCCTTGTATTCATGCATGTATATGATTGAGGCCATCATTTCATTAGCTCACTTACCCAAATAGCCTTACCTTTTATCTCCCATTGTTAGCTACTTTGAGCCTATGATTAACCCACTTGTTCGTAATTTAGCACATTACAAGCCTTAAAGCGGAAAACAATAAATGTCCTTATTTGGATCTTTGATTGTCTTAAGCTAGTGTGTGTGTGTATCATTCAAGTGTGGGAAAACTTGGGACATTGGGTGAATAAAAAGGTAGCCTTGTATTTTTATTGAAATAATTGGGAATTGGGTACATGCTCATGTATTGATAAAATGTATAGACATTATGCATTGATGTTAAAAAAAATAGTATGGAAAAGAGAAAAAATATATACATATATATATATATATATATATATAGATATAGAAAAAGAAAGAAACAAAGAAAAAGAAAGAAATAAAAAGGGGACAAAATGTCCCAAAGCAAAGCTCAATAAGGATCAATGTATAAGTGTTGTAAAATGAAAAGAAAATGCATGAGTATGTTAAAAAGTGAAGAATGGGTAGTTAGGTTAGCTTTTGAATTGTATAGGATGTCATAGGTTAGGTGGGAAGTTTAAGCTTATCAAAGATTCAAATTTCAAGCTCACTTGACCAAATATGCACCCTTACCTTGACCCTAGCCCCATTACAACCTAAAGAAAAGACCCCATGATACTTGCATGCATGCATGGAATATATGTTGATTGTTAGAAGAAAAACAAATTTTGGAAAAGCATGAAGTAGGGAAGGATTGAGTGATCAACCCTATACACCGAGTGAATAGAGCGCAAATACTTCCGGTAAGGGGTTCGAAGCTCAATTCCTTGTTCCCGGCTCTCGCGAGCGTTCTTCATACAAGTTATGCATATTTCATTCTGATGACTAGAATTGGTAGAGTTCATACATTGCCATCATTTTGCTCTATGTGCACATACATATGTGTCTCCTAGAAAGATTGAATTACTCTTGGCCAAGTAGATAGTAGCATGCACCCTAGTTGTATTCACGTAGGTAGATCGCATCCCATGAGTCCTACACCCTTGTAGTCCTTTGATCTTTTTCTTTTCCATAGCATGAGGACATGCTATACTTTAAGTGTGGGGAGGTTGATAAACCCCGTTTTCAGGGTTTATCATGCATCAAATCTAAGGGTTTTATCAATGATCTTCCACACTTATTCATATAAAACTGCATGATTTTGTGTCTCTTTCCCATTTTACCTCATAGATGAGAACATGCTTCTTTTGCATCAAAATTGAGATATTGTAATCCTCCTCTATTACCATTAGATGCCTTGATCCGTTTGTTAAGTGATTTCAGAAGTTATAGGGCAAAATGGCCAAGGGGAATGGAGGAAGCATGCATGAATGGAAGGAGCAAGAAACAAATCAAAGAATTGAAGTTTGGACATGCGTGCGCACATGCACCGTGTGCATACGCGTGGATGCGCTCATCCAGAGCCAGCGCAGTGGAGCCGAGCGAGGAGCCAGCGCGCTTATATGGCTGGCCATATCCCTTATGGCGCTCGCGCGCACCGTACGCCTGCGCGCATATCGCAAAAGAGCCCAAGGACGCGTACGCGTGCAGTTCGCGTATGCGTCGATATGCGCAAATGATTTTTTAAATGAAACACGTGCCCAACAATTTCAAGGGGTTTCCAGGCCCTGTTTTGGAGCAGATTTTGGAGGGAAAAGCTTAAGAAGACCAAGGCTTAGGGGTGTTAGAGAGGGGAGTCATAATTCTAGATATTTTTAGGAAGTTAGTTATATTTTATTTTTAGAGAGAGAAACTCCAACTTCTCTCTAGGTTTTCATCCTCCATTGCAAGTTTCCTTTAAATTCTTGGTGAGATCTATTGCTAATTGACTTTTTGTTTTGCTACAACTGTAGATCTACTCTTTTTCTACTCTTAATTGATGTTCTTTTGATTCAATTTCTTAGATCTAGATTTGGTTCACTTTGTTACTTTAAATGTGGATTAATGAATTGAGGTTTCATTCAATTGTGTGATTGTTGATGATTGTTTGGAATAGATAGCTTTAATTCAATTCTCTTCTCTCAATTGCCTCATGTTTTCTATAATTGCCTACCAATTATTTGTGATAATGACAACCTTAGCTATGGAGTAGATTTCTCTCAATTGGCTTAGGGGTTGAGTTATTA
This sequence comes from Arachis hypogaea, assembly GCF_003086295.3. Lineage (NCBI taxonomy): Eukaryota > Viridiplantae > Streptophyta > Magnoliopsida > Fabales > Fabaceae > Arachis > Arachis hypogaea. Next base: position 70,637,042 of record NC_092050.1, read on the forward strand.
GAGAAACTTGAATAGTGGATATCAATTGTAGATTATGAATTGAGAATTGCTAATTGGCTTGGAGTGCACTAAAGCTAGACTTTCCTAGGGTGAGACTAGGACTTGTGACTCAAGTTAGTTACTCTCACTTGACTTTCCTCCATTGTTAGGGGGTTAACTAAGTGAAGCAATAATCAACTCTTATCATAATTGAAGGAAACTATAATGATGGAACTTCCAATGCTTACCCTTGGCCAAGGCTTTTATTTCCATTAATTGTTGATTGCTTGCTAGTTTGAATTCTTGCACCAACTCTCAAAATCATAAAAGCTTTCCTAATCAATGATGCACATTCTAAAGCAATTTCTAGGGAGAACGACTCGGGATCAATACTCTCGGTCATAGATTTTAGAATTGTTTGATGCGGTATTCGTATGTTGGTTAGACTATACTCACGATCGGATTTATTACTAGTTTCTAATCGGCATAAGAATATTTACGTTCATCAAAATGGTGCCGTTGCCGGAGAATTTCTTATGTGTGCCATTCTATTGGTTAGTGTGAATATGTTGATATGTGAATACTTGTATTTCTCTCTTAATTGATTGTTTTCTTGTTTGACTGTTAGTTAGGATTAGTCTTTGTTTAGATGCCGATTGATGTCATGAGTTTCTTATCTCCTTTATTGTATGACGCGTTCACTACCAAATCCGAGCTTAGCACCCTTTGATTCGGAAATTGAAAGAACCTTGCTTCATATTAAGCAAGCTCGGAGGCTGTTGGTCTTTGAGGAAGGTGAAAAGGTTCTTACAAATTCACCAACCATATCATCGTCATCCAACGAAGGCACCAATTACTCTTCCGTTGATACTACTAATAGTTTTTCTTTTGATCTAGGTTTTGACAACATGGCCGCTCCAAGAAGAGTTACTCTCAAGGAAGCGGGTGCACCGGATTTTGTTCTCCAACCTCTACATGTGCTTCATCCCAACTTGAATACAAATTTTGAACTCAAGACTGCTCTCATCAATCTCTTACCAAAATTCCATGGACTTCCCGCACAAGATCCAATTAGACACCTCAAGGACTTTCATGGTGTATGCTCGACTACTAAGCGGGAAGGATCCGATGAAGTGGCTATATGGTTGTTTGCCTTTCCCTTCTCTGTTGAGGGAAGAGCCAAGGAGTGGTTCTATACCTTGCCTAGTGATGTTGTGTCCGATTAGGATTTGCATAAGAGAGAATTCCTTGATAAGTTCATGCCCGTGGAAATGACGGACAAGCTAAGGAAGGAGATCTCATGTATTGTACAAGGCGAGATGGAAACTTTGTATGAATATTGGGAACGGTTTGCAAACTTCTTGATTCATGTCCAAACCATATGATTGACACTCAAGTCTTGCGTAGCTATGTATGCCAAGGCATGAGGGAGCAAGATAAGAATTTATTGGATGCTTCAAGCAACGATTCTTTGTCAAAGTATCGGACGGCGGAGGAGGCATGACAACTCATTACCGACTTGGCCGAGTCCACTCAACAAGCTAGACGAAGAGTCAACCATCCAAAGGCTGTAAATGAAGTTTCTTCTGGTGGTGAGACTGCTACCCTTACCAAGACTTTGTGTGAAATGACAAGCCTTCTAAAGCAACTCCAAGTGAATCAACAAGCACCTCCATCTCAACAACAACCTTCTCCTCAAAACCAACAATGTCAACAATTGGTCCCTCAAAGAGTGTGTGGCATTTGCTCATCCTACTCCCACTACACGGACAAATGTCCAAGTCTCCAAGAGGATAACACTCTAGCGGCTACCCACAACTTTTATGATCGCCCTTACTATGAACGTTCCAATCAAGGATACCACAACCAAGGGAGCAATCATAACCAAGGGTACCCCCAACAAGGAGGTAACTATAGCCAAGGGAGTAAGAATTCCAATCAAGGATGGAGGGATAGCTCCAACCAAAGTTGGCGGGACAATTATCAACAAGGAGGAAGGGACAATGGAGGCAACCAAAGATGGAACAACAACACTTCACAAAACCGTTATTCATAAAACACTCCAAACCAACAACCAAATCAAGGAAGAAACTATCAAACCTACATACCACCTCAAAGACAACCACTTTCACCCAATCAACCCCAAGCACCATAAATTACCTACCCTTCCACATCTCCAAATCAAGATGACACACTCCGATCCATACTCCAAGGACAAAAGGAACTCCAAAACACCCTCAACTCAAGTCTTAATGGCCTCACTTCTACTCTCCAAGCTGTCATTGCTCGCATGGAGCTACCTTCTATTCCTACTCCTTAAGCATCAACCTCTAGTGCCATACCCTCTCAACCTTTGCCTAACCCCAAAGGTGGCATCAACGCCGTAACCTTGAGGTCTGGAACGCAATTGAAGGAAAGAGATTCAACGGCACCTAACCCGATGAAAGTTGCTCAAGAAGAAGATGGAGTTGAGATAGAAGAAACTGAAGAAGAGTAGGAGTCACATGTAATAGTTGAAGATGAAGAAGCACAACCAAGGAGTGAAGTCCCTAGAAAGGAGCAAATTTTAGAGGAAGTGGCTCAACCAATTCTATTTCCTACATTGGCAAAAAAGGCTAAGAAACGTATGGAGCTTGACCCAACAATTGTAAAGATGTTCAAAAAAGTGGAGGTAACTATCCCCCTCTTTGATGCTATACACCAAGTGCCTAAATATGCGAAATTTCTTAAGGACTTGTGTATGAACAAAGATAGAATTCATGAGTTGGAAACCATTCCATTGGGTAGTTCCATTTCGGCTTTGATGGGATCCATTCCGGAAAAGTGTGTTGATCCGGGTCCTTGCTTAGTTTCTTGTGTCATTGATGGATTCCAATTCATTGATTGTATGTGCGACCTTGGTGCATGCGTTAGTATTATGCCTCTTTCCATTTATCATCTATTGAAGCTCCCACCGTTGAAGCGGTCGGCGGCTAGGTTTGTCTTGGCAGACAAGAGCATAATAACCGTGTCGGGTATTGTGGAAGATGTGTTGGTCGACATAAAGGGTTTGATATTCCCAATTGATTTCCATATTATTGAGATGCCACCAAGCGAATCCGAGAGGGCATCATCTATCCTACTTGGGAGGCCATTTTTGAGGACCTCTAGATTCAAGTTGGATACCCATTCGGGAACTTACTCATTCGAGATAGATGGGAGAGTTGTAAGTTTTAGTCTAGAAGAAGCAATGAGGCACCCACCGGAGAACCATTCCGTATTCCGGTATGATTTAATTGACAACATTGTGGCGGAAGTGCATTGTGCAAAGCTAGAAGAGAAAAATATGATTGAAGAAAATAGTGAAGATCCAAGTGAAGAAGTTCAAGCGGCAAGCCAAGAGCAAAAGCTAGAATTGAAGCCATTACCACCCCACTTAAAGTATTCATACCTTGATGAAGCCCACAAGTTTCCGGTGATTATAGCAAGAGAACTCAATCCTCAACAAAAAGAGAAGTTGCTACGCATTTTGAGGAAGAACAAAAGGGCAATAGGGTGGAGTTTGGCAGATCTAGTGAGGATAAGTCCCCAAGTGTGTGCGCACCGTATCTTTTTGGAAGAGGGAGCTAGACCCGTGAGACAACCTCAAAGGCAATTAAATCCTACTATTTTGGAGGTTGTCAAGAAAGAGGTAACAAGGTTACTTGAGGCGGACATCATCTACCCTATTTCGGATAGTGAATGGGTAAGTCCCGTTCAAGTTGTACCTAAGAAGTCCGGGGTAACCACAATTAAGAATGAAAGCGGGGAGCTCATAGCAACACGGGTGCAAAACTCTTGGCGAGTATGCATAGACTACCAAAGGTTGAATGTGGCCACTAGAAAAGATCACTTTCCACTTCCGTTTATCGATCAAATGCTCGATCGATTATCCGGTAAGTCTCATTATTGCTTCCTAGATGGCTATTCGGGATACTTCCAAATACACATTGCTCTAGAGGACCAAGAAAAAACAACATTTACTTGCCCTTTTGGAACTTATGCCTACAAGCGTATGCCATTCGGCTTATGCAATGCACCGACAACTTTCCAAAGGTGCATGATGAGCATCTTTGCGGATTTTCTAGAGCAATGCATGGAGGTATTCATGGATGACTTCACGGTATATGGTGATTCTTTTGATCATTTCTTGGATAGTCTTGAAAAAGTTTTGGAAAGATGTACTAAAACCAACCTTGTCTTAAATTTTGAGAAATGTCATTTCATGGTCAAACAAGGCATTGTTTTAGGACATATTGTTTCCAAAGATGGTATCTCTGTAGATCCGGCTAAAATTAATGTTATATCTAGTTTATCTTACCCCTCTTCCGAGAGGGAGGTCCACTTTTTTCTTGGACATGCAGGATTTTATCGGAGATTCATCAAGGATTTTAGCAAGGTAGCATTGCCTCTCTCAAGGTTGCTACAAAAGGATATTGAGTTTGATTTAAGCAAGGAATGCATGGAGGCTTTCGACAAGCTCAAGGTAGCATTGACCTAAGCTCCTATTGTGCGAGGGCTGGATTGGAGTAGGCCATTTGAAATAATGTGTGATGCTTCAAATTTTGCCGTGGGAGCCGCGTTAGCACAATGCGAGGGTAAGAATCCATATGTCATAGCCTATGCATTAAAAACATTAGATGGAGCCCAATCCAACTACACTACTACCGAAAAAAACTTTTGGCCATTGTTTTTGCCTTGGACAAGTTCCGAGCATATCTTCTCGGTTCAAGGGTGGTAGTGTACTCAGATCATGCGGCATTAAAGTATTTATTGGCTAAGAAGGAATCCAAACCGAGATTGATTAAATGGGTTTTATTGTTGCAAGAGTTTGACTTGGAAATCAAGGATATGAGTGGTACGCAAAACCTAGTGGCGGACCACCTAAGTTGCCTTGAACACACAAAAGGCGATACTACTCCTATCAATAATTCTTTTCCATTTGAGGGCTTGCATGCAATCTCGGAAACCATTCCTTGGTATGCATCCATCGCCAATTACTTAGTATCTCGTTCCTTCCCTCCTAATCTCTCCAAACACTAAAGGCATAATCTAAAAAGTGAATCCAAATACTATGTGTGGGATAACCCATACCTTTGGAGATGTGGGACAGATCAAGTAATTCAGAGATGCATTCCACAAACCGAATTCCACTCAATCTTGGAAGCTTGCCACTCCTCCGAGGGAGGAGGCCATTTTGGACCTCAAAGAACGACAAGGAAAATCCTAGATTGTGGCTTTTGGTGGCCAACTCTTTTCAAGGACTCTTCTCATTTTTGTAAATCTTGTTCTCAATGCATTAGATTTGGTAATATCTTTAAGAAGGATGAAATTCCCCAACAAACCATGCTATTTTGTGAGATTTTCGACGTGTGGGAAATTGATTTCATGGGGCCATTCCCAAATTCTAATGGTTTTCTCTACATTCTACTCGCTGTTGATTATGTGTCCAAATGGGTGGAAGCGATACCCACCCGGACGGATGATGATAACGTAGTCCTTTCTTTTGTGAGAAATAATATCATTTGTAGATTTGGGTTGCCACGAGCAATCATGAGCGACCAAGGTTCACACTTTTGCAACAGAAGAATGGAAGGACTCATGAAGAAGTATAGCATCATGCATAAAGTAGCCACGGCCTACCACCCACAAACAAACGGCCAAGCCGAGGTTTCCAATCGGGAGATTAAATGCATCTTGGAAAGGATTGTGAAACCCAATAGGAAAGATTGGAGTGCCAAGCTCACCGACGCATTATGGGCCTACTGAACGGCATACAAAACGCCAATTGGCATGAATTCCTTTCGGTTGGTGTATGGTAAAGCTTGCCATTTGCCGATGGAAATAGAGCACAAGGCGTATTGGGCCATCAAGGAGTGTAACCCGAGTTTGGGTGGAGCTGGAATTGAGAGGAAGCTACAATTAGCGGAGTTGGAATGTTTGAGGTTTGAAGCTTATGAGAACTCTAGACTTTACAAGGAAAAAATGAAAGCCGTGCATGATAGGAACATAAGAGGCAAAGAATTTAAAGCCGGTGATTGGTGGACGAAATTGTGATTACACTTTGATTATGTAAAATTCATTGCTCTTTCTTTCCCTGGCAATGGCGCCCAAAAACATGATGCCAATACCATGGTTCACAACTTCGCACAACTAACCAGCAAGTGCACTGGGTCGTCCAAGTAATACCTTACGTGAGTAAGGGTCGAATCCCACGGAGATTGTTGGTATGAAGCAAACTATAGTCACCTTGTAAATCTCAGTCAGGCAGATATAAAATAGTAATGGGGTTTTCGAAAATAATACTAAAATAAGGATAGAAATACTTATGTAATTCATTGGTTAGAATTTCAGATAAGCGTGTAGAGATGCTTTCGTTCCTCTGAATCTCTGCTTTCCTGCTATCTTCATCCAATCAATCTTACTCCTTTCTATGGCTAGCTTTATGTAAGGATGTCACCGGTGCCAATGGCTACTTTCGATCTCTCTCGGGAAAATGATCCAAATGCTCTGTCACAGCACGGTTAATCGTCTGGAGGCATCACCTTTGTCGTTAGTTGCATCCTATTCCTCCTTGTGAAAATGGTCCGATGCGCTGTCACTGCATGGCTAATCATCTGGAGGTTCTCGATCATACTGGAATAGGATTTACTATCCTTTTGCGTCTGTCACTACGCCCAGCACTCGCGAGTTTGAAGCTCGTCACAGTCATTCAATCCCAGAATCCTACTCGGAATACCACGGACAAGGTTTAGACTTTCCGGATTCTCATGAATGCCGCCATCAATCTAGCTTATACCACGAAGATCCCAATATCTCGGACTCGATCCCCTGTATTAGTAATCTAAGAGATACTCATTCAGTCTATTGTAGAACGGACGTGGTTGTCAGGCACGCGTTCATAGGGAATGATGATGATTGTCACGTTCATCACATTCAGGTTGAAGTGCGAATGAATATCTTAGAAGCGGAATAAGTTGAATTGAATAGAAAACAGTAGTACTTTGCATTAATCCTTGAGGAACAGCAGAGCTCCACACTTTAATCTATGGAGTGCAGAAACTCTACCGTTGAAAATACATAAGGGATAATGGAGTTCATTGGTCTCGGCCCCAGAGGGGAACCGGAGTAACCAAGACTTCGAATACAATGATAAAAAGTTCTATTTATAATAAACTAGTCACTAGGGTTTACAGAAGTAATTGATGCATAAATCCACTTCCGGGGCCCACTTGGTGTGTGCTTGGGCTGAGCTTGAAGTCTACACGTGGAGAGGTCATTCTTGGAGTTGAACGCCAACTTTTGTGCCAATTTGGGCGTTGAACTCCACTTTGCAACTTGTTTCTGGCGCTGGACGCCAGAATTGGGCAGAGAGCTGGAGTTGAACGCCAGTTTGCATCATCTAAACTTGGGCAAAGTATGGACTATTATATATTGCTGGAAAGCCCTGGATGTCTACCTTACAATGCAATTGGAAGCGCGCCATTTTGAGTTCTGTAGTTCCAGAAAATCCATTTTGAGTGCAGGGAGGTTAGAATCCAACAGCATCAGCAGTCCTTCTTCAACCTCTAAATCTGATTTTTGCTCAAGTCCCTCAATTTCAGCCAGAAAATACCTGAAATTACAGAAAAACACACAAACTCATAGTAAAGTCCAGAAATGTAAATTTAACTAGATTCTACTAAAAACATACTAAAAACAATGCCAAAAAGCGTATAAATTATCCGCTCATCACAACACCAAACTTAAATTGTTGCTTGTCCCCAAGCAACTGAAAATCAAATAGGATAAAAAGAAGAGAATATACTATAAATTCCAAACTATCAATGAAACATAGCTTCAATCAGATGAGCGGGACTTGTAGCTTTTTGCCTCTTGAATAGTTTTGGCATCTCACTTTATCCATTGAGGTTCAGAATGATTGGCATCTTTAGGAACTCAGAGTTCAGATAGTGTTATTGATTCTCCTAGTTCAATATGATGATTCTTGAACACAGTTATTTTATGAGTCTTGGCCGTGGCCCTAAGCACTTTGTTTTCCAGTATTACCACCGGATACATAAATGCCACAGACACATAATTGGGTGAACCTTTTCAGATTGTGACTCAGCTTTGCTAAAGTCCCCAACTAGAGGTGTCCAGGGTTCTTAAGCACACTCTTTTTTTGCTTTGGACCTTGACTTTAACCGCTCAGTCTCAAGTTTTCACTTGACACCTACACGCCACAAGCACATGGTTAGGGACAGCTTGGTTTAGCCTCTTAGACCAGGATCTTATTCCTTTAGACCCTCCTATCCACTGATGCTCAAAGCCTTGGGATCCTTTTTATTTGCCCTTGCCTTTTGGTTTTAAGGGTTATTGGCTTTTTGCTCTTGCCTCTTGGTTTTAAGAGCTTTGGCTTTTTCTGCTTGCTTTTTCTTTTTCTTTCTATAAATTTTTTTCGCCTATTTTTCTCTTTTTTTTTCTGCAAGCTTTGTTCTTTGCTGCTTTTTCTTGCTTCAAGAATCATTTTTATGATTTTTCAGATTATCAAATAACATGTCACCTTGTCATCATTCTTTCAAGAGCCAACATATTTAACATTCTTAAACAACAACTTCAAAAGACATATGCATTGTTCAAGCATTCATTCAGAAAACAAGAAGCATTGTCACCACATCAATATAATTAAACTAAGTTCAAGGATAAATTTGAAACTCATGTACTTCTTGTTCTTTTGAATTAAAACATTTTTCATTTAAGAGAGGTGATGGATTCATAGGACATTCATAACTTTAAAACAAAGTTACTAACTACTAATGATCGTGTAATGAAGACACAAACATAGATAAGCACATAACATAGAAAACGAAAAACAGAAGAAAGAAGAACAAGGAATGAATCCACCTTAGTGATGGTGGCGTTTCCTTCTTGAGGAACCAATGATGTCCTTGAGCTCTTCTATGTCTCTTCCTTGTCTTTGTTGCTCCTCCCTCATTGCTTTTTGATCTTCTCTTATTTCATGAAGGATGATGGAGTGCTCTTGATGTTCCACCCTTAGTTGTCCCATATTGGAACTCAATTCACCTAGGGAGGTGTTGATTTGCTCCCAATAATTTTGTGGAGGAAAATGCATTTGAGGCATCTCCGGGATCTCATGGTGATGAGCTTCATGCGCCTCTTGAGCTCCATGAATGGGCTCTCTTGCTTGCTCCATCTTTTTCTTAGTGATGGGTTTGTCCTCTTTAATGAGGATATCTCCCTCTATGTCAATCCCAGCCGAATTGCATAGGTGGCAAATGAGGTGAGGAAAGGCTAACCTTGCCATAGTGGAGGACTTGTCAGCCACCTTGTAGAGTTCTTGAGGTATAATCTCATGAACTTCTACCTCTTCTCCAATCATGATGCTATGGATCATGATGGCCCGATCTATAGTAACTTCAGACCGGTTGCTAGTGGGAATGATTGAGCATTGAATGAACTCCAACCATCCTCTAGCCACAGGCTTGAGGTCCAGTCTTCTTAGTTGAACCGGCTTGCCTTTGGAGTCAATCTTCTATTGAGCTCCTTCTACACATATGTCCATGAGGACTTGGTCCAACCTTTGATCAAAGTTGACTCTCCTTGTGTAGAGGCGTGCGTTCTCTTCCATGTTTGGCAAGTTGAACGCCAACCTCACATTTTCCGGACTAAAATCTAAGTATTTTCCCCGAACCATGGTGAGATAATTCTTTGGGTTCGGGTTCTTACTTTGATCATGGTTCCTAGTGATCCATGCATTGGCATAGAACTCTTGAACCATTAGGTTGCCGACTTGTTGGATGGGATTTGTTAGAACTTCCCAACCTCTTCTTTGAATTTCATGTCGGATCTCCGGATACTCATTTCTTTTGTTTGAAAGGGACCTCGGGGATCACCTTCTTCTTGGCCACAACATCATAGAAGTGGTCTTGATGGGCTTTGGAAATGAACCTTTCCATCTCCCATGACTCGGAGGTGGAAGATTTTGTCTTCCCTTTCCCTTTTCTAGAGAATTCTCCGGTCTTAGGTGCCATCAATAGTAATGGAAAAACAAAAAGCCTATGCTTTTACCACACCAAACTTAGAATTTTGCTCGCCCTCGAGCAAGAGAAGAAAGAATAGATGAAGAAGAAGAAGATATGGAGGAGATGGAGGGATGTGTGTATTCGGCCATATGGGTGGGATTGGGTGGGAAAAGAGATTTTGAATTTTAAAGGTAGGTGGGGTGTATGGATGTGAGTGGTAAATGGAAAACAGAAGGGATTATTATGAATGGAGAGAGAGGGTGATATAGGATTATGAGGAGGTAAGGTGAGTGGAGGTATGTGGGATCCTGTGGGGTCCACAGATCCTGAGGTGTTCAAGGATTTATAACCTTGCACCAAATTAGGCATGTAAAATTCCCTAGCACACAACCCTGGGTGTTCAGCGCCAGGTTGGTGCCCATTTTGGGCGTTCAACGCCCATTTGTTGCCCATTTCTGGCGTTGAACGCCAGAACCATGCTTGTTCTGGGCGTTCAGCGCCAGCTCCTCTCCAGGGTGCAATTCTGGCGTTCAGCGCCCAGATGATGCCCATTTTGGGCGTTCAGCGCCCAGATACTGCCCATTTTGGGCGTTCAGCGCCAGAACCATGCTCTGTTCTGGCGTTGAACGCCATGCAGATGCTTCCTCCAGGGTGTGATTTTTCTTCTGCTGTTTTTGATTCCGTTTTCAATTTTTATATTTATTTTGTGACTCCATATGATCATGAACCTATAAAGACATATAACTAAGAAAAATATAGTTAGATAAATAAAAATTGGGTTGCCTCCCAACAAGCGCTTCTTTAATGTCAATAGCTTGACAGTGGGCTCTCATGGAGCCTCACAGATGTGCAGAGCTTTGTTGAAACCTCCCAACACCAAACTTAGAGTTTGGATATGGGGGTTTGACACCAAACTTAGAGTTTGGTTGTGGCCTCCCAACACCAAACTTAGAGTTTGACTGTGGGGGATTTGTTTGACTCTGCTTTGAGAGAAGCTTTTTATGCTTCCTCTCCATGGATGCAGAGAGAGATCCTTGAGTTATAAACACAAGGTTGTCCTCATTTAATTGAAGGATCAATTCTCCTCTGTCCACATCAATTACAGCTCTTGCTGTGGCTAGGAAAGGTCTTCCTAGGATGATGGATTCATCCTCGTCCTTTCTAGTATCCAGGACTATGAAATCAGCAGGGATGTAAAGGCCTTCAACCTTTACTAACACGTCCTCTACTTGTCCATAAGCCTGTTTTCTTGAATTGTCTACCATCTCTAATGAGATTTTAGCAGCTTGCACCCCATAGATTCCCAGTTTCTCTATTACAGAGAGGGGCATGAGGTTTATTCCTGAACCAAGGTCACACAGAGCCTTAAAGCTCATGGTGCCTATGGTACAAGGTATTATGAACTTTCCAGGATCCTGTCTCTTCTGAGGCAATGTCAGTTGATCCAGATCACTTAGTTCATTGGTGAACAAGGGAGGTTCATCTTCCCAAATTTCAATACCAAATAATTTGGCATTTAGCTTCATGATTGCACCAAGGAACTTGGCAGCTTGCTCTTCAGTAACATCCTCATTCTCTTCAGAAGAGGAATACTCATCAGAGCTCATGAATGGCATAAGGAGGTTCAATGGAATCTCTATGGTCTCTAGATAAGTCTCAGACTCCTTTAGTTCCTCAGAGGGAAGCTCCTTATTGATCACTGGACGTCCCAGGAGGTCTTCCTCCTTGGGATTCACGTCCTCTCCTTCCCTTACAGGTTCGGCCATGGTGCTTATGTCAATGGCCTTGCACTCTCCTTTTGGATTCTCTTCTGTATTGCTTGGGAGAGTACTAGGAGGGATTTCAGTGATCCTTTTACTCAGCTGGCCTACTTGTGCTTCCAAATTTCTAATGGAAGACCTTGTTTCATTCATGAAACTTACAGTGGCCTTAGATAGATCAGAGACTAAATTTGCTAAGCTAGATGGATTCTGCTCAGAATTCTCTGTCTGTTGCTGAGTGGATGATGGAAAAGGCTTGCTATTGCTAAACCTGTTTCTTCCACCATTATTAAAGCCTTGTTGAGGCTTTTGATCCTTCCATGAGAGATTTGGGTGATTTCTCCATGATGGATTATATGTGTTTCCATAAGGTTCACCCATATAATTTACCTCTGCTATTGCAAGGTTCTCAGGATCATAACCTTCTTCTTCAGAAGATGCCTCTTGAGTACTGTTGGATGCAGCTTGCATTCCATTCAGGCTCTGAGAAATTATATTGACTTGCTGAGTCAATATTTTATTCTGAGCCAATATGGCATTCAGAGTATCAATTTCAAGAACTCCTTTCTTCATAGGCGTCCCATTATTTACAGGATTCCTCTCAGAAGTGTACATGAACTGGTTATTAGCAACCATGTCAATGAGTTCTTGAGCTTCTGCAGGCGTTTTCTTTAGGTGAATGGATCCACCTGCAGAAGTATCCAATGACATCTTAGCTAATTCAGACAGACCATCATAGAATATATCCAGGATGGTCCATTCTGAAAGCATGTCAGAAGGACACTTTTTGGTTAGTTCTTTGTATCTCTCCCAAGCTTCATAGAGGGATTCACCTTCTTTCTGTCTGAAGGTCTGAACATCCACTCTAAGCTTACTCAGCTTTTGAGGAGGAAAGAACTTGACTAAGAAAGCCTTGACCAGCTTATCCCAAGAGTTCAGGCTATCCTTAGGTTGGGAGTCCAACCATATTCTAGCTCTGTCTCTTACAGCAAAAGGGAAAAGCATAAGCCTGTAGACTTCAGGATCTACTCCATTAGTCTTAACAGTATCACAGATCTGCAAGAATTCAGTTAAGAACTGAAAAGAATCTTCAGATGGAAGTCCATGAAACTTGCAGTTCTGCTGCATCAGAGAAACTAATTGAGGTTTCAACTCAAAATTGTTTGCTCCAATGACAGGAATGGAGATGCTTCTTCCATGTAAATTGGAATTAGGTGCAGTAAAGTCACCAAGCATCCTCCTTGCATTATTATTATTTTCGGCTGCCATCTCCTCTTCCTGTTCGAAAATTTCTGACAGGTGCTTGCTGGATAGTTTGTAATTTAGCTTCTCTTAGTTTCCTCTTCAGAGTCCTTTCATGTTCTGGATCTGCTTCAACAAGGATGTTCTTGTCCTTGCTCCTGCTCATATGACAAAGAAGAGGGCACAGAAAAATAATAATAATAGGGATCCTTTTTACCCAAGTATAGAGGTTCCCTTTAGGTGAGTGGAAGAAAAGGAGAAGAAAAGAGAGAGAGGGAATTTTCGAAAATTGTTTTTGAAAAATGGTTAGTGATTTTTTTTTTCGAAAATTAAAATAAAAAAATTAAAATAATTAGTTAATTAAAAAGAATTTTTGAAAAAGAGGGAAGATATTTTCGAAAATTAGATAGAGAGAGTTAGTTAGGTGGTTTTGAAAAAGATAGGAAACAAACAAAAAGTTAGTTAGTTAGTTGAAACAAATTTTGAAAATCAATTTTAAAAAGATAAGAAGATAAGAAGTTAGAAAAGATATTTTGAAATCAAATTTTTGAAAAGGTAAGAGAAGAAGATATTTTTGAAAAGATATGATAGAAATTAGTTTTTGAAAAAGATTTGATTTTGAAAATCACAATTAATGACTTGATTCACAAGAAATCACAAGATATGATTCTAGAACTTAAAGTTTGAATCTTTCTTAACAAGTAAGTAACAAACTCAAAATTTTTGAATCAAAACATTAATTGTTATTGTTATTTTCGAAAATTTGATATAAAAATAAGAAAAAGATTTTTGAAAAATATTTTTGGAATTTTCGAAAATAACTAAGAAATTTGAAAAAGATTTGATTTTTGAAAAAGATTTTGAAAAAGATAAGATTTTCAAATTGAAATTTTGATTTGACTCATAAGAAACAACTTGATTTTAAAAATTTTTGAAAAAGTCAATCCAAATTTTCGAATTTGATGAGAGAAAAAGGGAAAGATATTTTTTTTATTTTTGAATTTTTATGATGAGAGAGAAAAATTAAAACATCATTTTCATGTTTTTCTCTTTTATTTTTGAATCAAAACAAGGAATGCATGCAAGAACACTATGAAGATCATGATGAACATCAAGAACATATTTTTGAAAAATTTTTAATGCAAAGAAAACATACAAGACACCAAACTTAGAATTCTTTAATGCTTAAACACTAAGAATTCAAGAATGCATATGAAAAACAAGAAAAGACACAAAACATGCAAATGCAAAGATCAAACAAGAAGACTTACCAAGAACAACTTGAAGATCATGAAGAACACTATAAATGCATGATTATTTTCGAAAAAATGCAAGATGCACATGCAATTGACACCAAACTTATAACATGACTCAAGACTCAAACAAGAAACATGAAAAATATTTTTGATTTTTATGATTTTATGAATTTTTTGTATTTTCTTTTAATTTTTTTTCGAAAATCATTTTGAAAAAAAAAAGAAAAATAAGGATTCCAAAATTTTTAATATGAATTCCAGGAATCTTATGCTCTTTAGTCTAAAGCTCCAATCAAAGGGTCAGGCATGGCTTAATAGCCAGCCAAGCTTTAGTATGTAAATCAGGAACAGTAGCAGGTGGATTAGCAACAACTAGCTTGCTCTTGATAACAAATTGGAAGCCTCAGTCCAAATGAATTTAGACATGGCTTTACATGCTTCATGAAACACTAGAATTCATTCTTAAAAATTCTGAAGAAAAATATATTTTTGAAAACACATTTTTTTTTCGAAAACAGATAAGAAATTTTTGAAAGATTTTTGAAGAATTTTTGAAAATAAAACAAAAAGAAAATTACCTAATCTGAGCAACAAGATGAACCGTCAGTTGTCCAAACTCGAACAATCCCCGGCAACGGAGCCAAAAACTTGGTGGACGAAATTGTGATTACACTTTGATTATGTAAAATTCATTGCTCTTTCTTTCCCTGGCAATGGCGCCCAAAAACATGATGCCAATACCATGGTTCACAACTTCGCACAACTAACCAGCAAGTGCACTGGGTCGTCCAAGTAATACCTTACGTGAGTAAGGGTCGAATCCCACGGAGATTGTTGGTATGAAGCAAACTATAGTCACCTTGTAAATCTCAGTCAGGCAGATATAAAATAGTAATGGGGTTTTTGAAAATAATACTAAAATAAGGATAGAAATACTTATGTAATTCATTGGTTAGAATTTCAGATAAGCGTGTAGAGATGCTTTCGTTCCTCTGAATCTCTGCTTTCCTGCTATCTTCATCCAATCAATCTTACTCCTTTCTATGGCTAGCTTTATGTAAGGATGTCACCGGTGCCAATGGCTACTTTCGATCTCTCTCGGGAAAATGATCTAAATGCTCTGTCACAGCACGGCTAATCGTCTGGAGGCATCACCTTTGTCATTGGTTGCATCCTATTCCTCCTTGTGAAAATGGTCCGATGCGCTGTCACTGCATGGCTAATCATCTGGAGGTTCTCGATCATACTGGAATAGGATTTACTACCCTTTTGCGTCTGTCACTACGCCCAGCACTCACGAGTTTGAAGCTCGTCACAGTCATTCAATCCCAGAATCCTACTCGGAATACCACGGACAAGGTTTAGACTTTCCGGATTCTCATGAATGCCGCCATCAATCTAGCTTATACCACGAAGATCCCAATATCTCGGACTCGGTCTCCTGTATTAGTAATCTAAGAGATACTCATTCAGTCTATTGTAGAACGAAAGTGGTTGTCAGGCATGCGTTCATAGGGAATGATGATGATTGTCACGTTCATCACATTCAGGTTGAAGTGCGAATAAATATCTTAGAAGCGGAATAAGCTGAATTGAATAGAAAACAGTAGTACTTTGCATTAATCCTTGAGGAACAGCAGATCTCCACACCTTAATCTATGGAGTGCAGAAACTCTACCGTTAAAAATACATAAGTGATAATGGAGTTCATTGGTCTCGGCCCCAGAGGGGAACCGGAGTAACCAAGACTTCGAATACAATGATAAAAAGTTCTATTTATAATAAACTAGTCACTAGGGTTTACAGAAGTAAGTAATTGATGCATAAATCCACTTCCGGGGCCCACTTGGTGTGTGCTTGGGCTGAGCTTGAAGTCTACACGTGGAGAGGTCATTCTTGGAGTTGAACGCCAGCTTTTGTGCCAGTTTGGGCGTTGAACTCCACTTTGCAACTTGTTTCTGGCGCTGGACGCCAGAATTGGGCAGAGAGCTGGCGTTGAACGCCAGTTTGCATCATCTAAACTTGGGAAAAGTATAGACTATTATATATTGTTGGAAAGCCCTGGATGTCTAATTTCCAATGCAATTAGAAGCGCGCCATTTTAAGTTTTGTAGCTCCAAAAAATCCATTTTGAGTGCAGGGAGGTCAGAATCCAACAGCATCAGCAGTCCTTCTTCAACTTCTGAATCTGATTTTTGCTCAAGTCCCTCAATTTCAGCCAGAAAATACCTGAAATTACAGAAAAACACACAAACTCATAGTAAAGTCCAGAAATGTGAATTTAACATAAAAACTAATGAAAACATCCCTAAAAGTAACTAGATTCTACTAAAAACATACTAAAAACAATGCCAAAAAGCGTATAAATTATCTGCTCATCAGTGATCTAGTCCTTCTTTACAATTCTAGATTGAGATTGTTGCCCGGTAAACTAAGGTCAAAATGGGAAGGCCCATATCAAGTAGTGAAGGCGAAACCCTGATGGTGTTTTTGCGGAAAATGAATTCCAAACACACAAAACTCACCGGCAAGTGCACCGGGTCGTATCAAGTAATAATAACTCACGTGAGTGAGGTCGATCCCACAGGGATTGAAGGATTGAGCAATTTCAGTTTAGTGGTTGATTTAGTCAAGCGAATCAAGATTTGGTTGAGTGATTTGTGATTAACAGAATTTAAATTGCATGGAAAGTAAAAGGAATGGGTAAATTGCATGAAATTAAAGAGAACAGAAAATAAAGTGCTGAATCTTAAAGAACAAGAAATTAAATGGCAGAAACTTAGAACGCAAGAAATGTAAATTGCAGAATCTTAAAGTGCAAGAAATGAAAATGGCTTGAATTGTAAAGGGAATTGGGAATTGGATTTGCAGAAATTAAACAAGGAAAAGAAAAATTCAACAAACAGGAATGTAAAAGATGGATTCAATTAAACCGGATCTTAAATGAAAATGAGAATAAGCTTGGTGTGACAACGAAACAAGGAAATTGAAATTGAAAGCTATAGATCTCAGGACTCAAGAGACTAGATAGCCAAGTCTAGATCTCACTGCCTTCCTAGATCCAGCAAGAACAATTGCAAAGGAAATAAAGAAATGTAAATTGCAGAAGAGTATAAGCCGAAGCAGTTAACAGAAATGGAAATTCAATTATGCAGAAAATTAAACGAGATCTCAAGGTGAGATTGAAACAGAAGTTCTTCAATTCTCTACACATGATCCGAAACAAGAAAAGTAAAAAGTGCTCAAACAAGAACAAGGAAGAAGAGAGATCAATTCTCCTCCCTAATTCTCTTGAATTCTAAAAACAACAATGTAAAAATGTCAAGGTGCTCTCCACTGTAAGTGTTCTGAAAATTTCTCAGGAAAAGCCCTCTTTAAAACTTAAATCCTAAGCTATTTATACACTTTCTTCAAATGGTCTTCAAGCCTTGAATTGGGCCTTTGCTCTTGATGGAATTGGGTTGATAAGAGTCTCTGTTGATTGCTCTTGGAGTTGGAGAGAAACCCATTGTGAATCGGGTCAAGAATCATAAAAGTTTGAGTAAAAGTTTGAGGCAAACTTTTACTCAAACTTTTTATACCAGATGGCTTCACTTGCTGCTACCAATGTTTGGGCTAAAGTTTGAGGTCAAACTTTTGCTCAAATGTTGGTCCCCTTGTGTATATGTGTGGCGCCAACGTTTGCCAAAAAGCTTGAGGCAAACGTTGGCGCAAGCTTTTCTCCTCCAGGGTGTGCAAGTGTGGCGCCAACATTTGCCAAAAAGTTTGAGGCAAACGTTGGCGCAAACTTTTCTCCTCCAGGGTGTAGGTTTTGTGATGCCAACGTTTGCCAAAAAGTTTGAGGCAAACGTTGGCTCAAGCTTTTTTCCCAAAAGTTTGAGCTAAAGTTTGAGGCAAACTTTGGCTCAAGCTTTTTTCCTCTGGGGTGTTTTCAATTCTTCCAAAAGTTTGAGCTAAAGTTTGAGGCAAACTTTGGCTCAAGCTTTTTGTTCTCTCTTGCTCCTAGCCATTCCTTCTTTCTTCAACCTTCTTCAAAACTCTTTTCACCTATCATCAATCAATCAAAACAATCAAAGCTATGCCCCAAATCATGAGATTGTGTTTCTTTCATAATATATGACAATTATAGCATAAAATCTCGTGAAAGTGCATGAATTCATCCATGGTTGATTGAATCAAAGGAAACATGGAAATCTACCCAATTGGCTTGCTTATGGCTTAAGAAAGTGCATAAAATCAATTGAAAATAAAAGAAAAAGGCTAGTGAAACTAGGCTAAGATGACTTGACATCACAACACCAAACTTAAAGCTTGCTTGTCCCCAAGAAAGAAAAGAATTATTGAGAAGAAAGAATGAAATGGAAGAGGATGTTCATGCTAGCAGAGTATTATTGGTAGTTCATGGGGTTTTATGTGGATAAGTAAACACTCACTTCTTATTGACTTTTAGGCCTAGAAAGTCTCCTTCAAGCATCAAGCAACACACTGCTATGACCTCTCATTATTCCTTTGTCCTTGACTATTGTTTTTCTCTATAAGCTTTAGTTCAGTGTCATGTGTAACAAGTTCTTTTCTTTCTTTATACTTGACACATTATTCACTATAGACACTTGGCTCACATTCCTTCTTAAAACATTGATGCCCAGCACCTCTTTGGGTTACTAAATGCCTTGTAGTTAGGTTGCTCTTGATAGTGGACTTTCAGCTGATGATCCCGGGTTAGTTAACCCAAGTCACCGAGTGTTGATGCACTCCAAAGAACTTAATAATCCAAGCAGATCCTAGTACAAAGACATCACAGGCATATATTCTAAGGTTCAAGCTATTGGTGTCTAGCTTTACTTCTTTTTTTCTTTTATTCTATTACCAATTTTTGGCCTTTTCTTTTCTCTGTTTTTTTTCTTTTTAACCAAGGACTTTTATTTGATTGAGATTCATAGACTGTAGGCCACTTTCTACTTAGAAGGAGACATCCTAGTTCTCTTATTCACTAAAAGTGAGCTATCATACAATCACACATACATACCACCACTTACTTTTATTGTACTTCTATCTAACAGAGAACTATCTCACTTCACATTCAAACATTTCTTTTATTGAATTAAAGATGCAGGGGACAAAGCATGCTTTTTGTTAAGTGAAAGTAAACACTCAAGCACACACTTAGACTAGCTTACTTATTTTAAGAGTGATTCTACTTGTACTAGATGAACACTTTAGCAAGACACAAGTCAAAGCATTTTTCAACAGCAAGAGTTAAGTGTAGATACAACCTATTGATTTGCAGTTTCTTTGTCCTTCCTTCTGCTGTGCCCTTTTGAGTTATGATGCATAGTGTCTTCAAATGGTGGTGAATTCCCTGCACAATTCTCAAAAGTTGCTTGCTTCTCAAGCCCTTAGGTGACTGGTTAGTATGCATGAATTGAGTGTGGATTTTGGATTTAATTTGGTGTGGGAACACCAAACTTAATTCCTTGCCACTTCTCTTGATACAACAGGTTAACTCTATGCAAAATCTTGTGTCCTTGCTAAAGGTTATGGAGTTAAGACTAGAGAGCAGTTAAGTGGTTGAATAATCTGTTTGATTGCTTGGAGCTAGCATTATGCAGGAAGTTAGAATGTGCTTTTAGATGAGGTTTTGGTGGAACACCAAACTTAGAATCCTTCATTCTCCCTTAAGTTGTTTTGGTGTGAAACACCAAACTTAGCTCCTTGCAATGCATATCAATTATTCAACATTTTTATTGAAAAAGCTATGAAAAGAAAACTACCTCAGGTTGGGTTGCCTCCCAACAAGCGCTCTTTTAATGTCACTAGCTTGACATCCTTCAATTCTTTTTAAGAAGGTTGTAGGCTCTGAACCTCTTTTTCCTTATCCCATTGTCCTCCCAAGTACAGCTTTGCTCTGTGACCATTTGCTGTGAATTGACTCTTTGTTGCTTCATCTATCACTTCAATACTCCCATAAGGAAAAACCTTTGTCACCAAGTATGGGCCAGTCCACTTAGACTTAAGTTTGCCAGGGAAGATCTTAAGCCTTGAGTTATACAGGAGCACTTGCTGTCCTGGCTTGAACTCCTTCTTTGTGATCTTCTTATCATGCCACCTCTTAGCTCTTTCCTTGTATATCTTAGCACTCTCATAGGCTTCTAGCCTGAATTCATCCAACCCTGAATTCATCCAACTCATTTAGTTGTAACAACCTTTTCTCTCCTACAGCTTGGGAATCAAGGTTGAGGAGTTTAGTGGCCCAAAAAGCTCTGTGTTCAAGCTCTACAGGGAGGTGGCAGGATTTGCCATATAATAGCTGAAAGGGTGACTTGCCAATAGGAGTTTTGAAAGCTGTCCTGTATGCCCATAATGCATTTTCTAGCTTCCTAGCCCAATCTTTTCTTGTGCTTCCCACTGTTTTCTCTAGGATCTTCTTTAATTCCCTATTTGCTAGTTCAGCCTGGCCATTAGTCTGAGGGTGGTAAGGTGTGGCTACTTTATGGATTACTCCATATTTGTGGAGGAGTTTCTCCATCTGTTTGTTGCAAAAGTGACCACCACCATCACTAACAAGACCCTTGGGCACTCCATATCTTGTGAAAATGTGCTTTTTAAGGAATTGGAGGACAATCTGTGCATCACAGGTGGTTGTGGCTATGGCTTCCACCCATTTTGAGACGTACTCCACTGCTACTAAGATATATCTGAAAGAATAGGAAGGGGGAAAGGGTCCCATGAAATCAATTCCCCATAGATCAAATAATTCCAATTCGAAGATGAAGTTTTGAGGCATCTCATTCCTTCTTGTCAGTCCTCCTGCTCTCTGGCATTCATTACATTGGTGAACATATTCTCTGGTGTCCTTGAAGATAGTTGGCCAATAGAAGCCACTCTGCAGTATCTTTGCAGCTGTTCTTTCTGGGCCAAAGTGTCCGCCATAAGCTGAACCATGGCAATGCCACAAGATATCCCTCATTTCACTCTCAGGAACACACTTTCTAATTACTCCATCAGAACATCTCTTGAACAGGAAGGGTTCATCCCATAAAAATTTCCTTCCCTCATTTGATTAACTTCTTCACTTGTTGCTTAGAGAACTCTTGAGGTATCTTCATTCCCACTTTGTAGTTTGCTATGTCAGCAAACCAAGGTGCTTGCTGGATCTGCAAAAGGTGCTCATCTGGGAAGCTTTCATTCACGGGCTGGGAGGCTTTTTGAATTGTTTCTTGTGGTAGCCTTGACAAATGATCAGCAACCCGGTTCTCAGTGCCCTTCCTGTCCCTTACCTCAATATCAAACTCTTGTAGGAGTAATATCCATCTGATAAGTCTTGGTTTAGCATCCTGCTTTGACATCAAATACTTAAGGGCAGCATGGTCAGTATAAACCACAATTTTGGATCCTATCAAGTATGATCTAAACTTATCAAATTCATAGACTACAGCTAACAATTCCTTTTCTGTTGTGGTGTAATTTTTTTGGGCCTCATTCAACACTTTACTTGCATAATATATGACATGATGCAGGTTTCCCTTCTTTTGTCCAAGTACAGCACCAATTGCAAGGTCACTTGCATCACACATGAGTTCAAAAGGCAGTTCCCAATCTGGGGGTGTGATGATTGGTGCTGTTGTGAGTCTGTTTTTTAAAGTTTCAAAGGCATGCCGGCAGTTTTCATCAAACACAAAAGGATTATCTAGCATTAATAGATTACTCAAAGGCTTGGCTATTTTTGAAAAATTCTTGATAAACCTTCTATAAAATCCTGCATGCCCCAAGAAACTTCTAACAGATTTCACATTAGCTGGTGGAGGGAGTTTTTCTATGATCTCAACCTTTGCCTTGTCAACCTCTATCCCTTTTCTTGAAACCTTATGACCAAGAACAATTCCCTCGGGTACCATGAAATGGCACTTCTCCCAATTCAAAACCAAATTAGTTTCTTGGCACCGTTTCAAGAGAAGAGTTAGATGGTTCAGGCAAGTGTTGAAATTATCACCAAAAACAGAAAAGTCGTCCATGAAGACCTCTAAAAATTTTTCAACCATATCCGAGAAAATGGAAAGCATATACCTCTGAAACGTGGCTGGGGCGTTGCATAACCCAAATGGCATCCTCCTGTATGCAAAAACTCCAAATGGACATGTGAAGGCGGTCTTCTCTTGGTCCTTGGGATCTACCACGATTTGATTGTACCCAGAATACCCGTCCAAAAAACAATAATAGGCATGGCCGGCCAATCTTTCCAGCATCTGATCAATAAATGGGAGAGGGAAATGATCTTTCCTTGTGGCATCATTCAATCTTCTATAGTCTATGCACATTCTCCACCCAGTCACTATTCTAGTGGGGATCAACTCATTCTTCTCATTAGTGATGACCGTCATTCCTCCTTTCTTTGGTACAACTTGAACCGGGCTCACCCATGAGCTGTCAGATATTGGGAAGATTATCCCTGCATTCCACAACTTCATTACTTCCTTCTGGACAACTTCCTTCATTGTGGGATTTAGCCTTCTTTGAGGTTGAACCACTGGTTTGGAATTGTCTTCCAAGAGGATCTTATGCATACACACTGCAGGGCTGATGCCTTTCAGGTCGTCAATGGTCCATCCCAAAGCATCTTTGTGAGCTTTGAGTACATCAAGAAGTTCTCCTTCTTCCTTTTTTTTCAGGGATGAATTAATGATCACTGGGAAGCTTTCCGATGTGCCAAGGAATGCATATTTGAGATGGGTGGGTAATGGCTTCAGTTCTTGTTTTCGTACTTCTTCCTTCTTGTCTTGTTTTCATCTTGCTCAATAGAAGTCTCAGCTACTTGTTCCTCTGTTGTCCCTTGATTTCCTTCTTGCTCTTGAGGACTTTCTTCCAGCATTTCTTCCACCAAACTCTCTATCATATCCACTCTCATGTAATCCTCTTGCTCAGGAATGTGTTGCATTGACTTGAAAGTTCATGAATTCATCCATGGTTGATTGAATCAAAGGAAACATGGAAATCTACCCAATTGGCTTGCTTATGGCTTAAGAAAGTGCATAAAATCAATTGAAAACAAAAGAAAAAGGCTAGTGAAACTAGGCTAAGATGACTTGTCATCAAACCCTATGGGGTTTACCATTTGTGCCATCCCTCAAAGTTGGATATCTTCAAGGTCAATGGGCACCGTCTCAAGTTGTATCATGGTGAGCAAATGAAGAGCAACAAAGAGGTTGAGGTATTCCTTTTGGAAGACGCACCTCTGAGCAAAGGGCAATGAACAAGTGAAAGTCCAACTTAAGGACATTAAACAAAAGTGCTAGGTGGGAGACACCCCACCATGGTGAGATCTATCCTTTCCCTCCTTTGTATACCGTCTTTTCTTTTGAATTCTTCATTGTTTTGTAATTTCTTAGCTACACTTTTGCTTGATTAGCATTGCTTGTGCCTACCTTGGATAACTTGTTCATAAAGACTTGCATTGATTTTTCCATGAATGACTTGATTGTGTGGTAGAAGCACACTTCTCTTTAAATTTTGCATTGATTTTAGGTGTTTTTGACTTCTTTGGCTTGTTTGGCCAGTGAATACATGATAATTAGGCATTTCTTCTATTCATTCAAAAAAAGAAGAAGGGGGGGCACGCATGCGCGCACTGTGCGCGTATGCGTCCCTAGGCTTTCGCAACTCCTGGGCCATTTACCAGAGAGTTGCGCAAATTCTGGGCCAGCTTTGGGCCCTGGGCATGACCAACATTACGCGTGCGTGCACGACACGCGTACGCGTCTATGTCAATTCACGCAAAAACACGCGTGCGCGCACGAGCCGCATACGCGTCACTACTGCGTTTTGCGACCCTGGGCCATCGTCCAGAGAGTTGTGCCCTGGTTGGGCCAATTTCATGCTACTGGCCCAGCTCAACTCACCCGTAGGTGCACCTGGCGCGCACGCGTACCTCGACCATAATGCCAATTGACGCGTCAGCGCACCATGCACGTCTGCGTCGCTCAACAAATTTTACTTTCTGGTACTTTTTCCCGAGAGTTGGGCCAGAGTTGTGCCCAACCTGTGCTGACGGCACAACACATATGCACGTGCATGCACACCTGGCGGTCGCGCGCACACTCACATTTTCTACTTCATGCACATGCACATTGTGCGCATCCGCGTCGTTACTAATTTTGCCCATGCGCGTGCACGCATGCATGGCGCGCGCACGTCGGTTTCGCGAACCAATTGAATGAACGTGTACCTTTCTCCCTCCATTTTCTTTCCTTCTTCTTACCACCACCCCTATTCTTCACCTCTACCCTCCTCTACCATCCCTACCTCTTCTTCTATGCCACCTCTAGCAGCAACCACCACCTCCGGGGGACCCACGCCTCTTTTCCCTCTCCTCTTCTTCACTAACCTTTCTCTCACCCCCATACCCTATCTCCTTCTCCCCCTTCAAGGTACCCCTCCTTTCTAATTTTTTTTTTAGTTTTTAGTTCCCCTTTCTCTTTTTCCATTTCCCTAACTAAATGCTCTTACTTTTTTTTAAGTAGTTGCATTCATATTCTCCTTGTTTATTGCATTTTATTTCTTTATTTCTTTTCATTTTCTCATGGGTGTTCTAAGTGAAGCTTACTCTTGCATTGATGAGTTTGTTTGATTTACTTGCTTTCTTTTGTATTTAGTGGTGTGATATGATGATTGTTGATGCTTTATGGGATGCTACATTGTCCCTCTTCTCTAAGTTTTTGTCATAAAGGGATGAACACCACGTGTTTGATGAAAGCACCGCATGACTTCTTAGAATCATTTTGACTAAGTGTTCTCTATTTTGGTGTTCCTTCTCATTCACTTGTTTGTTCATGTATACATTGAACTTACTACATTTCTTGTTGCATTTCTACAAGCTTATCCCATATTTTACTTACTTCTTGTTGTTATTGTTATGAGTGTCCGCTTCTCATGCTTTGTGTTCGCATGCCTATACCGCTCATGTATCATATGCTAGTGACTAGCGATGATCTTCATTATTGTCTTAGTTACATGTTGCAGCTGTCATGTCTCTAAG
Organism: Arachis hypogaea; assembly: GCF_003086295.3. NCBI lineage: Eukaryota > Viridiplantae > Streptophyta > Magnoliopsida > Fabales > Fabaceae > Arachis > Arachis hypogaea. Next base: position 70,662,351 of record NC_092050.1, read on the forward strand.
CCACTTATTCTTTTGTGCTTTATCACTTGCATGATTACTCTTTCTTGGCGCCTCTTTAGGCTTAATTTCACCACCTTTCCTTCTTTTTTAGGATGGTGCTCAAAAGAGACAATGGAAAGGCACCCAAGAAAGCACCACCACGGTCTACTGGCAAAGCACACCAAGGCCCGCAAGCTAAGGCCCTCCTTACCAAGCCCAGGAGCGTTGCTAACATTGATATTTCGGAAAAAGACAATCCGGCATGGGACCCGAACAAGTTCCCCAACCGCTATTGCGAGCTTGTCTATCCCTTGATCAAGCCAAGGAACTATCATGCAAAGCCCCTTCTGACCCCTACGACTCATGTCATACCGCTCATTTTGCCCCGCATCGAATGGCGGCAATGGGAATTCCTATTGCGGAAGCCACGGGAGGCAAACTTGTCATGGGTGTCTGAATTTTACACCAATTACCATTCCCCTTCCCTCACATCGGTATTGGTGTGCCGAAGGCAAGTTCCTGTCACGGAGGAGGGCATTCAAAATGTGCTTAAGACCGGACCGTTAGCGGATGGGGTTGATGCCTATCAGGAGATTTTGTTGGCCCGGTGCGAATATGCGTTTGATTGGGAGGATATCCTTAAGGTCATTGCCACACCCGAATCATTCTGGATTCGAGGAAGGATGAGGCCCCGGCCCAAGGGCATTGACGCACGTTTTCTCACCAGAGAGGCTCAAGCATGGGCCCAAATTCTATCACTGCCGAGTTAGCCTTGTTGGTTTGGTGTGTCCTTACAGAGAGGCCGGTGCATATCCCGCGTCTCATCCACCAATCTATGGGCCGTATTCACACTAAGGGGAATCTACCTTTTCCCGCTCTAGTGACCGACTTAGTCGCCGCAACCGGTGTTCCCCGAGAGACCATGGATAGAAGGGCCATGATCCCAATGGACGCAGATATTGTTCCAAACGGGAGGTACCTTTACCCTCCGGCGGACACCGAAGAGCCACACTTATCCGTCCCCATGCGCATCCCCTCTTCCTCATCCGCACCACCAAAGTCATCCATGCAACGCATAGAGGAACTCCACAAGAAGCTTGACCGTTATGAGTGGCGTAACCAACGCCGATACACTTTTGTCAAGAAGCTTCTAAGTTGCCTAGCACCGCCTATGGAAGAATCGGAAATTTCCACATCCATCGGTACCAATATTGTTGAAAGCGATAATGATAAAGAAGTGGATGGACACGCGGAAGCCGATCAACTACTCTGTCTCACTCAAGGCACGGAGGACCGTGCCAACTTCTAAGTGTGGGGAGGTCGGTCGGCCGACCGTTCTCCATAGGTAACACCCGAATAAATTTCTGGAACTTCTTTTCTTAACTAGAGTAGATTGCATACTAGGTCTTTCATTTTTGACATCTTTTGCATATTAGTATCTCTTAATAAATCCACTTGGTTAGAGCAATGACTTCTATTCTAGAAAACTAGAATTTTACGGCAAACCTACCAATTTTGAAATTTGAAAATCTTTTGATGCTTAACTTGTTTGAAGAATGTATTTTGGAACATGGGATTTGAGCCAAGACCGCAAGCAAGTGAGTTTTGAGCCTAATGGTGTGGTTACATCTTATAACCACTTATTTTTCCTTCTTGTGTGAAATTGTTCTCTTCCTATGATTGTGATCTTTGATTTGTTTAATTCTATATGTCCATTATTCCTTGTATTCATGCATGTATATGATTGAGGCCATCATTTCATTAGCTCACTTACCCAAATAGCCTTACCTTTTATCTCCCATTGTTAGCTACTTTGAGCCTATGATTAACCCACTTGTTCGTAATTTAGCACATTACAAGCCTTAAAGCGGAAAACAATAAATGTCCTTATTTGGATCTTTGATTGGCTTAAGCTAGTGTGTGTGTGTATCATTCAAGTGTGGGAAAACTTGGGACATTGGGTGAATAAAAAGGTAGCCTTGTAGTTTTATTGAAATAATTGGGAATTGGGTACATGCTCATGTATTGATAAAATGTATAGACATTATGCATTGATGTTAAAAAAATAGTATGGAAAAGAGAAAAAATATATACATATATATATATATATATATATATATATATATATATAGATATAGAAAAAGAAAGAAACAAAGAAAAAGAAAGAAATAAAAAGGGGACAAAATGTCCCAAAGCAAAGCTCAATAAGGATCAATGTATAAGTGTTGTAAAATGAAAAGAAAATGCATGAGTATGTTAAAAAGTGAAGAATGGGTAGTTAGGTTAGCTTTTGAATTTTATAGGATGTCATAGGTTAGGTGGGAAGTTTAAGCTTATCAAAGATTCAAATTTCAAGCTCACTTGACCAAATATGCACCCTTACCTTGACCCTAGCCCCATTACAACCTAAAGAAAAGACCCCATGATACTTGCATGCATGCATGGAATATATGTTGATTGTTAGAAGAAAAACAAATTTTGGAAAAGCATGAAGTAGGGAAGGATTGAGTGATCAACCCTATACACCGAGTGAATAGAGCGCAAATACTTCCGGTAAGGGGTTCGAAGCTCAATTCCTTGTTCCCGGCTCTCGCGAGCGTTCTTCATACAAGTTATGCATATTTCATTCTGATGACTAGAATTGGTAGAGTTCATACATTGCCATCATTTTGCTCTATGTGCACATACATATGTGTCTCCTAGAAAGATTGAATTACTCTTGGCCAAGTAGATAGTAGCATGCACCCTAGTTGTATTCACGTAGGTAGATCGCATCCCATGAGTCCTACACCCTTGTAGTCCTTTGATCTTTTTCTTTTCCATAGCATGAGGACATGCTATACTTTAAGTGTGGGGAGGTTGATAAACCCCGTTTTCAGGGTTTATCATGCATCAAATCTAAGGGTTTTATCAATGATCTTCCACACTTATTCATATAAAACTGCATGATTTTGTGTCTCTTTCCCATTTTACCTCATAGATGAGAACATGCTTCTTTTGCATCAAAATTGAGATATTGTAATCCTCCTCTATTACCATTAGATGCCTTGATCCGTTTGTTAAGTGATTTCAGAAGTTATAGGGCAAAATGGCCAAGGGGAATGGAGGAAGCATGCATGAATGGAAGGAGCAAGAAACAAATCAAAGAATTGAAGTTTGGACATACGTGCGCACATGCACCGTGTGCATACGCGTGGATGCGCTCATCCAGAGCCAGCGCAGTGGAGCCGAGCGAGGAGCCAGCGCGCTTATATGGCTGGCCATATCCCTTATGGCGCTCGCGCGCACCGTACGCCTGCGCGCATATCGCAAAAGAGCCCAAGGACGCGTACGCGTGCAGTTCGCGTATGCGTCGATATGCGCAAATGATTTTTTAAATGAAACACGTGCCCAACAATTTCAAGGGGTTTCCAGGCCCTGTTTTGGAGCAGATTTTGGAGGGAAAAGCTTAAGAAGACCAAGGCTTAGGGGTGTTAGAGAGGGGAGTCATAATTCTAGATATTTTTAGGAAGTTAGTTATATTTTATTTTTAGAGAGAGAAACTCCAACTTCTCTCTAGGTTTTCATCCTCCATTGCAAGTTTCCTTTAAATTCTTGGTGAGATCTATTGCTAATTGACTTTTTGTTTTGCTACAACTGTAGATCTACTCTTTTTCTACTCTTAATTGATGTTCTTTTGGTTCAATTTCTTAGATCTAGATTTGGTTCACTTTGTTACTTTGAATGTGGATTAATGAATTGAGGTTTCATTCAATTGTGTGATTGTTGATGATTGTTTGGAATAGATAGCTTTAATTCAATTCTCTTCTCTCAATTGCCTCATGTTTTCTATAATTGCCTACCAATTATTTGTGATAATGACAACCTTAGCTATGGAGTAGATTTCTCTCAATTGGCTTAGGGGTTGAGTTATTAGAGAAACTTGAATAGTGGATATCAATTGTAGATTATGAATTGAGAATTGCTAATTGGCTTGGAGTGCACTAAAGCTAGACTTTCCTAGGGTGAGACTAGGACTTGTGACTCAAGTTAGTTACTCTCACTTGACTTTCCTCCATTGTTAGGGGGTTAACTAAGTGAAGCAATAATCAACTCTTATCATAATTGAAGGAAACTATAATGATGGAACTTCCAATGCTTACCCTTGGCCAAGGCTTTTATTTCCATTAATTGTTGATTGCTTGCTAGTTTGAATTCTTGCACCAACTCTCAAAATCATAAAAGCTTTCCTAATCAATGATGCACATTCTAAAGCAATTTCTAGGGAGAACGACTCGGGATCAATACTCTCGGTCATAGATTTTAGAATTGTTTGATGCGGTATTCGTATGTTGGTTAGACTATACTCACGATCGGATTTATTACTAGTTTCTAATCGGCATAAGAATATTTACGTTCATCATTGTTCCTCTGAGAATTGCTTTCCCTTCTTTGAGGCTTGTGGTTCCTCCTTCTTCTTGGAATCCTTTTGGTCATTCTCTTCATCCTTTATTCCTTCCTTGCCGTCAACTTTATCATTCTCCAATGTCTTGCCGCTTTTAGGTTGGATAGCCTTGCATTCCTCCTTGGGGTTGGGAATGGTATCACTGGGGAAGGCATTAGTTGGCCTCTTAGCTGGCTGCTTAGACAATTGCCCAATTTGCCTTTCCAGACTCCTCATGGAAGCTTCATAATTCTTGTTGGCCATTTCTTGATTATTTGTCAGTTTCTCCATCACCATCTCCAAGTTGGAGATTCTTTGGGATTCTTGTTATGTTTGTGGTTGAGTGTGGGATGTTGATGGTTGATGGAAGTTATTTTGGTTAGTTGAGGGGTTATTTTATGGAAAGAAGGTGGCTAGGGGAGGATTGTTTTGGGGTTTTCTATATATATTATGGTTAGTGGGTTGGTGGTTTTGGTGGTTTGTGTTGCAGAAGTTGTTTGGGTTAGAATTTCTCTGCCATGAATTTTGGTTTTCTCCCCACTTTAGGTTGGGGTGGTTCCTCCATGAGGGGTTGTATGTGTCCACATGGAAGTCATTTTGGCCAGAATTTGGATTGTGCATGTATTAAACTTGTTTATGCTGCTGCTCAGTGTTGTAGGCTTCACAGCTCTCTTCACTTTTCCCACACACAATTGGAGGTTAGTTGGTTGTACTCACTACAGCAAGTTGTAATACATCTATTCTCTTTGATATCATCTCCATTTGTTGTTGAAGTTGCCGGTGCATGAGCTTATTCTGAGCTCGGATTGCATCTACACCTTCAAGCTCATAAATGCTTCTTTTGGGAGATGCTTGTCTTTTCGAGGAATAGAAGTATTGATTGTTGGCAACCATGTCTATGAGGTCATGTGCTTCTTGTGCAGTCTTTATCATTTGCAATGACCCTCCTGAAGAGTAGTCCAGGGCCTTTCTTGCCTTCATGGATAGACCTTCATAGAAGTTTTGGAGCTTAACCCACTCACTAAATATGTCCTCGGGACATCTTCTAATCAATACATTATACCTTTCCCAAGCCTCATATAGTGAGTCTCCCTCTAGTTGTCTGAAAGTTTGCACATTCGTTTTGAGCTTGATGACTCTTTAAGGGGGTAGAACTTAGCTAGGAACTTGCTAACCAAGTCATCCCAGTTGGTAATGCTTTCTTTTGGGAAGGCTTCTAGCCATTGAGTGGCTTTGTCCCTTAAAGAAAATGGGAATAGGAGTAGCTTGTAGATGTCAGGATGCACTCCATTGGTCTTGACTGTATCACAGATTCTTAAGAAAATAGAGAGATGTTGATTTGGGTCTTCAGCAGCACTTCCTCCATATTGGCAGTTGTTCTGAACTAGAGTGATGAGTTGTGGTTTGAGCTCGAAATTGTGGGCATGAACATTGGGAGTAAGGATACTGCTCCCACAATTTCTTGGATTAGGGATGGTATAGGAAGCTAACACTCTCTTTGGATGCTAGCCATTGTTGTTGGCCACATCCTCAGGTGGATTATGGAGGTTGTCCTCTATCTCTTGGTCTCCCTCTTCTGACTCTTCCTCTCCAATCACTCCCTTCCCTCTTGCTTCTCTTCTTAGTCTCAAGAAGGTTTTCTCTGTTTCAGAATCAAACGAGGTGGATGCACCTCTTCTTCTCCCTGGCATACACAACACAAACAAACCAAAAGTAAAATAGAACACTCTATTGCTAGAGTAGTGTTAGAGTTAGTGGACACAATATGTCAAACAGTTAGTAGGCTTGAAAGAAAACAAAAGAAAATGCTTAATCGAGACTATTAGCTACTTAATCATTGTCAATCTATATCAATCCCCAGCAATGGTGCCAAAAACTTGATGGACAGAAAATGTATCCGCACAAACTACCGGTAAATATACCGGGTCGCATCAAGTAGTAAAACTCACAAGAGTGAGATCGATCCCATAGGAATTGATGGATCAAGCAATTTTAGTAGGGTGATGAGTCTAGTCAAGCTAATATGGAAAGGAGTTTGGTGAAATTAAATTAGTAGAAAGTAAATTCACAATGAAAGTAGAGTAACAAAATGTAAAGAACGAGAAATGTAAATGCTGGAAGTAAAGGACTAAAGAATTAAATGCTGGAAAGTAAATGATAAAAACTTAAATGGTGGGAAATGTAAAGGGCTGAAACTTAAAGAGCAAGAAATGTAAATGTCTTGAATCTTAAATGACAAGAAATTTAAAACCAAGAATGTAAATAGTAGCTGAAAGTAAATTGCATAGAATGTAAATGGGAATTGGGTGATGGGAAATCAAAGGAAGCAAATAACCAATGTAATCAAAGGCAATTCAAAGTAACCAAAATGAAGAATATCAAAGAGAAAGATTCATTAGGGATTGGAGATATTATAATCCGTCATGAATCAATGGGTCTCAACTTCTTTCTCAATCATATGAAGTATATCTATGGCGGATTGTAATTGATTGGGTCCCAATTCCTTGGCAACCCAATCTCTATAATCACAATCAATTTTCCAATTCCTTGATCCAATTGTCATGAGAAGAGGTTAAGAGCTTATCTCTTATCCATGAGCCACACAAATCCTCAAGACCTCAATTCCTCCCGAATGGTCTTGGTCAAGAGAATTGTGAAGGATAGAGCGTCAATTCTAATGCCCATGATTCCCCTTCCGAGGCTCACACAAGCATTCAATAGATTCAAACCCCCTTCCAGAGTGAATGAGTCACAATCAAAATAGAAGATGTCCTTTAGCTACAACAAGCGGATTGAGAAGAAGAAGAATTTCATTCAATCATGTGAATTACAATAGAGCTCCTTGGTGCACGAAATTGTGATCACACTTTTCACAACTCCGCACAACTAACCAGCAAGTGCACTGGGTCGTCCAAGTAATACCTTACGTGAGTAAGGTCGATCCCACGGAGATTGTCGGCTTGAAGCAAGCTATGGTCATCCTGTAAATCTTAGTCAGGCGGATTCAAATGGTTATGAGGTTTTGATGATTAAAAGATAAATAAAACATAAAATAAGATAAAGATACTTATGTAATTCGTTGGTGGGAATTTTAGTTAAGCGTTTGGAGATGCTTTATTGCTTCTGAACCTCTGGTTTCCTATTGTCTTCTTCCAATCATGCGTGCTCCCTTCCATGGCAAGCTGTATGATCCTTTCGAATAAAAAATACCAGGTACGATCTCTGCACGGCTAATCAACTGTCGGATTTCTCGTCTCGGATGAAAAATACCAGGTACAGCTACCGCACAGCTAATCATCTGTCGGTTCTCACTAGCGTCGGAATAGGATCTCTCTATCCTTTTGCACACTGTCACTGCGCCCAACATTTGCAAGTTTGAAGCTCGTCACAGTCATCCTCTCCCAGATCCTACTCGGAATACCACAGACAAGGTTTAGACTTTCCGGATCTCAGGAATGCTGCCAATTGTTCTAGCTTATACCATGATAAACCATTATTTTATGATTCATATTGTGTTTAATTGACTGGTTTTATTAAATCTTTACCCACTTATTCATATGATTAGCATGATATTACAATTCCTTCCCAAATTTTCCCTATGGTTGAAAACTTGCTTCCTAGAGATCTTTTTATTGTGTATTTTTATTCTCCTTTATACCATTCGATGCCGTTATCCGTGTGTTAAGTGTTTCAGGCTTCATAGGGTAGGAATGGCTTAGAGAAGGGAGAGGAAGCTTGCAAAAATGGAAAGAACACAAGGAACTAAGGAGATAACCAGTGAGCATTGACGCGCACGCATGGCTCACGCGAGCGCGCAAAATGGAGAAAATCGCAGTGACGCGATCGCGTGCCTGACGCGAACGCGTGGATTGGAGTCTGCACGAATGACGCGAACGCATGGACGACGCGTACGCGTCGCAAGGAAAATGATGAATGACGCGAACGGGTGGACGACACGTATGCGTGACCTGCGCAATCTGCAGAAATAACAGAATACGCTGGGAGCAATTTTGGGCTGCGTTTTAACCTACTTTTCGGCCTAGAAACACAGAATAAAGCTAGGGAACATGCAGGGACTCATCACGCATCCACACACATTGAGATCCAGTCATATACATTGATATTAGGATTGCTTTTAGTTTTAGATCTGAATCTAGATTTGCTTTACATTTATAGTTTATGCTTTTGCTTTGGATTTTGCATGTTGAAGAGTCATTACCCCCATTGAAGACACTACTTTAGTTCGTTTCCTTATTCCTTTACTCCTTTTAGTTGCTCATTAACCCTATTCAAATAATTATGTTGTATTTTGGATTTATTAATATATAGAGTTATTTTTACTTTTAATTAATTTTAATTTTCTATTCTATTTTATTTAATTTATTATGTCTTCTTATATTTTTATGAGCGTTATATCCATGTCAATGGAGTAGAAATTCTACTTGACATGGGGTTGATTAAGAGGAGACACTTGAGTTGGAATGCTCAAGTACTTAGTTAAATTGGAAGTTGTTTGCTAATTCTGTATCTACTAACGCCAGACCTTCCCAAGGGAGAGGACTAGGATTTGCGGATAAGAGTTAGCTCAATCACTTGACTTTCCTTTATTTAGTAAGGGTTAACTAAGTGAAAACAACAACCTCTTTACACTACCCTTGAGAAGATTCCAACAAGGATAGAACTTTCAATTAATCATTCCCCCAGTCAAGGCATTTTAATATTAATAATAATTCTTAGTTTATTGCTTTAATTTACAATTATTTTAAATTACTTATTATTCAACTCAACTTTCTTGGAAATTCCTGATTAAAAAATTAGCACCCTTTTCTACAACTCGTTGGGAGACGACCTGGGACTCATACTCCCAGAATTTCTAATTCTAAAATTCGTGACAACTTTTATAAATTGACAAGGCGGACCTTAGCTGATTAAGAACTATACTCACAACGTATTCCATATTTTATTTCTTAATGGGCTGACTTCTGCCCCCACGTCAATTTTTGGCGCCGTTGCCGGGGAGTTTGCAATAGTGCGCTAGATTATTAATTAGTGTACATATTTTTATTTTTATTTGCATATTTTATTTTTATTTTGTTACCATGAGCTACATGTTTTTCTCATTGAATGACGCGTTCATTGCCTGATCCGAGCTTAGCCGCTTTTGATCCTAAAATTGAAAGAACTCTTTCACGTATTAGGCGAGCTCGACGTCGGTTAGCCTCTGAGGGTGGTGAAGTGATTATTATCAATCACCAGTCTCATCTGAGAGCGAATCTGAACCGCCATCTGAGAGTGAAACAAGCTCATTTACTACTGATTCAGTTGATTCCCGTGCAGTTAACATGGCAACACCTTGGAGGATCACTCTTCAGGAGGGCGGAGCCCCAGATTTTACACTGCAGCCGTATCAAGTGCATCACCCAACTCTGGCTGCAGATTTTGAACTGAAAACTGCATTAATCAACTTGATGCCCAAGTTTCATGGCTTACCTGCTCAAGAGCCTATCAAGCACCTTAAGGACCTCCAAACAACCTGTTAACTGCAGATGAAACTTCTATTCTGTTAACTGCCTTCCCATTTTCTCTTGAAGGAAAAGCGAGGGAATGGTACTACTCCCAATCTAAAGCGACTGTTACCAACTGGGATATGCTCAGGAGAGAATTTTTGGAAAAATATTTTCCAGCTGAAGTTACAGATAGACTGAGGAAAGAGATCTCCTGTATTGTTCAAGGTGACTCGGAGACTCTCTATGAGTACTGAGAGCATTTTAAGAACCTTCTAGACGCATGCCCCCATCACATGATTGACAGACTAGTGTTGATCAGCTACTTCACTCAAGGCATGAAGCCCTAGGATAAGACTACACTGGATGGTGCTAGTAATGGTTCTATGAAAAAGTACAAGACCGCAAATGAAGCATGGCAATTGATCAGCGACTTAGCTGAGTCTACTATAAATCACAAGCATAGGCACAGCCATTCAAAAGCTGTTGCAGGGATTTCCTCTAGCAGTGAGACTACTGCTCTTACACAGAGTATATGTGAAATGACCAACCTACTGAAACAGATGCAGTTGAATCAACAACAAACACAACAAGCTCAGCCTTCCCCACCACAACAAAGCCAACAGTTGGTCCCACAAAGAGTATGCGGGATCTGTGCTAATTATAGTCATTATACTGATGAATGTCTGCAGCTCCAACAGGAAGACAACACTGTGGCAGCCACTCACAACTTCTATGACCGCCCGAATCAAGGATACAATCAGCAAGGCGGCAACTACAACCAAGGTGGCAACTATAACCAAGGAGGTGTGATATTTTCTGACTGTATGTGTGATTTAGGAGTGTGTGTTAGCATAATGCCTTTGTCTATATATGATACTTTGAGGCTCCCTCCCTTAAAAAGGTCGGCAGCTCGTTTTGTGTTAGCAGATAAAAGCATTATTACAGTAGTTGGAATTGCTAAAGATGTATTGATGAGCATTAAAGGGCTCACATTTCCCATTGACTTCTATATCCTGGAAATATCCCCTAATGACTCAGGAAGACCATCATCAATCCTGCTAGGAAGACCATTCCTGAAGACTTCGAAGTTCAAGCTGGATGCATTCTCAGGAACTTACTCCTTTGAGATAGATGGTAGAGCAGTAAAATTCAGTTTAAATGAAGCTATGAAGCACCCTCCGGAAGATCATTCTATCTTCTAGTGTGACATTATTATGAAATTATAGCTGAAGTTTACCAGGAAGAAATAGAAGAGAAGCACATGGAGCAAGGTCAAAGTGTGGGGACACCCTCTGAACACAATGAGGACACTTTGCCATTATCACTAGCCCCGGATGATCCAGAACCTAGCTATGAACAGAAATTGGAATTAAAGCCCCTCCCTCCACACCTCAAATATGCTTACCTTGAGGATAAGCAGAAGTTCCTAGTTATCATTACAAAGAAACTCACTTCCCAACAAGAAGAACAACTGCTTAATGTGCTTAGAAAACATAAGAAACCAATTGGATGGAGCTTGGCGAATATAGTAGGCATCAGCCCTCAAGTTTGTGAACACAGAATATTCTTAGAAGAAGGAGCAAAGCCTGTCCATCAGCCTCAAAGAAGATTGAATCCCACCATCTTAGAAGTTGTCAAGAAAGAAGTGGCTAGGCTACTTGAAGCAGTGGTGCACGAATTGTAAATCACACTTTTCACAACTCGTACCACTAACCAGCAAGTGCACTGGGTCGTCCAAGAAATACCTTACGTGAGTAAGGGTCGATCCCACGGAGATTGTCGGCTTGAAGCAAGCTATGGTTATTTTGTAATTCTTAGTCAGGAAATCAATGATAAGAGTGATTATATTTATGAAGAGTAAAAAGCATAAATTAAATAGTACTCGTTATGCAGTAATGGAGAATAGATTGAGGTTTTTGAGATGCTCTGTCTTCTGAATCTCTGCTTTCCTACTGTCTTCTTCTTCACGCACGCAGGTCTCCTCCCATGGCAAGCTGTATTTTGGTAGATCACCGTTGTCAATGGCTACCATCCGTCCTCTCAGTGAAAATGGTCCAAATGCGCTGTCACCGCACGGCTAATCATCTGTCGGTTCTCACTCATGTTGGAATAGGATCCATTGATCCTTTTGCGTCTATCACTACGTCCAGCACTTGTGAGTTTGAAGCTCGTCACAGTCATCCCATCCCAGATCCTACTCGGAATACCACAGACAAGGTTTAGACTTTTTGGATCTCAGGAATGGTCGCCAATAATCCTAGCCTATACCACGAAGACTCTGATCATGAACCAAGAGGCTAAGAGATACACACTCAATCTAAGGTAGAACGGAAGTGGTTGTCAGGCACGCGTTCATAGGTTGAGAATGATGATGAGTGTCACGAATCATCATATTTATCACGGTTAAGTACAAGCGAGTATCTTAGAATAGAAACAAGCATGATTGAATAGAAAACAGAAGTAATTGCATTAATTCATCGAGACACAGCAGAGCTCCTCACCCCCAACCATGGGGTCGAGAGACTCATGCCGTCAGAAATACAATATGAAATGTGTAAAATGTCATGAGGTGCATAGTAAGTCTCTAAAAGTTGTTTTTATACTAAACTAGTAGCTAGGGTTACAGAAAATAAGTAACTAAGTACAGATAGTGCAGAAATCCACTTCCGGGGCCCACTTGGTATGTGCTTAGGCTGAGCATTGAGCTTTACACGTGTAGAGGCTTCTCTTGGAGTTAAACACCAGGTTGTAGCCTGTTTCTGGCATTTAACTCTGGTTTGCAACTGTTTCTGGCGTTTAACGCCAGAATAGGTTAAAGACATGGCGTTAAACGCCAATTTGCGTCATCAAAACTTGGGCAAAGTATGGACTATTATATATTGCTGAAAAGCGCTGGATGTCTACTTTCCAACGCAATTGAGAGCGCGCCAATTGGTCTTCTGTAGCTCCAGAAAATCTATTTTGAGTGCAGGAAGGTCAGAATCTAACAGCATCTGCAGTCCTTTTTCAGCCTCTGAATCAGATTTTTGCTCAGGTCCCTTAATTTTAGCCAGAAAATACATGAAATCACAGAAAAATACACAAACTCATAGTAAAGTCTAGAAATGTGAATTTTGAATAAAAACTAATAAAAATATACTAAAAATTAATTAAAACATGCTGAAAACTACTTAAAAACAATGCCAAAAAGCGTATAAATTATCCGCTCATCACAACACCAAACTTAAATTGTTGTTTGTCCCCAAGCAACTGAAAATAAAATAGGATAAAAAGAAGAGAATATACTATAAATTCCAAAATATCAATGAAACTTAGTTCCAATTAAATGAGCGGGACTAGTAGCTTTTTGCCTCTGAACAGTTTTGGCATCTCACTTTATCCTTTGAAGCTCAGGATGACTGGCATCTATAGGAACTCAGAATTTAGATAGTGTTATTGATTCTCCTAGTTCAGTATGTTGATTCTTGAACACAACTACTTTATGAGTCTTGGCCGTGGCCCTAAGCACTTTGTTTTCCAATATTACCACCGGATACATAAATGCCATAGACATATAACTGGGTGAACCTTTTCAGATTGTGACTCAGCTTTGCTAAAGTCCCCAATTAGAGGTGTCCAGTATTTTTAAGCACACTCTTTTTGATTTGGACCTCGACTTTAACCGCTCAGTCTCAAGCTTTTCACTTGACACCTTCACGCCACAAGCACATGGTTAGGGACAGCTTGGTTTAGCCGCTTAGGCCAGGATTTTATTCCTTCAGGCCCTCCTATCCATTAATGCTCAAAGCCTTGGATCCTTTTAACCCTTGCCTTTTGGTTTAAAGGGTTATTGGCTTTTTGCTCTTGCCTTTTGGTTTAAAGAGGTATTGGCTTTTTCTGCTTGCTTTTTCTTTTTCTATCTTTTTTTTTTCTTTTCGCCCCTTTTTTTTTGCAAGCTTTGTTATTCACTGCTTTTTCATGCTTCAAGAATTAATTTTATGATTTTTCAGATTATCAGATAACATTTCTCATTTTTCATCATTCTTTCAAGAGCCAGCAAATTTAACATTCATAAACAACAAATTCAAAAATATGCACTGTTCAAGCATTCATTCAGAAAACAAAAAGTATTGTCACCACATCAATATAATTAAACTAATTTCAAGGATGAATTCGAAATCATGTACTTCTTGTTCTTTTGTGATTAAAACATTTTTCATTTAAGAAGGGTGATGGATTCATAGGACATTCATAGCTTTAAGGCATAGACACTAGACACTAATGATCATGTAATAAAGACACAAACATAAATAAGCATAAAGCATAGAGAACAAAAACAGAAAAAATAAATAGACAAGGGGATTAAGGAACGGGTCCACCTTAGTAAGGGTGGCGTCTTCTTCCTCTTGAAGAACCAATGGTGCTCTTGACCTCCTCTATGTCTCTTCCTTGCCTTTGTTGCTCCTCCCTCATAGCTCTTTGATCTTCTCTAATCTCATGGAAGGTGCCATATGGTTATGGAAAATTAAAAAGCGGGGCTTTTTCCACACCAAACTTAAAATGTTTGCTCATCCTCGAGCAAAAGAAGAAAGAAATGAGGAGATGGGAGGAGGCAAGGACTTAGCATCCCTGCTCCATTTAGGCGTGTAAATGCCCTTAGAGTACAATCCTGGCATTTAACGCCAGACTGCTGCTTGTTTCTGGTGTTAAACGCCAGCTTTTCTCCCTTTATTTGAGTTTAACGCCAAGTTGGTGCTTGTTTCTGGCGTTTAACGCCAGATTGCTGCTTCTTTTTGGCGTTAAACGCCAGTCTAATGCTTCTTACTGGCGTTTAAACGCCAGTATCTTCCTCCAGGGTGAGCTATTTTTAATGCTGTTTTTGATTTTGCTTTAATTTTTGTGACTCCACATAATTATCATCCTAAAGAAAACATAAAATAAAAATGGAAAACAGAAAATTAACATAGATAAGTAAACATTGGGTTGCCTCCCAATAAGCACTTCTTTATTGTCTTTAGCTGGACCTCACTGAGCTTTTAATCTAGTCTCAGCCTTGCTCAACATTGCCTTTAAGATAGTGCTTGATTCTCTGTCCATTAACAATGAACTTCTTATTAGAATCAATGTCATGAAGCTCTATATAGCCATATGGTGACACACTTGTAATCACATATGGTCCCCTCCACCGGGATTTTAGTTTTCCGGGGAATAATCTGAGCCTAGAGTTAAACAGCAAAACCTTCTGTCCTGGTTCAAAGACTCTAGATGATAGCTTTCTGTCATGCCACCTTTTTGCTTTCTTTTTTCTCCAGCTAATTTGGCATCAAAGTTTAGGAACCTGGTTGCCCAGTAGGCCTTATGCTCCAGTTCCATGGGCAATGACAGGCCTTACCATACACAAGCTGGTATGGAGAGGTCTCTATAGGAGTCTTGAATGCTGTTTTGTATGCCCACAGAGCATTATCCAAGCTTCTTGCCCAATTCTTTCAACGGGTACTTACAGTCCGTTCTAGGATTCTTTTTAGTTCTCTATTAGAGACTTCAGCTTGCCCATTTGTCTGTGGATGATATGGAGTTGCAACCTTGTGGCTAATTCTATATCGAATCATAGTAGAGTAAAGCTGTTTGTTGCAGAAGTGAGTGCCCCATCACTGATTAGTGCTCTAGGGACACCAAACCTGCTGAAGATATATTTCTGGAGGAACTTCAGCACTGTCTTAGTATCATTGGTGGGTGTTGCAATGGCCTCTGCCCATTTGGATACATAGTCGACTGCCACCAGAATATAAGTGTTTGAGTATGATGGTGGGAAAGGCCCCATGAAGTCAATACCCCATACGTCAAACAACTCAATCTCTAAGATCCCTTGCTGAGGCATGGCGTAACTATGAGGCAGATTACCAGCTCTCTGGCAACTGTCACAGTTACGCACAAACTCTTGGGAGTCTTTATAGAGATTGGGCCAGTAGAAGCCACATTGGAGGACTTTTGTGGCTGTTCGCTCACCTCCGAAATGTCCTCCACATTGTGATCCATGACAATGCCATAGGATCTTCTGTGCTTCTTCTCTAGGCACACACCTACAGATTATTCCATCTGCACATCTCTTAAAGAGATATGGTTCATCCCACAGGTAGTACTTTGCATCAGTAATTAATTTTTTCTTTTGTTGCCTGCTGAATTCCTTGGGTATGAATCTTGCAGCTTTATAGTTTGCAATGTCTGCAAACCATGGTGTTTCCTGAATGGCAAATAATTGCTCATCCAGAAAAGTTTCAGAGATCTCAATAGAGGGAAAGGACGTCCCTTCTACTGGCTCTATCCGGGACAGATGATCAGCCACTTAGTTCTCTGTCCATTTTCTGTCTCTTATTTTTATATCAAACTCTTGCAGAAGCAACACCCATCTTATGAGCCTGGGTTTTGAAAATTGCTTTGTGAGTAGATATTTAAGAACAGCATGGTCAGCGTACACAATCACTTTTGATCCTACTAAATATGATCTAAACTTGTCAATGGCATAAACCACTACAAGTAATTCTTTTTCTGTGGTTGTGTAATTTTTCTGGGCATCATTTAAAACACGGCTAGCATAATAAATGACATGCAGAAGCTTGTTATGCCTCTGTCCCAGTACTACACCGATGGCATGGTCACTGGCATCACACATTAGTTTAAATGGTAATGTCCAGTCTGGTGCAGAAATAACTGGTGCTGTGACCAACTTAGCTTTCAGAGTTTCAAACGCTTGTAGACACTCTGTGTCAAACACAAATGGTGTGTCGGCAGCTAGCAGATTGCTCAGAGGTTTTGCAATTTTTGAAAAATCCTTTATAAATCTCCTATAGAATCCTGCATGCCCCAGAAAGCTTCTGATTACCTTAACATTGGCAGGTGGTGGTAATTTTTCAATTACTTCCACTTTAGCTTGATCCACTTCTATTCCCTTGTTTGAAATTTTATGCCCAAGGACAATTCCTTCAGTCACCATAAAGTGACATTTTTCCCAGTTTAAAACTAGGTTAGTCTCTTGGCATCTTTTCAGAACAAGTGCTAAATGGTCAAGGCAAGAGCTGAATGAATCTCCAAATACTGAAAAGTCATCCATGAAGACTTCCAGAAATTTCTCTACCATATTAGAGAAGATAGAGAGCATGCATCTCTGAAAGGTTGTAGGTGCATTGCACAGACCAAAAGGCATCCTTCTGTAGGCAAACACACCAGAAGGACATGTGAATGCTGTTTTCTCTTGGTCCTGAGGATCTACTGTAATTTGGTTATAACCTGAATAGCCATCCAAAAAGTAGTAGTATTCGTGACCTGCTAGTCTTTCTAGCATCTGGTCTATGAATGGTAAAGGAAAGTGATCCTTCCTGGTGGCTGTATTGAGCCTTCTGTAATCAATACACATACGCCACCCTATAACTGTTCTTGTAGGAACTAGTTCATTTTTTTCATTATGAACCACTGTCATGCCTCCCTTCTTGGGGACAACTTGGACAGGGCTCACCTAGGGGCTATCAGAAATGGGATAAATAATCCCAGCCTCTAGTAACTTGGTAACCTCTTTCTGCACCACCTCCTTCATGGCTGGATTTAGCCGCCTCTGTGGTTGAACAACTAGCTTAGCATCGTCCTCCAATAGGATCTTGTGCATGCATCTTGCTGGGATGATACCCTTAAGATCACTTATGGACCACCCAAGAGCTGCCTTGTGTGTCCTTAGCAGTTGAAGTAGTGCTTTCTCTTCCTGTGGATTTAAAGCAGAGCTTATGGTTATCGAAAAAGTGTCACCTTCTCCCAGAAATGCGTATTTTAGGGATGATGATACTAGTTTGAGCTCGGGTTTAGGAGGTTTCTCCTCTTCCTGAGGAAATTTCAGAGGCTCTTTTATTTCCTCTGATTCCTCCAGATCAGGCTAGACATCTTTAAAGATATCTTCTAGCTCTGATTCGAGACTCTTAGCCATGTTGATCTCCTCTACTAGGGAGTCAATAATATCAACACGCATGCAGTCTTTCGATGTGTCTGGATGCTTCATTGCCTCAACAGCATTCAGCTTGAACTCGTCCTCATTGACTCTTAAGGTCACCTCCCCTTTTTGGACATCAATGAGGGTTCGTCCAGTTGCTAGGAAGGGTCTTCCTAAAATGAGAGTTGCACTTTTGTACTCCTCTATTTCCAGCACTACAAAGTCAGTGGGAAAGGCAAATGGCCCAACCTTGACAATCATGTCCTCAATTATGCCTGATGGATATTTAATGGTGCCATCAGCAAGTTGAAGACATATCCAGGTTAGTTTGACCTCTTCAGCCAAGCCAAACTTTCTGATAGTAGATGCAGGGATTAGATTGATACTTGCCCCAAGGTCGCATAGAGCTGTCTTGGTACAAGTACCCTCTAGTGTGCATGGTATCATAAAGCTTCCGGGATCCTTAAGCTTCTCTGGTAAGCTTGTTAGGATGACTGCACTGCACTCTTCAGTGAGAAAAACTTTTTTTGTTTCTCTCCAATCCTTCTTATGACTTAAGATCTCTTTCATGAACTTAGCATAGGAGGGTATTTGCTCAAGTGCCTCTGCAAATGAAATCTTTATTTCAAGAATCCTGAGATAGTCTGCAAAGTGGGCAAATTGTTTATCCTGTTCTGCCTGGTGGAGTTTCTTAGGATAAGGCATTTTGGCTTTATATTCTTCAACCTTAGTTGCTGCAGGTTTATTTCCTACAGAGGCAGGTTGAGAAGCCTTCTTGAGGGAGTTATTATCAGCACTTGTAGGTGTCTGATCCCTCACTGGCGTTTGAACGCCAGAACTGAACATGGATTGGGCGTTTAACGCCAGTTTTTCACCCTTTTCTGGCGTTTGAACGCCAGACTTATTCCTCTCTGGGCTCTTACTGTCCTCAGAGGGATTTTGGGTAGCAGGTTGCTCATCCTCTGTCAGCTGTTCTTTTCTTGGCTTTCTGCTGCTTTGAGTTGAGGTATTTAATGTTTTTCCACTTCTTAATTGAACTGCTTGGCACTTCTCTGTTATCTATTTTGATAACTACTGTTTTGTCTGATTCAATTGTGATTCCATATCCTTGTTAGCATTTTTGGTTTCTTGTAGCATCTCCTTAACTTCTGCTAACTGCTTTGTTATAGAAGATAGTTGCTGATTGAGTTCAGTAAGTTGTTCCTGAGGACTAAAGTCAGTTGATACTGCCTTAGCTTCTTCTTTCATGGAGGACTCATTACTTATGTACAGATGCTGATTTGTAGCAACTATATCAATAAGCTCTTAAGCCTCTTCAATAGTCTTTCTCATGTGTATAGATCCACCAGCTGAGTGGTCTAAAGATATTTGAGCTTTTTCTATAAGCCCATAGTAGAAGATGTCTAATTGGACCCACTCTGAAAACATTTTAGAGGGGCATTTCCTTAGTATCCCTCTGTACCTCTCCCAGGCGTTATAAAGGGATTCATCATCCTCTTGTTTAAAGCGTTGGATGTCCAGCCTTAGCATGTGTCATCCTTTTTGGAGGGAGATATTGATTCAGGAATTGGTCTGATAACTGTTTTCATGTTCTTATGCTTGCTGTGGGTTGGTTATTTAACCACCTCTTAGCTAGATCTTTTACAGCAAACAGAAATACTAACAGCCTGTATACGTCCTGATCTACCTCCTTGTCACGCACTGTGTCAGCAATTTGCAAGAACTACGCCAGAAACTTAGTAGGTTCTTCCTGTGGAAGACCGGAATACTGGCAATTTTGCTGCACCATGACAATGAGCTGAGGATTTAGCTCAAAATTGCCTGCTTTGATGGGAGGTATACAGATACTACTCCAATATGCAGCAGTAGTGGGATTAGCATATGACCCCAGAGTCCTTTTGGACTGTTCATTTCCACTTAGATTTATGATGGATAAAATGGAATTGATATGAATTGCAACGAAAATATATTTTTGTTTTTATTTTATTTAAGTAGGACAAACCAAATTATTAAGATAAATAAAAATAATAAGATAAAATAAAATAAAATAATTAGAAATTAAAATGTAAATTTTGAAAACCAAGAGAAAAATAAATTTGAAAATGAAAATAATTGCTTAATTAAGAAGATTTGAAAAACTTTGGATATGATTTTTGAAAAAGATTTTGAATTTTGAAAAGATTTGATTTTAAAAATAAAAATCTGAATTTTTAAAAGTAATTTTCGAAAATTCAATTTAAAATAAAGAGAAAAGATATTTTTGAATTTAATGAGGAAAGAGAAAAACAATAAAATGACACAAGACTTAAAATTTTTAGATCTAATGCTCCTTGTTTTTCGAAAGTTTTGGAGGGAAAACACCAAGGAACACCAAACTTAAAAATTTTAAGATCAAAATACAGAGACGACTCAAGAACACCTTGAAGACTCACAAGAACGTAAAAAAGAACACCAAACTTAAAACTTTTAGAAAACTGAAAATAAGTTTTTGAAAATTAAAGAAAAATAACAAGAGAACACCAAACTTAAAAGTTTGACACAAGATTTAATCAAAGAAAAATTATTTTTGAAAAAGTTTTAAAAGGAAGATACCCAATTTCCAAGAACATAAGCACAACGCTCTAGCCAACTGAGCTTAAAAGTTTGACACAAGTGTTTTTTTTTTAATACTGATAATTTGAACACGCACAAGAAAAACAAGAAAAGACACAGAACATGAAAAACTAAAGATCAAACAAGAAAAATAGCAAGAACAACTTGAAGATCAAGAAAGAACAATGAACACAAATTTTGAAAATTTAAAGGAAAATAAAAACATCCAATTGACATTAAACTTAAAATATGAACCTAAACATAAACAGAAAAACTCACTTATTAGTTTATAAAAATTTTCGAAAAATTTAAAAAGAGAAAATAAGGATTTAAAAAAAATTTTCAACCAAAAACAATAATAGAAGACGCAATTTTAGTGACTCTAAACTAAAAAGATAAATTTTTCCTAATCTAAGCAACAAAATAAACCGTCAGTTATCCAAACTCGAACAATCCCCGGCAACGGCGCCAAAAACTTGGTGCACGAATTGTAAATCACACTTTTCACAACTCGTACCACTAACCAACAAGTGCACTGGGTCGTCCAAGTAATACCTTACGTGAGTAAGGGTCGATCCCACGGGGATTGTCGGCTTGAAGCAAGCTATGGTTATTTTGTAATTCTTAGTCAGGAAATCAATGATAAGAGTGATTATATTTATGAAGAGTAAAAAGCATAAATTAAATAGTACTTGCTATGCAGTAATGGAGAACAGATTGAGGGTTTTGAGATGCTCTGTCTTCTGAATCTCTACTTTCCTACTGTCTTCTTCTTCACGCACGTAGGTATCCTTCCATGGCAAGCTGTATGTTGGTGGATCACCATTGTCATTGGCTACCATCCGTCCTCTCAGTGAAAATGGTTCAAATGCGCTGTCACCGCACGGCTAATCATCTGTCGGTTCTCACTCATGCTGGAATAGGATCCATTGATCCTTTTGCGTCTGTCACTACGCCTAGCACTTGTGAGTTTGAAGCTCGTCACAGTCATCCCATCCCAGATCCTACTCAAAATACCACAGACAAGGTTTAGACTTTCCGGATCTCAGGAATGGCCGCCAATAACCCTAGCCTACACCACGAAGACTCTGATCATGAACCAAGAGGCTAAGAGATACACACTCAATCTAAGGTAGAACGGAAGTGGTTGTCAGGCACGTGTTCATAGGTTGAGAATGATGATGAGTGTCACGGATCATCACATTTATCACGGTTAAGTACAAGCGAGTATCTTAGAATAGAAACAACCGTGATTGAATAGAAAACAGAAGTAATTGCATTAATTCATCGAGACACAGCGTAGCTCCTCACCCCCAACCATGGGGTTTAGAGACTCATGCCATCAGAAATACAATATGAAATGTGTAAAATGTCATGAGGTGCATAGTAAGTCTCTAAAAGTTGTTTTTATACTAAACTAGTAGCTAGGGTTACAGAAAATAAGTAACTAAGTGCAGATAGTGCAGAAATCCACTTCCGGGTCCCACTTGGTGTGTGCTTGGGCTGAGCATTGTGCTTTACACATGTAGAGGCTTCTCTTGGAGTTAAACGCCAGGTTGTAGCCTGTTTCTGGCGTTTAACTCTGGTTTGCAACCTGTTTCTGGCATTTAACGCCAGAATAGGGTAAAGACTCGGTGATAAACGCCAATTTGCGTCGTCAAAACTTCGGCAAAGTATAGACTATTATATATTGCTGGAAAGCCCTGGATGTCTACTTTCCAACGCAATTGAGAGCGCGCCAATTGGTCTTCTGTACCTCCATAAAATCCATTTCGAGTGTAGGGAGGTCAGAATCTAACAGCATCTCTAGTCCTTTTTCAGCCTCTGAATCAGATTTTTGCTCAGGTCCCTCAATTTCAGCCAGAAAATACCTGAAATCATAGAAAAACACACAAACTCATAGTAAAGTCCAGAAATGTGAATTTTGAATAAAAACTAATAAAAATATACCAAAAAGTAATTAAAACATGCTGAAAACTACTTAGAAACAATGCCAAAAAGCGAATAAATTATCCGCTCATCAAGCAGATATCATTTACCCCATCTCAGATAGTGAATGGGTCAGTCCAGTACAAGTGGTGCCCCAGAAGTCTGGAGTCACAACAGTAAAAAATGAGCATGGAGAGCTCCTGACAACTAGAGTGCAGAATTCATGGAGAGTTTGCATTGGCATAGGCGTCTAAACCAAGCCACTCGCAAGGATCATTATCCCTTACCATTCATTGATCAGATGTTTGATCGCCTGTCAGGTAAATCTCATTACTGCTTTTTAGATGGTTATACAGGCTACTTTCAAATTCATATAGCTCCTGAAGATCAGGAAAACACTACCGTTACATGTCCTTTTGGGACTTATGCTTATAAGAGAATGCCCTTTGGCTTATGCAATGCACCAGCCACTTTTCAAAGATGTATGATGAGTCTTTTCTCTGATCTCATTGAGAACTATATGGAGGTTTTTATGGATGATTTTAGTGTATATGGTTATTCTTTTAGCCTTTGCTTGGATAGTTTATCTAGAGTGTTAGACAGGTGTGTTAGTTCAAACCTTGTATTAAATTTTGAAAAATGTCACTTTATGGTAAAACAAGGAATTATACTAGGACATGTTGTGTCTAATACAGGTATTTCGGTAGATCCAGCAAAGGTAGATGTCATTTCTAGTTTACCTTACCCCTCCTCCGTGAGGGAAGTCCGTTCGTTCCTTGGCCACGCAGGTTTTTACAGGAGATTCATTAAGGACTTCAGTAAGGTAGCATTACCTTTATCCAGATTGCCGCAGAAAGATATTGAGTTCGAGTTCAGTGAGGATTGTATGCAAGCGTTTGATAAGTTGAAGATCGCCTGACTCAAGCTCTAATTGTGAGAGGACCAGATTGGAGCCAGTCATTTGAAATTATGTGTGATGCTTCCAACCATGCAGTAGGAGCGGTGCTGGATCAGCGCGAAGGTAAGGATCCTTTTGTAATTGCTTATGCATCTAAGACTTTAGATGCTGCCCAATCTAATTACACTACTACTGAAAAAGAGCTTCTTGCTATTGTTTTTGCTCTGGATAAATTCCGAGCCTATTTACTTGGTACTAAGGTAGTAGTGTACTCAGACCATGTAGCTCTAAAATATTTATTAGCTAAAAAGGAGTCCAAACCAAGGCTAATACGTTGGATACTGCTGCTGCAAGAATTTGATTTAGAAATTAAGGATAGGAGTGAAAACCAGAATTTAGTGGCAGACCACTTGAATCGTCTTGAGCACATTAAGGATTACTCCACTCCTATAAATGATAACTTCCCATTTGATAGTTTACATGTATTATCTGAAGTAGTTCCTTGGTATGCACCTGTAGCTAATTATCTAGTTAGCCACACTTTTCCTCCAAATTTTACTAAGCATTAAAGAGACAAGCTGAAAAGTGAGTCCAAATATTATATATGGGATGATCCATATTTATAGAGGTGTGGTGCTAACCAGGTAATTAGATGGTGTGTGCCTCAATTAGAATTCCAGTCCATTTTAGAGGCCTGCCACTCATCTAAGAGTGGAGGACATTTTGGCCCTCAAAGAACAGCTAGAAAAATTCTAGACTGCGGATTCTGGTGGCCTACTCTTTTTAAAGATGCTGTTGAATTTTGTAAATCTTGTTCCCCTTGCCAAAGGTTTGGTACTATATCCAAGAGGGATGAGATGCCTCAACAGATTATGCTTTTCTGTGAAATTTTTTATGTTTGGGGCATTGACTTCATGGATCCATTTCTAAATTCTAATGGTTACTTTTATATACTGTTAGCTGTAGATTATGTTTCTAAACGGGTGGAAGCAATTCCTACCCGTACTGATGATGCTAACACTGTTGTTTCCTTTGTTAGAAACCATATTATTTGTCGCTTTGGATCACCACGAGCAGTCGTGAGCAATCAAGGCACCCACTTTTGTAACAGGAGACTGACAGGATTACTCAAGAAGCATGGGATAATTCACAAAGTAGCAACAGCTTGCCATCCCCAACCAATGGGCAAGCAGAAGTCTCTAACAGAGAGATTAAATGTATTCTGAAGAAGATAGTAAAGCCTCATAGGAAGGACTAGAGTGCCAGGCTACAAGATGCACTCTGGGCATATAGAACAGCGTACAAGACACCCATTGGGATGAGCCCCTTCCACTTAGTATACGGAAAATGTTGCCACCTTCCGGTAGAGGTGGAACATAAGGCTTTCTGGGCTGTGAGGGAGTGCAACATGAATTTTGAGGAAGCTGGTGCTGAAAGGAAGCTGCAACTAGCCGAACTAGAGAACCTTCGCCTAGAGGCATATGACAACTCCAGGCGATACAAAGAAAAGATGAAGGCTGTCCATGACAAGCACATAAAAAGGAGAGAATTCAGACCAGGGGAGTTAGTTCTTCTATATAACTCCAGACTGAGGCTCATGCCAGGCAAACTAAGGTCAAGATGGGAATGTCCATACAGAGTAGAAAAGGCAGAGCCATACAGAGTTTTTCACGTACGTCACCCTTCTAGCTCCAAATTCATCAAGGTCAATGGACATCGCCTAAAGCTTTATCATGGTGAGAAGATGAATGATCACAAGGAATTAGAGGTCTTCCTCTTAGAAGACCCACCAATAGAAGCAGAATGAGCCTGAAGAATGTCCAACTTAAGGACATAAAAGTAAAGTGCTAGGTGGGAGACAACCCACCGTGGTATGAACGTTTTGTTTCAGTCTTAGTTTTATTTGACTTTATTCTATTTTGTTTATGTTAATGACTCTTCTCATAATTTCTGCATATAGTCTGCATTTACATTTGCATTTGCATTCTGCATATATATGAAAAAAAAAGGGAAAGCACGCGACCACGTCGCTGACGCGTCTGCGTCAACGGAAAATTAGCGAAAAAGGGAATTGAACAGAAAGTCACACGGGAGCGTGGCTAGAGGCATGCCTTAGGCATAAACACGCCCACGCGACCACGTCCCTGACGCAACCACGTCCCTGACGCGACCGCGTCATTTGCTAATCCATCCATTCACGCGTGCGCGTCACTTACGCGCACGTGTGACCCCGCGAAATCGACGTAAATGAGTGTATGGCAGCAAGTTGTGATGGAGTGGGGCTGGAACCATGCTAGAAGTACAAGCCCTACCACACGAACGCGTGTCCCACGCGTTCGCATCATTTTAAAAGAAAGGCCATTCACTCGTGTGCGTCACCCACGCGCACGCGTCACCCTGAATTTTGTCAATATGCGTTTGAGACAGAGAGTTGCGCGAACGCGAGGTTGCTCTCGCGCCACTAGCACAAATCAAGTCACGCGTCCGCATGACCGACGCGTCCGCGTCACTTAAAAATAATGCAACTCATACGATCGCATGACCCACGCGTCCACGTCACATGCGACGCACAGTTTTACTAGATCAGTGCCACATATCTTATCTTTTCCCCCCAAATCCTATTTTTTCTCTTCTCCCTACTTATTTCTTACTTCTTTCTTCTTTACTCCTTCTCACTTTTTACTTTCTTCTTCCCCCTTTTCTTCCTTCTTCACAATCATAATCAAGGTTCTTTTCTTTTCTTCTTCCCTCTTTACTTTTCCATTATTATTTTATCTTTATTTATGTTTTCTTCTTCTTTTTCTTTTTACTTTCATTATCTATGTTTTCTTTTTCTTTCTTTTTCTTTTTAAACTATTTTAATTGGTGTTGAAAATTTATTTGGGTCATTATTTTCTATATTTTGCTTGTGAATTATTAAGGAATTATTTGACAATTATATATTAT
This sequence comes from Arachis hypogaea, assembly GCF_003086295.3. Classification (NCBI taxonomy): domain Eukaryota; kingdom Viridiplantae; phylum Streptophyta; class Magnoliopsida; order Fabales; family Fabaceae; genus Arachis; species Arachis hypogaea. The sequence continues at coordinate 70,688,576 of NC_092050.1, forward strand.
TTTTAAGGGTTGCTTGCATGTTCAAAATTTAATTCTTTCAACAACATTCTTACTATGCATGCTAAGTGTTTATGAAAACGCCCGTATGGCATGATGCATTATTTTAAATTATTCTATTCTACTACTCTAATGCCTACTTTTCCCAAAACCCCCTTTTATATTTTACTGATTAAATTATAATTGTCAATATAAACAGATTGTTAGATTGAATGAATTGATAATCTAACTTGGACATTTAGTGCTTGATCTATGTTACTCATGCCTTTGCCAGTGGTACACGAAATCGTGATCGCACACTTTTCACACAACTCCGTGCAGCTGACCAGCAAGTGCACTGGGTCGTCCAAGTAATACCTTACGTGAGTAAGGGTCGTCCAAGTAATACCTTACGTGATTGTCGGCTTGAAGCAAGCTATGGTCATCTTGTAAATCTCAGTCAGGCGGATTCAAATGGTTATGGAGATTTGATAATTAAAAGATAAATAAAACATAAAATAGGATAGAGATGCTTATGCAATTTATTGGTAGGAATTTCAGATAAGCGTATGGAGATGCTTTGTTCCTTCTGAATTTTTGCTTTCCTATTGCCTTCATCCAATCATTCATACTCCTTTCCATGGCAGGCTGTATGTTGGGGGATCACCGTTGTCAATGGCTACCGTCCGTCTGATGCCAAGGCATCTTAGGCTAGTTTCACTAGCCTTTTTCTTTTATTTTTAGTTGTTTTATGCATTTTCTTGAGCCTTAAGTAATCATTTGGGCCAAATAGTCATGCTTGTCTTAAATCATTCAACATGAAGATTTTGATGCAAATTCCATGAGTTTTTAGTTATATTACTTGAATGCTATGAATGGAAGATTTCTCATGAAATTTTGCAAGACTTTGATGCAATTGTTTGGATGATTTCAGGGAAGAAGAGGCTAGGCAAGGAAGCAACAAAATCAATAAAGGAAGCTTGAATATCACATGTGGAGTTTAAGTTCCAGTTTAAGCTTAAACTGGAACTTAAACTACCAAGCCATATAATGCTGGAATTGAAGTTTAACCTCCAGTTTAACCTTAAACTGGAGGTTAAACGCCAGAAGTGAGAATCTCACCAGGGGAGCATTTCCACGTTTAACCTCCAGTTTAACCTTAAACTGGAGGTTAAACGCCAGAAGTAAGAAAGGCACCAGGAGCATTCCACGTTTAAGCTCCAGTTTAACCTTAAACTGGAGCTTAAACGTGTTCGACTATTTTTCTCCTCCAGGGTTGCTTTCTCATTTCCACGTTTAAGCTTCAGTTTAACCTTAAACTGAAGCTTAAACGTGCTCGAGCTTGTGCCTCCAGGGAGTGCCAGCGTTTAAGCTCCAGTTTAAGCTTAAACTGGAGCTTAAACGTGTTATATGGAACAGCTTGACCATGCCTTCTTCAAACATAAATAACTTGAGCTACAAAACTCCAAATGAGGTGATTCAAAATGCATTGGAAAGAAGACATCTAGAGCTTTCCAAGCATATATGGCATGCATGGTGGATACTAAAAATTGAGGGAGAAAACAGCCCCGTAATGTGCATAGAAGAGCATAGTACCAACATGCAATCAGGCCAGCTGACCTCTTCACCTTCCATGGAGTATAACTCGAGTTGTAGAAATCCAATTGAGGTGCTTCCAGTTGCGTTAGAAAGCTGACATCCATAGCTTTCCAACGAGGTATAATAGTCAATATTTGGCATCAAATTGGCAAGGTTGACAAGAGAACAAAGTGACGACTCAAGAAAGGGGGGTGCAACGTTTGAGTGTAGTTTAATGGATCATTATCCTTTTTGGATCAATTATGTCACTCTACCCTTCAAGCAAGCAAGGCCCATCAACAACACCAAATCAAGGCCACAAGAATCATCTAGAATAGTTTATTTTCATTTGATTGTAATTTGCTTTGAATTTCATTTTCATTTTGTAATTTAGGGAGCCTATTTAAAGGCCTTAGTTCCTGCATTTGAAAAACGGGGGGGATTGAAGGGGAATCCAGCCCCTGAGGGGGACTTTTTAGACTGGGGAACTTTTCTTTTCATTTTTGCTAGTTTTTGTAATTGAATTCAGAGCTATGACTCACTAAACCCCTTTCATTGGGTTAGGGAGCTCTATTGTAATTCAATGAATCAATAATAGTTTTATCTTCTTCTTCAATCTTTTCTCTTGAATTTTCTTAGAAAGCTTCTCGATCTAATTCCATTGGGTAGTTGTCTTGGGAAAGAAACTACCCATAATTGGAATCCTTCGGAACCTTGGGAAAGGAATGCAGGATTCATGCTAGAGAAGCTTTCTCACAGTGAATTGGATTGGGGTTTGGATGGATATTGTGACATGTAATCCTACCAAATTGTGGTTCATGAAACTGTGTGGTATAATCAGTGATCGAGCATCATCTCTTCTTATGAACATTTAAACCAAGGGATTGGGAATTTGTTTGTTTTTAGAGAGAATTGGTGAGCCAAGGGATTGGGATCCAATCATATAAGATTGCCAAGCAAAACTCAATGAATGCATTGGTTGAGGAAGGAATAAAAATGTTTTGATTCGGAGATCTCAATATCTCCTAACACCCAATGAATTCCCCATCTCTGATCTACCACTTTCTCTTTACATTCTGCAATTAAATTCATGCAATCACCCCATCCCTTTTAATTTCAGCAATTTAGCTTCTCGCTCTTTAATTCATGCAATTTTACATTCCGCAATTCTCATCTAAATCTTGATTCCGCTCAACTAGAACATACTTCTAATCCGAATTGCTCACTCAACCAATCCTTGTGGGATTCGACCTCACTCTATTGTGAGTTTTTACTTGACGATAACCGGTGCACTTGCCGGAAGGAATTTTGCCGATTGTGCAATTTCCTAATTCATAGCATAACAAGTTTATGCGCATCAAGTTTATGGCGCCGTTGCCGGGGATTGGTTTTCGATTGACAATTCTCCAATTGGAAGTTAACTAGATTGAGCAATTTTTCTTTTCTTTTGTTAATAGTTTTTGTTTCAGTTTATTACTGCTAATTTCTACAAATTTTAATTTGTTTTCTTTGCTTATTCACTTGTTAGCATACTAACCACTAGCTGTTTGTGATATTGCCTCACTATGGAATTTCCACTATCTTTGGATGAGTATTGTTTGAGACTGAGCACATTGCAAAAAAGAAAGGAGTATCCATCATCTTTTGGTCAATCAAAATTCACGAGAAACTCTCCACCACCACAGAATGATTCATGTTATTATGCTCATGGTGGGTGGGAGTATCAGGAACAGGAAACGGGGTACTTCCCAGAGCCACAAAATGGTCCATGTTTTGGTGAATTTGATCACTACTCAAGTTGTGGCTGGGAAGATCAAAACCAAAGAGATTTCACTTATTCACACCCCATTCATCAAGAGCCATCACCTCTGAATTATCCAACCTCACCTCCTAGTTTTACATATCCAAATTCTTCATCACTTGAGCATTTCTCAGCACAAAATTCCTTCTCAAATTCATACAATTCATTTTACTATCCACAAGACTCATTCCACTACACACAAGAGTCATACCACTACCAACACTCCAACCAAAGACTCTATCAGCCCACACAAAACACATACTCCCAGCCACCATATCACAGCCAAGATAATCAACCTCATCAACCCAATCCGAACCAACAATTTCAAGATCAATTAAACAGGATAGAAGGAATGATTGCAACTATGGGCAGAGATGTGGCCGATTTGAAAAGCTTTAAGGAAGAAGTGATATCCAACTTACAAAATCATGGTGCTGCCATTCAAAAGCTAGAAGCACAAATTGGATATCTATCAAAGCAAATCCCTACCCACAATTCTTCTAGTGATACCATGGCAAACCTAAGGGAGGAATCAGAAGAACAAGAAAGGGAGAAAGTCAATCAAGGGAGATCACACTCCAATGACACAGAGAGTTGCAAAGAGGAAGGGTTCATTGAACCACAAATTCAGGAAGCTTTTGATGAACAGGATACTCCAACTGTCCAACAACAACCAAGTTCTGAGATCAAGGATGTGAAGGCAGTAGAAACAAGCACCAAAATGAGGATTGTGACCGAGAAACAAAGGATCATATCCATGAAGAAGAGAAGGTCGAAGAACAATCCAACTCCTGAGCCAACAAGCAAGTTCACTCAAGCCAATCACAAGGGAAAGCTTGCTGGAAAGAAGCATTCACAACAAGGGGCACTAACTAGCTCCTTTATCCACTTGAAGTCATTCCTCTTAACAAACTGGAAGAAGAGGAAGAAAGTCAGGAACAGCATGTCAAGCTAATGACGTTAAAGAAGCGCTTGTTGGGAGGCAACCCAACCAAAGGTAGTTTTTCTTTTCTAGTTATTTCAATAAAAGAGTTAAGTAGATTTATCTGTATTGCAAGGAGCTAAGTTTGGTGTTGCACACCAAAACAATTCAAGGGTGAATGTGAGATTCTAAGTTTGGTGTTCCACCAAAAACTTCATTAAAAGCACATTTCTACCTCAGCATGACTAGTCACTAGCTCCAACCAATCAGGGAAACTACTTAAACAATAGTTTAATTTCTAGTTCATAGTTTCTTTTTCTAGTTCATAGTTATTTTCTTAATAAAAGCACATGAGGTTTTCTGCATATGATCCAAATTGCTGCATATGGCAAGGAACTAAGTTTGGTGTTCACACACCAATCTAAGTTCAGAGGCCTACAAACATACATGCATGCTAACCAATTCTCAAAGTGCTTGGGGAACAAGCAACTTCTAATAGCTTTGCAGGAAGACAATCAATCTCATGGAAGGAATATACATCATCATCAAAGAGAACACCAAGGCTAGGAAGGATGATGAACAACAAAGAAGATGCTAAAAGGTTGTATTGTCACTTAATTGCTTGTACTTTGAATTGCTGATATTGGAAGTTTGCATGCACCCCTGCTTTAAGTTTGAGTCATTGCAGTTTTTGTTTGTCTGTTTGTTTAATTTCCAAATAAGTGATAGTCTAAGTGTCTGGATAAACTTCACTTGCTTAAATGTATGCTTGCCATGCTTGTTCTGTTTCCAAAAATAAAAGAAAAGTTTGAACAAAAGTAACTCAATTCCATTTAGTAAGAAATCAAATAAGATTAAGTGGTGGTATGCATGTTTGATTGAATAGTCAGCTCACTAAGAAATAAAGTTAGAATTGTCACTTTTAGTGGAAATTAGGATGCTGTCTATGGATCTTGATGAATAAATGTCTTTGGCCATGAAAAAGAAAGAAGAAGAAGAAGAAAAAGCCACTGAAAAAGGGCAACCAAAAAGCAAAAAAATTGAGAAAATAAGCTAGGCACCAATGGTTTGAACTTCTGAGACAAATGCCTGTGGTGTTTATGTATTAAGGATATGCTTGGATGAATAGGTTCTGAGGAGTGTTTCAACACTTGGTAACTTGGGTTAACTAACCCGGGATTATCAACCAAAAGTCCATTATCAAGAGCAACCTAAATACAAAACATTTAGTCACACAAAGAGGTGCTGGGTACCAATGTCTCAAGAAGAAATGTGAACTAAAATGCCTGGAGTGGATATGTGTAGTGCACTGATAAGAAAAAGAAAATGCCAAAGGCTTGAGCAACACATGACACTGAGCAACAAGGAGCAAATAAGCTCAAAGAAAAAGAAAAACAAAGAAAAGAAACTTGCCAAGGATATGTGAATAACAAGAGGCCATAAGCAGTGTTTTAGTGGAAACATAAAAAGTGACATTCTTACCTAAGAAACAATAAAGTGATGCTGCAACAACTTTCTGCATGAACACCCCATTAATCAATGTCAATTACTTACTGATATGGCTAATGAATTTACTTTCTGTTTCATTCTTTCTTCTCAATAATTCAGAACTTGCTTGGGGACAAGCAAGGATTAAGTTTGGTGTTGTGATGCCAAGGCATCTTAGGCTAGTTTCACTAGCCTTTTTCTTTTATTTTAGTTGTTTTATGCATTTTCTTGAGCCTTAAGTAATCATTTGGGCCAAATAGTCATGCTTGTCTTAAATCATTCAACATGAAGATTTTGATGCAAATTCCATGAGTTTTTAGTTATATTACTTGAATGCTATGAATGGAAGATTTCTCATGAAATTTTGCAAGACTTTGATGCAATTGTTTGGATGATTTCAGGGAAGAAGAGGCTAGGAAAGGAAGCAACAAAATCAATAAAGGAAGCTTGAATATCACATGTGGAGTTTAAGTTCCAGTTTAAGCTTAAACTGGAACTTAAACTACCAAGCCATATAATGCTGGAATTGAAGTTTAACCTCCAGTTTAACCTTAAACTGGAGGTTAAACGCCAGAAGTGAGAATCTCACCAGGGGAGCATTTCCACGTTTAACCTCCAGTTTAACCTTAAACTGGAGGTTAAACGCCAGAAGTAAGAAAGGCACCAGGAGCATTCCACGTTTAAGCTCCAGTTTAACCTTAAACTGGAGCTTAAACGTGTTCGACTATTTTTCTCCTCCAGGGTTGCTTTCTCATTTCCACGTTTAAGCTTCAGTTTAACCTTAAACTGAAGCTTAAACGTGCTCGAGCTTGTGCCTCCAGGGAGTGCCAGCGTTTAAGCTCCAGTTTAAGCTTAAACTGGAGCTTAAACGTGTTATATGGAACAGCTTGACCATGCCTTCTTCAAACATAAATAACATGAGCTACAAAACTCCAAATGAGGTGATTCAAAATGCATTGGAAAGAAGACATCTAGAGCTTTCCAAGAATATATGGCATGCATGGTGGATACTAAAAATTGAGGGAGAAAACAGCCCCGTAATGTGCATAGAAGAGCATAGTACCAACATGCAATCAGGCCAGCTGACCTCTTCACCTTCCATGGAGTATAACTCGAGTTGTAGAAATCCAATTGAGGTGCTTCCAGTTGCGTTAGAAAGCTGACATCCATAGCTTTCCAACGAGGTATAATAGTCTATATTTGGCATCAAATTGGCAAGGTTGAAAAGAGAACAAAGTGACGACTCAAGAAAGGGGGGGTGCAACGTTTGAGTGTAGTTTAATGGATCATTATCCTTTTTGGATCAATTATGTCACTCTACCCTTCAAGCAAGCAAGGCCCATCAACAACACCAAATCAAGGCCAAAAGAATCATCTAGAATAGTTTATTTTCATTTGATTGTAATTTGCTTTGAATTTCATTTTCATTTTGTAATTTAGGGAGCCTATTTAAAGGCCTTAGTTCCTGCATTTGAAAAACGGGGGGGATTGAAGGGGAATCCAGCCCCTGAGGGGGACTTTTTAGACTGGGGAACTTTTCTTTTCATTTTTGCTAGTTTTTGTAATTGAATTCAGAGCTATGACTCACTAAACCCCTTTCATTGGGTTAGGGAGCTCTATTGTAATTCAATGAATCAATAATAGTTTTATCTTCTTCTTCAATCTTTTCTCTTGAATTTTGTTAGAAAGCTTCTCGATCTAATTCCATTGGGTAGTTGTCTTGGGAAAGAAACTACCCATAATTGGAATCCTTCGGAACCTTGGGAAAGGAATGGAGGATTCATGCTAGAGAAGCTTTCTCACAGTGAATTGGATTGGGGTTTGGATGGATATTGTGACATGTAATCCTACCAAATTGTGGTTCATGAAACTGTGTGGTATAATCAGTGATCGAGCATCATCTCTTCTTATGAACATTTAAACCAAGGGATTGGGAATTTGTTTGTTTTTAGAGAGAATTGGTGAGCCAAGGGATTGGGATCCAATCATATAAGATTGCCAAGCAAAACTCAATGAATGCATTGGTTGAGGAAGGAATAAAAATGTTTTGATTCGGAGATCTCAATATCTCCTAACACCCAATGAATTCCCCATCTCTGATCTACCACTTTCTCTTTACATTCTGCAATTAAATTCATGCAATCACCCCATCCCTTTTAATTTCAGCAATTTAGCTTCTCGCTCTTTAATTCATGCAATTTTACATTCCGCAATTCTCATCTAAATCTTGATTCCGCTCAACTAGAACATACTTCTAATCCGAATTGCTCACTCAACCAATCCTTGTGGGATTCGACCTCACTCTATTGTGAGTTTTTACTTGACGATAACCGGTGCACTTGCCGGAAGGAATTTTGCCGATTGTGCAATTTCCTAATTCGTAGCATAACAAGTTTATGCGCATCACCGTCCTCTCAGTGAAAATGGTCTAAATGCGCTGTCACCGCACGGCTAATCATCTGTCGGTTCTCACTCATGTTGGAATAGGATCCATTGATCCTTTTGCGTCTGTCACTACGCCCAACACTCGCGAGTTTGAAGCTCGTCACAGTCATCCCATCCCAGATCCTACTCGGAATACCACATACAAGGTTTAGACTTTCTGGATCTCAAGAATACTGCCAATTGATTCTAGCTTATACCACGAAGACTCTAATCTCACGGAATGGAGGGCTCTGTTGTCAGGAGAGGCAACCATGCATCGTGAACCAGGAGGCTAAGAGATATACACTCAAGCTATTGCAAATAGAACGGAGGTGGTTGTCAGGCACGCGTTCATAAGGGAGAATGATGATGAGTGTCACGGATCATCACATTTGTCAGGTTGAAGTGCGAGTGAATATCTTAGAATAACAATAAGCTTGAGTTGAATAGAAAAACAATAGTACTTTGTATTAATTCATGAGGAACAGCAGAGCTCCACACCTTAATCTATGGGGTGTAGAAACTCCACCGTTGAAAATACATAAGTGATAATGGTGTTCATTGGCTTCGGCCCAGAGGGGGAACTAGAATAACCAAGACCAAAAATACAATAGTAAAAGGTCCTATTTATAATGAACTAGTAGCCTAGGGTTTACAGAAATGAGTAAATGATGAAGAAATCCACTTCCGGGCCCATATGGTGTGTGCTTGGGCTGAGCATTGAAGCTTTCACGTGCATAGGCTTCTCTTGGAGTTGAACGCCAGTTCTGGTGCCAGTTTGGGCATTTAACTCCAGCTTTTGTGCCAGTTCTGGCATTTAACGCTAGAAAAGGTTCTCTGACCGGAGTTTTGACGCCAGTTTGGGCCATCAAATTTCGGACAAAGTATGGACTATTATATATTGCTGGAAAGCCCAAGATGTCTACTTTCCAACTCAATTGAGAGCGTGCCAATTGAGTTTCTGAAGCTCGAGAAAATCCATTTCGAGTGTAAGAGGGTCAGAATCCAAGAGCATCTGTAGTCCTTTTCCAGCCTCTGAATCAGATTTTTGCTCAAATCCCTCAATTTCAGCCAGAAAATACCTGAAATCACAGAAAAACACACAAACTCATAGTAAAGTCCAGAAATGTGATTTTTGAATAGAAAATAATAAAAATATAATAAAAACTAACTCAAACATACTAAAACATACTAAAAACAATGCCAAAAAGCGTATAAATTATCCGCTCATCACAACACCAAACTTAAATTGTTGCTTGTCCCCAAGCAACTAAAAACAAAATAGGATAAAAATAAGAGAACATACAATAAATTCTGAAAACATCTATGAAAATCAGTCTTAATTAGATGAGCGGGGCTCTTAGCTTTTTGCTTCTGAACAGTTTTGGCATCTCACTTTATCCTTTGAAGTTCAGAATGATTGGCATCTATAGGAATTCAGAATTCAGATAGTGTTATTGATTCTCCTAGTTCAGTATGTTGATTCTTGAACACAGTTACTTTATGAGTCTTGGCCATGACCCTAAGCATTTTGTGTTCCAGTATTACCACCAGATACATAAATGCCACAGACACATAACTGGGTGAACCTTTTCAGATTGTGACTCAGCTTTGCTACAGTCCCCAATTAGAGGTGTCTAGAGCTCTTAAGCACACTCTTTTTGCTTTGGACCACGACTTTAGCCGCTTAGGCCAGGATCTTATTCCTGTGGGCCCTCCTATCCATTAATGCTGAAAGCCTTGGGTCCTTTTTACCCTTGCCTTTTGGTTTAAAAGGTTATTGGCTTTTTCTGCTTGCTTTTTCTTTTTTCATTTTTGCCTTTTTTTTTCGCAAGCTTTTGCTTTTCATTGCTTTTTCTTGCTTCAAGAATCAATTTTATGATTTTTTAGATCATCAATAACATTTCTCCTTTTTCATTATTCTTTCAAGAGCCAACAATTTTAACATTCATAAACAACAATATCAAAAATATGCACTGTTCAAGCATTCATTCAAAAAACAAAAGTATTGCCACCACATCAAAATAATTAAGCTATTTTAAAATTCGAAATTCATGTACTTCTTTTTCTTTTTCAATTAAGACATTTTTCATTTATGAAAGGTGAAGGATTCATAGGACATTCATAGCTTTAAGGCATAGACACTTAGACACTAGTGATCATGTAATAAGACACAAACATAAATAAAACATAAAGCATAATTTTTGAAAAACAGAAAAATAAGAACAAGGAAATTAAAGAATGAGTCCACCTTAGTGATGGCGGCTTGTTCTTCCTCTTGAAGATCTTATGGAGTGCTTGAGCTCCTCAATGTCTCTTCCTTGCCTTTGTTGCTCCTCCCTCATGGCTCTTTGGTCTGCTCTAATTTCATGGAGGAGGATGGAATGCTCTTGGTGCTCCACCCTTAGTTGTCCCATATTGGAACTTAATTCTCCTAGGTAGGTGTTGATTTGCTCCCAATAGTTTTGTGGAGGAAAGTGCATCTCTTGAGGCATCTCAGGGATTTCATGATGAGGAATTTCCTCATGCTCTTGTTGAGGTCCATGAGTGGGCTCTCTTGTTTGCTCCATCCTTTTCTTAGTGATGGGCTTGTCCTCATTGTCTTCCTCTATGTCAATTCTAGCTGAATTGCAGAGGTGACACATGAGATGAGGGAAGGCTAACTTTGCCAAAGTAGAGGACTTGTCCGCCACCTTGTAGAGTTCTAGGGATATAACCTCATGAACTTCTACTTCCTCTCCAGTCATAATAATATAGATCATGATAGCCCGGTCTATAGTAACTTCAGACCGGTTGCTAGTAGGAATGATTAAGCGTTGGATGAACTTCAACCATCCCCTAGCCACTGGCTTGAGGTCAAGCCTTCTTAGTTGAACCGGCTTCCCTCTTGAATCTCTCTTCCATTAAGCACCTTCTACACAGATGTCCATAAGGACTTGGTCCAACCTTTGATCAAAGTTGACCTTTCTAGTGTAGGGGCGTGCATCTCCTTGCATCATTGGCAAGTTGAATGCCAACCTTATATTTTCTGGATTGAAATCCAAGTATTTCCCCCGGACCATTGTAAGCCAATTCTTTGGGTCCGGGTTCACACTTTGATCATGGTTTTTGGTGATCCATGTATTAGCGTAGAACTCTTGAACCATTAAGATCCCGACTTGTTGAATGGGGTTGGTGAGAATTTCCCAACCTCTTCTTTGGATCTCATGTCGGATCTCCGGATATTCACTCTTTTTGAGCTTAAAGGGGACCTCGGGGATTACCTTTTTCTTTGCCACAACTTCATAGAAGTGGTCTTGATGCACCTTTGAGATGAATCTCTCCATCACCCATGACTCGGAGGTGGAAGCAATTGCCTTCCCTTTCCTCTTTCTAGAGGTTTCTCCAGCCTTAGGTGCCATTAGTGGTTATGGAAAACAAAAAGCTTTAGCTTTTTCCACACCAAACTTAGAATGGTTGCTCGTCCTCGAGCAAAAGAAGAAAGAAAAGAGTAGAAGAAGAAGAAATGGGGGAGATGGAGGGTTGGGGTAGGTTCGGCCAAGGTGGAGAAAAGTGTGTATGTTGTGTGAAAATGAGGGTGGTGAGGAGGGGTATTTATAGGGTAAGAGAGAGGGGGTTTCCTCCATGTGTGGGTGGGTTTTGGGAGGGTAGTGGTTTGAATTTGAATGGGGAGGTAGGTGGGGTTTTATGATGGATGGATGTCGGTTGGTGAAGAGATTATGGAGAAGAGGGTAGAATTTGATAGGTAAGGGGTTTTTGGGGAAGAGGTATTGAGGTGATTGGTCAATGGTGGGTGGGGAAGAGTGTTATGGAAAGGTGTGAAGAGGAGAGAAGAAGAGAGAGAGAGTTGAGGTAGGTGGGGATCCTATGGGGTCCACAGATCCTGAGGTGTCAAGGATTTCTCATCCCTGCACCATGTTGGCGTGTAAATGCCCCTTTGAGTGCCAATCCTGGCGTTAAACGCCAGGTTGCTGCCTATTTCTGGCGTTTAATGCCAGCTTTTCTCCCCTTTCTCTTTTCTCCCTTTTCTAGCGTTAAACACCAGCTTTGTGCCCCTTTCTGGCGTTAAACGCCAGTCTCGTGCCCTTTTCTGGCATTAAACGCCCAGAATGGTGCCAGACTGGGCATTTAACGCCCATTCTGCTACCCTTAGTGGCGTTTAAATGCCAGTAAGCTCCTCCTCCAGGGTGTGCTATTTTTAATGCTATTTTTGAATTTGCTTTGATTTTGTAGTTGTTTTTGTGACTCCACATGATCATCAACCTAAAAAAAACATAAAATAACAATAGAAAATAAATATATATAATTAAATAAAATTGGGTTGCCTCCCAACAAGTGCTTCTTTAATGTCAATAGCTTGACAGTGGGCTCTCATGGAGCCTCACAGGTACTCAGAGCATGATGATGGCCTCCCAACCCCAAACTTAGAGTTTGAATGTGGGGGCTCTGTTTGACTCTGTATTGAGAAAAGCTTTTCATGCTTCCTCTCCATGGTTACAGAGGGAGATCCTTGAGCCTTGAACACAAGGTAGTCCTCATTCACTTGAAGGACCAACTCTCCTCTGTCAACATCAATCACAGCTTTTGCTGTGGCTAGGAAGGGTCTGCCAAGGATGATGGATTCATCCCTATTCTTCCCAGTGTCCAGGATTATGAAGTCAGCAGGAATGTAAAGGCCTTCAACCTTTACCAAAACATCTTCTACAAGTCCATAAGCCTGTTTCCTTGAATTGTCTGTCATCTCTAGTGAGATTCTTGCAGCTTGCACCTCAAGCATCCCTAGTTTCTCCATTACAGATAGTGGCATGAGGTTTATACTTGACCCCAGATCACACAGAGCCTTCTCAAAGGTCATGGTGCCTATGGTGCAAGGTGTTGAGAACCTTCCAGGGTCCAGTTTCTTCTGAGGTAATGTCTGCCTAGTCAACTCATTTAGTTCTTTGATGAGCAAGGGGGGTTCATCCTCCCAAGTCTCATTACCAAATAACTTGGCATTTAGCTTCATGATTTCCCCAAGGTACTTAGCAACTTACTCTTCAGTAACATCTTCATCCTCTTCAGAGGAAGAATACTCATCAGAGCTTATGAATGGTAGAAGTAGGTTTAAGAAGATCTCTATAGTCTCTGTATGAGCCTCAGATTCCCATGGTTCCTCAAGGGGGAACTTCTTTTCGTTTAGAGGACATCCCATGAGGTTTTTCTCACTGAGAATAACGTCCTCCTCACTCTCTCCAGGTTCGGCCATGTTGGTCATGGTTATGGCCTTGCACTCTCTCTTGGGATTTTCTTCTGTATTGCTTGGGAGAGTGCTAGGAGAAGTTTCAATGATTCTCTTACTCAGCTGATCCACTTGTGCCTCCAAATTTCTAATGGAGGATCTTGTTTCATTCATGAAAGTTAGTGTGGTCTTAGATAGATCAAAGACTCTTGTCACTAAGCCAGAATGACTCTGCTCAGAGTTCTCTGTCTGTTTTTGAGAAGATGATGGAAAAGGTTTTCTAGTGCTAAACTTATTTCTTCCACCATTATTGTTGTTGAAGCCTTGTTGAGGCTTCTGTTGGTCCTTCCATGAGAGATTTGGATGATTTCTTCATGAAGGATTATAGGTGTTTCCATAGGGTTCTCCCATGTAATTTACCTCTTCCATTGCTGGCTTCTCAGGATCATAAGCTTCTTCTTCAGATGAAGCTTCTTTAGTACTGCCTGTTGCTGCTTGCATTCCAGACAGACTCTGAGAAATCATATTGACCTACTGAGTCAATATTTTATTCTGAGCCAATATGGCATTCAGAGTGTCAATTTCAAGAACTCCTTTCTTCTGAGTTGTCCCATTATTCACATGATTTCTTTCAGAAGTGTACATGAATTGGTTATTTGTAACCATTTCAATGAGTTCCTGGGCTTCTTCAGGTGTCTTCTTCAAATGAAGAGATCCACCTGCAGAGTTGTCCAATGACATCTTAGACAGTTCAGACAGACCATCATAGAATATGCATATGATGCTCCATTCTGAAAGCATGCCAGAAGGACATCTTCTGATCAATTGCTTGTATCTTTCCCAAGCTTCATAGAGGGATTTGCCTTCCTTCTGTCTGAAGGTCTGGACTTCCACTCTAAGCTTACTCAATTTCTGAGGTGGAAAGAACTTTGCCAAGAAGGCATTGACCAGCCTTTCCCAAGAGTTCAGGCTTTCTTTAGGTTGTGAGTCCAACCATGTCCTAGCTGTGTCTCTTACAGCAAAAGGGAAGAGCATAAGTCTGTAGACCTCGGGGTCAACCCCATGGGTCTTAACAGTGTCACAAATTTGCAAGAATTCAGCTAAAAACTGATGAGGATCTTCCAATGGAAGTCCATGATACTTGCAATTCTGTTGCATTAGAGAAACAAATTGAGGCTTAAGCTCAAAGTTGTTTGCTCCAATGGTAGGAATAGAGATGCTTCTCCCACAGAAGTCAAAAGAAGGTGCAATGAAGTCACCAAGCATCTTCCTTGCATTGTTCACATTATTGTCGTTTTTGGCTGCCATGTCTTCTTCTTTTTCGAAAATTTCTGTTAGGTCCTCTCCAGAGAGTTGTCCTATAGCTTCTCTTTGCTTTCTCTTCAAGGTCCTTTCAGGTTCAGGATCAGCTTCAACAAGAATGCCTTTGTCTTTGCTCCTGCTCATATGAGAGAGAAGAGAACAAGAAAGTATGGAATCCTCTATGTCACAGTATAGAGATTCCTTGAGGTGTCAGAGGAAAGAAAGGATAGAATGAGGAGGTAGAGAGGAGAATTCGAACTTATAGAGAGCGAGAGAGAGAGAGAGAGTCTGAATTGCTAATAGAGGAGGAGTGTTAGTCCTTAGATAGAAGGAGGTGAGAAGGGGGGGAGAATTTTCGAAAATAAATTTAAAAAGATTTTGAAATAATTAAAAGGAATTTTGAAAAACTGGTTGATGGTTTTTGAAAATTAAAATTGAGAAAGTGGTTAAGTGATTTTAAAAAAAGATTTTGAAATTAGCAATAAAAAAGTTATCATTGAAAATTATTTTAAAAAAAGATGTGATTGAGAAGATATGATTGAAAAATAATTTAAAAAAAGATTTGATTTTAAAATTAATGACTTGGCTAACAAGAAATTTAAAAGATATGATTCTAAAATTCAAATATTGAACCTTTCTTAACAAGGAAGTAACAAACTTGAAATTTTTGAATCAAATCATTAATTGTTAGCAAGGATTTTCGAAAATAGTGAGAGAAAAATGGAAAATATTTGATTTTGAAAAAGATATGATTTGAAAAAGATTTGATTTTGAAAAATTATGAAAATTTGAAAAAGATTTGAATTAAAAACTAACTGACCTCCCTTGTGCTGTCCTGGCGTTAAACGCCCAGAATGGAATATGTTCATACCCTGGGTCGAGCTATCCGACCTGGGATGATTGGAGACAAACTGACCGACCTCTTCAGGTCAGACTATCCGACCTCTTTACAAAAGAGGTCGGCCAAATCGACAGGAAGGCCCAAGAAGGCCCAAACAAAGGAACACAGCCCAATCCAAAGGCAGCCCAAGCCTACAGAGAGAAGGGCGGTTCTGTTGAAGATAAGCTGACCTCACCCAAAGATAAGATAAGATAGGATAAGATAACTAACTTATCTTATCTAGAAAGGTCACTCTACAACCGTTATAAATACACTGGAGCACCCAGGTATAACTCATACTCTGATTCTACAATAAACCTGCTTAATACCCATGCTAACTTAAGCATCGGAGTCTCTTGCAGGTACCCCCTACCCTCCGGAGTCTCTTGCAGGTACCTCCCAATAGCTCCGGCCACCACCAGCCAGCCGGACACGTCATCTCCGACTAGTACAAAAGATCTCATCCGAGATCGGCCTACAGTTTCAGGTAACCCTCAGAACATTGGCGCCGTTGCCGGGGAACCTGGAAGTCATCCCATCACCATGGCGGACGACCATGACAACGACAACAACTCAGATCTAGAGGACAGAACGCCGCACAAAAATACGGATGCCATACCAAAGGATACTCCAGAATCTAACGGAGACAAAAACTCATCACATCCGGGAGTGATAGAAGCACTTCAAGATCGCCTAAAGCAACTCAAAAAAGAAAGCCAGTACCAGCAAGAAGTTGGCAAGGATCTACAAAGAGAGGTAAGGCGACGTCGAGAATTGGAAGATAAACTCCTACAAGTTGAAGCCGATCTCAAAGCAAAGGCTACCCGGACCACTCCTGAGGACAACTCTCGCAAGGATCAAGATCCATTCACTAGGGAAATCATGAAGACTAAAATCCCTAAAGACTTCAAACTTCCGGATATGACTTTGTATGATGGCACCACAGATCCCAACCATCATCTCAGCAACTTCAGAAGCAGAATGTACCTCACCGACGCTTCAGATGCCATTCGATGCAAAGCTTTTCCAACGACTCTCACAAAGACAGCAATTAGATGGTTCGACAACCTACCTCCGAAGTCCATCTCAAACTTTGACGACCTGGCCAAAAAGTTCCTGACCAGATTCTCCATCCAAAAAGACAAGGCTAAGCACGCTCCCAGTCTACTGGGTATCAAGCAAGGAGATCGGAAAAGTCTTCGCAACTACATGGAAAGATTCAACAAAACATGCCTAGACATACAAAGCTTGCCAACAGAGGCTGCCGTCATGGGCCTCATCAACGGCCTATGAGAGGGACCCTTCAGCCAATCTATATCAAAGAAATACCCCACATCTCTAGATGAGGTGTAAGAGCGGGCAGAGAAGTACATCAACATGGAAGAAAATTCCCGACTTGGAGAAGCCTCGAAATCCGGTTTCACCTACCGAGATAAAGAATCCAAGAAGAAGGAAGATCGAACCGGCAAAAAAATCAAAAAGTATCATAATTACACCCCTCTTCGGGTGTCCCTTATGGATATTTACAAAGAAGTTTGTAACACAGAATAGATACCCCCAGCTCGACCACTCAAAGGCAAAAGAGGAGGAGGAAATCAAAATGAATACTGTGAATATCATCGGGTCCGAGGGCATTCCACCAATGAATGCTTCGACATAAAAAACATCATAGAAAAATTAGTAAGAGAAGGAAAACTAAATCGGTATCTGGCCACCCGAAATGATGAGCAAAGAAAAAGACAAAGAGATGAAGATGTCGGACGAGCTGAGCGATCACCTCGTACGCCAGAAAGACATGTCCATATGATACATGGAGGATTCGCAGGAGGTGGAATCTCCAAATCATCCCGCAAAAGATACCTCAAAGAAGTATATCATGTCGAAGGAAAGGAGGAAGCACCCGACATCCCTGCGATCACGTTCACCAAAGTAGATGCATCCGGTATCATCTCAGGACACGACGATCCCATGGTCATCACCATCATACTAGCAAACGCCAATCTCCACCGCACATTAATAGACCAAGGGAGTTTTGCCGACATCTTATTCAAAACAGCCTTCGACAAACTCGGCTTAGAAGAAAAGGAGCTTAGAGCATACCCGAACAGCCTGTTCGGACTGGGAGATACCCCAGTACAACCACTGGGATATGTGTCACTACATACAACCTTCGGAAAAGGGAACCAATCCAGAACACTCAAGATAGACTACATTGTGGTCGACGTGAGTTCAGCCTACAATGCGCTAATAGGTCGGACAACACTAAATCAACTCGGCGCAATAGTCTCAACTCCACATCTATGCATGAAATTCCCAACTACAGAGGGGATAGCCACAATAAAAGCAGATCAAAAGATGGCACGCCGCTGTTATAACGAAAGTATAAACCTTAGAGGCAGAGAAGAGTTCCATACAATTGAGCTTGGTGGAGTCCAGAGACGAGAAGAACTCCGTCCACAGCCCGAAAGTGAAATAGAGAAAGTTCAGATCGGAGACACCTCGGACAAAGCGACTAATATTGGCATGATCCTGAAAGGAGATGGAAAGGAATTACTAGTACAGTTCTTGCGAGATAATGTCGATCTTTTTGCATGGAAAGCTGCAGACATGCCAAGCATAGACCCCAAGCTAATGTGTCACAAGTTGGCGGTCTATCCAGGATCTCGGCCGGTACAGCAGAGACGAAGAAAACTTGGGCCAGAGCACTACTGGAGTCAGGATTCATAAGAGAAGTCAAGTACCCACTATGGCTAGCTAAATTCGTCTTGGTGAAAAAATCAAATGGGAAGTGGCGAATGTGCACCGACTACACCGACCTCAACAAAGCCTGCCCAAAAGATCCTTACCCACTCCCAAGTATCGACGCTCTGGTAGATGCTTCCTCCGGATATAGATACCTCTCGTTTTATGGATGCATATTCCGGATACAACCAAATCCCCATGTATCCACCAGATCAAGAAAAGACCTCGTTTATGATGCCAAAAGCAAATTACTGCTACATTGTGATGCCTTTCAGTCTCAAGAATGCGGGAGCTACTTATCAAAGGCTAATCAATAAAGTCTTCTCAGGTCACATCGAAAAAATCATGGAAGTCTATGTGGACGACATGTTGATAAAGACACAAAGGAAGAGACATTATTGTCCGACCTGGCTCAAGTGTTCGACACTATAAGGAAGCACGAGATGCGACTCAATCCTGCAAAATGCACCTTCGCAGTAGAAGCGGGCAAATTCTTAGGTTTCATGCTCACACAAAGACGAATTGAAGCGAATCCAGACAAATGCCAGGCCATACTCAACATGAAGAGCCCAACTTGTGTCAGAGAGGTACAACAACTCAACGGGAGATTGGCAGCCTTATCCAGATTCTTAGCGGGATCAGCGATAAGATCTCTCCCCTTCTACGCCACTTTAAGGAAAGGAAAAAACTTTGAATGGACAAAGGAATGCGAGCAAGCCTTCCAGGATTTCAAAAACTTCCTAGGACAACCACCTATTCTAACTCGATCACGAAAGAAAGAACCACTCACATTGTACCTTGCGGTAGGAAGTCGGGCAGTAGCCTCAGCACTGGTTCGGGAGGACAACAAAGGGCAACAACCTGTATACTTCATTAGTAAAGCGCTGCAGGGATCCAAGTTAAACTACCAAAAAACAGAAAAGTTTGCCTACACTCTCATACTGACATCTCGACGACTTCGCCCGTACTTCCAGGCTTACACCATTAAGGTTCGAACCGACCAGCGCATAAAAGGGATATTGCAGAAAACAGATCTAGCAGGCAGAATTTTACAATAGGCAGTCGAGTTGTCTGAGTTCGACCTCCAATATGAAGCTCGGACAGCCATCAAATCACAGTACTTGGCCGACTTTATTGCGGAATTCACAGATACCTTGGAAAACCCCACAGAATGAAATCTCTATGTGGACAGTTCCTCGAATAAGACCGGAAGCGGCGCAGGTGTGATAATAGAAAGCAACCAAGGAACCCAAGTTGAGCTTTCCCTCAAATTTGGGTTCCCGGCCTCAAACAACCAGGCGGAATATGAGGCGTTACTAGCTGGTTTGAAGCTGGCTAAAGAGGTTGGAGCTCAAAAACTCAACATCTTCAGCGATTCACAAGTAATCACCTCACAAATAATAGGGAGCTACCAAGCCAAAGATCCCACCATAAAAAAGTATTTGGATAAAACCAAGGAACAGCTCGGACAACTCGGGGAATATAAGATCTGTCACATACCCCGTGAACAAAATGCCCGAGCTGACGCACTCTTGAAACTAGCTAGCACCAAACCAGGGGGCAACAATAGAAGCCTCATCCAGGAAATGCTACAGAACCCGTCAATCTCGGAAGAGGAAAAGGTCCTAGCCATAACAAGTCAGGACCAAGGATGGATGACCCCCATAATTAACTACCTCAAAGCAGAAACACTCCCCACAGATGAAAAGAAGGCAAAGAGGTTAAAACGGGAGGCTCAGTATTCCACTATCATAAACAACACCCTATATAAGAGAGGGATCTCAATACCGTTGTTAAAATGTGTGCCGACCTCTAACACAAGGGAAGTTTTAGAGGAAGTACACAGCGGCATTTGTGGTAATCATCTTGGAGCACAAGCTCTCACCAAAAAGGTACTCCGGGCGGGATTTTACTGGCCAACTCTACAAAAAGAAGCTACAGAGTTTGTAAAGACATGTCCCCCATGCCAGAAATATGCCAACTTCCACATTGCTCCTCCAGAAGAACTCATCAGCGTAACTTCACCTTGGCCATTCGCAAAATGGGGACTCGACCTTCTCGGACCCTTTCCTCAGGGATCGGGACAAATCAAATTCCTCGTAGTCCAAAGTGGATCGAGGCAGAGCCCCTACCCAATGCCACTGCTCAAAGAAGCCAGAAATTCCTATATAGAAATATTGTCACAAGGTTCGGAGTCCCGCACTCCATCACCACAGACAATGGCACTCAATTCACAGATGCAGGTTTCAGAAAACTAGCTGCCGACTTGAACATAAAATACCAGTTCACCTCCGTCGAACATTCTCAAGCCAATGGACAGGCCGAAGCTGCCAACAAAGTCATATTGGCTGGACTGAAGCGGAGACTGCAAGAAGCAAAGGGAGCTTGGGCCAAAAAACTCCCACAAGTCCTATGGGCATATCGAACAACACCACATTCTACCACAAACGAATCACCATTTTGATTAGCGTACGGAGTGGAGGTGATGATCCCAGTAGAGGTCGAGGAAGGGTCCCCTAGAGTGGTCCACTACAATGAACAAGCCAACTCTCAACTTCAAAGAGAAAAGCTTGACTTACTTCCAGAAGTCTAAGAAAGAGCTCGGATTAGGGAAGAAGCGCTAAAATGCCGAATGGCTTCAAGATATAATCAAAGGGTAGTGCCAAGAAGTTTTGCTGAGAATGATCTCATCCTAATCCGAAATGATATTGGAGCAACTCGACCTGGAGAAGGAAAGCTGGCAGCAAACTGGAAAGGACCCTACCGAGTTACAGAAGTACTTGGAAAGGGCTACTACAGACTGTCTGAACTCGATGGACGAGAGCTTCCCAGATCATGGCATGCATGCAACCTAAGAAGGTACTATAGCTAGAAGATCTCGTCATAGGGTGCACTCTTTTTCCTGAAAAGATTTTTTAATGAGGCACCAAGTTGAGATCCAGAAATTATTCGACTGAAAGGGATGAAAAATTCCCGCATGTATATATTTGCATTTCCTTTTGAATAAAATATATTTTAGATATTCTACAAATTTTCAAGACGCATTAATCTGAAGCATTCATCACTCGATTATAAAGCAACAGATCGGCAGAAAGTGAAAAATAGATTCACTGCACGATCACGATGGAAGACCAATAAAGATGAAAACGTGATTCATCTAAAGGTCGACCAAATAAAGACAGAAACCACCTTCTACAAATCGGCAAAGATGAACACAGAATAATGTAAGAAGTTATCGAAAGTGATCTGAAAAAGAAATTGACGAGGTCTTATAGATTGCTAAATAATAACTTAAAGACTGGCCGACGTTAAGAAGTCAGACCAAGTCAACCCAAGTTATCAGCAAATCCCTGAAAGAGACATGGCAAAGGTCCAAGAAAGAGGATTACAAAAATAACTTAGAAGAGATCGACCTAACGAAGTCGGTCTCCTACAAACAAGTTATAAAAGTAATCCCTGAAAGAGACCTGACAAAGGTCCAAGAAAGAGGATTACAAAAATAACTTAGAAGAGATCGACCTAACGAAGTCGGTCCCCTACAAACAAGTTATAAAAGTAATCCCTGAAAGAGACCTGACAAAGGTCCAAGAAAGAGGATTACCAAAATAACTTAGAAGAGATCGACCTAATGAAGTCGGTCCCCTACAAACAAGTTATAAAAGTAATCCCTGAAAGAGACCTGACAAAGGACCAAAAAAGAGGATTACAAAAATAACTCGGAAAAGGACGACATAAAGAAATCGACCTCCTACAAAAAGAGTTATAAAGTAGTCTCTGAAAAAGACCTAACAAAGGTCCAAGACAGAGGACTGCAAAAGTAACTGGAAAGAGGACCAACGCAAAGAAATTGGCTATGGCTCGATAGAGATACAAGCAAGAAGCAAGAAAATCAAGAAACAAGTTGGAACCACCCCTTCACGACCACAAAGGATCCAGCCCAATTCAAAGAGGCCGAAAGCTCTGACATTTTCAAAAAATGCTAAGACAAACAAGCATGATATGAGATACAATATTATAAAGCTTCGGGGTCAGGATCAAAAGCATAAAAGCTACTTGTTGTTTTTTCAAGATAGAAGTTGCTAAACAAGCAACCAAAAGGAATATCAACAGTCAGCAAAATATTCAAACTACAAATAAAGAGTTTCAAAGCCCACAAGTCGGGCCAACTACACAAATATCCAAAGAGAAATCAACAAAGATCGGGAGCCTTCCCGGCAGCATCAGTACGGGGAGAAGGAGGCCGAGTCTGAATGGGGACAGCATCCACGGTTCCATCATCCCGGTTCAGATTCTGGCAATCTGGGTCAGACACAACTGGAGGAACTGAAGAGGCTGACACTTTGACAGAAGACACAGGGGGAGGTTCAACATCATCATCATCCTGGTCATCAGGGACAATCTTACCATCCCTCACAACATTATCCAGGGTGAAAAGAGTAAGGTCGGCCTCGGGAGCAATAATCCGAACCTACTCCGTCAAGCTCTCATAGGCAGCAGTTACGCTGCCAACAAGATAACCTTGGAGCTCGGAGTAATCAGCTCGCGCATTCTCCAACTCCTCCCTCAGGCGCATCACCTCCCGATAAGATGTCACATAACTGTCCTTATGCCTCAATGCCGTGTCCTCGGCCAACCGCACAGAAGCTGCCAGAGCAAGGGAACTCGCCTTTTCGTTCTCCAGATCCTTCTCCAACTTGGCTACCTTTACCTCAAGCTCTTCCTTCAGGCCCTTCATTTGGTCGAACTCCTGTTTAGCCTCCTCCATAAACTCCTTGGTAGCATGGAGAGGAAGATTCTGAGCAGTTCGGTACAGGGCAGCCCCCATATATGCCATTTTAACATTGTTTCGGGTCATAAAATTCAGATGGCGAAGGATTGACACATCATCCATGGGGAGGGTACCATAGGGACCGATTTGCTGATCTACGAATTCGATTGCATTAAAATCAGGGGCGTCAAGGTTAAAGGCCTCAATTATTTTCTGTTTCTTGTTGGGAGGAGCACCAAAAGCAATGGCAGAAGTCTGTGGAGGATCAGTCAGGCGAACTCGAGGAGTGGGGATCACCTTCTTTGGCCCAGGAGAACTTGGCACGGGCGGCTTCACAGGAACTTGAGAAGATCCCTCTCCAGCCGCCTTGGCCGAGATGTTTTGAGCAGCAGCAGCCTTCTTCGCCTTCTTGTAGGCCTTCATGGAATCATTGTTTTTCGACATCTCTGAAAATACAGAATCAACCATAAATGACGACTTACAACATAGGAGAAGAAAAGCTCAGAAACAAGTATAAAAACAAGTCAGACAGTACCCAAAGCAGTTCGAACCAAAGATGGATCACTCAAGAATCTTTTTGTATCCAGATGGGGTGGTTCCCCCCACAAATCTTCAAGAACAACTACAAAAGTCCGCTCAACCTCATTAAGCATCTCCCATGTATAATGTGGCACTCTGACATTCTTTTGCCACTCTAGAAGAAAAGCAGGCTCGTCATTCTCATAAAAAAAAAGGGGCGGACCCCCTCAACAGCACGGACTCGGAAGAAATAATTCTTAAAATCTTTAAAGGACTCATCATACATGGCAAAACTTTATGCCCCTAGGCCGATCTGAAAGAAACCCAGGAAGCTTTCGTTTTGGAAGAACCCCTGGGCTTGGCCGAGACAAAAAGATAGAGGAAAAGAGTTTCAGAAGGTGTTACGCCTAACTCTTGGCAAAGTAGTTGAAATATTTTGATAAAACCCCAGGAATTTGGATGAAGCTAGGATGGAGCAATATTACATGACCACAACAAGTCGGTCTCAAAAGTAGTAAAAGGAAAAGTAACATCCAACTAGCTGAAGAAATATTCATAGGCGTAGAAGAAGGGACGTTCCCCCTCGACGAAAGTAGGAAAACAAGCCCTCTCATCAGAGTCAGGAGCTACAAGCTCATAATCCCTCTCCCAAGCACTGCTACCACAAATCCTATGACGTTTCCTTAGCTCTACACAAAATTCAGCATCCACGAAAGAGACACACATTAAGACAAGGGAGTCCAGCCAATCGGACATCCCCTCGAGAACTTTGGAAGACACCTCTACAATGTTATTGCGAGAAGACATGACGCCGACTAATCCTACAAATAAGAAAAGAAGATTGGATTACTAAAAAACATCTCGGACAAGGGGCAAAACAACTCGACTAAAATGACACAGGCGAACAAGCAGAAAAGGAAAACCCCAATACTCAAACCAAAGTCCTGGGGCATCCTTTGGAGGCAGAAACAAAGCAAGGTTTCAAGAAATTCCTACAGCCTACGTCCCAGCATTCATCAAACAAGAAAAGAAAGGTTTCAAATGAAACAAAGGAAGTAAAAACACAAAAGTCATCCAAGCCACTATCTTTCTACAGTATATCAGCAAAAAGCATCACCAACATCAGACAGGCCAAGCGGAAATCGTCAAAGACACAAACCTTTTTTCAGAATCAAACAAAAATCATCATTCCAAAACCATCATCAGAAGCACAAACAGAAATGATGGCAACATACAAAAAACCCTAAAAAGCATCGAGCAGCAGGGAAGGTGAAAAAACTCACACAAACGGCGAAGAAATTCCAGAACACGCAACAATCAGGCACGGTAAAAAAGCAGAAAAGATCCAAACTTTCTCAAAATCAGACATAAAAAGTGACAGAGGAAGAAAAATCGAACCTAGAAAATATAAGAAAACCTCAAAAGAAAGCTGAAGAGCAGAAACGACAGAGCTACCCCACGAAACGAAAAAATTCGAAGGAAAGAGAAATCCAGAATCACCCTTCTTCCACAAAAGCAGTGGCAGAGCTAGCGTCGTAAGAAAGAACTATGAACTTTAAGCAAGAAACAGAAAGCGAGAGAGTAAATGGAGAAGTTACGAAGAAGAATGAAGAAGAAAAACTATTTCTGATGGCAAAATTCAAACCAAAGGAAATGGGGCATTTGAAGTCAATTAATGAGGGCATTAAACCCTTGCACGTTCCCAAAGCGCTGATATAAAAGCGCGCACTTTTAAAGGAAAACGTTCCACATTCAAAAAAGGCTCTAAAAGAAAGGAATCGACAAAATTCTTGAGTTCGGCTTCACTAGAAGGACCGAAGTCAAAGACTCGACCTCAACAAAAAGACCGAGTTCAAGCAGGGGCACTGTTCATACCCTAGGTCGAGCTATCCGACCTGGGATGATTGGAGACAAAGCGACCGATCATAGTTGTGGCAAAAAGATGTGAGGGTATCTAAATATTTATGGGAAATGTTGGATGAGGCTGAGCAAGCTTTCGTGACTGTTCTAGAAGAGACTTGGGGTCAGCCTCCCCATCTCGACACAAAGAAATTTTTAACCAATCCCTCTCTCCTCTGAACTGAGCTGGGTAGTTAATTTTTTGATTTTCCTCTTTTATCTGCTCCTATATTGTTTGCAAGCTCTTTTCCGATTTGTTAATTGATTCTTTACTGTTGTGTTTTGCTTGCAGAGATGATTAAGGATAATGAATCTATGAAGGCCTTCAAAAGGGCGAGGAAAGCTACCGCAGCCAAAAACATCTCGGCCAAGGTGACCGGGGAGGGATCATCCCAGGCTCAGTTGAAGCCGGCCGTTCTGAGCTCACCTGGGGCGAGAAAGGTAATCCCGACTCCCCGGGTTTGTTTGATTGATCCTCCCCAAGCCTCTGTTGCTACTTCTAGTGCTCCTCCCAACAAAAAGCAAAAAACCATTGAGCCTTTCAACCTTGATGCCCCTGATTTTGACGCGGTCGAGTTCGTCGATCAGCAGATCGGTCCTTACGGTGCCCTCCCTATGGATGATGTATCACTCCTTCGCCATTTGGACTTTATAACTCGGAGTAGTGTTAAGATGGCGCACATGGGAGCTGCCTTGTACCGAACTGCCCAAAATCTTCCTTTTCATGCCACCAAAGCCTTCATGGAGGAGGCTAAACAGGAGTTTGATCGGATGAAGGGTTTGAAGGAGGAGCTTGAAGTGAAAGTGACCAAACTGGAGAAGGAGCTGGAGAGCGAGAAGGCTAGCTCCCTTGCCTTGGCGGCTTCTGTGAGGTTGGCCGAGGACACGGCATTGAGGCATAAAGACAGCTATGTTACATCCTATCGGGAGATAATGCGTCTGAGGGAGGAGTTGGAGTCTGCCCGAGCTGATTACTCCAAGCTCCAAGGTCACCTTGTCGGCAGCGTGAATGCTGCTTATGAGAGCCTGAAGGAGTAGGTTCTAATTCTGGCTCCCGAGGTCGATCTTTCTCTCTTCAGCCTGGACAATGTTGTGAAGGATGGTAAGATTGTCCCTGACGACCCAGATGATGATGATGTCGAACCTCCCCCTGCGCCTGCCGCCAAAGTGTCAACTTCTACAGTTCCTTCAGTTGAGGCCGGTCATCCCGTATCCGATCCGGACTGTCAAATCTTGAATCGAGATGATGGGACCGTGGATGCTGTGCCCATTCAGACTCGTCCTCCTTCTCCCCGTGCTGATGCTATCGGGAAGGCTTCTGATGTTTAACTGAACTTTTTTATCTTGATTGTGTAGATAGCCGGCTTGCGGGCTTGTAGACTCTTTATTTTGTAAATTTCATTTTGCTGACTGTTGACACTTGTTTAGTTGTTTGTTTAGCAACTTTAGGTTGAAAAACAAAAAATAGCTTCCAAGTTCTTGGGGCTGATTTGGGTAGCCCCTTTGAATTTGTCTTTTATCACAACTTTGCGCCTTTAGTATTATGTCGATCTTTATCTCGTCTAGGCACTTTTTCTAGGCTTTTGGTAGTGCTGGAGCCTTGTTGCTCGATCTCTTTGAGTTGTTTTTGTGCTTGCGGCTTTGATTCCTTTGAGGCAAAAAAAATCCTGTTTTGTTTGGACCTTTTGTGAGGTCTCTGCCAAGTATTACTCCTTCGCACTTTATGTGGGTCGACTTCGTCATGTCGGGCCCTTTTAAGTTACTTTTGTAATCCTCTTTCTTGGACCTTGTTCAGGTCTCTTTCAGGGGTTACATTTATAACTTTTATGTTTTGGGCTGACTTTGTCATGTCGGATTCAAGTTATTTTGTAATCCTCTTTCTTGGACTTTGTTAAAGTCTCTTTCAGGGATTACTTTTATAACTTTATATTTGGGCCGACTTCGTCATGTCGGATCAAGTTATTTTGTAATCCTCTTTCTTGGACTTTGTTCAAGTCTCTTTTAGGGATTACTTTTATAACTTTATATTTTGGGCCGACTTCGTTATGTCGGGCCCTTCTAAGTTACTTTTGTAATCCTCTTTCTTGGACCTTGTTCAGGTCTCTTTTAGGGATTACGTTTATAACTTTTTTGTTTTGGGCTGACTTCGTCATGTCGAGCCCTTCTAAGTTAAAGTAATCCTCTTTTATAGGGTTGGCCAGACCTCTTTCCAGGGTTTACTTATAACTTGGTTTGACTTGGTCCGACTTCTTAACGTCAGTCAGTCTTTTAAGTTATTATTTAGCAATCCATCAGGACCTCGTCAGGCCCTTTCTCCGGATCACTTTCGATAACTTCTTGCATTATTCCATTTTCATCTTTGCCGATTTGTAGAAGGTGGGTTAAATCCTCGTTTAGTCGACCTTTAGATGAATTTGGTTTTCATCTTTGTTGGTCTTTATCGTGATCGTGTAGTGAATTTATTTTTCACTTTCTGCCAATCTGTCGCTTTATAATCGGACGATGAATGTTTCAGATTAATGCGTCTTGCAAACTTTGTAGACCGTCTAATATATTTTATTTAAGAAAAAATGAAAATATGTACATATAAAGTTTTTATCCTTTTGAGTCGGACAATTTCTGGATCTCAATTTGGTGCCTCATTAAAAAAACCTTTTTAGGAAAAAGAGTGCATCCTATGATGAGATTTTTTACCTTCTCTAGCTATAGTACCTTTTTAGATTGCAGGCGTGCCACGACCTAGGAAGTTCTTGCCCGTCGAGTTCGGACAGTCTGTAGTAGCCCTTCCCAAGTACTTCTATGACTCGGTAGGGTCCTTTCCAGTTTGCTGCTAGCTTTCCTTCTCCGGGTCGAGTTGTTCCAATGTCATTTCGGATTAGGATGAGGTCATTCTCAGCAAAACTTCTTGGCACTACCTTTTGATTATATCTGGAAGCCATTCGACATTTTAGTGCTTCTTCCCTGATCCGAGCTCTTTCTTGGATTTCAGGAAGTAGGTCGAGTTCTTCCCTTTGAAGTTGGGGGTTGGCTTCTTCATTGTAATGAACCACTCTGGGTGACCCTTCTTCAATCTCTACCGGGATCATTGCCTCCGTTCCGTATGCTAATCGGAAGGGTGATTCCTTTGTGGTGGAATGTGGCATTGTTCGATATGCCCATAGGACTTGTGGAAGTTCTTCGGCCCAAGCTCCCTTTGCATCTTGTAATCTCCATTTTAGCCCGGCCAATATGACTTTGTTAGCAGCTTCGGCTTATCCATTGGCTTGAGGATGTTCGACAAAGGTGAACTGGTGCGTTATATTCAAGTCGGCTACTAATTTTCTGAAGCCTGCATCTGTAAATTGGGTGCCATTGTCTGTGGTGATGGAGTATGGAACCCCGAACCTTGTGACAATGTTCCTATATAGGAATTTTCGACTTCTTTGAGCAGTGGCGTTAGCTAGGGGTTCTGCATCGATCCACTTTGTGAAATAGTCTACCCCTACTATGAGGAATTTAACTTGTCCCGATCCCTGGGGAAAGGGTCCGAGAAGGTCGAGTCCCCATTTAGCGAATGGCCAAGGTGAGGTTACGCTGATGAGCTCCTCTGGCGGTGCGATGTGAAAGTTGGGATGTTTTTGACATGGTGGACATGTCTTTACAAACTCTGTGGCCTCCTTTTGTAGAGTTGGCCAATAAAATCCCGCCCGGAGTACTTTTTTAGTAAGAGCTTGTGCTCCGAGATGATTGCCACAAATGCCACTGTGTACTTCCTCTAAAACTTCCCTTGTGTTGGAGATCGGCACACATTTTAATAATGGTATTGAAATCCCTCTTTTGTATAGGGTGTTGTTTATGATAGTGTAGTATTGTGCCTGCCGTTTTAACCTCTTTGCCTCCTTTTCATCTGTGGGGAGTGTCTCTGTTTTGAGGAAGTTAATTATGGGGGTCATCCATCCTTGATCCCGACCTGTTATGGCAAGGAATTTTTCTTCTTCCGAGATTGACGGGTTCTATAGCATTTCCTAGATAAGGCTTCTACTGTTGCCCCCAGGTTTGGTACTGGTTAATTTTGAGAGTGCATCAGCTCGGGCATTTTGTTCGCGGGTATGTGGCGAATCTCATATTCCCCGAGTTGTCCGAGCTGTTCCCTGGTTTTATCCAAATACTTTTTCATGGTGGGATCTTTGGCTTGGTAGCTCCCTGTTATTTGAGAGGTGACTACTTGTGAGTCGCTAAAGATGATGAGTTTTTGAGCTCCAACCTCCTTAGCTAGCTTCAAGTAGTGCTTCATATTCTGCCTGGTTGTTTGAGGCAGGGAACCCAAATTTGAGGAAAAGCTCAATTTGGGATCCTTGGTTGCTTTCGATTATCACACCTGCGCCGCTTCCAGTTTTATTCGAGGAACTGTCCACATAAATATTCCATTCTATGGGGTCTCCGGGGTGTCTGTAAATTCTGCAATGAAGTCGGCTAAGTATTGTGATTTAATGGCTGTCCGAGCTTCGTATTGAAGGTCGAATTCGGACAACTCGACTGCCCATTGTAGGATTCTGCCTGCTAGATCTGTTTTCTGCAATATCCCTTTTATGGGCTGGTTGGTCCGAACCTTAATGGTGTGAGCTTGGAAGTACGGGCGGAGACGTCGAGATATTAGTATGAGCGCATAGGCAAATTTTTCTATTTTTTGGTAGTTCAGCTCGGATCCCTGTAGTGCTTTACTAATAAAGTATACAGGTTGTTGCCCTTTGTCATCCTCTCGAACCAGTGCTGAGGCTACTGCCCGACTTTCTACTGCGAGGTATAATACGAGTGGCTCTTTCCCTCGTGGTCGAGTTAGGATAGGTGGTTGTCCCAGGAAACTTTTGAAATCCTAAAAGGCTTGCTCGTACTCTATTGTCCATTCGAACTTTTTTCCTTTCCTTAGAGTGGCGTAGAAGGGGAGAGACCTTATTGCTGATCCCGCTAGAAATCTGGACAAGGCCGCCAACCTCCCGTTGAGTTGTTGTACCTCTTTGACACAAGTTGGGCCCTTCATGTTGAGTATAGCCTGGCATTTATCTGGATTTGCCTCGATTCCTCTTTGTGTGAGCATAAAACCCAAGAACTTACCAGCTTCTACTGCAAAGGTGCATTTTGCAGGATTGAGTCGCATGCCATGCTTCCTTATAGTGTCGAACACTTGGACCAAGTCGGATAATAATGTCTCTTCACTTTGTGTCTTTATCAACATGTCGTCCACATAGACTTCCATGATTTTTCCGATATGGTCTGAAAAGACTTTATTCATTAGCCTTTGATAAGTTGCCCCCGCGTTTTTAAGACCAAAAGGCATTACGATGTAGCAATAGTTTGCTTTTGGTGTTAGAAACGAGGTTTTTTCCTGATCAGGTGGATACATTGGAATTTGATTGTATCCAGAATATGCATCTATAAACGAGAGGTATTTATATCCGGATGAGGCATCCACCAGTGCGTCGATACTTGGGAGTGGATAAGGATCTTTTGGGAAGGCCTTGTTGAGATCGGTGTAGTCGGTGCACATTCGCCACTTCCCATTAGATTTTTTCACCAAGACGACGTTGGCTAGCCATAGTGGGTACTTGACTTCCCTTATGAATCCTGCCTCCAGTAGCGCTTGTACCTGTTCTTCCACAGCTTGAGATCATTCTGGCCCAAGTTTTCTTTATCTTTGCTGTATCGGCCGATATCCTGGATAGACCGCCAACTTGTGGCACATTAGTTTGGGGTCTATGCCTAGCATGTCTGCAGCTTTCCATGCGAAGAGATCGACATTATCTCGTAAGAACTGTACCAGTGATTCTTTTGCGTCTCTTTTTAGGATCGTGCCAATATTAGTTGTTTTGTCCGAGATGTTTCCGATCTGAACTTTCTCTACTTCACCTTCGCGCTGTGGACGGAGTTCTTCTCGCTTCTGAACTCCACCAAGTTCGATTGTGTGGAATTCTTCTCCTCTGCCTCTGAGATTTAGACTTTCATTATAACAGCGGCGTGCCATCTTCTGATCTGCTTTTATTGTAGCTATCCCTTCTGCAGTTGAGAATTTCATGCATAGATGTGGAGTTGAAACAATTGCGCTGAGTTGATTTAATATTGTCTGACCTATTAGGGCGTTGTAGGCTGAACTCACGTCGACCACGAGGTAGTCTATTTTGAGTGTTCTGGATTGATTTCCTTTTCCAAAAGTTGTATGTAGTGGCACGTATCCCAATGGTTGTACCGGGGTATCTCCCAGTCCGAACAGGCTGTTCGGATGCTCTAAGCTCTTTTTCCTTTAAGCCAAGTTTGTCGAAGACAGTTTTGAATAAGATGTCGGTGGAGCTCCCTTGGTCTATTAATGTGCGGTGGAGATTGGCGTTTGCCAGTATGATGGTGATGACCATGGGATCGTCGTGTCCCGAGATGATACCGGATGCATCTTCCTTGGTGAACGTAATTGCGGGGATGTCGGGCACTTCCTCCTTTCCTTCGACATGATATACCTCTTTAAGATATATTTTGCGAGATGATTTGGAGATTCCTTCTCCTGCAAATCCTCCATATATCATATGAACATGTCTTTCTGGCGTACGAGGTGATCGCTCGGTTCGCCCGACCTCTTCGTCCTTCCTTCTTTTTCTTTGCTCATCGTCTTGGGTGGCTAAATACCGATCTAGTTTTCCTTCTCTTACTAACTTTTCTATGACGTTTTTTAGATCGAAGCATTCGTTGGTGGAATGTCCACGGACACGATGATATTCACAATACTCGTTTCGGTTTTCTCCTCCTCTTTTGCCTTTGAGTGGTCGAGCTAGGGGAATTTTTTCTGTGTGGCAGACTTCCTTGTACACATCCACAAGAGACACTCGAAGGGGTGTAATTATGATATTTTTTAATTTTTTCCCCTTGTCGATCTTCCTTCTTTTTGGACTCTTTATCTTTATCCCGGTAGGTGAATCCGAATTTTGAGGTTTCTCCTAGTCGAGAATTTTCTTCCATGTTAATGTATTTCTCCGCTCGTTCATGCACTTCGTCCAGAGATGTGGGGTACTTCTTTGATATGGATTGGCTAAAAGGTCCCTCTCGTAGACCATTGATGAGGCCCATGATGGCGGCCTCTGTTGGCAAGCTTTGTATGTCTAGGCATGTTTTGTTGAATCTCTCCATGTAGTTACGAAGACTTTCCCGATCTCCTTGCTTGATTCCTAGCAGACTGGGGGCGTACTTAGCTTTGTCTTTTTGGATGGGGAATCGGGCCAGGAACTTTTTGGCTAGGTCATCAAAGCTTGAGATGGACTTTGGAGGTAGGTTGTCGAACCATTTGATTGTTGTCTTTGTGAGAGTTGTTGGAAAAGCTTTGCAACGAACTGCATCTGAGGCGTCGGTGAGGTACATTCTACTTCTGAAATTGCTGAGGTGATGGTTGGGATCTGTAGTGCCATCGTACAAGGTCATTTCCAGAAGTTTGAAGTCCTTAGGAATTTCGGTCTTCATGATTTCCCTAGTGAATGGATCTTGATCTTTGCGTGAGTTATCTTCAGGGGTGGATCGAGTAGCTTTGGCTTTGAGATCGGCTTCGAGTTTTAGAAGTTTATCTTCTAATTCTCGACGTCGCCTTACCTCTCTTTGTAGATTTTTCCCGACTTCTCGTTGGTGCTGGGTTTCTTTTTCAAGTTGCTTTAAACGATCTTGAAGTACTTCTATCACTCCCGGATTTGATGAATTTTTGTCCCCGTTAGATTCTGGGGTATCTTTTAGTGTAGTGTCCGCATTTTTGTGCGGTGTTCTATCCTCTAGATCTGAATCGTGGTCGTTGTCATGGTCATTCGCCATGGTGATGGGATGACTTCCAGGTCCCCGGCAACAACACCAATGTTTCGAGGGTTACCTGAAACTGTATGTCGATCTCAGACGAGATCTTCTGTACTGGTCGGAGATGACGTGTCTGGCTTATTAAATAGGTTTTTAGTAGAATCAGAGTATGAGTTATACCTGGGTGCTCTAGTGTATTTATAATGGTGTAGAGTGACCTTTTTAGATAAGATAAGTTAGTTATCTTATCTTATCTTATCTTTGCGTTAAGGTCAGCTTATCTTTTAAGGGAACCGTCATTATCTCTATAGGCTTGGACTGCCTTTGGATTTGGGTCGTGTTCCTCTAGTTGGGCCCCTTACTGGGCTTTCCTGTCGATTTGACCGACCTCTTTGAGAAGAGGTCGGATAGCCTGACCTGAAGAGGTCGGTCGCTTTATTACTGAACATCCTGGATCGGATAGCTCGACCCAGGGTATGAACAACACCAAACTTAGAAATTTTCATATTAGAGACACTAACAAATTGAGAATGCATATGAGAAACAACAAAAGACACAAAACAAGAGAATTTAAAGATCAGAGCAAGAAAATCATCAAGAACAACTTGAAGATTAATGAAGAACATAATTCATATATTCGAAAAGTGCAAGGAAATTAAAAATATGCAAGACACCAAACTTAAAAATAGACTCTAGACTCAAACAAGAAACATAAATTATTTTTTATTGTTATAATTTTATTAATTTTTTTGTATTTTTTTGAAAATTATTTGGAAAAAGAAAATAAGGAATTCAAAATTCTTAATGAGAATTCTAGGAATCATGCAATGTTAGTCTAAAACTCCGGTCCAGGAATTAGACATGACTTACTAGCCAGCCAAGCTTTCAGTGAAAGCTTCGGTCCAAAACACTAGACATGGCCAATGGCCAGCCAAGCTTTTAGCAGATCATTACATTCAACAGCAAGATTGATAGAAATCAACAAGCTCTTGTGATGATAAGTTGAAACCTCGGTCCAAAAGATTAGACATGGCTTCACAGCCAGCCAGACTTCAACAGATCATCATGAAACTCTAAAATTCATTCTTAAGAATTTTGAAGAAAAATATATTTTTTTGAATTTTTCGAAATTAAAAATAGAAAGCTTAAACATAAAATAAAATTACCCAATCTAAGCAACAAGATGAACCGTCAGTTGTCCAAACTCGAACAATCCCTGGCAACGGCGCCAAAAATATGGTACACGAAATCGTGATCGCACACTTTTCACACAACTCTGTGCAGCTAACCAGCAAGTGCACTGGGTCGTCCAAGTAATACCTTACGTGAGTAAGGGTCGATCCCACGGAGATTGTCAGCTTGAAGCAAGCTATGGTCATCTTGTAAATTTCAGTCAGGCGGATTCAAATGGTTATGGAGATTTGATAATTAAAAGATAAATAAAACATAAAATAGGATAGAGATGCTTATGCAATTCATTGGTAGGAATTTCAGATAAGCGTATGGAGATGCTTTGTTCCTTCTGAATTTTTGCTTTCCTATTGCCTTCATCCAATCATTCATACTCCTTTCCATGGTACATTGTATGTTGGGGGATCACCGTTGTCAATGGCTACCGTCCGTCCTCTCAGTGAAAATGGTCTAAATGCGCTGTCACCGCACGACTAATCATCTGTCGGTTCTCACTCGTGTTGGAATAGGATCCATTGATCCTTTTGTGTCTGTCACTACGCCCAACACTCGCGAGTTTGAAGCTCGTCACAGTCATCCCATCCCAGATCCTACTCGGAATACCACAGACAAGGTTTAGACTTTCCGGATCTCAAGAATGCTGCCAATTAATTCTAGCTTATACCACGAAGACTCTGATCTCACAGAATGAAGGGCTCTGTTGTCAAGAGAGGCAACCATGCGTCATGAACTAGGAGGCTAAGAGATATACACTCAAGCTATTACAAATAGAACGGAGGTGGTTGTCAGGCACGCGTTCATAAGGGAGAATGATTATGAGTGTCACGAATCATCATATTCGTCAAGTTGAAGTGCGAGTAAATATCTTAGAATAAGAATAAGCTTGAGTTGAATAGAAAAACAATAGTACTTTCCATTAATTCATGAGGAACAGCAGAGCTCCACACCTTAATCTATAGGGTGTAGAAACTCCACCGTTGAAAATACATAAGTGATAATGGCCGTTCATTGGCTTCGGCCCCATAGGTGGAACCAGAATAACCAAGACCAAAAATACAATAGTAAAAGGTCCTATTTATAATGAACTAGTAGCCTAGGGTTTAAAAAAATGAGTAAATGATGTAGAAATCCACTTCTGGGCCCACTTGTTGTGTGCTTGGGCTGAGAATTGAAGCTTTCACGTGCATAGGCATCTCTTGGAGTTGAACGCCAGTTCTGGTGCCAGTTTGGGCGTTTAACTCCAGCTTTTGTGCCAGTTCTGGCGTTTAACGCTAGAAAAGGGTCTCTGACCGGCGTTTTGACGCCAGTTTGGGCCATCAAATCTCAAGCAAAGCATGGACTATTATATATTGCTGGAAAGCCCAAGATGTCTACTTTCCAACGCAATTACGATCGCGCCAATTGGGCTTCTGTACCTCGAGAAAATCCATTTCAAGTGCAGGAGGGTCAGAATCCAGCAGCATCTGTAGTCCTTTTTCAGCCTCTGAATCAGATTTTTGCTCAAGTCCCTCAATTTTAGCCAGAAAATACCTGAAATCACAGAAAAACACACAAACTCATAGTAAAGTCCAGAAATGCGATTTTTGAATAAAAACTAATAAAAATATAATAAAAACTAACTCAAACATACTAAAAACATACTAAAAACAATGCCAAAAAGCATAAAAATTATCTGCTCATCAGCCGGCATGCCAATAAACATCTTGCATCCAATTGTCATTACATGCACTTGCTATATTTCCATTGATGAACTTTCACATGTAGTCATGACCATGTATTAATGACATCCTTCTTTATCGTGCATTGATTATCACCGATACCATCCCCTTCCTTGCTCTAACCCTTAGTTTTAAAAAGTTACTTTTTTCTTCCCTTTTCAGGATGGCCACCAAGAAAGGCAAGGAGAAAGCTACTCCCAAACCACCAGCAAGGAGAGGAACAAAAAGAGCATTAGTGGCAGAGCCATTTTTAACAGCGGTTAAACCCTCAACAAAACGAATCAAGAGGATCATCAAGGTCGATGAAAAAGAAAAAGCCTTTCCAGCAAAGGACACTGCGCGGTTCACTAACCGCAACTGTGAGCAGATGTTCCCCATCTTGGCAGCAAGGAACTATAACAATGAGCACCTTCTCATCCTCCCGACCCGCATTGTTGAAATTGTTGAGCCCCGCATTGAGCAAAGACAATGGGGATTCCTACAGAGACAGCCACGGCAGGTTAATCTATCATGGGTAGTTGAATTCTAATCCAATTTTCATATGCCAACCCTGCAGTCTGTCTATGTCCGTCAGAAGCAAGTCTCCATAACTGAAGAGGCTGTTCAGCGAGCTTTAGATCTTCCCCCTGCTCCAGAAGGATTGGACGCATTTTAAGAAGCCTCACTCAAGCACCAGACATACCAATTTGACTGGGACGCCGTTCTCAGAGTTATCGCACAACCTGGCAGCAGATGGATTTATGGATACCATTGATCCCGACCTAAAGGGATATCGGCTTCAGCACTTACCTTGGAGGCTCGAGTATGTGCACAGATTATGTCCTACTACGTCTTTTTGAGCACTCACGAGTCCTCCTTCACCGTAGACATGGCTGTTCTACTCTGGTGTATCACTACAGACCAGCCTCAAAACTTACCAAGACACATCTGGAATGCAATGGGACACGTACAAATTGCGGGTAACTTACCTTTTCCCACCTTGGTTTCAGATCTCGTCTCAG
The DNA here is from genome assembly GCF_003086295.3 of Arachis hypogaea. NCBI lineage: Eukaryota > Viridiplantae > Streptophyta > Magnoliopsida > Fabales > Fabaceae > Arachis > Arachis hypogaea. The sequence continues at coordinate 70,725,794 of NC_092050.1, forward strand.
CAGCCGGAGTCTCCTACAGGGCTGGGGACACCAAAGCCATGCTTCCACGGGATGATCAGTACGTCCCTAACGGAAAATATATCAGACCTCCAGCAGCCACTACTAGTCAGCCTACAGGACCGGCTGAAGACATTCCTCCTTCCACACCACAAGCACCTACAACAAATCAACTGCTCCATCAGATACTTGAGAGGTTGGATCGGCAAGAACAAAAAGCAAAGCTAAGGGAGCGCCGTAACCAGCGCCGATTCACATACCTCAAGGAGCTGCTTATGGGAAACCACAGACCTGACAAAGACCCAGACACCCCGGACTCCACTTTATTTACCAGCACAGGGAGCCATGACGGTCCCGATTGTGGAGATACTGCTACCAGCCCCCCTTTGTTCCTGACAGATGGCACCGAAGACGGTGCAAAGCCTTAAGTGTGGGGAGGTCGGTCAGTACCTGACTTTCGGAGGTAATTTCTCTTTTCTAACACCAATAAAATAGGATATTTATTTATTTTTCTTTTGATTAGGATAGGATAGATTGCATAGTAACAATTAGTTGCATGCATGTTCTATTTGGTTGAAAAATAATAAGTTTCTTTTAAGATCCTATTATTTTTGAAAAATTTTACTAATTTAAATCAAAAATCTTTTGTGCTAAATTTGTTTGAAGTTGTAATTGGAACATAGTTTAAAAAGCTAAGAACACACAACCCGTGAGATTTTGAGCCTAATTACATGGTTACATTATTTAACCATAAATATTTTTCTTGTGTGTTTACTTCTCTATGATTGTAATCTATATTTTGTTTTATCCTATATGTCCAATGTTTAATGTGTTACATGCATGCATATGATTGAGGCTATTACTTGTTTAGCCCGCTTATCCCAAATAAGCCTACCCTTGAAATCACCCTTGTCAGCCACTTTGAGCCTTTTAAATCCCATTTATTCTATATTTTACCACATCATTAGCCTTAAGCAGAAAACTAATTAAATATCCCAAATTGAATCTTTGGTTAGCTTAAGATAGAGATTGTGTATCAATTAAGTGTGAAAAAACTGTGGGAACATGGGTTAACAAGGGAATGTGTTATGTTTTTACAATTGATAAAATATTGGGAATTTGGGTACCTACTCATGTGAGACCAGAAAATTAAAAAAAAAATTCATGTGCATTGATAAGTTATGTTTATTTTTCTATTTAAAAATAATAAAAGAAGAAGAAAAAAATAAAAATAAATAAAAAAATCCAAAAATATTCATTAAATAAGTAAATAAATAAGGGGACAAAATTACCCCAATTCTAAGTTAAGCTAAGTCCCAAGATCAATGCATATGTGATAAAAATTAAAGTTGATGCATGAGTATGTAAGGCAAAAATGGGAAATTTTGGGTAGCTAGGCATGATTCTAGAGTTATATAGAGTGTATGTATGTTAGGTGAGAGCTTAAGTTAGTCAAAGATTCATATTTTAGCTCACTTAGCCATATATATACCCTCACCCTTACCTTAGCCCCATTACAACCTTGAAAAGACCTCATGATGTTTGCATTAATATATTAAATATTGTTGATTGGTTAGGGAAAGAACAAAGTTTAGAAAGCATGATTAGAGAAGAGTAGAGTGATTACCATATACACTTGAGAGACTAGAGTGCATATACACCATCAGTGAGGGTTCAATGCTTAATTCTATGTTCCCTGCTTTCATGAGCTGTCTTCTTACATTTTTATATATTCTTACTGTATAAATTGAATTAGTGGAATTTGATTTATGTTTGTCTTGAAGAACTTGTTTACTTTTAACCAAGTAGACAAAAATCATATAGTTGCATTCCTATATATAGGTTGCATTGCATTTCATGAGTCTTACATTTCCCTACTCATCTATTTTATCTCCTTAAGCTAAGCATGAGGACATGCTAATGTTTAAGTATGGGAAGGTTGATAAACCATTATTTTATAATTCATATTGTGTTTAATTGAGTGGTTTTATCAAGTTTTTACCCACTTATTCATATGATTAGCATGATATTACAATTCCTTCCCAAATTTGCCCTATGCTTGAAAACTTGCTTCCTAGAGATCTTTTTATTGTGTATTTTAATTCTCCTTTATACCATTCGATGTCGTGATCCATGTGTTAAGTGTTTCAGGCTTCATAGGGCAGGCATGGCTTAGAGAAGGGAGAGGAAGCTTGCAAAAATAGAAGAAACACAAGGAACTAAGGAGATGACCAGCGAGCATCGACGCGCACGCATGGCTCACGCAAGCGCCCAAAATGGAGAAAATCGCAGTGTCGCGATCGCGTTCCTGACGCGAATGCGTGGATTGGAGTTTGCACGAATGACGCAAATGCATGGACGACGCGTACGCGTGGCAAGGAAAATGATGAATGATGCGAACATGTGGACGACGCGTACGCATGACCTGCGCGATCTGCTTAGTTAGATCAGAGACTATGGTTGATAAGTCAGAGAGGCTCTGCTTAGAATTCTCTGTCTGTTGCTGAGAAGATGATGGAAAAGGCTTGCTATTGCTAAACTTATTTCTCCTACCATTATTATTGAAGCCTTGATTAGGCTTCTGCTGATCCTTCCATGAGAAATTAGGATGATTCCTCCATGAAGGGTTATAAGTGTTTCCATAGGATTCTCCCATGTAATTCACTTCTTCCATTCCAGGATTCCCAGGGTCATAAGCTTCTCCTTCAGAGGAGGCTTCATTAGTATTGCCGAATGCAGCTTGCAATCCAATCAGATTCTGAGAAATCATATTGACTTTCTGAGTCAATATTTTATTCTATGCCAATATGGCATTCAGAGTATCAATTTCAAGAACTCCTTTCTTGTGAGTCATCCCATTATTCATAGAATTTCTTTCAGAAGTGTACATGAACTGGTTATTTGAAACCATTTCAATGAGTTCCTGGGCTTCTGCAGGCATTTTCTTCAGATGAAGAGATCCACCAGCAGAGTGGTCCAATGACATCTTGGACAATTCAGACTGACCATCATAGAATATACATAAGATGCTCCATTCTGAAAGCATGTCAGAAAGACACCTTCTGATCAATTGCTTGTATCTTTCCCAAGTTTCATAGAGGGATTCACATTCCTTTTGTCTGAAGGTTTGGACTTCCACTCTAAGCTTACTCAACTTTTGAGGAGGAAAGAATTTGGCCAAGAAAGCATTGACCAACTTTTCCCAAGAGTTCAGGCTTTCTTTAGGTTGTGAGTCCAACCATGTCCTAGCTCTGTCTCTTATAGCAAAGGGGAAAAGCATAAGTCTATAGACCTCGGGATTAACCCTGTTGGTCTTAACAGTGTCACAGATTTGCAAGAATTCAGCTAAGAACTGATGAGGATCTTCCAATGGAAGTCCATGAAACCTGCAATTCTGCTGCATTAGAGAAACTAATTGAGGCTTAAGCTCAAAGTTGTTTGCTCCAATTGCAGGAATTGAGATGCTTCTTCCATAGAAGTCGGAGGTTGGTGCAGTAAAGTCACCAAGCATCTTCCTTGCATCTCCACCATTGTTATTGGGTTCGGCTACCATGTTTACTTCTTTTTCAAAAATTTCTGTAAGGTCCTCTCCAGAGTGTTGTGCTTTAGCTTCTCTTAGCTTCCTCTTCAGAGTCCTTTCAGGTTCAGGATCAGCTTCAACAAGGATGTCTTTATCCCTATTCCTGCTCATATGAAAAAGAAGAGAACAGAAAAGAAGAGGAATCCTCTATGTCATAGTATAGAGATTCCTTTATGTGTCAGAGAAAAAGAAGAATAGAATGAAGAAGGAAGAAGAAATTCGAACACAGAGAGAGAGAGGGTTCGAATTATGAGCAGAAGAGAAATGTTAGTAAATAAATAAAATAAATAGAAAGAGATGAGAGAGAGAGTATTCGAATATTAATTAAAAGAAAAGAAAAATATTTTTGTTTTTATTTTAATTATATGTTAGAATTCGAAATTATTAAAAGAAAAAAAATAAAATTAGAATTTAAAATAATTAGAGAGAGAAAAGTAGTTAGGTGGTTTTGAAAGAGATAAGAAATAGTAAACTTTTTAAAATCAAACAAACAATCGAGTAGTTAATTGAAAAAGATTTGAAAATAAATTTTGAAAAGATAAGAAGTTAGAAAAAGATTTTGAAATTAAAATTTTGAAAAAGATATGATTTAAATTTATTTTGAAAAAAGATTGAAAAGGAAATTAAAAAGATTTGATTTTCAAAATTAAAGTTGATGACTTGGCTAACAAGAAACTAAAAGATATGATTCTAGAATTTAAAGATTGAACTTTTCTTAACAGGAAAGTAACAAACTTGAAATTTTTTAATCAAAACATTAAGTGTTAGTAAAGTTTCCGAAAATTATGAAATAAAATTAAGAAAAAGATTTTGAAAAATTTTAAGAAAGAATTCGAAAATATTAAAAGAAAAATGAAAAAGATTTGATTTTGAAAAAGATTTGAAAAGATAGAGTTTTTAAATTGAAATTTTGACTTGACTAACAAGAAACAGCTAAATTTTAATTTTTTGACTAAGTCAACCCAAAATTTTGAAAATTATGAGTGAAATATGGAAAGATATTTTTTTGATTTTTTGAATTTAATGAAGAAATAGAAAAAACAACAAAATAACACATGACATAAAAATTTAAGATAAAAAAAAATAATGCATGCAAGAACACTTTGAATGTCAAGATGAACACCAAGAACACTTTGAAGATCAAGATGAACATCAAGAACATATTTTTGAAAATTTTTAAGAAAAGAAAGACATGAAAGACACCAAATTTAGAAATTTTTAATGTTTAGACACTATGAATTTGAAAAATAACAAAAAACACCAAACAAGAAAATATAAAGATCAAACAAAGAAAATCATCAATATCAACTTGAAGATCAAGAGAGAACACATGATGAATTTTCGAAAATTTAAGAAAAATTAAAACATGCAATTAACACCAAACATAAAATTTGACACAAGACTTAAACAAGAAACACAAAATTTTTGGTTTTTATGATTTTATAAATTTTTTTTGTATATTTTTTGAAATTATTTTGGAAAAAGAAAATAAAGAAATTCAAAATTTTTAATAAGAATTCCAGGATTCATGCAATGTTAGTCTAAAGCTTCGGTCCAAAAGATTAGACATGGCCAATGGCCAGCCAAGCTTTAGTAAAACACTGTAAATAACAATATTAGATTTAAGAATCCAAAGACTCATGCAATGTTATTCTAAAGCTTCGGTCCAAAAGAATTAGACATGGCCAAATGGCCAGCCAAGCTTTAGCATAACAAGTACATACAACAATCCAATGAATATGATAAGTTAAAGCTTCGGTCCAAAATATTAGACATGGCTTAATAGCCAGCCAAGCTTTAACATACCATCATGAAGCTCGAAGATGGAATTCATTCTTAAAAATTTTGATGAAGTTTTAGAAAACTAAATATATTTTTTTGAATGATTTTGTTTTTCGAAAATAAAAATAAAAAGCTTAAACATAAAATAAAATTACCCAATCTAAGCAACAAGATGAACCGTCAGTTGTCCAAACTCGAACAATCCCCGACAACGGCGCCAAAAACTTGGTAGCACGAAATTGTGATCACACTTTTCACAACTTCGCACAACTAACCAACAAGTGCACTGGGTCGTCCAAGTAATACCTTACGTGAGTAAGGGTCGATCCCACGGAGATTGTCGGCTTGAAGCAAGCTATGATCATCCTGTAAATCTTAGTCAGGCGGATTCAAATGGTTATGAGGTTTTTGATGATTAAAAGATAAATAAAACATAAAATAAGATAAAGATACTTATGTAATTCATTGGTGGGAATTTCAGTTAAGCGTTTGGAGATACTTTGTTGCTTCTGAACCTCTACTTTCCTATTGTCTTCTTCCAATCATGCGTGCTCCCTACCATGGCAAGCTGTATGATCCACTCGGATGAAAAATACCAGGTACGATCTCTGCACGGCTAATCAACTGTCGAATTTCTCGTCTCGGATGAAAAATACCAGTTACAGCTACCGCACAGCTAATCATCTGTCGGTTCTCACTAGCGTTGGAATAGGATCTCTCTATCCTTTTGCACACTGTCACTGTGCCCAACATTCGCAAGTTTGAAGCTCGTCACAGTCATCCCCTCCCAGATCCTAGTCGGAATACCACAGGCAAGGTTTAGACTTTCCGGATCTCAGGAATGCTGCCAATTGTTCTAGCTTATACCACGAAGGTTCTAATCACGAATTCGGATGCTCTGTGATAAACCCCTATTTTATGATTCATCTTGTGCTTAATTGAGTGTTTTTATCAATTCTTCACCCACTTATTCATGTAAATTGCATGATTTTACTATTCCTTCCTTATTTTATGATATATGTGAAAACATGTTTCCTATGCTTTAAAAATATTAAATTTAATTATCCTTTATTACCATTCGATGCCGTGATTTGTGTGTTAAGAATTTTCAGGTTTCATAGGGCAGGAATGGTTTAGAGGACAGAAAGGAAACACACAAAAATGGAAGGAAAGCACAAAAATGGAGTTTTGAAGAAAAGGCAGCGACGCGAACGCATGGATGACGCGGACGCGTGCCTTGAACAGAACGCAATTGACGCGGACGCGTGACTGACGCGTATGCGTGACAAGAAAAAACTCTAGATGACGCGAACACGTGACCCACGCACACGCATGACAGAGGCCACGTGCAGAAATTGCAGAAAACGCTCCCAGCGATTTCTGAACCTCTTTTTAGCCCAGATCCAAGTCCAGAAACACAGATTAGAGGCTATAAAGTGGGAGAATCCATCAAACATCATATCAATATTCATACAACATTCATAATTCATAATTTTAGGTTTTAGATGTAGTTTGTAGAGAGAGAGTCTCTCTCCTCTCTCTAGGATTTAGGATTCCTAGTTTTATGCTTTTGAGTTGGATATCACAGAGTTACTACCTCCATTGAAGACTTTATCATTCTAGTTTATTTTCTATTTCCTTACTCTTTTAATCCCTATTTACTTTGTTCAGAGTTACAATTGGATTATTTTCATGGATTGTTAATGCAAAGAGTACTTTTCCATTTAATTTTATTATTTATTTAATTGCTTCCAATTTTATTCCAATTATCATGTCTCTTTTCTATTCCCCTTACATAGATATGAAAACAATCTTCATGTTAATGGAATAGACTCCCAACTTGACTTGGGAGTTGATTAATAGGAGACCCTTGAGTTGGAATACTCAAGAGCCTACTGGTAATTGGAAGTTATTGGCTGCCTCTCTAGTCATAAATGCTAATCATTCCCAAGGGAGAGGATTAGGACCTGTGCACAAAAGTTGGTTCAGTTACTTGACTTGCCTTTATTTGATAAAGGTTAACTAAGTAATAATAACAACCTTTTACTATTAATCTTGGGAAATCCAACAAGGATAGAACTTCTGATTAATCCTCTTTCGGTCAAGGCTTTTTATTGTTATTATTTTATTTTCCTTGCAATTTTCTCTTCTTATTTCTCAACCCAAAACCCCAAATTACAAGACTCATAACCAATAATAAGAACACCTCCCTGCAATTCCTTAAGAGACGACCCAAGGTTTAAATACTTCGGTTATCAATTTTAAAGGGGTTTGTTACTTGTGACAACCAAAACTTTTGTATGAAAGGACTCTTGTTGGTTTAGAAACTATACTTGCAATGAGGATTTATCTGTGAATTGCTAGACCACGCAAAAGTCCTCTCATCAAAATGGCGCCGTTGCCGGGGAATTGCAAACGTGTGCCTTATTATTGGTTATTGTAAATATTTTATTTTACTTGTTTATTTGCTTTTATTTTTGTTTTTAATTTTTAGCTACTATGAGTTCTCACCCCCATCGCTTTGAGTTTGGTTCCAATGCTATTAAAAGTAATGGAAGCTATAACAGGAACATGCATCAAGGTCAAAACAATCAGAGATGGACGGAGCCACGAGGATCTAATCAACCCTTTAGGCAACAGCACCCTCCAAGAGACCATGAACCACGACCATCCCAGAATGCATGCCCAGATAATAGATATGGTGGACCTTTCCGTAACAACCAACACCCACCAAATTGCTATGGTCAAGAACCATTCCGAGGTGTATACCAAGATGATAGATATGGTGGACCCCCTTGTAATTACCGACAAGCCCCATCATATGCCTATGAATCACCTCCTCAACACAGCTTTGAACCACCACACTCACAAGCCCCCTACTACCATTCACCTCCATATGACCCTAACCATTATCCACACCAATTCCAACCTAATTACTCCCAAGAACCACCACTTCCCTATGCACCGTATCCATATCCATCAACCCAGGAATCCGTTAAGGAACGTCTCAAGGAAACAGTAGAAAAATTTCATGCAACCCTTCACCAATTGAATCAAGCGATAAATCGATTACCTCCCCGACGTTCGGACACTCAAGGAACCCCCACGGCTTCATGTGGACAATCTAATGAAGAACGTAGCTTGAAGGAGATACTAGAAACTTCAGTGGACAGTATAGAGCATGACTTTGTACTGGAATAAGTGGAGGAAGCTGTAATTATCGAAGAAAAAGAATTGGTTGAAGACTTAGGAGATGCTGAACCCCATGGGAATCCAGAATTGAGGATAATTCCGTCAAGAATTTTGCAACTTATGCTAAGGAGGACAGTGCACAACTCCCAAAGCAGGTATCCTATGAAGAACTGGATGAAACAACTCAACAAGTGAGTTTCCTTGGTGATGATAATCACAAGTCAAGTTCTCCTAGTAATGAACTTGCATCCACAAGTGAATTCTTTGAGATTGAAGAATCTTCCCCAAGTGAATATGAAGATGATGCGAAGGTAGACTTTTCTCAACCTCCAAATTATGACTCGAGTGATGAGGAAGATATCGAAGACTTTGATCAAGATGTGGTTGTAATTAAAGAAGTTTGCAAAGGAGTGGAGGAATTCACAGAAGAATACAAGGGAGTAGAGCTTGCAAAACCACTGGAAACACCTATCCCAAGGCCATTACCACCCAATACAAACTTCAAGTGGGTAAAATCCTTAACTTTTATCTTTACTTTTCCACTTGAATATGGTTTACTTGAAACAGATGGCCAGCTTAGAGCTCTTTACGGCTTTAAGAGTAAAAGGGAAATGGCTCGTACTCAGAGCTGGTATGCAAGATTCAATGAGGTTTCACACTTCAATTTGAAGTGCAAGGATTGGTATGAAGTTCGATTGAATGGGTCTCGGAAGACGTTTGGTCATCTTGGTGAGAATACAACTTCCAAACTGTCCGGCTGGAAATAAATAAATCGAGACAAAGGCGGGTGCAAAAGCAAGGTTTGGGATCCTGGAATCTATTCTGACATTCAACACCCTGGAAGCCTAAGAACCTGTTTGAACCTGCTCAAAGGCTTTGATGCACGGAAAACTTGTCTCGTGGCAAATTTCCTTCGGCAAGTGTACCGAATTCGTCGTCAAGTAAAAACTCACAATAAAGTGAGGTCGAATCCCACAGAGATTGATTGATCAAGCAACTTTAATTAGAGGAATGTTCTAGTTGAGCGAATTAGTATTTGAGTTGAGAATTGCAGAAAATAAAATGGCGGGAAGGTAAATAACAAAAGAAGTAAATGCTAGAAATAAAGCACTGAAAGTAAATGACAGAAAGTAAATTGTAGAATCGTAAATGGGAATGGGGTAATTGCTCATAAAAGTAAATGACAGAAATTAAAGAGAATGGGTAAGATCAGAAATGGGGAGTTCATTGGGTTCAGAAGATGTTGCATTCTCCGGATCAATTTCATTTTCATCTCTTCCTCAATCAATACATTCATTGATCTCCTTGGCAATTTTAAGTGATCGAATTATAATTCCTTGTAATTCGATCTCTCAAATCTTGATCAATAGCCAATTCCTTGGTCAATTGCTCATGAGAAGAGATGAAGTATGGTCATTGATTATACCACATGCATTTCCCAAATTAAGTATTGAGAGGATTATAGTCACATATCCATCCAAACCCAATTTGGTCCAGCGTGAGAAAGCATTTCTAGCATGATCTCTTCATTCCTCTTTCAAGGTTCAGAAGAGATCCAAGTTTGAATAGCTTCTTTTCCAAGATAACTATTCAATTGGATGAAGATTAAAAGCTTTCAAGTAAAATCAAGAGGACAGATAGAAGAAGAATAATGAAAACTAGTATTGATCCATCAAATTACAACAGAGCTCCCTAACCCAATGAAAGGGGGTTTAGTTGTTCATAGCTCTGGAAAATGAAAGCAAAGATGGAGAATACATGATGAAAACAAAACTAGAAGTGCAGAGAATGGTAAAATATAGAGAGTAGTTTTCCTCCAATTTTTAATCCTCTCTAATCAATTCAAAGCTACTCCTATATATACTACTCTTCTGATCTTCTAGTTGGCTCTTCAAGTCTTGGGTATGGGCCTTTGGATCTTGAGTTTGAAGCAGTTATCTTCTTCATTGGGCTTAGCTTTACTTGCAGAGAGAAAGTGTGAAGTGGGCAGGGACTTTAGCTCAGGATGTTAGTGGTGTTAACGTTAAGTGAAAAAGTGGGTTCGAGAACGTTAGTGACAATCACCTTTTTCACTAACATTCCTTACCCAAGTTAAAGCCACGTTAACTTCAACGTTAGTGGCACAAATGTTGCCACTAACGTTGCCTCTTGGTCCTTCGCACACGTTATTGGGACTTACCTTTCCCAATAACGTTGAGAAGCATCCCCCTTTCTTACGTTAGAGTCCACGTTAACTTAGTTAACGTGGCTCTTAACGTTAGCTTGCCAACCTTCGAGAACGTTAGTGACACTTACCTTTGTCACTAACGTTCCAATGTGCCCCTATCTCCCACGTTAGAGTCCACGTTAACTAGGTTAACGTGGCCTCTAATGTAGCAATGCTAGCCATCTCCAACGTTATTTACAATGGTTAATGTCACTAACGTTGGCTCATCATCTCTCTTCTTCACGTTAGCTTCCACGTTAACTAAGTTAACGTGGGGGTTAACGTGGCTCATTGTGGCTTGTGTGGTTCATTCCAACGTTAGTGACAAAGTTAGGTGTCACTAACGTTGGCGATCATATACTTTCTCCACGTTGGCTTCCACGTTAACTAAGTTAACGTGGAAGTTAACGTGGCTTGTGGAGGCTTGGCCAACGTTAGTGACAAAGGTGAATGTCACTAACGTTGGCTTCTCTTTTGCTTCTTAACGTTAGAAGCCACGTTAACTAAGTTAACGTGGCAACTAACGTGGCCACTTATGAGCTTGGCCCAACGTTAGTGACAAAGGTAAGTGTCACTAATGTTGGCTCCATTTTCTTGCCTCCATGTTAGAGTTCACGTTAACTTAGTTAACGTGACTCTTAACGTGGGCTATGATGGCTTCGAGGACATTATTGGCGATTACTTTTCTCATTAACTTTGCAAGCTAGCTCCCATTCCTACGTTAGAAGTCACATTAGTGAGACTGACGTGGCTACTAACATGGTTCTTCCTTGCTTCCTTTGTCCTGAAATCAAGCAATAAAGTGCATCAAAGTTCTAGTCCAAGTCATGGGAAATGCAACATCCAATTTGTCATTAATTTCATGCAAAATCCTCATAAAATCATGTAAAGTGCACAATGTATGCTTGAATCAAGATGTAAGTGAATATCTACCCAAAACTAGCTTATTTTCTAAGGAAATGCATGAAACTACCTTAAAAACAGTAAAGAAAAGGTCAGTGAAACTGGCCAAAATGCCCTGGCATCACAACACCAAACTTAAAGCTTGCTTGTCCCTAAGCAAGTACTGGAACAAGAGAATGATGAATGGAATGCCAAGAGAAATGAGTCATACTTGTGGAAGTCATGTCCCTGGTTTTATGGTGGTTTCATGCATAGCAACTTAGGTTCATTCCTGGCTTTCAGACCTTTATCATGTCCTAGAATACTCACTATGATTGCATCCCATGAGACTTTTATTCATTGATCCTTTTGTTGTCATTTCAGGGCTTATTTGTGTTCTTAAGCTAAGTGCTCTGTAAGGGGGCAACTCTTTAAAATAAGCTTTCAGCCAACACTCCCGAACTAGTTGGTTCAAGGTGCTAGGTGTTGAAGCACCCCTAAGGACTTACTTCCTCAAGTCTCTCCCCATACATACACACCACAGGCACATGGTTTGTTTATTTTCTTTCTTGAGACCTTGGTGTCCAGCACCTCTTTGGGTTACTAAATGCTCTGTAGTGGGGTTACTCTTGATAGTGGACTTTCAGCTGATAATCCCGAGTTAGTTAACCCAAGTTACCAAGTGATAAGGCACCCCTAAGAGCTTATTCATCCAAGTAAATCCCTCACACAGAAACACCACAGACACATGATTCAAGATTAAAACCATTGGTGCCTAGCCTTATTGCTTACTCTTTTTCTTTTATTTTTCCACTTTCATTTTTCTTTTCCCTTTTTTCTTTTTAGGATCTTGTTATTTAGCTAGTCTCATGTGTATGTTCAAAGCATAGTATGCATGACAGATAGTTGTCTTCCCACATTGTGGTTGAACCAACTTAGCTAACTTATGATCACACCATAAACTCATGAACTTACTCCATAGTATGAACTCCACTCTGGTCTTTTGTAAATACTCATTCTCTTTTCATTTGATTTAAAGGAACAAGCATACAAGTAAGCCAAGTGATGATGCAGTGACATAAAGACTAGCAGGCATAGACCTCTTCAACACAAAACTTAAAAGATAGAATTTAAAAAGGTTCAAACTAATATGTAACTATTAATCAAGATTGCATTCGGACTTCCAATTTTCAACTTTCTAAGTACATGGAATTAAGTGACAATACAACCTTCAGGTGATGGTTTCTAGTTGCCCTCTTTTTGTCATCATCCTGGTCTTTGCTACCTCACTTTCTTGGGTGAAGGTGCACCATTTCCTCACAAGATTCTTGCAAAGTTATTGGAAGTTGCTTGTTCCCAAAGCACTCGAGAAACAGTTAGCTTGCATGTATGCTTGTGACTTATGAACTTAATTTGGTGTGTGAACACCAAATTAGTTCCTTGCCTAGTACAGAACCTTGCATTTATGCATAGAACCTCATATCTTGTTGTTTAACAAAACAATTATTAACTAAAATCTAACTAAATCTAAGTGGTTTCCATTGATTGACTGGAGCTAGCAATGTGCTTTGGGAGTGGAGTGTGATTCTAACTAAATTCCTTTGGTGAAACACCAAACTTAGAATTAAACTTTCACTCTTGGATTGTTTTGGTGTGGAACACCAAACTTAGCTTCTCGCAATACAGGGGAAACAACTTGTGAACTTTATTGAAATAAAAATGAAAAGGAAATTACCTGAGGTTGGGTTGCCTCCCAACAGAGCGCTTTTTTTTATCGTCGCTAGCTCGACGATTCCTCCTTTACTTGAGATGATACTTTACTCTTCCCCCATGTTCCCCAGATAATGCTTGAGTCTTTGTCCGTTCACTGTAAAAGTCCTCTCTGAACCTTCATCCTTGATTTTGATGTGTCCATATGGTGAGACCTTTGTGACAAGAAAAGGCCCGGACCACCTTGATTTGAGTTTTCCTGAGAACAGTCTTAATTTGGAATTGTAGAGGAGTACTTGCTGCCCTTTTTTGAAACTCCTGGGTGCAAGATGCAGGTCATGTCTTCTCTTTGCCTTCTCTTTATACATCTTGGTATTTTCATAGGCTTGTGACCTGAATTCCTCCATCTCTTGCAGTTGCAAGATCCTCTTTGCACCAACATCAATGCTGTCAAAATTTAGTATCTTGATAGCCCAGAGAGCTTTGTGTTCCAGCTCCAGTGGTAAATGACAAGCTTTTCCATACACCAGTTGATATGGGGACATTCCAAGTGGTGTTTTGAATGCTGTTCTGTATGCCCAAAGAGCATCATCCAGCTTCTTCGATCAATCTTTTCTTGATGCACCCACAGTCTTTTCCAGAATCCTCTTTAGCTCTCTGTTGGATATCTCAGTTTATCCACTTGTTTGGGGATGGTAAGGCGTGGCTACCTTGTGTCTTACCCTATATCGTAGGAGAAGAGCCTCTAGTGGTCTGTTGCAAAAATGGCTCCCTCCATCACTGATGAGTGCTCGTGAAACTCCAAACCGGCTAAAGATATTCTTTCTGAGGAAGTTTATGACCACTTTGTTATCATTTGTTGGGGTTGCAATAGCCTCTACCCACTTGGAAACGTAATCCACTGCTACCAAGATGTACTTGTTTGCATATGAGGTTGGGAATGGTCCCATGAAATCGACTCCCCACACATCAAACAGTTCCAGTTCCAAGATGAAATTTTGTGGCATCTCATTTCTTTTGGGTAAGTTCCCAGATCTTTGGCATTCATTGCAGCTCTTTACTAGTTCTTTGGCATCCTTGAAAAGGGTGGGCCAAAAGAATCCGCTTTGTAACACCTTAGCTACAGTTTTGTCCCCTCCAAAGTGGCCTCCATAGCATGAGCCGTGGCAATTCCATAGGACCTCTCGTCCTTCTTCTTCCGAAACACATCTTCTAAGGATTCCATCTGAACACTTCTTGAATAGATATGGCTCATCCCAGACAAAGTACTTTGCATCATTTATGAGCTTCTTTTTTTTATGTTTATTGATCTCTAGAGGCAAGGCCCCAGTTGCCTTGAAGTTGGAAATGTCTGCGAACCATGGTGCTTTGTGAACTATCATCAACTGCTCATCAGGGAAGAACTCGTTCACACTTGTATCAGGTGTTCCACCTTTATCATGAGGAATCCTGGATAGGTGATCTGCTACCTTGTTCTCCACTCCTTTCTTGTCTCTGATTTTAATATTGAATTCCTGCAACAATAAGATCCATCTTATTAGTCTTGGTTTTGATTCTTGCTTGGCAAACAAATATTTAAGTGCTGTGTGATCTGTAAAAACAATCACTTTAGCACCAATGAGGTACGATCTAAACTTGTCAAATGCAAAAACTATTGCTAGCAACTCCTTTTCAGTAGTGGTATAATTTCTTTGAGTATCATTAAGGACTTTGCTCGCACAGTATATCACATGGACTAAGTTATCTTTCCTCTATTCTAACACTGCCCCAACTGCAAAATCAGATGCGTCACACATCAATTCAAATGGTAGGTTCCAATCAGGTGGGGAAATGATAGGAGCAGAGGACAACCTCATTTTCAAATTTTCAAATGCTAACATGCATGTTTCATCGAAGATAAATGGTGTATCAGATACGAGGAGATTGCTTAAGGGCTTGGCTATCTTTGAAAAATCTTTCATAAACTTTCTGTAAAAACCCGCATGCCCTAAAAAGCTCCTAATTGCCTTGACATCACTGGGTGGAGGAAGTTTTTCAATAAGTTCCACTTTAGCCCTGTCCACTTCAATGCCTTGGTTAGAAACCTTATGGCCAAGGACTATTCCTCCTGTCACCATAAAGTGACATTTCTCCCAGTTTAAGACCAGATTGGTCTCTTGGCACCTTTTCAATACCAAGGCAAGGTGATTCAGGCAGCTAGTAAAGGAATCTCTGAATACCGAGAAATAATCCATAAAAACTTCGATGAATTTCTCTATCATATCTGAAAAGATGGAAAGCATGCAGCGTTGGAAAGTCGCAGGTGCATTACACAGTTCAAATGGCATGCGCCTGTAGGCAAACACTCCATATGGACAAGTAAATGAAGTTTTCTCTTGGTCTCTGGGATCAACCACTATTTGGTTATATCCTGAATAACCATCAAGAAAATAGTAAAATGCGTGTCCTGCGAATCTTTCCAACATCTGATCCATGAAAGGGAGGGGGAAATGATCCTTTCGTGTAGCCTCATTGAGTTTCCGATAGTCTATTCACATCCGCCATCCTGTAACGGTCCTTGTAGGAATTAGTTCATTCCTCTCATTGGGAACTACAGTGATTCCTCCCTTTTTGGGCACGACATGCACGGGGCTGACCCAGGGGCTGTCCGAGATTGGGTAGATGACTCCTCCCTGCCATAGCTTCATAACCTCCTTCTGTACCACTTCCTTCATGATTGGGTTCAGCCTTCTCTGGGATTGAATGGATGGTTTGGCATCATCTTCCAACGGTTTATGCATGCATATGGCTGAACTGATTCTCTTCAAGTCAGCAAGGGTCCATCCAATGGCGTCCTTATGCTTCAGCAATACTTGGAGTAGTTCATCCTCTTGATCTTGACTGAGGGATGAGTTTATGATTACCGGGTAGCTTTCATTCTTTCCTAGGTATGCATATTTGAGTGTGGGTGGCAGTGCTTTGAGCTCAAGTTTGGGTGCCTCTATCTTTTCATCCTCTTCCTTTGGTGCATCTTGTATGCCAATCTCTGTTGTTGCAACCTCTTCACTTGATGTATACTCCTCCTCTATTAACCTTTCGGGCTCTTCTTCTTCAAAATTCTCCTGCGCTTCCTCTTCAAGTGAGTCTAACCTCATACATTCCCCCAATTGTTCTGGTGGGTAATTCATCGCCTTGAACACATTGAATGTCATCTTTTCATTGTGTAATCTCAGGGTGAGATCATCTTTTTGGACATCAATGACAGCTCCAGCAGTGGCCAAGAACGGCCTTCCCAGGATGATGGAGGTCTTGGCTTCCTCCTGCATATCCAGTACTACAAAATCTGCCGAGAATATGAAGTCTCCCACTTTCACCAGCAGATCCTCTACTACGCCATGAGGGAATTTGAACGATTGGTCTGCCAGTTGTAAGGCCATTTTTGTTGGTTTAGCCTCCTCGATTTTCATCTTCCTCATCATAGCCACTGACATCAAATTGATGCTAGCTCCTAAGTCACAAAGAGCCTTCTCCACTGTGATTTCCCCTATAATACAAGGAATCTGAAAACTCCCGGGATCCTTCAATTTCTGGGGCAGTTTGTACTGAATGATAGCACTACATTCTTCTATTAATATCACAGTCTCGTTGTTCTTCCAGCTTCTCTTCTTAGTCATGAGCTCCTTTAAGAACTTGGCGTTGAGTGGCATTTGTTCTATTGCTTCAGCAAAGGGTATGTTGATTTGCAGTTTCTTGAAGATTTCCAAAAATCTCGAAAACTGGTTGTCGTCCCCCTTCTTCTTTAATTGCTGAGGGTATGGGACTCTTGGGCCATCTGGCTTCAGCACTCCTTCTCCTTTTAATGAACTCAAAGTGGGAACTCGAGCTCCATCCTGCTCTTCTTCCTCTTTATTTGAGTCGTTTTCTTGTGGTTTCTGGGGGGTTTCCTTCAGTTCCTTTCCACTCCGAAGGGTGATAGCCTGACATTTCTCCCTTTGGGTTGAAGTAGTATTGCTGCGAAGGTTGTGGCTGGGGATTTGCTTGAACAAGTAGCCAATTTGTGTTTCAAGTTTCTTGATGGCAGCATCCTGATTCTGCATATTGGACATCACTTCTTCTCGGAATGCTTTACTGTCTTGAATCTCTTTGCCTATGCCTTCAAGTAGATTCTCAATCCTTGAGAGTTTGTCATCAAATGATGGTAGATTGGGATTAGAGGTGGAAGGATGAGGAGGGTTATTTTGGCCTTGGTAAAGGTGTTGAGAGGGTTGGTTATGTGGGTGCTGATATGGTCTAGATGTGAAATGTTGGTGGGATGCATTGTTGTTGGGACTTGAAGATCTTTGATCTGGGCCTTGGTCTTGTTGATTTCCCCACCCAAAGTTTGGGTGATTCCTCCATCCAGGGTTGTAGGTCTTGGAGTATGGATCATGGTTTCGCCTAGGTGAATTCCCAATGTAGTTGGCTTGCTTCTGACTACCCTCTGCTTCTTCATTCACTCCTTCTTGGGTTGTTGATGAAGTAGTGATTGCTGCTACTTGGTTCCTCTCCATCTTCTTGGTGAGGTCAGCCAGTTGCTTGGTAATGAGCTTATTTTGGGCCAACAGAGCATCTACATTGTTTAGCTCCATTACTCCTCTAGTGTTGCCTCTTTCAGAAGCATAGAAATAGTCATTCTCTGCTACTATTTCAATGACATCTATGGCTTCCTCAATGGTCTTCTTCTTGTTCAAAGATCCTCCGAATGAATGGTCTACTGCCTTCTTTGATTCATATGACAGGCCTTCATAGAAAATGTGCAGCTGCACCCATTCGTTGAACATGTCAGGTGGACACCTCCTTGTCAGGTCCTTAAACCTCTCCCATGCTTCATAAAGAGTCTCACAATCTTGTTGCCTGAAAGTTTGGACCTCAGCTCTCAGCCTATTGATTCGTTGAGGGGGGTAGAATCTTGCTAAGAATTTGTTCACTACATCTTCCCAAGTTGTCAAGCTCTCCTTCGGGAAAGACTCCAGCCATTTGGCTGCCTTATCCTTGAGTGAGAATGGAAATAAGAGCAGTCTATAGGCGTCAGGATGAACACCATTAGACTTCACTGTGTCACAAATTCTCAGGAAGGTGGTTAGATGTTGATTGGGGTCTTCTTAGACACTTCCTCCGAATGAACAGTTGTTCTGAACAAGGGTGATGAGCTGTGGTTTTAGTTCAAAATTGTTGGCATGGATGGTTGGCTTTTGAATGCTACTTCCACAGTTTCCTGGGTTTGGATTGATGTAAGAGCCTAAAACTCTTCTATCCTCCCCAGCATGATTTGCTCAACCTCCTCCGCCATGGTTGTGAGACTCTTCCTCACGATGGTCTTCCATGTTTTCTTCCATGTTTGGTTCAAAGTATTTCTCCTCTTCCTCAGCACCAACCACTCTTTTTCCTCTTGCTTCCCTCCTTAATCTAAAGAAGGTTCTCTCAGGTTCAGAATCAAAGGAAGTTGAAGCCCCGCTTCTTCTTCCTGTCATACAACCAACAAAGCACAAGCAAGGAAAATAAATGCAGAAAGTATTCTGTTAGAATTACTGTTAGTGTGAGTGATGCAATATATCAAACAGTTAGTGGGTTAGTGAACTGAATTGTAAATAACAAAAAGAAACGGAAAAGTAGGGGGAAGGGAAGAAATTAACTAAAACTGAAAGTAAATTACTCAAACAGAAAATTAAATCAAACAAAACAAAAATGCTCAATCTAGTTATCCTCCAATTTAATCATTGATGATGCACAATCAATCCCCGGCAACGGCACCATAAACTTGATGCACGGAAAACTTGTCTCGTGGCAAATTTCCTTCGGCAAGTGTACCGAATTCGTCGTCAAGTAAAAACTCACAATAGAATGAGGTCGAATCCCATAGAGATTGATTGATCAAGCAACTTTAATTAGGAATGTTCTAGTTGAGCGAATCAGTATTTGAGTTGAGAATTGCAAAAAATAAAATGGCGGGAAGGTAAATAACAAAAGAAGTAAATGCTAGAAATAAAGCGCTGAAAGTAAATGACGGAAAGTAAATTGCAGAATCGTAAATGGGAATGGGGTAATTGCTCATAAAAGTAAATGACAGAAATTAAAGAGAATGGGTAAGATCAGAAATGGGGAGTTCATTGGGTTCAGGAGATGTTGCATTCTCCGGATCAATTTCATTTTCATCTCTTCCTCAATCAATGCATTCATTGATCTCTTTGGCAATCTTAAGTGATCGAATTACAATTCCTTGTAATTCAATCTCTCAAATCTTGATCAATAGCCAATTCCTTGGTCAATTGCTCATGAGAATAGATGAAGTATGGTCACTGATTATACCACATGCATTTCCCAAATTAAGTATTGAGAGGATTATAGTCACATATCCATCCAAACCCAATTTGGTCCAGCATGAGAAAGCATTTCTAGCATGATCTCTTCATTCCTCTTTCAAGGTTAAGAAGAGATCCAAGTTTGAAAAGCTTCTTTTTCAAGATAACTATTCAATTGGATGAAGATCGAAAGCTTTCAAGTAAAATCAAGAGGACAGATAGAAGAAGAATAATGAAAACTAGTATTGATCCATCAAATTACAACAGAGCTCCCTAACCCAATGAAAGGGGATTTAGTTGTTCATAGCTCTGGAAAATGATGGCAAAGATGGAGAATACATGATGAAAACAAAACTAGAAGTGCAGAGAATGGTAAAATACAGAGAGTAGTTTTCCCCCAATTTTTAATCCTCTCTAATCAATTCAAAGCTACTCCTATATATACTACTCTTCTGATCTTCTAGTTGGCTCTTCAAGTCTTGGGTATGGGCCTTTGGATCTTGAGTTTGAAGCAGTTATCTTCTTCATTGGGCTTAGCTTTACTTGCAGAGAGAAAGTGTGAAGTGGGCAGGGACTTTAGCTCAGGACGTTAGTGGTGTTAACGTTAAGTGAAAATGTGGGTTCGAGAACGTTAGTGACAATCACCTTTTTCACTAACGTTCCTTACCCAAGTTAAAGCCACATTAACCTCAACGTTAGTGGCACAAACGTTGCCACTAACGTTGCCTCTTGGTCCTTCGCACACGTTATTGGGACTTACCTTTCCCAATAACATTGAGAAGCCTCCCCCTTTCCTACGTTAGAGTCCACGTTAACTTAGTTAACGTGGCTTTTAACGTTAGCTTGCCAACCTTCGAGAACGTTAGTGACACTTACCTTTGTGACTAACGTTCCATTGTGCCCCTATCTCCCACGTTAGAGTCCACATTAACTAGGTTAATGTGGCCTCTAACGTAGCAATGCTAACCATCTCCAACGTTAGTGACAAAGGTGAATGTCACTAACGTTGGCTCATCATCTCTCTTCTTCACGTTAGCTTCCACGTTAACTAAGTTAACGTGGGAGTTAACGTGGCTCATTGTGGCTTGTGTGGTTCATTCCAACGTTAGTGACAAAGTTAGGTGTCACTAACGTTGGCGATCATATACTTTCTCCACGTTGGCTTCCACGTTAACGTGGAAGTTAACGTGGCTTGTGGAGGCTTGGCCAACGTTAGTGACAAAGGTGAATGTCACTAACGTTGGCTTCTCTTTTGCTTCTTAACGTTAGAAGCCACGTTAACTAAGTTAACGTGGAAACTAACGTGGCCACTTATGAGCTTGGCCCAACGTTAGTGACAAAGGTAAGTGTCACTAACGTTGGCTCCATTTTCTTGCCTCCACGTTAGAGTTCACGTTAACATAGTTAACGTGACTCTTAACGTGGGCTATGATGGCTTCGAGGACGTTATTGGTGATTACTTTTCTCATTAACTTTGCAAGCTAGCTCCCATTCCTACGTTAGAAGTCACATTAGTGAGACTGACGTGGCTGCTAACGTGGTTCTTCCTTGCTACCTTTGTCCTGAAATCAAGCAATAAAGTGCATCAAAGTTCTAGTCCAAGTCATGGGAAATGCAACATCCAATTTGTCATTAATTTCATGCAAAATCCTCATGAAATCATGTAAAGTGC
Organism: Arachis hypogaea; assembly: GCF_003086295.3. NCBI lineage: Eukaryota > Viridiplantae > Streptophyta > Magnoliopsida > Fabales > Fabaceae > Arachis > Arachis hypogaea. The sequence goes on from NC_092050.1 coordinate 70,747,132, forward strand.
ACAATATATGCTTGAATCAAGATGTAAGTGAATATCTACCCAAAACTAGCTTATTTTCTAAGGAAATGCATGAAACTACCTTAAAAACAGTAAAGAAAAGGTCAGTGAAACTGGCCAAAATACCCTAGCATCAGGCTTTACATGCCTTGTTTGGGACCCCAGAGGCTGTTGGAATTCCAAACACTGGTGGAGATTTTTAGATGAATTTAAGCACAAGCCACCATAACAGGAAGCTCAGCAAATGTCTAACTTAAGGACTTTAACTAAAGGTGCTAGGTGGGAGACAACCCACCATGGTATGATCGTTCCTTTTTCAATTATAATTTTATTTAGTTTTGTTTGTTTTTGAGTTTTATTTTATTTTATTTCATTGAACCTGGATTATTCATAACATCCGCATTAGCATTGCATTTTGCATCCTGCATAAAAAAAAATTTCACCCCACGCGTCGCATGGGCCACACGTGGGCGTCGATTAGAAATTGGCGTAAAGATCCAACGCCCAGAGCGTTTAGCACAAATTGGCCCACACGTTCGCGTCCCTGATGCCAACGCGTCATGTAACGACCCAATTTTCAGTACGCCTAGGACATACCAGAAACTGAGTGCTACCAATTTGTCATCCTATATATTATCTATTATTTATTATATGAGCCTGATTCGTTGTTAAAAACGTAGTTAGTTAGCGAGGTACTTTTTTTTTTTTGAAAACATTTGGATTAATAGACGGATTCATTCATAATCAACTCACAGCTGATAACAGATAAAACAGTTATAAGCAACCACACATAAATACATCACAAGTAGCTAGCAACATTCAGTTATCCAGCCTTTATTAGAGTATAGACCTTTAGTTAGAACACCCCTAGGTATAGCTAGATAATAACTATATACATATACATACATACAACATCCCAGATCCTGACCTGTTCAAGAGGTCCCTAAGTTGGCACCTAGGCTAGCCTAGACTCTATACTCACCTAGTCCCTCTAAACTACTAAAGCGAGGGAAAGTACGTTCTAAGTCTTCACAACTCAAGTCAGGTGGAACGTCATCAAAAGATAGAACATCATCTGCTACTCCTCTGCACGATCAGACTTTTCCACAGGACGTCTCTCTGGTACCCATGAAGTATCCACAAAATAGGAATCTCGTACACGGGATTTAGGTTAAAGTGCGCATACGAAGGGTGCAGACGTTGGCTGGTCTCACAGTATTTACATATAATCAGAGAACGATATTCACCCTAGACTCAGAAGACTATCTAGAGCAGAATCCTCTTCTTGCGAACAGTCATCAGCGAAATATGGTAAGGTACTTTTACTTCCATCTGAAGGGGGAAGGGAGAGAGAAGGGGTAAGAACTGGGGAGTTCTTAGTAGGGTCGGGGTTATTAGTTACGTTCATTAATTCTATATCGTTTAGCAGACTATTAGCAGAATACAAGGAAGCAGTAATTAGAAAACACAGATAAGTAGAGAAGATAGAGAAAACAGATAGCAGAACACAAACAGAAGAATACAAGAAAATATCACAAGCGCAGAGAATGGAATACAAACAAGGAAAGCATACATTTATACCACAAACATAACAAAGGAAATGCGCAACCAAGTATGATGCATGTCTAGCCCTAGTGCAGGTAATGAGCTCATCTGTCGGTTACTAACCCGCTCCCGACGTTATCCAGCAACCTCTGTCTGGATAAGGCTTTCCTATTGGCTATACCCCTGTGTACAGGAAATAACCCCTCTACCACCACAGGGTCCACTGCATGCATGAAATAACACATCTGTCACTGCAGGGATGTACGCCAACACACCTTCTGTATATAGGAAATAACCCCTCTGCCACTATAGAAATGGAACAGGTGGTCACGGTACTTCTGTAGCAGGAAATAACCCCTCTGCCTTACAGAAATAAAATATGGATCTGTACCGTAGGAAAGCGTTCTCAGTGATCACACCATTATCTATCTGACTGCCTCACTGCAGCAGATGATCATACAAGTATATCTGGAGTTGCCTTAACGCAACAAATGAATAAACACATCTCTTGGGCCTACAGAAATAGCACTCCCGTAAGTGAACTTCGGCTTACAGGGATAGTCTAAACATAACACAACAACTTTCTGTAGGTGAACTTTGGCCTACAGAAATAACACCTCTGTAAGTGAACTTCGGCTTACAGAAATAGCGCCCCTGTAAGTGAACTTCGGCTTACAGGTATCACAACTCTCTGTAGGTGAACTTCGGCCTACAGGAGCAACACCCTAAGATACACAATTGATATTCACTGCAGGTGAACTTCGGCCTACAGGAATAACAACTCACTGTAGGTGAACTTGGGCCTACAGAACCTCTAGGGCCAATGGAAAAGCAGCAGATGAACATCCAACCGAACATCATGCTACAAGGCTTAACTCTTTATTCTTATACTCTTCTCTTTATATCTCTTTACTCTGTTCTGGTTTCTCTTTTCTCTGTATCTCTTTATTCTGCTCTGGTTACTCTGTTTAACGTATGTATTTAAAGCTTACGTAAATTTTGGTATGAATAGTTAGTCTGTCCCAAGTATAGGTTCATTAAGTCTATACTGAAATAGTTTAACTTTTCATATAATACCTAACCCTATTCGCAATTCCAGGACTAACTATGTTGCCTTAGTTCGTTCACTAGTCTCTGTCTGTTTTTCTGTCATTAAAACTTTACAGACTTTTTCTTCGATTTTTATCTTTTCTTCAACTTTTTATCTTTTATTTATGTTTGCCTCACTAATATGTTTTTACCACTCCCTAAATGTTTTATGAAGGTAATTATGAGATTCTGCGCTTAAAGTTGTCTTTCTAAAGCTTTTACAAAAAACTGCCTTTTCCACATTATTTTATTATTTTTATTAAAATATTATTTTTAATTAAATATTATTATTTAATATTTTATTATTGTTTATTATTTTATCTTTAATTTTCGAAAATTAACTTACCTTTTACTTTTAACCTTTAAAATTCACTTTTTACCACCCGTAACTTTTAATATTTCTACTTTTACCACCCTAACTTTCAGAAATTACTAAATAACCCCTTAAACACCAAAAATTTTACTTCCTTGCCCTTTCTAAGATCTAAAAGGTGTTCTTCAATGTTCTTCACCACACTCAAAGTGTTCTTCATGTTCTTCATAAATTCTTCAGATTCTTTCTCTGTTTTTACCCGTTTTTCAGTCTTTTCAGCAACCGATTTTTACCAAAATTCATAATAAATTAGCAGCCACTAAAACCCCATATTTTATACATGATTTTAACACAAATTGAACCTCAATTTAAGCTTAGGGTTTCATTTTTCCAGCTGCCCAAGAACATGAACTTTAAAGCTTGAATTTCATCAAATTTCATCAAAATTTCACCAAATTTTCACCAAGAATCAATCATATATGCAACCAATTTTTAGCACAGCCAATTTATACAACATTCACACAACTCAAACACAAATAATCAAGATTAATTTCGTGACACCCTACCTGGTTTTGCTGCTCCTAATTCGGTTAAACTTTCAGGTGGTCCTTAAGCACTTTTTCCTCCTAAATCACATCAAGAACAACTTTAAATCCAAAAACTCTCAACTGACCAAATCTCACTCAGTATGTTAGGAAGAGATATCTCACCTTAGACTTGCTGGAAATTCACGTTTCTTGGCCCTCAAGTCAAGTTAAGCATGATTCCTAAGGAAGAACATCAAGAAAACACACATTTTGCATGGTTTTCCTTGAAAACCGAATTGAAATGGGAGGGAGACAGCCATCTTACCTTATTTACATCCTTGATAAGTTACATGGTTATGTAGAGGAAGAAGAGAGGATCATTTTGGTGAAATCGGAGTTTTGATTTGAGTTTTAGTTCAGAAGAAATCAAGCTTTGAAGATTAAGTGTTCATGAAAGTTTCTCTCTTTTCTCTCTTGTTATTTTCGGCCAAAATGATGAAATGAGACAGCCTTGGAGGTCTTGGGGGTGTAAGGTGAGTTGTGATTGGTTGGCTTGGAGGTGGATTAAAATAATATTAAAATATCTCTGGTGTACAACTACTAAAACTAGGTGTATCAAAACACTCGTAAAAACATCTCTAAAAATTATTTTCTGAGCTACTAGCATAAATGAAACTAGTAACATATTTATTATGAGAATAGTACATGTATAATGAGGCCTTAGCATTGCAAAATTCATCAGAGAGTGTTGGTGCTAAGCTGCACCAGTAAACCGTAAACCCGGTTAAACCGATTTTCTGTTTTTAACTAAAACTGACCAGGTAACCTTATAATATTATTCAAGAAGCTTCTAATACTAATATAATGATAATATCATCCTATTATCTCTCTTCTCTCATAAATCGAGTCCGGTTCGTCAAACTGAGACTATTTACAAAAAACCAAATCAAAACTTCTAACCGATACGGTTCAAAAACCAGGTTCTTCGTGACCGCGTTATCGAGCTTGTCTCGGAAAAGGTTCTAACTTAAAGATGACATAATGACAATGAGGATTGAGATACTTGATGATATATCAAAGGTTTTCCCCTTACTGATCTTCCGGAGAAATCCGTACTTTCAGAAAAGATTCGCGTTCTCGAAAACCGGGGTTGTTACACGTCACTTGCACTACACACACCCCACGCGAAAGCGTGGACGACGCATATGTGTCGCATGGATTTTATGGACCCTACTGGAAACAGAGAGTTGCACCAAAACGGCGCTGGAACTGTGCGTTTAGCACAATCCTCAGCGACGCGTTCGCGTGCTTCACGCGCACGTGCCACTTACATTTTACCTGACTTACGCGATTGCGTCACGCGTCATTTCCCTTTTCGCCCCAATCACGCGATCGTGTGCTCCACGCGTTCGCGTGGATTCAAAGTCACTTACCCCAACCCACGTGAAACCCTACCCCTTCGCATCACACTTCTTCTCCCTTCCCCTCTGCACTCTCCCGTCTCCCAACCCACAACCACCACCACTCCCAGCCATCCAGCTCCGACCGCCGCGCTGCCATCCCGACCGCCACGCCACGCTCGCCGGAACCCCCTCTTCTTCTCTTCTTTCTCTTCTTCTTTTCCCCCTCTCTTCCAACCCTTTCACCCATTGCCGCCCCATCACCAAGCCGCCACCACCGCGCCACCCAACCAGAACCGCCGGCCACCACACTCCCCAACCCCCACAACCCTCACCCACCTTCTTCTCTCCTTTCCCCCCTTAACCCTTATCCACCCACAACCACCAAACCGCCCCTGCCTCCACCTTGGACCGCCGCCGCGCCACCATCCATCGTCGCCATGTCACCGCCATCACCACCACAACCCTACCACCTCTCTGTGTCCAATTTCTGTTCTTACATACACACCAGGTTCCGCCGAACACCGATTCCTCTATCCGTAGCTAGTTAGTTGCATATTTTTCAATTTCTGTTCAAATTAGGATAGTTAGAGATGCATGATTGTAGTAAATTTTAGGTGGTTAGGTAGCTAGGATGTGGTTAGTGGATCTAGGGCTGATAATTGCACTGTTCTTGTTACCTGTTTTATCTATTTTGTAATTCTGAATTTGCTGTGATGATGATGTTGTTCATATGTTGTTCTTTCACGTTTGATGCTGCTGTTACACTGTTCTTTAATGTTCTTGCTATTTGTTAATATTTTCAGCACTATTTAATGCCATATGAACTGATTTTCTTGCTGTTTATTACCTGGGAACATCCAATTTTAGCCGGAATGCTGCACAATTTTTTTCAGCAAATTGTTTCACTCAACTCCCATTCATGTATTGGTTTTGATAATTTAGAAATTTTGCACTAATTGACTATAACCAAACCAATTCATGGATGAATGGGCTAGCATTCTTATTCTTTCTGGTTCCCTGGTTAATAAATTGCATTATTGATGATTTCATTTTAATTTTGTAATTCTTTTATCTATCTGAATTATCATCAATAAATCGCAATCTTTGCTTGAATATGAGTTGATTGTTCTTCATGTTTGTGAATTTATTGTTAACTAGGCAACCCATTATCATGCCACTTACTTTAAATTTCTTTTTACTTACTAACTACTTTAACTTTCTCACTTCTCTTTTTACCTAACTACTTTAACTTTCTAACTCCAGGCATGATTACTGTTTTTCCTAATTAACAAGAATTCCACATATCATATATTTTGGATTGTGATTTTTACTCTCAGACTTTTCACTTGCATACAGTCCAAAATTTACTTATATTTAACTCATTTCATGCTTCTATTTCTCTTTTGCCTTTATGCTTATATTGATAAATCCTATTTGCTTACCTGTTTTCCTGCTTTAGTTCCTAAACTGTATCCTGCAACTTCTGTTTTTCAGGATGTCTGATCCCAAAAGTAAGGAAAAAGGCAAAGCAACTACAGGCAAACGGAAAAGAGGAGAATCCTCCAGCACTATTTTAGATATCCTCCATGATGATTCCTGGAAGGAAAAGAATTTTACCCCGCAGGAAAAGGCTGATCAGTTGGTGCCTGCCACTAACCCAGAAAAATTTGCAAACAAATACTGTGAGCTGAAGTACCCAGTTTTTGTCACTTCCAGGAACCTATACCTGGAAAGGACCTTCAAAATTCCAGACGAACTCAAACAATACACTTCGGACCAAATTAAACAGAGAGGCTGGTTCTTCTTGGAGAGAAACTTGACTGAGATCAACTCATCCTGGGTTAGAGAATTCTACTATAACTATTTAAAAATAACCCTGGATGCAGTCCAACTCAGAGGGAAGCAAATTCTGGTTACTGAGGAAGCCGTTGAAGAAATCCTCTACCTCCTGCCTAAATCAGATCAACCAGATGGGTACCAAAAGGCTGAAGAGGATATGAGATTCATGAGATTTGACTGGGACGCAGTAAAGCAGAGAATAACCATTGATCCTACTGTCCCATGGGTCATGGGCAAGTCCACTGTGACCCCAAAAGGAATCAAAATTATCTATTTGAATGATGAGGCTCGGCTTTGGCAGCAGATTCTGAGTAACTACGTGATGCCGAGCACTCATGAGACAGAGGTGCCAGCTGCTATGATTACCCTTATCTGGTGTGTGATGGAGAGAAAGGACTTATATCTGCCCTGCTTTATCCGGTATTACATGGCCAGAGTCCATAGCAGAGGCACCCTTCCTTTTCCATACTTGATCACTCAGCTTGGCCGCCGAGCTGAGGTGCCCTAGGAGCTGGCAGATGAGAAACCAACCGCCGCGGACTGTAAGAAGATTATCTCTCACAGCAGGAAGTTTCAGGCTTTGGGTTACAGACTCCATTCCTCACTACCTCTGGTGAGGCAGCCACATCTTCTGGTGCCCCTTCAGCATCGACTGCCCCAGCTACCACCACAGCATCTCCACCTGCTCCCGAGCCTATTTATCACCTCGTGCACCGACTCTTCGCATGTCTGGATCGTATGGAGCGTCACAGCAAGCGATGCTATGAGCACCTAAAGTTGATGATCCGATCTGGCAGCGACATCCCCTCCGAGCCTGACACCCCTTCTGAGCCATCTGATGCGGAGGCGGACGATCACGAGGAGGAGGCCCGTGCAGAGGCTGAGCAGGCAGGACCTGAGCCGGCTGCACCACACCATTCGGAGCCCCATCAGATACAGCCCGCAGATCGAGAGATCCCTCTACGGACAGAGCCTCCACTTCAGCAGGCAGACCCTCCGACACTACCTCAGACTGCAGAGCCTCAGACCACCACAGAGACACCAGCATTACATCCTTTCGAAGATGCCACTTCTTCACACCCAGCTTGATTGCGCATCGAGGACGATGCTATTATTTAAGTGTAGGGAGGTCGCCATCTCTGGCGAACTTTATTTTGGTGAACCACTTTTCAGACTCTCTTTTTATCCTATTTTGCTTATTTTCTGTATTTTTATCTTATTTATCTTTCAGTACCTGCACATTTTTCTTTTGCTGTATTTTTACTTTACTTCTACATTTTGCACTTTGGTTTATATACATATCTTAGATATTTAGTTTAGTTTGCACTTTTAGCTTATTAAGTTGTGATATAGAAATATGGATTAATTAGTTTAGTTTACCCTTTTAGCATACGATAATTTGGATTAATTGAAAATAAAAAAAGAGTAAACTAGAAACTTTAGTATAACAGAATCATAACAATCCACACCCTGTATATATATAGCAACAAATGTGAGTTAGTTAACAACATTTCTTCAAGGAAGAACACTAAGATTTTAAGAGCCGTCCTAAGATTCACATTGAGAATAATGGGAACTCTTGATTTCTGCTTGCATGAGATACATAACTGATAACCTGTGAGTTTTTTAGCTTAATTGTATGGTTACATTTAACCATAAATTTCATTCCTGTGTGTTCGCCCTTCTTTTTTATTCTGGTGATCTTTCATTTGTTTCAATCTATATGTCCAATATAGAATGTAGATACATACCTACATATGATTGAGGCCATTATTTAAATTTTTGCTCACTTATCCCAAATAAGCCTACCTCCTACATCACCCTTGTTAACCACGTTGAGCCTTCTTAATCCCCTTCTGTTCTATAACCACATCACTAGCCTTAAGCAGAAAAGCAAATTAAAAATTCCAAGTTGAATCCTCGGTTAGCTTAAGATAGGAGATTGTGTATCCACTAAGTGTAGGGAAACATAAGAACATGGGTTGATAGGAAAAGATTAATTTCTTAAGAATAATCAGAAGTTTGGGAGCATGCTCATGTGAAACCAAATTAAACTAAAACACCATGTGCATTGATATATGTTTATGTTAAAAAAAATTATTTTAGTTAAATAAATAAATAAGGGGAAAAAATTACCCCAATAATAAGTTTAGTAGAGAAATCAATACACATGAAAGTAAAATCAAAAATAAAATTGGTACATGAGTATGTGACACAAAAGTGGGAAAATTGGGAAGACCAGGATAGTTTTAAAATTTTATAGAATATGTATATGTTAGGTGAGATCTTAGACTAATCAAGGATTCAATTTATAGCTCACTTAGCCTTATATATATACCATTACCTTTACCTTGGCCCCATTACAACCTTGAAAAAGACCTTATGATGTTTGTATGTATACATTATATATTTGTTGATTGGTTAGATAAAGAACAAAGTTTTAGGAAGCATGAATAGAAAAGAATAGAGTGATTAACCCCAAACACTGAGTGACTAGAGAGTAAACACAAAATCCAGTGAGGGTTCAATAGCTCATTCCCATATATCCATGTTTAAATTATTATTTGTCTTGTAAGATTGTGAATTATTTTTAACCCAACTCAACTGTGAACATGTTTTAATATGGTTTGGCCTTAATTGTACATATATGATTCCTTGAAAATATGAAGCAAATTAACCACATGTAAGCTTTATATATATAGGTGGATAATAATTAGAATTGCATGATTCATGTAGGTAGCTTGCATTTAGAATAGATTGCATTGCATAAGATTCCACCATTTTACCTTTACTCTTTTCTCTTGGATTTAGCATGAGGACATGCTATTGTTTAAGTGTGGGGAGGTTGATAAACCCCTATTTTATGATTAATCTTGTGCTTAATTGAGTGTTTTTATCAATTCTTCACCCACTTATTCATGTAAATTGCATGGTTTTACTATTCCTTCCTTATTTTATGATATATGTGAAAACATGTTTCCTATGCTTTAAAAATATTAAATTTAATTATCCTTTATTACCATTCGATGTCGTGATTTGTGTGTTAAGTATTTTTAGGTTCCATAGGGCAAGAATGGTTTAGAGGACAGAAAGGAAACACACAAAAATTGAAGGAAAGCACAAAAATGGAGTTTTGAAGAAAAGGCAGCGACGCAAACGCATGGACGACGCGGACGCGTGCCTTGAACAGAACGCAATTGACGCGGACGCATGACTGACGCGTACGCGTGACAAGGAAAAACTCCAGATGACCCGAACGCATGACCCACGCGCACGCGTAACAGACACCACGTGCAGAAATTGTAGAAAACGCTCCCAGCGATTTCTGAACCTCTTTTTGGCCCAGATCCAAGTCCAGAAACACAGATTAGAGGCTATAAAGTGGAAGAATCCAACACACATCATATCAATATTCATACAACATTCATAATTCATAATTTTAGATTTTAGATGTAGTTTGTAGAGAGAGAGGCTCTCTCCTCTCTCTAGGATTTAGGATTCCTAGTTTTATGCTTTTGAGTTGGATATCACAGAGTTACTACCTCCATTGAAGACTTTATCATTCTAGTTTATTTTCTGTTTCCTTACTCTTTTAATCCCTATTTACTTTGTTCAGAGTTACAATTGGATTATTTTCATGGATTGTTAATGCAAAGAGTACTTTTTCATTTAATTTTATTATTTATTTAATTGCTTCTAATTATCATGTCTCTTTTCTATTCCTCTTACATAGATATGAAAACAATCTTCATGTTAATGGAATATACTCCCAACTTGACTTGGGAGTTGATTAATAGGAGACCCTTGAGTTGGAATACTCAAGAGCCTACTGGTAATTGGAAGTTGTTGGTTGGCTCTTTAGTCACAAATGCTAATCCTTCCCAAGGGAGAGGATTAGGACCTGTGCACAAGAGTTGGTTCAGTTACTTGACTTGCCTTTATTTGATAAAGGTTAACTAAGTAATAATAACAACCTTTTACTATTAATCTTGGGAAATCCAATAAGGATAGAACTTTCGATTAATCTTCTTCCGGTAAAGGCTTTTTATTGTTATTATTTTATTTTCCTTGCAATTTTCTCTTCTTATTTCTCAACCCAAAACCCCAAATTACAGGACTTATAACCAATAATAAGAACACCTCCCTGCAATTTCTTGAGAGACGACCCGAGGTTTAAATACTTCGGTTATCAATTTTAAAGGGGTTTGTTACTTGTGAAAACCAAAACTTTTGTATGAAAGGACTCATGTTGGTTTAGAAACTATACTTGCAACGAGGATTTATCTGTGAATTTCAAGACCACGCAAAAGTCCTCTCATCACTCTGTTGTTAGGAGAGACGATGCGAATCGTGGCTTAGAGATCCAAGAGAATATACTCCGGCTGTCGTCCAATGACTACATTGAACATATTGTAGACCGCTTGTGGTTGTTAGGCACGCGGATCTTGGCTAAGCGAGTAACGAAGATAGCGGATGATTGTCACGGGTCACCTCTTCATTCTGACTTAACTGAATTAAGTACAAGAGTATATCTTGGAGAAGAAGTAGGCATGAATTGAAAGAAAAACAATAGTACTTGCATTAATTCATGAAGAACAGTAGAGCTCCACATCTTAATCTATGAGGTGTAGAAACTCCACCGTAGAAAATACATAAGAGAAAAGAGGTCTAGGCATGGCCGTGAGACCAGCCTCTAAGTACAAGGTAAGATAATCTGCGAATAGAATAGTAAAAAAATGCTATTTATACTAAACTAGTTACTAGGGTTTATAGAAAATAAGTAACTAAGTGCAGATAGTGTAGGAATCCACTTCTGGGGCCCACTTGGTGTGTGCTTGGGCTGAGCATTGAAGCTTTCACGTGCATAGGCCATTCCTGGAGTTAAACGCCAGCTTGGGTGCCAGTTTGGGCGTTTAACTCCAGTTTTGGTGCCAGTTCTGGCGTAAAACACCAGAAAAGGGTCTCTGGCTGGCGTTTTACGCCAGTTTGGGCCATCAAATCTCGGACAAAGTATAGACTACTATATATTGCTGGAAAGCCCAAGATGTCTACTTTCCAACGCAATTGAGATCGCGCCAATCGGGCTTTTGTATCTCCAGAAAATCCACTTTGAGTGCAGGAGGGTCAAAATCCAACAGCATCTGCAGTCCTTTCTCAGCCTCTGAATCAGACTTTTGCTCAGATCCCTCAATTTCAGCCAGAAAATATCTGAAATTACAGAAAAATACACAAACTCATAGTAAAGTCTAGAAATGTGATTTTTGCATAAAAACTAATAAAAATATAATAAAAAGTAACTAAAACATACTAAAAACTATGTAAATTAAAAACAATGCCAAAAAAGGGTATAAATTATCCGCTCATCACTCCTCCCCCTAATGAAATGGGATTTTAGTTCATCATTGCTTAGCTAAACAAAAGGAAAAAGAAAGTACAAGAAAGTAAAAGAAAAGTACAAATAAAATGATCCAGGGTTTCCCAATTAGGGTCCCCTGCTTCCCAGCCTTTTTTCTACTTCAAAATCTATCCTATTTATACACTTTCCCAATCAGTATTCAAGTCTTTGGATGTGGGCTTTGGCCTTTGTTGAAGCAAGTTAAGAGTGACTTTTAGTGATGTTTACATAGGCGTTAGCAAACTAATGTTCATACTTGCATGGGTGCCATTTTGAATTGAAGTTGGTGCTGGCGTTGGTGACCAATGTTTGTGTACTAACAGTGGCACAAATGTTGCATGAAAAAAACCTCTTTGGGCATTGCCACTAACGTTGGCCTCAACTTTGGTGCACCAACGTTTGTCTAGTCATGCGTGCGTGTCGCCCACACGTACGCGTCAAAGCTGGTTTTTTTGCCATTTTGCGCGTGTGTGTTGCCCATGCGTGCGCGAGACTTTCTATTTTTCCACCTTCACGCGTACGTGTCGCATCAAAATTTTCTAGCTCCAACTTGACATTTATCGAAGACGTTGGTGGCAACGTTGGTTCACCAACATTCCCACCAACGTTGGGCACCCTTTTTGTATGCAACGCTGCCAGCAACGTTGGTGAGCGACCCTTGGGCCACCAACGTTGCACCTCTCTTGTAGAAACGTTTCTAGTAACGTTGGTGAGCCACTTTGGGCCACCAACGTTGCTTTTCATGCTTGGAACATTTGTGGCAACGTTGGTGGACCAACTTTGGCCACCAACGTTGTCTTCTTTTACCAATGCCAACGATTGTGGCAACGTTGGTGAGCTAACTAGGGCCACAACGTTGCTTAGTCCTCCTCCTTAGGCAACATTTGTGGCAACGTTGGTGGGCCAACTTTGACCACTAATGTTGCTTCTTCTGCTTCTTCCTTGTCTTTTTCTCTGCTTCTCCTCACCTATCATCAACCAAACAAATGCATCAAAGCCTTGCCATAATCACAAGATTTTGCATCATTCATAGCATTAGGTAATCTTTGCATAAATCTCATGAAAATGCAAATAATTAAAAATGTTTGATTGAATCAAGACATGCATGCAATTCTCATCCAAATAATTACTTACGGCCTAAGAAAGTGCATGAAACGAAATGAAAACTAATAAAAAAAGGCTTGTGAAACTAGCCTAAGATGCCTAGGCATTATCCCTTTTCTCTCCTCAAATCACAAACCATTTCCCCTCTCCACCAACAACAACCCACATCCCCTTCGTTCCTTCTCCCCTCTTCTGTCCATCCCCTCTTCTTTTCTTCTACCTTTTCTGTATTAAAAAAACAAAAAAAAAAACAGAAAAAAATTTCAGCATTAATTTTTATTCTCTTCTTCTTCCCTTTCTTCTTTCCCTCTCATCTGTCTTCCCCTTTGTATTCCTCTAATTTACTCGGGGATGAGCAAAAGTTTTAAGTTTAGTATTGTCGCTTTGCTTGTTTTCTTCTATTTATTTTCATGGCACCAAAGACCACTCAACCCTCCAAAAAGAGGAAAAGAAAGGAACCGGCCACCGGTTCTCATGATGCATGGAGATTTCGCTCTAAATTGCATGAAGAGCATTTTTTTTATGTTACTAGCAAGAGGCCTGTACTTCCGGAAGTGCAATTTGTACTCCAACCGGATGAATATCCGGAAATTCAGTACCAAATTCAGAGACGAGGATGGTAGTTCTTGTGTAATCTGCATACGGAGGTCAGACAATTAATGATTCTGGAATTTTATGGGAATCTGTGGATCACATACAAGGATGTCTCTGGAGTTAATGAAAGGAACCACAGAAGTTTTGTGAGGAGAAGAATCAATGATTTTAGTCCAGAGACTATCCAACAGACCCTCCAGTAACCACCGCTTGTGCCCATACTTCGATGCTACAGTGAGAGGGTGAGCAAAAATCAGTAATTGGAGCAAGTGCTCGCTGATATTTGCATTCCAGAGGCCTAGTGGAGATTGGGCGTAGAGGGGAAGCCGTGCCATCTCAAGAGCAGTGACTTGACTCTTTTAGCTAGGGGATGGCTAGATTTTATCTGGAGATCATCATGCCCACTTGCAACTGGTCCGAGTGCACTGTGGACCGGGCCATTATGGTTCACTGCATCATAAAGGGAGAGATAGTGGAAGAGGAGGATGTTATTGCTCAACAAATCTATCACGTCGCCACCAGCACCGTTAAGAATGCCAGATTGGGCTTTCCACATATCATCTACCGTCTCTGTGAGGCCGCTAAGGTAAAGGTAGAGAATGACTTCCCTATTCCATTCGAGAGACCTATCACGAAGAAAACTATGGAATATGTCAGGGAATACCAAAAGATCCACAGAGAAGAGCCAATTGAGGAAGAAGCTTAACAGGACCAGCCACCACTACCTCAAGGACACTACTTTCCACCCCAAGAATACTGGCAGCAGCTCACATCCTCCGTTGAGCAGATGAGGATCACGGAGGATAGCCACTAGCAATAGTAAACTGCATCTATTGAGGAGATGAAGGTGACACAGAACAACCATTGGGAGCATCTCACCACCACCCTTGATCAGATGAGAGCTGCTCAGGACTCTCAGCGCCAGGAGATTTATCAGCTGAGACAGGATTATAGCCGCCTAAGAAGACTATACGGATCACAGCCAGAGGAGAGAGATCTCCACTAGGGAGATTGAGGTGGCTTAGTTCCTTTCATTTCCTATATTATTTTGCCATTATTATGTTAGGTTCCTGTTTTCTGCTATTTTGTCTTAGTTATTGCATGATCTTTTGTTATTTCAATTCCTAGGTTCTAGTTTGATTTGCTATTTTTATTCTGTTATTTGCTTTTAATTTTGAAAAATGTCTCATGTATTGCTCACTGAGCTTGAATTCAAAAGAAAAAGAAGAAAAAGATGTATTGCATGAGAAATAGAGTTTATAATAAAGAGTAGTCTTAGTTACTTAAATGTGGTGGTATTCTTTGTGATTCTGAATGCATGACATGAACCGTGCATAATTGAATTTGAATCAAGGGATGTTGATGTATAAGGAACAGGAATTTAGAGAATTATTATGAATTCTCTGAAGTTAGTGAAAGCTTAATCCTTGAAGCAAAAGAAACAGCAAAAGAAAAGAAAAAATATATAAAAGTAAGGTCCAAGGCTCTGAGCATCAATGACTAGGGAGGTCAGACATGATTAAAATCTCAAAGAGTTGTTTTCCTAGTCATATGCTTGTGGTGTAGATGTGTCAAGTAATCCTTGAGGCAGAATACTAAGAGTATGCCAAAGGTTTTGAGCACTACTGTCTGGGAGTAACTGAAAGAAAAATCAGAACTTCAAGAGAGTTCCCCAGTTAAGTGCTTGTGGTGTTTTTGTATCAAGTGAAGCTTAAGACAAAACATTTAAAGTCACGGCTAGGCTCAAGGTGAAAAGTACCAAAGAAAAGAGAATTAAAGGAAATTTGATGTATTCAATGATTAAACTGAAGTATAAAGGATTAGAGAATTCATAATATTATCCGGATTCTAACTCCGAATGACAATGACATTCCTCTTATTCAAGGTAGAGTGAGATGCCAAAACTATTCAGTATTGCAATAGATAAACCTCACTTCAAGAAGAGACATGAGCCTAATTGAACTCTCACTTCTCATGCAAATTCACATCTTAATCATGTATTAGTTTTGGTTGCTTGAGGATGATGCACAAAAACTTGTCTCTTAACAAATCTCCCTCGGCAAGTATACCGAATTGTCGTCAAGTAATAACTCACAAAAGAGTGAGGTCAAATCCCACAGGGATTGATTGGTCAAGCAACTTTAATTGGAGGAATGTTCTAGTTGAGCTAAGCAGAATTTAGTGTGAGAGTTGCAGGAAATTAAATGGCGGGAAAGTAAATAGCAGAAAACGTAAATGCTGGAAATAAAGAGCTAAAAATAGATGACGGAAAGTAAATTGCTGAATCTTAAATGGGAATGGGGAAGATGATCATAAAAGTAATTGGCAGAAATTAAAGAGAATGGGTAAGATCAGAAAGGGGAGTTCATTGGGCTTAGGAGATGTTGCATCCTCCGGATCAAGTTCATTTTCATCTCTTCCTCAATCAATGCATTCATTGATCTCTTTGGCAATCTTAAGTGATTGAATTCCAATTCCTTGGTAATTCAATCTCTCAAATCTTGATCAATACCAATTCCTTGGTCCAATTGCTCATGAGAAGAGATGAGGTATGGTCACTGATTATACCACATGTATTTCCAAATCAAAGTGTTGGTAGGATTATATGTCACTATATCCAACCAAACCCCAATTTGGTCCAACATGAGAAAGCATTTCTAGCATGATCTCTTCATTCCTCTTCCAAGGTTCTGAAGAGATCCAAGTATGAATAGCTTCTTTTCCAAGATAACTACTCAATTAGATGAAGATTGAAAGCCTTCTAGTAAAATCAAGAGAAAAGAAAGAAGCAGAATAATGAAAACTATTATTGATCCATCAAATTACAACAGATCTCCCTAACCCAATGAAAGGGGTTTAGTTGTTCATAGCTCTGGGAATGGAAAACAAAGATGGAGAATGCATTCTAAAAAGTTAAACTAGAAGTTGCAGAGAAAGTAAAAAATACAGAGAGTAATTCTAATAGTGCCAAAAAGCTCTCCTCTAGTTCAAAGTTCTCCCTATTTATACTATTCTTCTGATCTTCTAGTTGCTTCTTCAAGTCTTGGATATGGGCCTTTGGATCTTGAGTTGAAGCAGTTATCATCTTCAGTGGGCTTAGCTTTACTTGCAGAGAGAGAGAGTGAAGTAGGCATGGACTTTAGCTTAGGACGTTAGTGGCGTTAACGTTAAGTGAAAGTGTGGGTTCGAGAACGTTAGTGACAATCACCTTTTTCACTAACGTTCCTAACCCAAGAATGTTCCATGTTAACATCAACGTTAGTGGCACCAACGTGACCACTAACGTTGCCTCTTGGTCCTTCGCACACATTATTGGGGTTTACCTTTTTCAATAACATTGAGAGTCCCCCCTTTCTCACGTTAGAGTTCACGTTAGTATAACTAACGTGGCTCTTAATGTGAGCACACTTTAGCCTCGAGAGCATTAGTGACACTTACCTTTGTCACTAATGCTCCAAAATGCCCCTTTCCTACGTTAGAGTTCACGTTAATTGCGTTAACGTGGCCTCTAACGTGGTATTGGTAGCCATCCCCAATGTTAGTGACAAAGGTGAGTGTCACTAACGTTGGCTCATCATTCTCTCCTCCACGTTAGCTTCCATGTTAACTGAGTTAACGTGGCAACTAACGTGGCTCAAAGTGGCTTAGTCCAACGTTAGTGACAAAGGTGAGTGTCACTAACGTTGGTGATTCCTTGCTCCCTCCACGTTAGAGTCCACGTTAACTAGGTTAACGTGGCTCTTAACGTGGCCAATATGAGCTTAGTCCAACGTTAGTGACAAAGGTGAGTGTCACTAACGTTGGCATGATCTTCCTCATCCATGTTAGAGTTCACGTTAACTGAGTTAACATGACTCTTAATGTCGCCAGCTGCCACTTTGGAACGTTAGTAGCACTTACTTTTACCACTAACGTTGGAGTTCTACTTCTCTTCCACGTTAGCTTCCACGTTAACATAGTTAACGTGGCAACTAGCGTGGGCTATGATGGCTCACAAAGGTGTTAATGGCGATCACTTTTCTCATTAACGTTGCAAGTTAGCCTCCATTCCATGTTAGTGGTCACGTTAGCTAGACTAACGTGGCTACTAACGTGGTTCTTCCTTGCTTCCTTTGTCCTGAAATCAAGCAATAAAGTGCATCAAAGCTCTAATCCAAGTTATGAGACATGCATCATTCAATTTTGTCATTTAATTCATGCATAATTCTCATGAAATCATGTAAAATTCACAATGTTTGTTTGAATCAAGATGTAAGTGATTATTTACCAAAACTTGCTTATTTCCTAAGAAAGTGCATGAAACTACCCTAAAATCATAAAGAAAAGGTCAGTGAAACTGGCCAAAATGCCCTGGCATCACAACACCAAACTTAAAGCTTGCTTGTCCCTAAGCAAGTACTGGAACAATAGAATGATGAATGAAATGACAAGATGAATGAATCATTCTTGTGGAAGTCATGTCCTTGGTTTTATGGGGTTTCATGCATAGCAACTTAGGTTCATTCCTTTACTGGCTTTCAGACCTTTATCATGCCTTGGAATACTCACTTGATGGCACCCTTTGAGACTGTTATTTATTGATCCATTTGTCTTTCCAAGGTTTACTGCATCCTTAGGCTAAGTGTTCTGTGAGAGGGCGACTCTTTAAGATAAGTTTTCAGCCAACACTCCCGAACCAGTTGGTTCAAGGTGCTAGGTGTTGAAACACCCCTAAAGACTTACTCCCTCAAGTCTCTCTCCCCCATACATGCACACCACAGGCACATGGTTTGTTATTTTCTTTCCTTGAGGTCTTGGTGTCCAGCACCTCTTTGGGTTACTAAATGTTCTGTAGTAAGGTTGCTCTTGATAGTGGATTTTCAGTTGATAATCCCGGGTTAGTTAACCCAAGTTACCAAGTAATGAAGCACTCCTAAGAACTTATTCGTCCAAGCAGATCCTTGGTACAAGAGCACCACAGACACATCCCTCAAGGTTCAAGCCCTTGGTGCCTAGCCTTATTCTTTATCACCTTTCTTTCTTTTTCAACTCTTAGTGTTCTTTTCCTTTTTCTTATTGGGATCTTATTATTTAGCTAGTCTCATGGGGTGTGTTTCAAACATATGATTCAGGACAGATAGTTGCCTTCCCACCTTGTTGGTGAACTAACTTAGCTAAGTGATTACTACACCACAAATTTAAGGACTTACTCCACAAATTGAACTCCACTCTGGTCTTTCATAACATCTCTTTTTATTTAGCTTAAAAGGACAAACATACAATAAGCAAGATACAGATGAAGATAGGTAACTTGAACCGGCACACGTATGACCTAAGCAATGAAAATACTAAAGACAGAATTGAAAATTCCTAAGCTACTATGGAAGCATGTTCTATCTCATACATGATTTTCTTTATTTAAAACTTGAAAAAGATGGGATAATGAGGGAACTCCACCACCTTTTACTCATGGGGGTGCTCATGCTCTCCCTCTTGTTTGTCATCATCCATAATTTCTGCATTTTTCTTCGCCTTCTTGGATGATGGTGCACCAATTCTCCAGGAGATTCCTGCAAAGTCGTTGGAAGTTGCTTGTTCCCAAAGCACTTGAGAAATAGTTAGTATGCATGTATGCTTGTGAATTTCTGAACTTAACTTGGTGTGTGAACACCAAACTTAGTTCCTTGCCTAATACAGCAGGTTGAATACATGTAGAAAAGCTCATGTATTGTTATCAGCAAAACAACTATGAATTAGAAACTAACTACTGTTAAGTGGTTCCCCTGATTGGTTGGATCTAGGAATATGCCCTTGAAGGAGTGTAGTGTGATTCTAACTGAAATTTTTGGTGGAACACCAAACTTAGAATTACACACTCACTCTTGTATTGCTTTGGTGTGTAACACCAAACTTAGCTCCTCACAATACGAGAGAAAACTACTTGTGATTTTTATTGAAATTCAAATGAAAAGAAAACTACCTTAGGTTGGGTTGCCTCCTAACGAAGCGCTCTTTTAGCGTCGCTAGCTCGACGATTCCTCCATTATTTGAGGTGATACTTCACTTTGGGGTTTTCCCCCATGTTGCCCATGTAGTGTTTGAGCCTTTGTCCGTTCACAGTGAACGTCCTCTTTGAACTTTCCTCCATGATTTCTATGTGCCCATACGGCGAGACCTTTGTGACAAGAAAGGGTCCTGACCACCTTGATTTGAGTTTCCCAAGGAGAAGTCTTAATCTGGAATTGTAGAGGAGCACTTGCTGTCCTTCTTCGAAGCTCCTGGGTGTCAAATGGAGGTCGTGCCTTCTCTTTGCCTTTTCTTTATAAATCTTGGCATTGTCATAGGCTTGAGAACTGAACTCCTCCATTTTTTGCAGCTACAAGACCCTCTTTTCACCAGCAGCAACGCTATCAAAATTTAGCAGCTTGAGAGCCCAAAGGGCTTTGTGTTCCAGCTCCAATGGTAGATGACAAGCCTTTCCATACACCAGTTGGTATGGGGACATCCCAATTGGTGTTTTGAATGCCATTCTGTATGCCCACAGAGCATCATCCAGCTTCTTCGACCAATCCTTTCTTAATGCTCCCATAGTCTTTTCCAGAATCCTTTTTAGCTCTCTGTTAGATTTCTCAGTTTTCCCACTTGTTTGGGGGTGGTAAGGTGTGGCAATCTTGTGTTTCACCCCGTATCGTAGGAGGAGAGCTTCTAGTGGTCTGTTACAAAAATGGCTCCCTCCATCACTGATGAGTGCTCGTGGGACTCCAAACCGGCTAAAGATATTCTTTCTGAGGAAGTTCATGACCACCTTGTTATCATTTGTTGGGGTTGCAATAGCCTCTACCAACTGGGAAATATAATCCACTGCTACCAAGATGTACTTGTTTGAATATGATGTTGGAAATGGTCCTATGAAATTGATTCCCCACACATCAAACAGTTCAATTTCTAAGATGAAATTTTGTGGCATCTCATTTCTTTTGGGTAAGTTTCCAGCTCTTTGACATTCATTGCAATTCTTTACCAGTTCTTTGGCATCCTTGAAAAGGGTGGGCCAAAAGAATCCGCTTTGTAACATCTTGGCTGTAGTTCTGTCCCCTCCAAAATGGCCTCCATAGCATGAGCCGTGGCAGTTCCACAAGACCTCTCGTCCCTCTTCTTCTGAAACACATCTTCTCAGGATTCCATCTGGTCACTACTTGAAGAGATATGGCTCATCTCAAACAAAATATTTCGCATCATTAATGAGCTTTCTCTTTTGATGTTTGTTGATCTCTGGAGGTAAAGCCCCAGTTGCCTTGAAATTAGCAATGTTTGCAAACCAAGGTGCTTTGTGAACCCTCATTAACTGCTCATCTGGGAAACATTCATTCACACTTGTACCATGTGTTCCACCCTTATCATGAGGGATTCTGGACAGGTGATCCGCTACCTTGTTCTCCACTCCCTTCTTGTCTCTAATTTCAATGTTGAATTCCTGCAACAACAAGATCCATCTTATTAGTCTTGGTTTTGATTTTTGCTTGGCAAACAAATATTTAAGTGCTGTGTGATCTGTGAAAACGATTACTTTTGCACCAATGAGGTATGATCTAAACTTGTCAAATGCAAAAACTATTGCCAGCAACTCCTTTTCAGTAGTGGTATAGTTTCTTTGAGTATCATTGAGGACTTTACTGGCATAGTATATTACATGGACTAAGTTCTCTTTCCTCTATCCTAGCACTGCCCCAACTGCGAAGTCAGATGCATCGCACATCAGTTCAAATGGTAAGTTCTAATCAGGTGGGGAAATAATAGGGGCAGAGGACAGCCTCTTTTTCAAGTTTTCGAAAGCTAGCATGTACTTTTCATCAAAGACAAATGGTGTATCAGATACAAGGAGATTGCTTAAGGGCTTGGCTATCTTTGAAAAATCTTTAATAAACCGTCTGTAAAAGCCAGCATGCCCTAAAAAACTCCTAATTGCCTTGACATCACTTGGTGGAGGTAATCTTTCAATGAGTTCTACCTTAACTCTGTCTACCTCAATGCCCTGGTTAGACACCTTATGGCCAAGGACTATTCCTCCTGTTACCATGAAGTGACATTTCTCCCAGTTCAAGATCAGATTGGTCTCTTGACATCTCTTTAACACCAGGGCTAGGTATCTAGACAATTGGGAAAGGAATCTCCGAATACTGAGAAGTCATCCATAAAGACTTCGATGAATTTTTTTATCATATCTGAGAAAATGGAAAGCATGCAGCGTTGGAAGGTTGCAGGTGCATTGCATAGCCCAAATGGCAAGCGCCTGTAGGCAAACACTCCATATGGGTAAGTAAAGGAGGTTTTCTCTTGGTCTCTTGGATTAACCACTATTTGGTTATATCCTGAATAACCATCGAGAAAACAGTAATATGCATGTCCTGCAAGTCTTTCCAGCATCTGATCCATGAAAGGAAGGGGGAAATGATCTTTTCGTGTAGCTTCATTGAGTTTTCTGTAGTCTATGCACATCCGCCATCCTGTGATGGTCCTTGTAGGGATTAGTTCGTTCTTCTCATTAGGGACTTGATGAGCGGATAATTTATACGCTTTTTGGCATTGTTTTTAGTATGTTTTTAGTAGAATCTAATTACTTTTAGGGATGTTTTCATTAGTTTTTATGTTAAATTCACATTTCTGGACTTTACTATGAGTTTGTGTGTTTTTCTGTGATTTTAGGTATTTTCTGGCTGAAATTGAGGGACTTGAGCAAAAATCAGATTCAGAGGTTGAAGAAGGACTGCTGATGCTGTTGGATTCTGACCTCCCTGTACTCAAAGTGGATTTTCTGGAGCTACAGAACTCAAAATGGCGCGCTTCTAATTGCGTTGGAATGTAGACATCCGGGGCTTTCCATCAATATATAATAGTCTATACTTTGAACGAGTTTAGATGACGTAAAAGGGCGTTAAACGCGAGCTCTACGCTGCTGTCTGGAGTTAAACGCCAGAAACAAGTCACAAACCAGAGTTGAACGCCAGAAATACGTTACAACCTGGTGTTCAACTCCAGAAAGAGCCTCTGCACGTATAACACTCAAGCTCAGCCCAAGCACACACCAAGTGGGCCCCGGAAGTGGATTTATGCATCATTTACTTACTTCTGTAAACCCTAGTAGCTAGTTTATTATAAATAGGACTTTTTACTATTGTATTAGACATCTTGGGATGTTTCGTTCTTAGACCATGGAGGCTGGCCATTCAGCCATGCCTGAACCTTTCTCTTATGTATTTTCAACGGTAGAGTTTCTACACTCCATAGATTAAGGTGTGGAGCTCTGTTGTTCCTCAAAGATTAATGCAAAGTACTACTATTTTTCTATTCAATTCAACTTATTCCGCTTCTAAGATGTTCATTCGCACTTCAACCTGAATGTGATGAATGTGACAATCATCATCATTCCCTATGAATGCGTGCCTGACAACCACTTCCGTTCTACTTTAGATTGAATGAGTATCTCTTGGATCTCTTAATCAGAATCTTCGTGGTATAAGCTGGATTGATGGCGGCATTCATGAGAGTCCAGAAAGTCTAAACCTTGTCTGTGGTATTCCGAGTAGGACTCTAGGATTGAATGACTGTGACGAACTTCAAACTCGTGAGTGCTAGGCGTAGTGACAGACGCAAAAGGAGGGTGAATCCTATTCCAGTATGATCGAGAACCTCAGATGATTAGCCGTGCTGTGACAGAGCATTTGGACCATTTTCACAAGAGGATAGGATGCAGCCATTGACAAGGGTGATGCCTCCAGACGATTAGCCATGCAGTGACAGCGCATCGGACCATTTTCCAGAGAGGATTAAAAGTAGCCATTGACAACGGTGATGTCCTTACATAAAGCCAGCCATGGAAAGGAGTAAGATTGATTGGATGAAGATAGCAGGAAAGCAGAGGTTCAGAGGAACGAATGCATCTCTATGCGCTTGTCTGAAATTCTCACCAATGATTTACATAAGTATTTCTATCCTTATTTTATTATATATTTTCGAAAACTCCATAACTATTTTATATCCGCCTGACTGAGATCTACAAGGTGACCATAGCTTGCTTCATACCAACAATCTCCGTGGGATCGACCTTTACTCACGTAAGGTTTATTACTTGGACGACCCAGTGCACTTGCTGGTTAGTTGTATCGAAGTTGTGAATGAAAAACAATTTATTAAGACGTGCGTACAGAGTTTCTGGCACCGTTGCCTGAGATCACAATTTCGTGCACCAAGTTTTTGGCGACGTTGCCGGGGATTGTTCGAGTTTGGACAACTGACGGTTCACCTTGTTGCTCAGATTAGGTGATTTTCTTTTTGTTTTGTTTTCAAAAATTTTTCAAAAATCTTTCAAAAAAATTTTCTCCTTTGTTTTCGAAAAAAATTTTAAAAAAAAAATGTTTTCAAAAATATATTTTTCTTCAGAATTTTTAAGAATGAATTCTAGTGTTTCATGATGATTTGTTGAATCCTGGCTAGCTGTGAAGCCATGTCCAAATTCCTTTGGACTGAGGATTCAACTAATCACTTCAGTGCATGTAATTACATACTAAAGCTTGGCTGGCTATTAAGCCATGTCTAACCCTCGGATTGGAGCTTTAGACTAAGAATACAAGATTCCTGGAATTCATATTGAAAATTTTGGAATCCTTATTCTTCTTTTTCAAATAATTTTCGAAAAATATAAAACAAAAATCCAAAAAAAAAATAAAAAAATAAAAAAAATCATAAAAATCAAAAAATATTTCATGTTTCTTGTTTGAGTCTTGAGTCAAGTTGAAAGTTTGGTGTCAATTGCATATTCATCTTGCATTTTTTGAAAAATTCATGCATTCATAGTGTTCTTCATGATCTTCAAGTTGTTCTTGGTAAGTCTTCTTGTTTGATCTTGATGTTTTCTTGTTTTGCATCTTTTCTTGTTTTGCATATGCATTCTTGCATCCATAGAGTCTAAACATGAAAGATTTCTAAGTTTGGTGTCTTGCATGTTTTCTTTGCATATAAAAATTTTCAAAAATATGTTCTTGGTGTTCATCTTGACATTCAAAGTGTTCTTGGTATTCATCTTAACATTCATATCATTCTTACATGCATTCATTGTTTTGATCTAAAAAAATTTTCATGCATTGCATCATTTTGTTGTTTTTCTCTCTCATAAAAAAAAATTCAAAAATCAAAAAAATATCTTTCCCTTTTTCACTCATAAATTTCGAAAATTTGAGTTGACTTTTTCAAAACTTTTTAAAATCTAGTTGTTTTTATGAGTCAAATCAAAATTTTCAATTTAAAAATCCTATCTTTTTCAAAATCTTTTTCAAAAATCAAATCTTTTTCATTTTTCTTAGTTATTTTCGAAAATTTTAAAAATATTTTTCAAAAATATTTTTCTTATTTTTACCTCATAATTTTCGAAAATAACATCATCAATTAATGTTTTGATTCAAAAATTTCAAGTTTGTTACTTGCTTGTTAAGAAAGATTCAAACTTTGAGTTCTAAAATCATATCTTGTGATTTCTTGTAAATCAAGTCATTAATTGTGATTTTAAAAAAAAAATCAAATCTTTTTTCAAAAACTAATCTCAATCATATCTTTTCAAAAATATCTTCTTATCTTATCTTTTTCAAAAATTTGATTTCAAAATATCTTTTCTAACTTCCTAACTTCTTATCTTTTCAAAATTTGTTTCAACTAACTAACTAACTTTTTGTATGTTTCTTATCTTTTTCAAAACTACCTAACTAACTCTCTCTCTCTAATTTTCGAAAATATCTTCCCTCTTTTTCAAAATTTCTTTTTAACTAACTAATTATTTTAATTTTTTATTTTAATTCTCGAAAATTACTAACCTTTTTCAAAAACTATTTTCGAAAATCACTAACTCTTTTTCAAAAATTATTTTCAAAAATTTTCTCTCTCTCTTATCTCCTTCTATTTATTTATTCATCTACTAACACTTCATCTCACCCAAATTCGAACCCCCTCTTCCATCTGTGTTCGAATTTTTTCTTCTTCTTTTCTTCTACTCACACAGGGACCTCTATACTGTGGTAAAAAGGACCCCTATTATTATTATTTTTCTGTCCCTCTTTTTCATATGAGCAGGAGCAAAGACAAGAACATTCTTGTTGAAGCAGATCCAGAACCTGAAAGGACTCTGAAGAGGAAACTAAGAGAAGCTAAATTACAACAATCCAGCAAGCACCTTTCAGAAATTTTCGAACAGGAAGAGAAGATGGCAGCCAAAAATAATAATGCAAGGAGGATGCTGGGTGACTTTACTGCACCTAATTCCAATTTACATGGAAGAAGCATCTCCATTCCTGCCGTTGGAGCAAACAATTTTGAGCTGAAACCTCAATTAGTTTCTCTGATGCAGCAGAACTGCAAGTTTCATGGACTTCCATCTGAAGATCCTTTTCAGTTTATAACTGAATTCTTGCAGATCTGTGATACTGTTAAGACTAATGGAGTAGATCCTGAAGTCTACAGGCTCATGCTTTTCCCTTTTGCTGTGAGAGACAGAGCTAGAATATGGTTGGATTCTCAACCCAAAGATAGCCTGAACTCTTGGGATAAGCTGGTCAAGGCTTTCTTAGCCAAGTTTTTTCCTCCTCAAAAGCTGAGTAAGCTTAGAGTGGATGTTCAGACCTTCAGACAGAAAGAAGGTGAATCCCTCTATGAAGCTTGGGAGAGATACAAAGAACTGACCAAAAAGTGTCCTTCTGACATGCTTTCAGAATGGACCATCCTGGACATATTCTATGATAGTCTGTTTGAATTAGCTAAAATGTCATTGGATACCTCTGTAGGTGGATCCATTCACTTAAAGAAAATGCCTGCAGAAGCTCAAGAACTCATTAACATGGTTGCTAATAACCAGTTCATGTACACTTCTGAGAGGAATCCTGTGAGTAATGGGACACCTATGAAGAAGGGAGTTCTTGAAATTGATACTCTGAATGCCATATTGGCTCAGAATAAAATATTGACTCAGCAAGTCAATATGATTTCTCAGAGTCTGAATGGAATGCAAGCTGCATCCAACAGTACTCAAGAGGCATCTTCTAAAGAAGAAGCTTATGATCCTGAAAACCCTGCAATAGCAGAGGTGAATTACATGGGTGAACCTTATGGAAACACCTATAACCCCTCATGGAGAAATCACCCAAATCTCTCATGGAAGGATCAACAAAAGCCTCAACAAGGCTTTAATAATGGTGGAAGAAATAGGTTTAACATTAGTAAACCTTTTCCATCATCCACTCAGCAACAGACAGAGAACTCTGAACAAAATACCTCTAATTTAGCAAACTTAGTCTCTGATCTATCTAAGGCCACTATAAGTTTCATGAATGAAACAAGGTCCTCCATTAGAAATTTGCAGGCACAAGTGGGCCAGCTGAGTAAAAGGATCACTGAAATCCCTCCTAGTACTCTCCCAAGCAATACAGAAGAAAATCCAAAAGGAGAGTGCAAGGCCATTGACATAGTTAACACGGCCGAACCTGTAAGGGAGGTTGAGGACATGAATCCCAGTGAGGAAGACCTCCTGGGACGTCCAGTGATCAATAAGGAGCTTCCTTCTGAGGAACCAAAGGAATCTGAGACTCATCTAGAAACCATAGAGATTCCATTGAACCTCCTTATGCCATTCATGAGCTCTGATGAGTATTCCTCTTCTGAAGAAAATGAGGATGTTACTGAAGAGCAAGCTGCCAAATTTCTTGGTGCAATCATGAAGCTGAATGCCAAATTATTTGGTATTGAGACTTGGGAAGATGAACCTCCCTTGTTCACCAATGAACTAAGTGATCTGGATCAACTGACATTGCCTCAGAAGAAACAGGATCCTAGAAAGTTCATAATACCTTGTACCATAGGCAACATGATCTTTGAAAAGGCTCTGTGTGACCTTGGTTCAGGGATAAACCTCATGCCCCTCTCTGTAATAGAGAAACTGGGAATCTTTGGGGTGCAAGCTACTAAAATCTCATTAGAGATGGCAGACAATTCAAGAAAACAGGCTTATGGACAAGTAGAGGACGTGTTAGTAAAGGTTGAAGGCCTTTACATCCCTGCTGATTTCATAGTCCTAGATACTGGGAAGGATGAGGATGAATTCATCATCCTTGGAAGACCCTTCCTAGCCACAGCAAGAGCTGTAATTGATGTTGACAGAGGTGAACTAGTCCTTCAATTGAATAAGGACTCCCTTGAGTTTAAAACTCAAGGACATCCTTCTGTAAACATGGAAAGGAAGCATGAAAAGCTTCTCTCAAAACAGAGTCAACCAGAGCCCCCACAGTCAAGCTCTAAGTTTGGTGTTGGGAGGCCACAACCAAAATCTAAGTTTGGTGTTGAACTTCCATATCCAAACTCTAAGTTTGGTGTTGGGAAGTCTCAACAATGCTCTGAATATCTGTGAGGCTCCATGAGAGCCCACTGTCAAGCTATTGACATTAAAGAAGCGCTTGTTGGGAGGCAACCCAATTTTTATTTAATTATATTTTTTAGTTATATGTCTTTGTAGGTACATGATCATGTGGAGTCACAAAATAAATAAAAAATTTGAAAACGGAATCAAAAACAGCAGAAGAAAAATCACACCCTGGAGGAAGACCTTACTGGCGTTTAAACGCCAGTAAGAAGCATCTGGCTGGCGTTCAATGCCAGAACAGAGCATGGTTCTGGCGCTGAACGCCCAAAATGGGCAGCATCTGGGTGTTTGAACGCCAGAATTGCACCCTGGAGAAGAGCTGGCACTGAACGCCCAGAACAAGCATGGTTCTGGCGTTCAACGCTAGAAATGGGCAACAAATGGGCGTTCAACGCCAAGAACAAGCACCAATCTGGCACTGAACGCCCAGAGTTGTGTGCAAGGGCATTTTGCATGCCTAATTTGGTGCAAGGTTGTAAATCCTTGAACACCTCAGGATCTGTGGATCCCACAAGATCACCTCAAGATCTGTGGACCCCACAGGATCCCCACCTACCTCCACTCACTTCTTCTCACCCCTCTTTCACACCATCCCATAAACACTCTTCCCCAAAACTCTTCACCAATCACCTCAATCTCTCTTCCCTATCACTACTTTACCACTCACATTCATACACCCCACCTACCTTCAAAATTCAAAATCAATTTCCCATCCAACCCACCCTAAATGGCCGAACCTAACCCCCCCTCCCTTCCCTATATAAAGCCCTCTATTCTTCCTCAAATTCACACAACACAACCCTCTCTTCCCCTTCTTGACCGAAACACATCTCCCTCTCCCTCTTCTCCATTTCTTCTTCTTCTTCATCTATTCTTTCTTTTCTTGCTCGAGGGCGAGCAAAATTCTAAGTTTGGTGTGGTAAAAGCATAAGCTTTTTGTTTTTCCATTACCATTGATGGCACCTAAGACCAGAGAATCCTCTAGAAAAGGGAAAGGGAAGACAAAAGCTTCCACCTCCGAGTCATGGGAGATGGAAAGATTCATCTCCAAAGCTCATCAAGACCACTTCTATGATGTTGTGGCCAAGAAGAAGGTGATCCCTGAGGTCCCTTTCAAGCTCAAGAAGAATGAGTATTCGGAAATCCGACATGAAATCCAAAGAAGAGGTTGGGAAGTTCTAACAAAACCCATCCAACAAGTCGGCATCCTAATGGTTCAAGAGTTCTATGCCAATGCATGGATCACTAGGAACCATGATCAAAGTAAGAACCCGGACCCAAAGAATTATCTCACCATGGTTCGGGGGAAATACTTAGATTTTAGTCCGGAAAATGTGAGGTTGGCATTTAACTTGCCTATGATGCAAGGAGATGCACGCCCCTACACTAGAAGGGTCAACTTTAATCAAAGGTTGGACCAAGTCCTCATGGACATATGTGTGGAAGGAGCTCAATGGAAGATTGACTCCAAAGGCAAGCCGGTTCAACTAAGAAGACTGGACCTCAAGCCTGTAGCTAGAGGATGGTTAGAGTTCATACAACGCTCCATCATCCCCACTAGCAACCGATCCGAAGTTACTGTGGATCGGGCCATCATGATTCATAGCATCATGATTGGAGAGGAAGTAGAAGTTCATGAAGTCATCTCCCTTGAACTCTACAAAATAGCCGAAAAGTCCTCCCCCATGGCAAGGCTAGCTTTTCCTCATCTTATTTGCCATCTATGTTACTCAGCTGGAGCTTTCATAGAAGGAGACATTCCCATTGAGGAAAAGAAGCCCATCACTAAGAAAAGGATGGAGCAAGCAAGAGAGCCCATTCATGGAGCTCAAGAGGCGCATGAAGCTCATCACCATGAGATCCCGGAGATGCCTCAAATGCATTTTCCTCCACAAAACTATTAGGAGCAAATCAACACCTCCCTAGGAGAATTAAGTTCCAACATGGGACAATTAAGGGTGGAACATCAAGAGCACTCCATCATCCTTCGTGAAATAAGAGAAGATCAAAAAGCAATGAGGGAGGAGCAACAAAGACAAGGAAGAGACATAGAAGAGCTCAAGGACATCATTGGTTCCTCAAGAAGGAAACGCACCCATCACTAAGGTGGACTCATTCCTTGTTCTTACTTTCTCTGTTTTTCGTTGTCTCTATGTTAAGTGCTTATCTATGTTTGTGTCTTCATTACATGATCATTAGTATTTAGTAACTTTGTCTTAAAGTTATGAATGTCCTATGAATCCATCACCTCTCTTAAATGAAAACTATTTTAATTCAAAAGAACAAGAAGTACATGAGTTTCGAACTTATCATTGAACTTAGTTTAATTATATTGATGTGGTGACAATGCTTCTTGTTTTCTGAATGTATGCTTGAACAATGCATATGTCTTTTGAAGTTGTTGTTTAAGAATGTTAAATATGTTGGCTCTTGAAAGAATGATGACAAGGAGACATGTTATTTGATAATCTGAAAAATCATAAAAATGATTCTTGAAGCAAGAAAAAGCAGCAAAGAACAAATCTTGCAGAAAAAAAGAGAAAAAAATAGGTGAAAAAAAATAGAAAGAAAAAAAAAGCAAGCAGAAAAAGCCAAAAGCTCTTAAAACCAAGAGGCAAGAGCAAAAAGCCAATAACCCTTAAAACCAAAAGGCAAGGGCAAATAAAAAGGATCCCAAGGCTTTGAGCATCAGTGGATAGGAGGGCCCAAAGGAATAAAATACTGGCCTAAGCGGCTAAACCAAGCTGTCCCTAACCATGTGCTTGTGGCGTGTAGGTGTCAAGTGAAAACTTGAGACTGAGCGGTTAAAGTCAAGGTCCAAAGCAAAAGAAGAGTGTGCTTAAGAACCCTGGACACCTCTAATTGGGGACTTTAGCAAAGCTGAGTCACAATCTGAAAAGGTTCACCCAATATGTATCCGGTGGTAATACTGGAAAACAAAGTGCTTAGGGCCACGGCCAAGACTCATAAAATAGCTATGTTCAAGAATTATCATACTGAACTAGGAGAATCAATAACACTATCTGAACTCTGAGTTCCTATAGAAGCCAATCATTCTGAACTTCAATGGATAAAGTGAGATGCCAAAACTATTCAAGAGGAAAAAAGCTACAAGTCCCGCTCATCTGATTGGAGCTATGTTTCATTGATAGTTTGGAATTTATAGTATATTCTCTTCTTTTTATCCTATTTGATTTTTCAGTTGCTTGGGGACAAGCAACAATTTAAGTTTGGTGTTGCGATGAGCGGATAATTTATACGCTTTTTGGCATTATTTTTAGTATGTTTTTAGTAGAATCTAGTTACTTTTAGGGATATTTTCATTAGTTTTTATGTTAAATTCACATTTCTGGACTTTACTATGAGTTTGTGTGTTTTTCTGTGATTTCAGGTATTTTCTGGCTGAAATTGAGGGACTTGAGTAAAAATCAGATTCAGAGGTTGAAGAAGGACTGCTGATGCTGTTAGATTCTGACCTCCCTGCACTCAAAGTAGATTTTCTGGAGCTACATAACTCAAAATGGCGCGCTTCTAATTGCGTTAGAAAGTAGACATCCAGGGCTTTTCAGAAATGTATAATAGCCCATACTTTGAACGAGTTTAGATGACGTAAAAGGGCGTTGAACGCTAGCTCTACGCTGCTGTCTGGAGTTAAACGCCAGAAACAAGTCACAAACCAGAGTTGAACGCCAGAAATATGTTACAACCTGGTGTTCAACTCCAGAAAGAGCCTCTGCACGTATAACACTCAAGCTCAGCCCAAGCACACACCAAGTGGGCCCCGGAAGTGGATTTATGCATCATTTACTTACTTCTGTAAACCCTAATAGTTAGTTTATTATAAATAGGACTTTTTACTATTGTATTAAACATCTTGGGACGTTTCGTTCTTAGACCATGGGGGCTGGCCATTCGGCCATGCCTGAACCTTTCTCTTATGTATTTTCAACGGTAGAGTTTCTACACTCCATAGATTAAGGTGGGGAGCTCAGCTATTCCTCAAAGATTAATGCAAAGTACTACTATTTTTCTATTCAATTCAACTTGTTCCACTTCTAAGATGTTCATTCGCACTTCAACCTGAATGTGATGAACGTGACAATCATCATCATTCCCTATGAACGCGTGCCTGACAACCACTTCCGTTCTACTTTAGATTGAATGAGTATCTCTTGGATCTCTTAATCAGAATCTTCGTGGTATAAGCTGGATTGATGGCGGCATTCATGAGAGTCCGGAAAGTCTAAACCTTGTCTGTGGTATTCCGAGTAGGACTCTGGGATTGAATGACTGTGACAAACTTCAAACTCGCGAGTGCTAGGCGTAGTGACAGACGCAAAAGGAGGGTGAATCCTATTCCAGTATGATCGAGAACCTCAGATGATTAGCCGTGCTGTGACAGAGCATTTGGACCATTTTCACAAGAGGATAGGATGCAGCCATTGACAAGGGTGATGCCTCCAGACGATTAGCCATGCAGTGACAGCGCATCGGACCATTTTCCAGAGAGGATTAAAAGTAGCCATTGACAACGATGATGTCCTTACATAAAGCCATCCATGGAAAGGAGTAAGATTGATTGGATGAAGACAGCAGGAAAGCAGAGGTTCAGAGGAACGAATGCATCTCTATGCGCTTGTCTGAAATTCTCACCAATGATTTACATAAGTATTTCTATCCTTATTTTATTATATATTTTCGAAAACTCCATAACTATTTTATATCCGCCTGACTGAGATCTACAAGGTGACCATAGCTTGCTTCATACCAACAATCTCCGTGGGATCGATCCTTACTCACGTAAGGTTTATTACTTGGACGACCCAGTGCACTTGCTGGTTAGTTGTATCAAAGTTGTGAATGAAAAACAATTTATTAAGACGTGCGTACAGAGTTTCTGGCGCCGTTGCCTAAGATCACAATTTCATGCACCAGGACTACAGTGATTCCTCCCTTTTTTGGGATAACTTGTACAGGGCTGATCCATGGGCTGTCTGAGATCGGATAGATCACTCCTCTTTGCCACAACTTCATGACTTCTTTCTGTACCACTTCCTTCATGACTGGGTTCAGCTTTCTTTGGGGTTGAATGGATGGTTTGGCATCATCTTCCAACAGTATCTTATGCATACATATGGCCGAATTGATTCCCTTCAAGTCAGCAAGGGTCCATCCTATGGCATCTTTGTGCCTTTTCAATACTTGGAGTAGCTCTTCCTCTTGTTCTTGGCTGAGGGATGAATTTATGATCACTGGATAACTTTCATTTTCTCCTAGATATGCATACTTGAGAGTGGGTGGCAGTGCCTTTAGTTCAAGTTTGGGTGCTTCTTTCTTTCCATTCTTCTCCTCTATTGTGCACTGAGCTTGAACCTCTGCTATTGCAGCTTCTTCACTTGATGTTGATTCCTCCTCTTCTATTAACCCTTCAAGTTCTTCTTCTTCAAAAGTCTCTTGTACTACATCTTCCAGTGAGTCCAACCTCATACATTCTCCCAATGGTTCCTGTGGGTAGTTCATGGCCTTGAACACATTGATCATCATTGTTTCATTGTGTAGTCTAAGGGTAAGTTCGCCCTTTTGGACATCGATGACAGCTCCGGCAGTAGCTAAGAATGGCCTACCCAAGATGATAGAAGCCTTAGCTCCTTCCTTCATGTCTAACACTACAAAGTCTGCTGGAAAGATAAAGTCTCCTACCTTCACTAGCAAGTCTTCCACTATGCCGTGAGAAAACTTGAATGATCGGTCTGCCAGTTGTAAGGCCATTTTTGTTGGTTTGGCCTCCTCAATCTTCATCTTTCTCATCATAGCTACAGACATCAGATTTATGCTGGCTCCTAAATCACATAGAGCATTCTCCACTGTTATTTCTCCTATAATACAAGGAATCTGGAAGCTCCCAGGATCCTTCAATTTCTGGGACAATTTATGCTGAATGATGGCACTGCATTCCTCGGTTAGTATCACAGTATCGTTGTTCTTCCAGCTTCTCTTCTTGGTCATCAACTCCTTCAAGAACTTGGTATAGAGCGGCATTTGCTCTATTGCTTCAACAAAAGGTATGTTAATTTGCAATTTCTTGAAGATTTCTAAAAATCTGGAGAACTGGCTGTCATCCCCCTTCTTTCTCAATTGTTGAGGATATGAGACTTTCGGAACATATGGCTTCAGTTCTTCTTCCTTTTGATGTGAGTTGGAGGTGGGGACTTGAACTTCATCTTGTTCCTCCTTTCTTCCAATTGAATCTTTCTCTTGTGGTTGCTTGGAAGTCTCCTTCAATTCCTTCCCACTTCTGAGGGTGATAGCTTGACACTCCTCCCTTGGCCTTGACTCAATGTTGCTGCAAAAGTCATGGCCAGGAGCTTGCTAAAATAGATAGCCAATTTGTGTCTCAAGTTTCTTGATGGTAGCATCTTGATTTTGCATGTTGGATCGCACTTCCTCTCGGAACACCTTACTATCTTGGATCTCCTTACATATGCCTTCAAGTAGAGTTTAAATCCTTGAGAGTCTTTCTTCAGATGATGGAGAGTTGAGATTGGAAGGATGATAAGGGCCATTTTGACTTTGGTATGGATGCTGAGAAGTGTTGTTAGGTGGGTGTTGATATGTCCTCTGTGTGGAGTGTTGGTGAGCTGCATTGTTGTTGGGGTTGTGGCGTCTCTGATCTTGGCCTTGATCCTGTTGGTTTCCCAACCCAAAGTTTGGGTGGTTCCTCCAACCGGGATTATATGTTTTGGAGTATGGGTCATGGTGCTGCCTAGATGAATTTCCAATGTAGTTGGCTTGTTCCTGATCACCCTCTGCTTCTTCATTCACTCCTTCTTGAGCTGCTGCTGAGGTGGTGATTGCTGCCACTTGATTCCTCTCCATCTTTTTGGTAAGGTTAGCTAACTGCTTAGTAATAAGCTTGTTTTGAGCTAGCAGTGCATCCACATTGTTCAGCTCCATCACTCCTCTAGTGTTGCCTCTTTCAGAAGCATAGAAGTAGTCATTCTCTGCTACAGTCTCAATGACATCTATGGCTTCTTCAATGGTCTTCTTCTTGTTCAGAGATCCCCCGGATGAGTGGTCTACTGCCTTCTTTGATTCATACGAAAGGCCTTCATAGAAAATATGCAACTGTACCCATTCATTGAACATATCTGGTGGGCATCTTCTTGTCAGGTCCTTAAACTTCTCCCATGCTTCATATAGAGTCTCACCATCTTGTTGCCTGAAGGTTTGTACCTCAGCTCTCAGCCAGTTAATTCGTTAAGGAGGGTAGAATCTTGCCAAGAATTTGTTCACCACATCTTCCCAGGTTGTTAAACTCTCCTTCGAGAAAGACTCCAGCCACTTAGCTGCTTTGTCCTTGAGTGAGAAAGGAAATAGGAGCAGTCTATAGGTGTCAGGATGAACACCATTAGACTTCACAGTATCACATATCCTCAGGAATATGGTTAGATGTTGATTGGGGTCTTCTTGGACACCTCCTCCGAATGAACAGTTGTTCTGAATAAGGGTGATGAGTTGTGGCTTTAGTTCAAAGTTGTTGGCATGTATGGTTGGCTTTTGGATGCTACTTCCGCAATTCCCTGGGTTTGGATTGATGTAGGACCCTAGAACTCTTCTCTCTTGCCCAGCATGATTTGCTGGACCTTCTCTGCCATGGTTGTGAGCTTCTTCTTCATGATGGTTCTCCATGTTCTCATCCACGTTTGGTTCAAAGTATTCCTCCTCTTCCTCCGCACCAACTACTCGTTTTCCTCTTGCTTCCCTCCTTAATCTAAGGAAAGTCCTCTCAGGTTCAGAATCAAAGGAAGTTGAAGCCCCGCTTCTTCTCCCTGTCATACAACCAACAAGGCACAAGCAAGGAAATAGATGCAGAAAGTGTTCCTGTTAGAAATACTGTTAGTGTGAGTGATGTAATATATCAAACAGTTAGTAGGTTAGTGAAATAAATTGTAAACAACTAAGAAAACTGGTAGGGGGAAAGGGAGAAAATAGCTAAAACTGAAAGTAAATTACTCAAAGGAAATTAAATCAAGAAAAATGCTCAATCCAGTTATCTACCAATTCAATCATTGTTGATATAAAATCAATCCCCGGCAACGGCACCATAAACTTGATGCACGGAAACTTGTCTCTTAACAAATCTCCCTCGGCAAGTATACCAAATTGTCGTCAAGTAATAACTCACAAAAGAGTGAGGTCGAATCCCACAGGGATTGATTGGTCAAGCAACTTTAATTGGAGGAATGTTCTAGTTGAGCTAAGCAGAATTTAGTTTGAGAGTTGCAGGAAATTAAATGGTAGGAAAGTAAATAGCAGAAAATGTAAATGCTAGAAATAAAGAGCTGAAAATAGATGACGGAAAGTAAATTGCAGAATCTTAAATGGGAATGGGGAAGATGATTATAAAAGTAATTGGCAGAAATTAAAGAGAATGGGTAAGATCAGAAAGGGGAGTTCATTCGGCTTAGGAGATGTTGCATCCTCCGGATCAAGTTCATTTTCATCTCTTCCTCAATCAATGCATTCATTGATCTCCTTGGCAATCTTAAGTGATTGAATTCCAATTCCTTGGTAATTCAATCTCTCAAATCTTGATCAATAGCCAATTTCTTGGTCCAATTGCTCATGAGAAGAGATGAGGTATGGTCACTGATTATACCACATGTATTTCCAAATCAAAGTGTTGGTAGGATTATATGTCACTATATCCATCCAAACCCCAATTCGCTCCAACATGAGAAAGCATTTCTAGCATGATCTCTTCATTCCTCTTCCAAGGTTCCGAAGAGATCCAAGTATGAATAGCTTTTTTTCCAAGATAACTACTCAATTGGATGAAGATTGAAAGCCTTCTAGTAAAATCAAGAGAAAAGAAAGAAGAAGAATAATGAAAACTATTATTGATCCATCAAATTACAACAGAGCTCCCTAACCCAATGAAAGGGGTTTAGTTGTTCATAGCTCTGGGAATGGAAAACAAAGATGGAGAATGCATTCTGAAAAGTTAAACTAGAAGTTGCAGAGAAAGTAAAAAATACAGAGAGTAATTCTAATAGTGCCAAAAAGCTCTCCTCTAGTTCAAAGTTCTCCCTATTTATACTATTCTTCTGATCTTCTAGTTGCTTCTTCAAGTCTTGGATATGGGCCTTTGGATCTTGAGTTGAAGCAGTTATCATCTTCAGTGGGCTTAGCTTTACTTGCAGAAAGAGAGTGTGAAGTAGGCATGGACTTTAGCTTAGGACGTTAGTGGCGTTAACGTTAAGTGAAAGTGTGGGTTCGAGAACGTTAGTGACAATCACCTTTTTCACTAACATTCCTAACCCAAGAATGGTCCACGTTAACTTCAATGTTAGTGGCACCAACGTGACCACTAACGTTGCCTCTTGGTCCTTCGCACACGTTATTGGGGTTTACCTTTTTCAATAACGTTGAGAGTCCCCCTTTTCTCACGTTAGAGTTCACGTTAGTATAACTAACGTGGCTCTTAACGTGAGCACACTTTAGCCTCGAGAGCGTTAGTGACACTTACCTTTGTCACTAACGCTCCAAAACGCCCCTTTCCTACGTTAGAGTTCACGTTAATTGCGTTAACGTGGCCTCTAACGTGGTATTGGTAGCCATCCCCAATGTTAGTGACAAAGGTGAGTGTCACTAACGTTGGCTCATCATTCTCTCCTCCACGTTAGCTTCCACGTTAACTGAGTTAACGTGGCAACTAACGTGGCTCAAAGTGGCTTAGTCCAACGTTAGTGACAAAGGTGAGTGTCACTAACGTTGGTGATTCCTTGCTCCCTCCACGTTAGAGTCCACGTTAACTAGGTTAACGTGGCTCTTAACGTGGCCAATATGAGCTTAGTCCAACGTTAGTGACAAAGGTGAGTGTCACTAACGTTGGCATGATCTTTCTCATCCACGTTAGAGTTCACGTTAACTGAGTTAACGTGACTCTTAACGTGGCCAGCTGCCACTTTGGAACGTTAGTGGCACTTACTTTTACCACTAACGTTAGAGTTCTACTTCTCTTCCACGTTAGCTTCCACGCTAACATAGTTAACGTGGCAACTAGCGTGGGCTATGATGGCTCACGAAGGCGTTAATGGCGATCACTTTTCTCATTAATATTGCAAGTTAGCCTCCATTCCACGTTAGTGGTCATGTTAGCTAGACTAACGTGGCTACTAACGTGGTTCTTCCTTGCTTCCTTTGTCCTGAAATCAAGCAATAAAGTGCATCAAAGCTCTAATCCAAGTTATGAGACATGCATCATTCAATTTTGTCATTTAATTCATGCATAATTATCATGAAATCATGTAAAATTCATAATGTTTGCTTGAATCAAGATGTAAGTGATTATTTACCCAAAACTTGCTTATTTCCTAAGAAAGTGCATGAAACTACCCTAAAACCATAAAGAAAAGGTCAGTAAAACTGGCCAAAATGCCCTGGCATCAGAGGACAAGCTTCAAGTTTGGTGTTGTGATGCGTGAGCATCCTTCCTATCTTTTCCTAGTGAATTTGCATTCAAATTGTTGAGTTTAATCAAAAATTAATTATTTTTTAGCCACTATAAATGCTACTTTGAGTTGTGTGCAATTCTGTTTATTTCAGGTAGCATTTCAGACGAATTTGACAGAATTTGCGTGAAAAAACGATGCCACAGCAGAATAAGGAGGTGGCGCCAAATTTGGATTCTCCAAGTTTGGCGCAAAGAGTGCTTCACAATCCCCGTTGCTTTCAGCCTTAACGGCGCCAAACTTGGAATTCTCCAAGTTTGGTGCCACACTCAAGAATCCAAGGAATGTATACGGGTGAGT
This sequence comes from Arachis hypogaea, assembly GCF_003086295.3. NCBI lineage: Eukaryota > Viridiplantae > Streptophyta > Magnoliopsida > Fabales > Fabaceae > Arachis > Arachis hypogaea. Next base: position 70,786,183 of record NC_092050.1, read on the forward strand.
TGAAGCCAAACTTGAGATACCTCAAGTTTGGTGCCAACTAAGAAGATTCGAAGAATGCATATGGTTCAGTTGAAGCCAAACTTGAGATACTTCAAGTTTGGCACCAGCTAAGGAGAACCTTGAGGATTTCATGCGGCCTCAATGGCGCCAAACTTGGATTCTCCAAGTTTGGCGCCACCTTTAGCAAATCAAGTGGTCCCCATTCACTGTACAAGGCTTGCACGAGATATATTTAATTAATTTTGATTAAACTTTATTTTATTTTAAAATAGGAAAAGATATTATTTAGTTTTAGGAAATATATTTTACTTTAATTAGGATTAGATATAAAAGGGAAAAGAATCAGCCCTTCGGGCTCTTCTCTTCTCTCTTCTACCTCATTCCGCAATTTACAGTTTTTCTGAATCCTAATTTTCTGTCTGAACCATGAGCAACTAAACCTCCACTGTTAAGGTTAGGAGCTCTGTCTATTGTATGGATTGCTACTATTATTTTTCTATTTTAATTCATGTACTGATTTCTATTTGAAGAATTATTTTCATTCTTTATCTTATGAATTCAGGTGGAACGAAAGTATGACCCTTGTTCTAATTAAGTTCTTGTATAACTCGGAAAAGCTCTTTACTTGAACAACAGCTTGAAAACAATTTCTCCAAAATTTTTAATTATCTGGACTTAATGGGATACGTGATATATAATCCTCTTATATTTAGGTAATTAGGGTTTCTGTGGCATATAAGCTAGAATTGAACTTCACCCTCTAATTGGAATCAAGTGACCAAGGAATTGGCGGTAGATGAAAGTTAGAGGAGACTAAAAAGGTCTAAGGAATTAGGGTTTAGTCACATATAGTTTGCCATGAATTGAATCTTGCATGATTGAAATAGTTAATAAGAAAAGTCAATTCAAAAGATAGATATCTCTGAAACCTTAACTGTTTTCTCCATATATATTTCACCTCAATTTACTGCTTGTTTTCTAATTCTCTAAATTACTGTTTGATGCATTTGAACTCTCAACACTCTTTTCTATTTGTCTAACTAAGTAAATCACTTAACCATTGTTACTTAGTTCATCAATCCTCGTGGGATCAACCCTCATTCACTTGAGGTACTACTTGGTACGACCCGGTGCACTTGCCGGTTAGTTTGTGGGTTATAAATTTCGCACCAACCACGTTAGCACTGGTGTTAGTGGGCTAACTTGGCCACTAACGCCAGCGCCTCTTCATTGAGCGAACGTTAACCATGGTGTTAGTGTGCTAACTTGGCCACTAACGCCACAGCCTCTGTGCTTCTTTTCTGCTTCTCCTCTGCTTCTTCTTGCCTATTATCAATCAAACAAGTGCATCAAAACTTTGTCATAATCGCAAGATAATGCATCATTCAATACATCAAGTAGTTCTTGCATAAATCCAACGAAAATGATTATAATTCATTTATGTTTGATGAATTAAGACATGTATACATAATTCATCCAAATGCTTACTTATTGATGAAGATAATGCATGAAGCTAAGTAAAAACTATAGAAAATGCCTTGTGAAACTAGTCAAAGATGTCTAGGCATCACTACACAGACTTCATTATGCTAAATTTTTTATTTTTATCATCTCTGCTTATGACAGATTTGATTCTGTTAATTCTAATTAGGATAATTCAACAAAATTGAAAGAAATTGGGTAAATTATTTTCAGTAATTTTGTCAAATATTTTAAGTATTTTCATCAAACTAATATTAAGTTAATTTAAATTTTTTTTTAATTCTTAAAGTTAGTAAATTTAGGGAGATTAAAGTTTATACATAGAGTGATGGTTGTATTTGATGTGATGATATATGAATACGATATAGTGAGTGAAATTTCATGATCCCATGTGGGGGAGAGGAAGAAAAAAAAGAAATGCAGAGACCGAAATACTGGTACTCTTTGGTGACTATTTGGTGGCCTTGTTAATAAATCGGTCGCTATTTCAGTAATTTTTTATGGTGTCTATACTTAACTTCATAAATTAAATGTTAATTTGATTGATACAATATTTTAATTATTTTTTAAATTACATATTGTATAAAGTATAAAATAGTTGATTTTTTTATGTTATATAATTATATGTTAATTCTGACTTTGAAAAAATTTAATTAAGTTTTTAATAATTCTAATGTCACTTTGAAGGGATATATTTTTATATTAATTTTTTTAACATAAAAAATCTTAATAATAATTTTTTAGATATCAACGAGTCAAAGGATGATTTTTTATAAATTTTTGAAAATATTTATCATTGTATTCTAATTCATAAGTTTAAAAACGCAATTTTTTTTTTGAAATTTCAACTAAAGCAAAAGATTTGAATTTTTATTCTTGTTTCTTTTGATAATTTATTTAAATTCGAATAAAAATTATTTTTTTATTAGCATTTGTATCTTAAAGTTAATTGTTATTAATTTAAAAATAAAAAATGTCAATAATTTATTTTCTGTTAGACTAATTTTGCTTGCCTGTAAAATTGTAACCTTAAATCTTCTTTTTCTATTTCGCAGGCATTGCCAGCAAAATTGAGTACATAAAAAATTGGAAAATACTACCTAAAATAGTAAATATTTGTATTTTGGTATAAAGTGATAAATATAATTTTTTTTATTTATTTAAAAAAAAAGCCGTATATATGATCTTTCATTAACACAATTCAACTTATACTTCTCCTTGTGCACTTGATAGTCTTCTACTATATAATTGAAATTTGAAAATTAAATATAGAGTAAAGTATTGTTTTTTTTCCCAACGTTTGGGGTAAATTCTATTTGTGTTCCTAACGTTTAAATCATCCTGTTTGTATCCCTAACGTTTGTAAGAGTGATTCAATGTTATCCTGCCATCAATTACACATCGTGAACGCTTTAGTTTGAGTTTTAAAAATCTCTTTTTAAGTTAGAATACAAATGTTTGGGATAGAATCGATGATCTACTCCGAAAAATAGCTTATCAAATGTTGAAACTAATTCCTATAACATTTACATAATTTACTTTTCTAGGGACATAATTGAATCTAAACACAAATAGTGGGTATAATATTAAAATTGAACACATCCAAGTGAGACATAATTAAGAATGAATACATTCAAGTGAGAATAATTGAAAAATATAATCTGATTTGTTAGTATAATTGATAGTAGGATAACATTGAATCACTTTTATAAATGTTAAGGATACAAATAGGACGATTTAAACGTTAGGGACGCAAATAAGACTTACCCCAAACGTTTGGGACAAAAACGATACTTTACTCTTAAATATAAAACAACGATGCTTTGACACTGTAATTTACATCTTTAACCTTGGCGCCATATTTAATAACCACCAAACAATCATTTCAATGTTTCAATCATTATTATAAACATCTTTCTCCTTAGTTGGATTGTCATTTTCGATGGCCAGATGATGCCATTAGTACACCAACAGCTACAATAAACATAAGTAACATGCTGCAAAGCAATGCATATGTTCTTCTTGATGATTTTCGATACTCTCCGAACAAAACTACACCCCAAAAGGTACTAACAAGTGGAAGTGCCTGTATCATCATCAACATATAATAATGCATCTTCAGTTAAAATGATTTATACGTGTATAACTGATAAGATACTGATTCAAATACGTATATTAATTAGTTACTTCATTAAGTTGTGTAATTGTGTTGTCTCTACTATTTTGGTTACAATTATCTTCTATGATGTATTAGGTTTATCTAAAATGTTCCACTAATAACTTGAGACATTTAATGTTCCATTTTTATCCCAATGAAAAATAATTGTGGGGCATAAAATTACTAGAGTTCAAATATGATATGGCAATGCAAATAAAATCTTAAATAATAATTAAACACTTAACTCTTTTTCAAAAATTCGACAAATAAATCTAAAATAAGAATACACATTGTTTCATATATTTTAATGTAAAATTTAGATTAATATTAAATTGAGGTATTTCCTTTTCAAATTTTATTCTTGTATATTAATTATAAATCAGTTATTATTTAATATAATTATTTTTTGAAAAATTATTTATAATTTTAACACCAACACCATAATAATTAATGACTTATTTTTAACGTATATTTTAATTATTATTCTATTTATATTTGAAATATAATTCAACTATTATTTAATAAATTTTTTATTTAAATTAACTAATATATATATATATATTAATACTTATTCATGATGATAAGATGTTTAATTTAATTATTTATTTGTTATATCTTTTTTTAACTAAATCTTAGATTTACCATCTAATAATTTTAATAGGCTACATTAAAAAAAAAACTAATATTTAGTTTTTTTTTATTTAAACAATTTTATATCACCAATAAAATTTATCATTTTTAACCCACACTTGACTAAAAAAAATACTAAATTTTTAAATACTAAACTCTAGACTCTAAACTTTAATAATAATATATAACAATAAAGTGTTTATCTAAAATCTAAAAACTTTTGTTGGCAATTTTTTACTTGAGTATAAAAAGGTATAAGAAATTTACCTGAACAGCATCTGCAGCTGCATATCCTGCAGCTTGACCTCCCATAAACTGAAGTCCATTTCCAAATCCACAAAGTAGGCCAGCTAAAAGTGCCCAACCTCTTCCATCCCAGTCTCTCAAATATGCCTTAAGCGACGACTTTGGTAAGTTTAGGACAGGGTGGTAAAGGAAGGTAAGATTTAGAATTATGGCCAGAACAAAACAAGATGCAGAGAAGTAAAAGAATGCCGTATAAACTGTCAAATGGGGAACCCCTTTCTTTAAGGTATGCCACTGGTCATTTGTCGCCAAGTTGAATGCCGGCGAGAACAGCGAGAAGCAAACACCGGCAAAGAAAGTTATTGCTAACCCAACAAAAGTGCTCTTTCCAAACACCTGCAAACATGTGCAAGGAATAATACAAATATTAAGAATCTACCTGTTTTCACATATGCTTGCTTCGGTAATACTAAAGAGATAATGATTAAAGTTACTTTATTTAAATGAATATCTATAATTTTATATAAATAATATTTAAAATTATATATTGGTTACATTTAAGATTATACAAATGCTAGTGGTAATTCATAAATACTAAATCAAATAATTTTAGATTTTTAGGATTATTTTTTAATTGCCAAACGTTATTGTTCTTGTATTAGACCTCTCGTGAGGAGTTAGTTAAGAGCTCACTTTCTTTCCCGCCACTTCCACGGATGCTACAATATAACGGAGAAGATCTCTGAAAATTGAATTGCATAATTCAATGATTTAACACAACCATTTTCCTTTCGAACTTGCCTATAGTAAGAGGATATATTTGGAAAGAGAAAAAAAAAGTAGAAAAGAAAATGAAAAACAAGTTCTCACCTTAATGGATCTTCTTTCCTCGAGTTCAATAAGAAAAGCTGCAGTTCCTGCCTTGGCTTTGTTGGCAGGAATAGTTCCATTCTCTGAATCCTTTAAATCTACTATATGTATAATGAATGAAAAATCATTTTATCCGATTAAAAGTCTCAAACACTAGGGGAAAAAAATAAATCCTATAGTTACCTCTTGTTTCTTTCGCGGTGGGTAAACTATGGCCCCTGAAAAATAAAATGTTGATAATATCAGCAATACGTTACTCTGAAACCAAGAAACATGTATGCAGAGAAATCAACCATCAAATTAATCACCATTATAAAATAGATATTAAAATACAAAATATAAATTAAACATGATTTAAACAATATATATTTTTTGTGATAAATACATAATAACTGATTCAATGGCTAATTTTTTTGTGTGCACAAAGTATATTGAAATTAAAATATTCAAAAAGCTAATTTAAAGAGTGTTTTATTATTATTATTATTATTATTATTATTATTATTATTATTATTGGAAGAATTGGATAATTAGATAGAAGTTTAAGAATATCAATAAGTTATCAACAAACACGAACACACATACAGAGGTGCATCTTTGTAATGACTTGAAAAACTGTCTAGCTTGGTCTTATTATCAGCAGTATTTGATGAATGTACTGCGGAACCTAAACAAACTGCAATCAGGAAGCAACCAACTCCTGGAAAAAGAATCTCTGCTCTGTTGATTTTGTTATCCAAGAAGTAATTCAAGGTTGTCCCTATAACACCACCATGTTTTAAATAAAAGGTTGGTTAAACTCAAGTACGAGTAATTCCACTAAAGATAATATTAAACATACATAATACATTTAGATTTGTAACAATGTTATTCAGTGCATTCTAAAATAAACTATAATAGATAATTGGAAACTGCATCTGTGTGTTACCTATAACAACAGTTAGGCTTGATGTGATTACTTCTACAACTGATAGACCGACGAAAGCCCAAGCGTACTGCGTTGACAGGTTTCCGACGCTAAGGACCACCCCGCCGGCCATGGCAAACAGAACAGAAGGCCAGTTATCCTTTCATCGAAAACCAGTTTGAGATAATATTAGTTCAAGCTAGGAAGAAAATGTTGCTATCTAAGCATGTAATACAAAGTTTTTGACAAATTAAGAAAATTTTCAGTTAATCCATTTTCATTATTATGAGTTTCGTCCAAATGATTGGAGTAATACATGAAAACAATATTATATCAGTCAATTTCGATTGCCATAATAATAAGTTGGAAAAGTAGAGGGAGGTTGACAATGGGAACAATGAAATAAAAAAGGAAAACAGAATAAATTTTTTTATTAAATAATTATTAATTATTTTAAATTTTGAAATTTAAAAAAATAAAGATTTTAAATTAAACCAAATCAGTTACATCCATTATCACGCTAATCTCCTTCATCTATTCGCAAACTTCGGTTTATAGAATAATCCAACCACTGCTTCACTTTTCCCAGCCCTCAGCCGACGCCGTCCAACCTCTCCACAAACATCTAATCACGTCACACAAGCCCTGAACAACCTCCTTCGCGCTACTCTACTGCCACCGCCCATGCAGCTTCCCCCGCAGCCTATTGCTGTCCAGTCGCCAACCAAACAAACACACTGAAACGATCATTAAATTATTGAAAGTAAAACAACCATCGGCATACGTGGTAAAATAATCATCCATCTTATAAAAAATAAAAATCGAACATCCATAGTCATTAGGTAAAATAATCATCCAGCTGAAGTGAAAATCGAACATCCAAAGCCCGTCAAACATCCGTGTCAATTAACAAAAATGGCTGGACAGACCAAACCCAAATTCAAAAAATATATAAACCAACATGGTAACAAAATAGGAAATCAGCAACAAATAGGGGTTCTTATCTTCCACCGCAAGGATGCAGGATGAGGGCAGCATTCAACGTTGTCGTCGGTGCATTCAATTGCAACACCGCGTGCGGAAGCTGGGCGGTGCGGCAATGGCGAGCGAGAGGTCTTCCGTTACGAGCGGTGTTCGACGGTGGTGTGAGGGAAGGATGCGGGATGAGGGCAACAGCGCATGAGCAGCGTGAGGGGACGCACGTGAAGCTTGCAATTGGAGGTACGGTGCGAGTTTGTCTGCACGTAGGGTAGGTACGGGTTCAGGGTATATTCTACCCTATCCTATCCGCACCCCTATATATAATATATATATAAATTATGTATATAGGGAAGAAAGTGAGTATTGAACCTGTACCTCACCGATATCCTCGGCTAACAAACACACACCTGAAAACAAGTCAACCTCATCATGCGCACCAAGAATCTCGCACTTAACCGAACACGTTGATTCTCAATAACAAACCCAAAAAGTCGGGCCGTTACTTAAACGTCCACTGCTACTCAATCTATTTAAACAGACGAGATAACCTCGTCTAGGGGAGGCCACATCACATACATACTCGCTAAGAAAGCAATACACCACCACAAAATCCTGCTTATCTCTCATTTTTACTCTCTCTTGTTAGTGTTTACGTTATTGAGTGCTAACTTGGGCGTCGGAGTCCTTTTTGCAGGTTCCACGCCGAGGTTTCCAAGTCCCGAAGAGAATACTTCCGAATCACAAGTGGAGCTAGTAGCCGACCTCACCTCGGAAGCTTCTTCTCGCACGGAACAGAACCCACAATCTTCCTCTTATAAAAACTTGAAATAACCACTAAACTAGTTGATAATCATATTATTTGTAATTTTATGTTAGATTTCTTTAAGATTTTATTGTTTTTAATTTTAATTTGAACTTAATTTTTTATTTTTATTTTATTAATATGTATGAAATTTGGAATGGTTGAATTTTATATTTGTTTAAAATTTTTTATTGTTTTGTGAATAGGGTTAGGGTTGAGAAATTCTCAACCCGCGAATAGAATAGAGTCGAATTTTAAAAAAACTTTCAACCCGCAGATAGGATTAAGATAGATTCTGAATCTTACCCTACCCTATCCATTGCCAATTCTACAGCCAGATGCTCAACTTGCAGCAGACTTGCCAGAGGTTGAGTTTCAGCGCCGGCGGTATGGTTCCGGAGTGTGGCTACATCTCAGGGGTCAAAAGGGGATAGGAATAAGATGGTTAAAATTAGGATAGTAAAAATTAGGATTTAAGGAATAATTTCGGATAAAATATTTTTATTTTATTGAACCAATTTTAAAATTTATTATTCGTATTGTTCATAAAAATCATTGTCCATTTAACAAAATCATAATAAGTTATCAATAAATTGAGTATGATTATGAAGCTCAATAAATTATCAAATAAATCCATCATAATAATTTCGAATATTTTGGTTTACATGGGAAATATTCATCTCAGTTGTAATTAAATAAATAAACGCTTGCGACGATATTTTCATAGATGTATAGTCAATAGGAAAAGTCAAGAATGGGACCCAACTCATATGGCAATGTGTAATAACAGTCAATTAAATCTAAATGAACCAACTTCTCTTGATAATATATAGATTTTTCATTTTATTAATCTTTTCTTATATTTTAAATCCACTCATTTAATCTCACATTTTATCTAATAACAGAGAAAATAAATTAACTTGCAGTACTTGAAAAAACGACATTAAATATACAAAATGCATTTATAAAACATGAGGAACTATCAACTATGAATAGAAATGAAAAGGAGTTTATAACCACAGTGATTTATATAATACGAATAGTTGACCATGATTGTAGCCGCTATTATGTGCCGTAAACTATAAAACGTCTTCGGAAGTTTTCGTCTGGTTCGGTATTGCCGTATTGGTACACCCCCTATACACGGTATGCCTAGGGGTGTGAAAAAAAAGTTTCAAATTTTAGATTTTAAATTAAAAGTCTGTTCGAAAAATTTTAAAAAGTAATTTTTTAAAATTTTTTATTTATAAAAAATAATAATATTAATGTCTAGTATAATTTTTAAAATTAAATTATAAATTTTTAAAAAATTATTTAAAAATTTATAAAAAAATTAAAAAATGACTTTTCTTATAATACAAAATTTTTTTTATCACATTTCTTTTAAATAAATACTTTTAGAATTAAAAATTTAAATATAAAATAATTTATTTATAAATTATTTTTAATATAATTATTTATTAGTTAAACTATTTTTTTATAAAGAATTTAATTAACCTATTTATCCGAATTAGACCTAAATCCAAACTAAATTATTAAAAAAATTAAATTTAAATAAAAAATTTAAATCAAATTAAATTAATTTTATAGTTTGATTTTTTAATCCAAACTATTTAAACAATTTGAATTTGGATTCAGATCTAGATCTAGATCGAAATTAAAATCTAAATTTCAAAGAAAAAAGACTCTAAATTTGATTCGGTGAACCACGTAACCAGTTTACAGTTTACACTTCACATGCACAAATCCAGTCCTCTTCTCCTTCGACTAATTTTAAACTAAATCCCGTACGTGTATAGAGAAAGGTTCATTTTCCTGATTTATTGAATGGATGAGTTCAAGAAATATTTATATATATAAGCTATTGAAAATTAGGGAAAAAGGAATTAATTAATAATTCATATACTCAACCTGGTCAAACTTTTACTTATTGTGCGTCACTTTCCTCCGACTTTTATTAAGACAGATTCACGGAATTCGGGAAATTTGTATTCTTGCAATCTCTCGTGATATAATATTATTGATGATCTAATGAAAATAAACAAATAAATAAATAAATAATACTATTGATGATCAATCTATAAAAATTAGTTTACACACTTTTTTTTTCTCTTATTCTCTTTCATTTTTCCTATTTTTTTTTTAGATAATAGTCTATTTAATTCTTTCCTTTTTTTTGAGATAATAGTCTATTTAATTTTCAAAATCATATGTTAAGTCCCAATTTAATTCTTAAAATTTTTATTGTCTATATATAGTTTTCACATTATATATATAAACATGGCTGATGTTGGTAAGTGATATACATAGATATTGCTAAAACAAATAATGAGTATTACTTCTTCTTTGTTTTTTCGTATTATTTCTCCCTAAAAAAATGTTAATAAAATGGATAAACTCACGATATGCACTGTTCTGATCTATGCCGTTTTTCAAATCCTATAACCCCATTAACAAATTAAACCTAACGAACTCAACTAAAAAAAAATTATATCAACTAACTTTTAAAAAGATTTCTTATCTTAACTCTTAAATTTTAAATTTTAAGAAAAATAAGAATTAAAAAACAATTTTATAATAAAAAATATGCTAAAGAATGCATTTTAACGAAGAATTAAGAACTTTTTTTCAATAAAAGAATTATGTAAAATGCACGCTCTTTAAAAAAAAGAAATTCTTGAAAAAATATATACACAAACCTGAGAAAGCTGAGATAAGAAGTTAGGTTCATTGGGTTTGCTGGGTCCAATCTCACCAAAAGTGAAAGCAATGATAACAGCAGCCAAGAGATTGGTGAAGGTGTAATCAAGATAGGTGTGCTGAGGAAGTCGGCCTCTTCTTTCCAAAAGTGTCATGACAGCTGGCCATGTCCCCAAGAACAACAGCGACACAAGCATGCACACTATGGCTCCTCCCTTGCTCTCCACCAGATACATTTTTCAACTTTCAAGTTTATTATGATGATGCTGTGCGATTAGAGAAACTGAAAGAGTATATACGGTATATACCAGTTTGAAGAAATCCGCATATGAGCAACATGTTCGTTGGATTTGTTATTTATTTTTGTTTTGCGGTCCAAAGTACTGGTAGAGCCCATAAGTCAATTCTAAGAGTAGTGCGCAGATAGGAATGCGACCAGGTCAATACAAATATATCATGTATTTTTTGTTAGTTTAAAATAAAAGTACTTTTTAGTTTTTTCTATTAAAAATACTTTTTAAATCAAATGTGTCCAAATTGTTAAAAATAAATTTCATGGTTAGAATTTAAGAATCGATAGAAACCACTATTTAAAGAATTGTCTATATTTAATTTTATTTTAAAGTATTTATTATTTAGGATGTGTTAAAATTTAGATATTAAATAAAGAAATATAAATATATATGTAATCATTTTATAAAGTACACGCAATAAATATATTCAATACATTTCTTTTGATTTTATATATTTTTCGTGAGCATGTGTGCCTTATTCTTTTATTTTTCAATACAAATATGCTTAAAGTTTTATAAAAATGTAACTTTTTTATGATTAAAAAATAGTTCTTTTTTTTTCTTATAAAATGAATGACCAACCAAACACACTTAAATGTTTCTGTCGATATTTGATTTATTAAAATTGACAAAATAGCCATCGATTTAATTATTAAAATACCAATAAGTTCATTGTCTATATTTTGTTTTTTTTTTGTCTATTTTAAATTTAACAAGCGACAACATTACTGTCGATTTTAATAACCATATTTTTTAATTACTTTTTCTATTTGAAAAATAGTAGACAATTAATGTAAATAAACTTTTAAATATAGAAATAAAATTTATATAAAATATTAGATAATAAGACAAATAAACTTTTAAATATAAAAATAATATTTATATTAAATATTAGATAATGAGTTTACAAACTTATCAAAATAATAAATAATCATGTAACATAAAGATTCAAGACAAGAAAAATAACTAAACACAGACTTATATTCGTTTAAATTACAATTCACTAATAATATAAAATATTCAAAGCAAAGTAAATAACCCTACTCATACTCGTTTAAATAATCATCTGAGTCATCAAGATCGTCAGAATCATCCTCCCTTTGAGAACTCTGTAGATGTCCTGGTGGATGCAGAATAGGTGGCAGTTTTCTACATGGAAGTGTGCTTTTCTGGGAGCATGGAAAAGTAAAAGGAGGAGGTGGGGGGACACTGATCCAGAACTATTAGGACCCTGGGCCCTCACATACTCAAACAAGCTGCTGAGTTGATGACTAAATTGATCCATTTGTGAGTTACTGGTGTTGAGATCTTCACGCAAAGATTCAACAGTATGTTGCCACTATCTTTTCTTCCTTTGGTAGTGGTCTTCAAGCTCTCTATATTTAGCGGCACGTTGTTTATCTTTCCTATTAAGTATTGCGATTCGTTCTCTAATATTCAAAACATCAGTGCTGGTGGTTGTGGTTGGCCCATCAACTCGAGGTCGCACCATAGAACAGTCCATTACCTCACCCATGCCATATATCTTACCTCTTCGTTTTCCATCCACTGTCTCAATCCATATGCTTTTCTCAGAGACAGATGATGGATCAGTTACACTAACCTCTATAGCAGCCTACTGCTCTTGCTCAACCTGAAATATGCGCTCTTAAAATATATCCTACAATGAGAAAAAATTATTCATAAACTACTATAAGTATCAATAATGCAAAAGTTAAGGGGATATGTGAAAAAAAATAAGTCCAACATTACAAAGAAGAAAAGTACCAAGTTATTTCTTTTCACACATTCGAATTTAAAAAAAAAAAACAATTACAATGAATAAAGGTAAGTTACCTTTGTCATTCGGGAGTGTTCATCAACTCATTGAGTTATATCTTCTTTGCGAGTATGAGTGTGCTAAAAAAACTCATCCATATGGGATGGTCTTCCAAGAGAAAGATTCTACATAATGTAACCAAATTATCAATCAATATATTTATATATAACTATATTTTGAGAGTCTTAAGAAGGAAAGAAACAATTCTACAACTGTTTTAACTATGACCCCAAATATTGATAATAAATGTTCCCTCTTATCTGCCCTATGGCTTGGTTCAAAAACATTAATCCATCAATATCCATATTACTCCAAGCAATTGAAAAGTTAAACTTATATAGTTTTACAACAAAATTAAAGCAATTGATAAATGTATTGAACTAAGTCAAGCATGTTGGATCCTTACAAAAACATTACATAAAAACGTCTGAAGAAACAAAATGAGTTAAACGGAGTAAGTAAATAACAGTACTTGAAACTTGACAACTATTGCAATGTAACTAAGTGACAAATAAGGAGGATTACAATGGCAACAAAGTCACTCAAGAAAATTGCAGATGCTTACAAGTTAACCTTTTCTCTTCCTTTCTCCTTTTTCACGTAGAAATTTACAATTGAAAGCAATGATGATTATGGAAGAGACCAGCAAATACTAATCCTATGTTTTTTAAAAAAATTAAAAAATAAGAAAATTTCTCTTTCTAATTATAAATTTTTTTCCTAAACTACCTAATCAACAAGTAAACCAGGTTTGGTAACATTCACTATAACAAATTTACACATGATACAAATCTTAATGTAAGATTCAAGTAACATTGATCGCATGAAGTTATGCACACAGTTGAATAACCAAAATACTAATTTACTGATTACTAGTAATTAGCAATAACTTAAAAGCAGGTTCCAACAGCAAAAGTTACAGATATCAGTTTATTAGCTAGAAATCTAAACAGACACTAGAAACTGCTGAGAATTTGGGTTCGAAGAAAAAATAAGAACTTAGATCAATTTCACTAAGCATGCCACTTTGCTTCCTCACCTTTTCCACTACAATGCTAAAAAATTAACAGAGGTACCTCACTTCTGGAAATAACTTAAACAATGCATAAAGTAAAAACGAGGGTTTTATAAACAACTTACCAAGCGTAACCTCGCTTCTGGAAAGGTGGTGCCTCCTGTAGTGTGAAGAGAGGTACCTCAAGTCAATTTTCTAGCAGCTGTATTTTTCGCCTGTAATTGTCTATAGGCATCAGTGTCCTAACGTCTTATCAATTCACCAAGAACTTCTGGTGGGATCCAATATGGACGGGCACCTTTTTTGCAAATGGCATGGAACATACCTCGTAGGCGCTTGGCAACCCTAAACCTCCAAACTTGATAGATTTTATCCTCTTCCATTTCAAGAATGTTAAAGTATTTCTATTTTAAAAAAAAATAACATTTTGTTAAAAGAAGGAAGTTGGCATGCATGGCAAAAGCAAACAATTTTCAAATGCTATAAGGCTATAACCATTATTCACATAATTTCATTCTTAATTCAAAAATTAAAGCTGTAGAACGTGGCATCATACTCTTCCAGCTTCATCTGCAATACATAAAGTAGCTCTAACAAACCTATATATACATATTTGCATGGTTTGATACAAAATTAAAAGATCATTTGCTTCCCTTAGAGGCTGCATGCAAAGGTATCAAATTTCACCTTGCTTCTCACTATGTCCTGTTCAGCTTTATCAATATACTCTCATTTTCACTTCATCATCATCATCAATTCATTCAGATTTTAGAACCAAACCTAGTGTGCAAGTTTTTGTAAACAAGGTATGTAGTTTCATTCAAAAGCGCAGTGTTTAGTTTCAAACTGCATGTAAACTGTTTGTGATAATGCCACTGAGATTATTATTATTCATCATTTTATCTTACTTAATTTGAGACTAACAATAGAATGTTCAAAAGGGGAATTTAAAGGGTTAATTTAGAAATAATGACAAGCATGTGACAGCAGTTGCAGCTGTTGCATTTTCCATTCATTCAATATAACATTGTAAAATACGTAAAACAAGGTAGATAAAATTTATCTTTCAATCTGTCCTCCATATTTTTTGAGTATCATCATTTACATCATCAAAACTCAGCCATGGTTTGTTTTAGTTTTCCTTAAAAACCTAAGAAATGCGCTTCAAGCAAGGCTTAGGTGGATGCCAACTACATCAAAAACAAAAAAAAATGATGACATATTACTTGGTAAAAATGAGACATGCTATTCATAAAATTTAAAGCAAATAACAAACCATTTGGCACCATCATATCTAAACTTGGGAGCACTTGTGGTGGAGTGACTAGTGGCAGTGGATATTCCTTGACCCCTGACCCTGAGTATCTTGGGTACCAGTAGGTGTGGTTTGTCTTTTTTCACAAGATCCTACTTGACTGGGAGCTACAATAGCTGGATCACTCTACACACCATGTGAGGCAGTGTTGGAAGGTTCATTGGCTTATTGAGTGCATGATCTTGGCGCATCCGGAGTAGGCATCATGTTTATCTGAAGCTCTTGACATGAGGGGGTAGTAGTAGCAATAGGTAGCGGTCTCCCATTTGTCGGAGTAGTTGTACCTGATGATGACCTAACAAGAGTGTATGGATCCGCATGCAAGCCAAGGGGTGACCGGTAGAAAGCCTAGGCCTCCCCTTTTGGCCTCAACCACGGCCACGGCCACAGCCCGACCTTCGTCTCTACCAACCATATCCGGTACACATTGAAATAAGCAAGTTATTATCCAAAATATAACCGATACAAGAAATTACAAAATTAGTAAACATTCACTTGACTTAGTACATTAAAACTTAAGCTTTTTGGTTTCTCAATATAAACCTTACATTTTTTAACCCTTAATCAATGCCCTTAATTAGATAAAATCTTATATTGTTAACATTTTTCCAAAGCTTATCATCATTGTCATCTTTATTTCTTTTCTTTTTTGGCAGAACTGCATCAGCGAGCAATCTTTCATCTTGCTTGGTAACTGTAGCTCTCGAAGAAAATCTATCTAAAAAAAACACAATGAAGCTATCATTTTTAGCCTTATGCATTTAGATCCAATGATTGCACCAAATAAATGTGGCTCAGTCATATATTAGGTTCAAGTATATACAGAGAATATTCAATCAATATTTAATCCTACATGCTCTAAGGATTAGAAAGCCCAAAAACAAATGTAAATAACAGAAATGTTGTTGCAGAGAGATGGTGTGTATAAGCCAAGAACTATTGTGCTGAATATTGATTACTTTATATGTACACATTACAGGGCTTGTAATAAAGATTACATATATATATATATATATATATATATATATATATATCAAATTGCTACATTGTTGCACCAGATATAAGTTTCTTTCTCTATTGGGAATATGATGCAAACTTAAATATTAGACTTTGAATTCATGGTTCATTCTTCGAATCCAAAGCAAGCTCAAACGATAGAGACTCCAAATCACATAATAAGTTCTAATCTAGCATAAACTTAAAAATTAGACTTTGGAGAAGGACACAGCCAATAACTTAAAATTTTTCTTATTTAGCAGTGACAAAATTTAAGATAATTTCTGATTTTGTCCAAAACAAAGTTTTTTTATATTGAATTATGTAGATAAAATAATAAACCAATAGCTTAACTGATTCAGATACATAATAAATTATGTAGGAAAAAAAAATAAATTATGCAGACTGACCAAAAACAAAAATAATGAGTTATACAGGGTTTTCAATTATTTGTATGCGACATAAAAATTTATCAGACATTGGATGCCATAGAAAAATAAAAATTTATTAGGAGCTAATATATTTAGTATCGTAAAATTTACTACATAAAATACATTCAAAGTAGTTCGATTCTCACAAAGAAATTTCTGCATTGGTCCCAGGAAATACCCTTGTCCTATTTTTCAATTCCACCTAAATGATGTTATAACAATTATGAATGTTCACATGCCTATTTAAGTTAATATTTGGACAAAGTATATATACATATTTTTTAACTTTCATGTCTCGAACACAAATAATAAATGTATGCTCTCACACAAATTATAATTTGTGTCAGTGTGCAATTTGTTTAGATGCACTACTTGTTCTGTGCATGTGGTACTAGATCTTATCTAGATTTCTATCTTCATGCTGCTCAGTTTGCTACCAATTGTATTTGTAGGTCTAGTTGCCAATGTTATCCACAGTTAATTACCAAAAGAATACAAGTTAGGAAGAGGAGAAGCTATAATTACTCAACATAAAGAAATAAAAATTGTTTATCCAACACAAATTTAAAAGGCTTACCTACTAGAATAATTTCTAAAAGAGCTTCCAAAAGCTACACAGAATCAAGTGTTCTAATGTGTGCACATTATGACAAAAGTGAACGAGGAATTCTGCTAGATTAAGGTATTAACTACTCACTATTAGTATCTTCAAGTTCATTATTAGGTATGTGCAGTAACATCAAAACAGAAAAGAAACTTATATAAGGATTATCTATATCTCATCCTATTACTTTTGCATCAGTTCTGTACTAAGGTTCAGCAGAACAAATCAGAGCTAATCTCTATCCATGAACTAAGAAAAAAACACAAGATCACCGTTCACCACAAAAACAACATAAAATGAAGAACGAAGCTAAACTTCTCTACTCAAATTTTAGAAATATGTGTGTCTATGTATGCTTGCTACTCCTCATTTAGAGAATCAAAAGAGAAAAATATCATCACCTACCCGATTTACCAATTGATTCAGGTTCTACAATTCAAAACACCATAGCCATTGGAATTTGACAAGTGGAACATATCAACACAAAAAGATTATCCAGGACAAAACCTCTTGATTCATTACAATAAATTATGAAACTATGAATTTCATTCCTTATACTAAGAAATAGTAACCCATGATAGTTGAAGTTGACTTTGAAAAAGGTTCAATAATAGAAAAAGATACTTGGTTCTTGTGAGCTCGATTGAGAAAGAGCAGAGAGGACCAAAGTAGGAGGAGTGACGACGACAATAGAGAGAAGGAGCAACGACGACACGATAGTAATGGAACAACGGTGGCACGAGCAAAAGGAGCGATAGTGGTGCGAACGTGGGGAGTGACAGCGGCACGATAGTAACAGAGCGCGACGGCTGCACGAGCAAGAGGAGCGACGATGGTAACAAAGAATGATGGTTGAAAATGGTGTGAATTTGGGGGTTAGCCATGAAATGGGGAATTTTGGGGAAGTGGACGTAGGAGTTAGTGATGAAAATGGTGTGAATTTGGGGGGTTAGTGATAAAATGGTGTTTCTGAACTTTGGAGCGGGAAGTGAACGCGGGGCTTTGTTTTTAGTAATAAAAATCGATGGCAAATTCGTCGATTTTAATTTTAAAAAGAGTAACACCCTAAGCGTCTATTTAATACATTAAATCGAGACCATTCATTTGATTTTAGAAAGCAATCTAGACTGTTCAAAATTATTGACGGTAAACTTTGTTGATAATTTTAAATAATAAAATAAAAGACATGTTCGTCGATATTAAAATAAAGGGTAAAGTATATTTTTTGTCCTTGAAGTTTGACAAAAATTTTAAAAATACCCCTAAGTTTTATTTTATTTCAATTTTGTCCTAAAAGTTTTCGATTTGCATCAAATATACCCTTGACGGCTAATTTTTCAAAAAATTTAAGACCAATTCAATAACAATTTTATAAGAACAACCCTTAACATAAGCAAATCAAGCATAATTTTCATACATTATTGTTAGATTGGTCTTAAATTTTTTGAAAATTTACCCGTCAAGGGTATATTTGATGCAAATCGAAAACTTTTGGGACAAAATTGAAACAAAATAAAACTTAGGGGTATTTTTAAAACTTTTACCAAACTTCAGGACAAAAAGTATACTTTACCCTAAAATAAAAGTATTTCCAACTCCTGCTTCGTCGACAATGTGATAATAATAGAAAAAGAGTTGATGTAAAAAAATTGACGACCAGATTATGAGTTTTATTGTTTAATTTTAATTATCTTTTTTTCTAAAATATCGATAGCTCGTTGATTTTTTCCATCGAAAAATATGCTTCCTTGTCTTGGCCATATGGGTGTGTGGCATTCCCTGTCCTGACGTGTTGCATGCTAGCTTCTCTTCTTCCTGAAAGGTACTGTTTTTTATTAGCTCTCTTTGATCATGTTTTACTTTTCTTTTATTATTATTCTCCTATAATTATCAAGAAATCAAAACACTCAAAATACTAATTGGATATCGTCTAAAGACACATAATTTTCAAACAACAATCATCAGTTCTCTCTGAAAAATACCCAAAAAAATTATTTAATATGTTCATGCATCATCCGGCAGCAAAAAATGGACACCGAAGCTCGAGATGGACATGGACATGGAAAAGGAACGATGTCGGTGAAAATACGGGACAGAGTTTCAATAAGAATACAAGAGCCACATGAGAGAAGATGCAACAATTCAGCTCTTGATCGGCATCGTAGCGGGAAGGTTATGGTTGGAAACAGACCGGCCAAGGGATGCATCAATGGCACAAAAATCTCATGATTTCATGCTTTATCAGCAGCCATGGAGTGGACGATAAAGCTAGAATAGATTCTGGATTGGGGAATGGGCCTCTGATGTGGAGGGTAGTGTTGTCGGGTCGGGTCGGATCTGTTAGTGGATCTTGACCCATGACCAAACAACAAAAATGCAATAATTCCTATTGTAAAAAAAAGTTGGAATCTACTTTTCAAGATTCCAGCTTACAAAATCAAACAGTATCTCTCCGAGTCACTTCTACGTTGACTGACTCCCTTGTGTTGTCTACTTGCCTTTATTCATAGGGCGGAGCACCTTCCCATTCTCACATTCTTCTTATTCTTCCAACTTCTTCGAACATTCAGTGACAGAGTCATCACTTTTATTTGGTACTAAAGCCTTTCTTTGTCTGTGTTCAACGAAAGTTACCTGGGGGAACTAGTTTTAGGGAGAGGGACAGAGACTTACTTTCATAGGGCCGGGAATGTTTTTTCCTCGAACTGGCTAAACTCTGACGCTCAAGTTAGTCGCAATACAAGAGGTATAAGAATTAGAATTAAATAGCATACCTCGGCTGTGTGCTTAAGCCTTGTCTTTAGTGATCGGTAGAAATTCGAGTGGATCCGGGTTACTGGGGATTTCGGCCGCATAGCTTTCCTGATGGGAGTATGGGACAGAGTGGACCAATTCTGGGACTGGGCCGTAACATTCTATAAAATAGTTTTTTAAATAGTTTTTGAATTTTTTGTTGTTGGTTACTTGTTTATGATGATAACAGGTGCGTGGCCCTTCGCCTTCTTCATATGTTGTAATGTACACTCTTGATTTGTCTTTGTGGCCCTACTATAGGGTCTATGGAGTGCTAGATTCTTTACATAATAATCATCTTGTATGACTGTGTAACTCTTTGAAATTTGTTGCTATAAAATATACACTTCATTTATTTCCTTTTCTTTATGTTGCTTCTAATCTATAGACTATGGATTCCAAGGTATCAGGGATTATTCTTTTTCAATTCTCTCTGCGTGTTTATGTGCATATGCTTCACTTTGATGCTGAAAATTAAAACTTAATCTTGATTTTTACTGTGTTATATGAGAGTAACCTTTTAATCGATTACCGATTAATATCGTTTACCTAACTGACTCACTTATATCTTTAATACTAGTAAAATTATATTATTTTATCATTTTTCTATTCTTTTGAAGTATTAATTGAATTTTGCTCCGTTTTTTTAGGATTTCTATGCTATATCCTTGTGGATTACCTTAAATTCTGAAAGCAATTTTTGTACCGGTTTGGAAATGTACTTGTTGGAAAGCAAGGCTGGTGCCATAGTTTGCATGCTTTTGGCCCTTTTCTTCTTGGGGACATGGCCTGCTATCTTGACTTTGTTAGAGAGGCGAGGGCGTCTTCCTCAGCATACTTATCTTGATTACTCGCTCACCAATTTCTTTGCTGCTCTTTTCATTGCATTCACAGTTGGTGAGATAGGCAAGAGCACACCAAGTGAGCCAAATTTTTTAGCTCAACTTGCTCAGGTGAGTAGTCATCGCCATTCTGCTGGTGTTACCTTAGTACATTATCATCATTGAATTTATAAGTAAATAAAAAAAATGGAGTGGCTATCATTGAGATCTTCTGTGTTTAAGTGATATTGCACATATCACTACTATTTGTAAAAAGTATGTGACACATGATACTTCATACTTTATCAAAGCATATAACGGTCATTGTAATCCTAAACAGTGATATTTGAGAAAGTATGCTTTAGGAAAGATGGAAAGACTATTAATTGTGTTCAAGAATTATATCCTATGATAATGATCTATGAGTTTTGAGCATGAGTAGCAGAAACCTAGAATTATTAGTGGATTGATATATTTGAGGATGAAATGTCATCAGCGTGCTTGTTTAGTGTGAAATGACTGTCAGGTTATGAAATGAAATTGCACGATTACACATTCGATGGTTCAATCAAGTTTAAATAGCTGAGTCTCTTAGAAAATGGCTTTGTAAAATCTGCATCCTTGAATGTTCCAGATTTTCCAAAAGCTCTATGTTTTGGATCCCTGATAGTTACACACTAACAAAGCTCATATTCTAATTCTTCATATTTTAGTAATTCATACACATTAACCACATTCTTAGGTTCATTGTGTGTTATTGCTTACAATTGGTTCAATAATTTGCTTATGTGCAGGATAATTGGCCCTCTGTTCTGTTTGCAATGGGGGGTGGTGTGGTCCTAAGCCTTGGGAATCTGGCCTCGCAATATGCTTTTGCTTTTGTTGGGTTGTCAGTTACTGAAGTCATCACTGCAAGCATAACTGTTGTTATAGGTATAAATTAACTGATCACACAAAAATTATAACATATTCAGAATAATGTAGCTGAACATATTGTGTCAGGATGAGTGTGCTTATGCTACAATCTTATCTTACTTGCAATAATTGTTACTTTGTTAGCTTGCTTTCTCACTGAATTTTTGTTGCACTATCTTGTTCCAACTCTGACAGGCACAAGCTTGAATTACTTTTTGGATGAAAAAATCAATAGAGCTGAGATTCTTTTTCCTGGAGTTGGTTGCTTTCTGATTGCAGTTTGTCTAGGTTTTGCTGTTTATTCTTCAAATACTGCTGATAATAAAGTCAAGCTCAGCAATTTATCAAGTGATTATAACGCTGGATCAGTGTATGTGTTGTTATTTACAATTAATTTGATACGTGAACGTGACTATTGATTATAGACGTTAGATAGTTGCTCCTTAATTGCATCTTGATTTTGACCTTGTACTTCATTTCACCCTTGTGCACCATTGCCTTAAGGAAATTATTATCAAAGCCTCTATTTTAGCTTCTCTTTGGAAACAAAATTACCAAATGACTATGCTTTGGGAACTTAGTAGTGATTATGTACAATAATCTAAATTTGTGAAAGTAATTGTTAGAGTGTATTAAAAACCTAGTCAACCAAATCAATTAATGTTACAAGCAGAAGCAGTAACTCCGCAAGTGAGGAGACTTTTTTTCTGCATTATTTTTCTTCTATGAATTGCATTTCTTAAAGACCATATTAAGTACAGTCTGCAGTTCACTGTTCCTAAGGATCATTTATTTCCATCTATCTTTGTTAATTTTAACATTCTACTTTTGGAAGCAGAAGCAATCCAGTTGGTTTGAATTTTAGTTTCTAAATGACTTGACTTTGACAAATTCCATGTTCATTGTTTGTACTTTTCAACATATTTTCTTTGCTAGTATTAGCATCCATTAGTTCTAGTTCTATTGTTTCAGTTCAGCCTTTCTTTTTCCATGTAATGATTAGCATAATGCGAATCTAATCAGCAAATTCTCTTCTTTTTCCAGGGACTCTTTCACAGAGGGAGGTAAGAAGCTCAGATAAGGTGTAATTTGCTATCTTCTTGGAGATTATTATATTTTTTATAAGATCCTAAACTTCTACCTATCCTACTGCTATTCTTACAGTAAAACCAATGGATCTTGAAAGCGGCGGTGACGAAAAAATTAAAGCAGGAAGTGCTGTTTTTCTTTTAGATCTTGAGAAAAGAAGAGCTATTAAGGCAGGTGACGATGACATCATTCATTAGCAGCATTTCACTAATCTACCATGTTTGACAGATTCACTTGAAAGAAATCAAACCATTAATTTGAATTCTTCTGCAGGTGTTTGGGAAGAACGCTTTCATTGGATTGGCTATAACTTTTTTTGCCGGAATATGCTTCTCTTTGTTCTCACCAGCATTCAACTTAGCAACAAATGATCAGTGGCATACACTAAAGGAAGGGGTTCCCCATTTGACTGTTTATACTGCCTTCTTCTATTTCTCAGTCTCATGTTTTGTTATTGCGATTATTCTCAATTTCATCTTCCTTTACCACCCTGTCTTAAACTTGCCCAAGTCATCATTGACGGCGTATTTGAGAGACTGGGATGGCAGAGGTTGGGCCTTGTTGGCTGGTCTCCTTTGTGGATTTGGTAATGGTCTCCAATTTATGGGAGGCCAAGCAGCAGGATATGCGGCAGCAGATGCTGTTCAGGTGAAGCATTTTTCCTTTCATAATAGCAATTAAGTCAATAACTGATCGTCTTAAGAATATGTTCTATTCACTAACAGCAAAATATAGTCTTTTTTGCTTTCAAGTTTCAACCAATAGAAACTCAAAAGTGAAGACTCATGTGCAGTTGTCTAGCTGAGAATCGTTAGTTGATTTTACATGTTTGACTATATTATCATCTAATAATTCTCAACTATTAACTTTACATGAAGACAATGCATGTGAGTTTCTACCAAATTCAAGATATTGTCAAACCATATTTACTTACATGCTAATTACCTACTTTTATGATTAAAAATGTTTTTCCAATACCAAAAGTTGGTATCCTCTTTGACACTTTCCAAATCCAAAGATGGAAAATTTTTTAAAAAAAGAATAGAGCTGATCCAATTTTTTTGGTTAGCAAATAAAATTGTTGTTACGCAAATCCCTATATTTCTATGGGTCGATAGTTTAAAGTTATTTCTCTTTGCATGTGATCATTGTAATATAAAGCATCCTTGTTAAAATATCTCAGAAAACCTTGAGATATTCAAAATGTTATAAACAACTTAGACACATTTTCCGCCTCTTTTTATCTGACTTACAGTATACAATAAATTGTTGAATCATTTTATCACTTTGATTCTTTGATCCTGTTGTTCAAACAGGCGCTTCCATTAGTAAGCACCTTTTGGGGCATTGTTCTATTCGGGGAATATCGGAAATCATCGCGGCGAACATACATGCTGCTCGGAAGCATGTTGTTCATGTTCATTGTGGCTGTTGCTGTCCTAATGGCTTCATCAGGGTGTAGGAAATACCAATGATCATTTTCTAGACAATGTATTCATATTAGTAAATAAGAGATTTAGTATTCTTATTGTTCATTGGTGTCAACTAGACAAAGCAAACTACTACAAAAAGGGGGATAGAAAAGCAGAAATTCAGTAGGTTGAAATGATTTCTTATTTCCATGTATATTTTGAACTTTCAAGCTGTATATGTTGCACATTATTTATCCAATGTTTCTGTATACCTCTGTTTTCTTCATTGTTATTTTATATATCAAGAAAAAAGAAAATGAAAAAATGCTTTCAAAACAATGAGACTTAGTCGCTTATGTTGGGCAAAAATATAGATCAACGGGGTTAGTATAGATGGCGTCTGGTGATAGTTGATAGATTTTTCATTTTTAGTTTTTTTTTACAAAATATTTAGAGAACTTTGATACAAGTCATATGCTTGGAATAATGACTCACCTCTATACTTTTTGAGCATTTCTTAACAAAACTTTGTCCCCTCAATATGTGATCCTTTCCTTTAACCCAAATTGTTTCATCGTTAGGCAATACACAGTTAAAATACAAAGTGTTTAGGCGGGTTACGTGACGGTTCAAAGAGTGTTTGTTTAAGTGAATATGGATTGGATACTCATTGGTCTGGTAGGATGATAAGGCTGGTTCCTTGATGGTACTTGCAAAGGCATTCCGATACCCAAGTCAGAGAGCTAGAGAGGTAGGGAAATAGATGTTACTGTAGAATGAATCATACCTGAAAGAGAAACTGAGCTCTCCTTTTATAAGTGGTGTAAACTATCTTATTTTTGTGGGAGGGGTCCTACTTCATATAATTTTGGAAAGTGGATAGGAATTAAAGATGGTCTTTGACTGTTATGATGGCAGAGATATTTTTAGGCCGATTATATTGGGCTCGTTATAAATCCAAACGCTAGATTCAGAATAGTTGCCTTCGAAGCATGAGGGTAAGCTTGCTTAGTCTCCATGCTGATTGAGTTTGGTTTTCCGTGTGTTCAGAGTATGTTGGGATTTGTACTTTCTGCCTTTTGGTGGGCCTTTTGGACCTCTTGGTGGGCTTTTTGGACTGTTGATGGACCATTTTGATATTTTAGTTTATTTAGCTTTAGATATCCGTTTTGTTAGATTTTTGAGGAAGATCAATCCCCGGGATAGTCGTTTCGTCAAGTTTTGTTTTGGGTTTACTCATGAAAAATGATTTGGGCCTTTTTGGTGGGTTATTTGGGCCTCTCAGTGGGCTGTTTTGATATTTTAATTTTGTTAACTTTGGATATCCGTTTCGTTGGCCTTGGGGGTGATCAGTCCACAGGATATCGGTTTTGTTGGGTTTCGTTTTGGGTTTACTCATAAAACATGGTTTTGGGCCTTTTTGGTGGGCCGTTTGGGCCCTTGGTTGGCCATTTTGATATTTTAGTTTTGTTAACATTGGATATCCGTTTCGTTGACCTCGAGGATGATTAGTCCTCAGGATAACCGTTTTGTCAAGTTTCGTTTTGGGTTTACTCGTAAAAGCATGTATTGGGCCTTTTTGGTGGCCCGTTTGTGTCTCTTGGTAGGCCATTTTGATATTTTGGTTTTTATAATTTTGTATATCCAGTTTTGTTTGCTTGAGGGTGATCATTCCCCAGGATAGCCATTTTGTCGAGTTTTGTTTTGGGTTTACTCGTGAAAAATGGTTTGAGCCTTTTTGGTGGGCCGTTTGGGCCTCTTGGTAGGCCATTTTGATATATTAGCTTTGTTAACTTTGGATATCCGTTTCGTAGTCCTCGGGGGTGATCAATCCCCGACGTAGCTGTTTTGTCGAGTTTCGCATTGGATTATTCATAAAAAATGGGTTGGGCCTTTTTGATGGGCCGTTTAGATCTCTTGGTGGACCTTTTTGATATTTTAGTTTTGAAAGCTTTGGATAACCAGTATTGTTTGCCCCAGAGGTGATCGGTCCCCGAGGTAGCCGTTTTGTCGAGTTCTGTTTTGAGTTTACGCATAAAAAATGGGTTAGGCCGTTTGGACCTCTCAATAGGCCGTTTTGATATTCTAATTTTGATAATTTTGGATGTCCAGTTTTGTTGGCCTTGGGGGTGATCAGTCCCTAAGATAGCCATTTTGTCAAGTTCTGCTTTGGTTTTACTCGTAAAAATAGTTTGAGCCTCTTTGGTGGGCCGTTTGAGCCTCTTGGTGGTCCGTTTTCATATTTTAGTTTTATTAACTTTGGATATTTGTTTCGTTGGCCTCAGAGGTGATCAGTGCCCGAGTTGCCATTTGTCGAGTTCTGTTTTTAGTTTATTTGTAAAAAAAGGTTAAAATCCTAAAAATTAATCAATAATCAATTAATAAATTAATTACGAGCCCAAGGGATTAGGAAATTAAATTTTATAAATTGAAGAGATAAAAATATTTAAAATACGAATTTTAACACTAATTTTAAAAATTTTGACCCAAAATCGGACCAATAGGCCAAACCAGTCAAACTAGACCCAAACTAGACTCAAGGCCCGACTTATATAAGCTTAACCCAGGCTTCTCTTCCCCATTATTTCCTTAAAAGCACGTTGAAGGGGAGCAGGGAAGAACAAAACACAAAACCCTATCACCCACAAATATTAAATTGCTCATATATCTCAATCCGCAACTCCGATTAATGAGCCATCTACAGCCACGCGTTCATCTTGGAATTCTCTTCAAATCCATTAGAACAAAGTGGTAAGTAATTTGAAATTTTTTACCCAGTTCTCACCCCCTTCAATTTTGTGATTTTGGGTATTGAATGTTGAGGGATTTAGTGTTTTTGATGATTTTGGTGTGATCTAGTAAGGAATTATTATTGGTTTTTATTGCAAACGTCTGTGGGTAAACTAAAAAATCGTTAATCCTTGTGAATTAGTGAATTAGTGGGCCTTTGTATTGATTACAATGATATTGCATGAAGTTAGATTGAATGGTGTGAATTGGAGTCAAATTGTTGGATGTTGGGTGCTTGAACTTGAGCCCTCGAAGTTAGAAATTCATTTCAGGAGGAATTGGAAAAGTGAAATTATTGAGAAAGTTAATTTGAAGTGGAAGGAGGTCCTTGAAGAGAAGAAATCAATTAATGAGGTGCTGAAATATTGAATGTGATATGAGATTGATATTTAGAAAGATTGAGGAGTGGATGATTTAATTATTGATGAATCGATACTGTTAAATGAGGTAGGGATGATGAGGATTATGCATGAATATATCCATGAATGTTTAGATGCTGAGTAATGATTTTAAGGGTAGACGAGCAATTCCTAGCCGAGTGATGGCCTAAGGATAGACGAGTAATCCTTATCCGGTTATGGTTGAGGCACTTTCCTGAGTATATAAGTAATGCCTTCTCTGGGTTGGGTGAGACACCGGCATGGGTGGATGATGAGGAAATCGATTCCACATAAACTAATCGGCAAGTATACCGGGTCGCATCAAGTAGTAAAACTCACGTGAGTGAGGTCGATCCCACAAGGATTGATGGATCAAGCATCTTTAGCGAGGTGATTAGTCTAGTTAAGTGAACTGTGGTGAATTGAGTGAAATTGATCAACAGAATGTAAATTGCAGACAATATAAATTACAAAAAGTAAATTGACAGAAACTTAAATAGCAAGAAAGGGAATTTGCAGCAAATGTAAAGCGAATTAGGTGCTGGAAAATTAAATGAAGCACTAAATCAAAGCAAGCACAAGTAACAGAAAGGAAAAATTCACTAGGGATTGTAGATGTCATAATCCTCAATGACTCTAATGGGTCTCAACTCCTTTCTCAATCATATGAGTAGATCTATGGCGTATTGAAATTGATTGGATCCCAATTCCTTGGCAATCCAATCTCTCTAATCACAATCAATCTTGCCAATTCCTTGATCTAATTGTCATGAGAAGAGGTGAAGCATGTTCTGTCATCCATAAGCCACACTAACTCTCAAGATCTCAATTCCTCCTGAATAATGTTGATCAAGAGAGTAGTGAAGGATAGAGCCTCAGTTCTAATGCTCATGATTCTCCTTCCGAGGCTCACACAAGCATTCACAGATTCAAATCCCCTTTCGGAGTGGATGAATCTCAATAAAAAAAGAGGATATTCAATAGCTATTCAATTGAATTGAGAAGAAGAAGAAATTCACTAAATTATGTGAATCATAACAAAGCTCCTCCCCCTAATGATTGGGGTTCAATGGATCATTGCTCTCAGAACAATTGCAGAAGATTAAAATTGCATGAAAGTAATTTGAAAGCAATAGGAACAAAAAGGTAAGATTGGCAGAAACAAAAATTGCAGAAGAATAGAGATGCAGGAAATTGAAATTGAATAAAAGTGAGCTGAATTCAATATAGCTGAAATATGAAAATGCAGAAAAGGAAAAAGTGTATCAGAGAGCCTTCTATTCTACTCCTACTCCTACTCCTACTGCTGCCTACTACTAATGCAGCCTACTGTCTGTAGCCTCCTAACAGAACTAAAGCCTTTTTATAGGCATTCCTAAATTACAAATGAAATTGAAATTCAAAATAAATTACAAATAAATGAAATTCCTATTCTTACTATTTATTGTGCCTTTGAGTGATGTCAATGGGCTCTGCTTGCTTTGAAGTCTCAATGGGCTTGAAATTAGATTAATTTGAGCAGAAATGCACTTCCAGGAGAGCGTAGCGCTCATGCAGAGAACGGAGCGCTTTTATACCCACGCGGACGCATCCCATACGCGTGCGCGTCCTTTTTGCTTTCTCGCATTTCCACGCGTACGTGTCACCTACGCATACGCGTGACCTTCAGAAATTGGACTTGTGAGGCGTACGCGTGCCATACGCGTGCGCGTCCATAGCAGCGTTCACTTTGAGAACGTAGCGCTCAATTTGAAAATGCTGTCCCACGTGTACGCATCACCTACGCGTATGCGTGGCCCCTTCATAATTATCATTCCATGCGTACGTATCATCCATGCGTACGCGTGTTCTTCCAAAATGCCACTTCCACGCGTACGCGTCATTTGCGAATTTTGCTTGCTCCACTATCGCAGGCGCTCTTTGGAAATGAACGTAGCGTTCTTTTTGGAGAGCGCTCTTTTTGAAAAATAGAGCACGCTTCCTTGATTTAATCATGGGCCACGCTTTTAAAAGTGTGTCCTAAGGCTCCAAAGCGTGCTCAAACTTCAAAATGTGCCCTAGAATTCCTTTTTTCTCTATTTGAGCTTATTTTGTGCTTTTTTTCTTCTTTTTCCACTTATTTCCTACAAAGTTTATAAAATCAAAAGATCAAAGAAATATACTATTTAAGCACAAAAGCATTCAATATTTAAGCACTAATCATTAATTTCTTGTATGAAAAAGTATAGAAAACATGCACAAGATGACATGTCATCACAACACCAAACTTAAACCTTGCTTGCCCCCAAGCAAGAAAAAAAAATCATGCAATAAGTTTTGACAAACCAAAGTGAGAAGAATAGCAAGTTGATGTTCATGGTTGGCTAGTTTTCTATGCATGCTACAATCACAAAAGAAATGTAAATGATTGATGGTTCTATCTAGCTCATTTTATGAAATCTTTTCCTTATATTTCTTCCTTGAAACAAGCTTTTCATTCTCTTATTAGCTTCTCCTGTTGGGTGCTTTGCCCCGTGAGTTGAAAACTAAGCTACGACTCTAAATGCTTTGTTTTCAAGTATTACCACTTGATACATAAGCACCACAAGCATTTAATTAGAGCACCTTTTTAAGCTCATTTGTTTCTTTTCTTTACTCTCTAATAATTGATGCTCAGAGCCTTGAGCTTTGAGGGAGTGCTTTTGCACTTGAGCCTAGCCTTGACTTCTAAATGTTTTGTTTTCAAGCTTTTTGCCTGATACATAAACACCACAAGTACTTAACAAATGAATTGTCATTGGTACTTAGAGCCTTTAGCTTTCTCATTCTTTCCTTTTTTCCTTTCTTTCCTTAACTGTATTTGCTTTTTCAAGGTTTTCATGATTTTAAAAATTTCATAAAATGTCCTAGATGAAAACTTCAATTAAATAAAATCTAATGCAATTGAGCAACAATTAATCATACTAGCCTTCCAATACTTGTATGCCCATGCTAAGTTCTTCTTTAATTCCTTGTTTGTTTATGATCATGATACTTTATTGCTTTTGAACTCACAAAATTCAACATGGTAATCATAATGTCACAGCAACATGTTACAATTTAGCAATCAAACTATGCTTATTCACAACACACATGCATACAGAGAAAAAAGAAGATAATCATGCACTTTAAAGTACTGGAAACAAATAAGAGGAAAAAGAACTTTACCACCTTGTAGTTCATCTTCACTATTGTTGTCCTTTTCCTCCTATTCTCCCCCTTCCCATACCAACTTAGAGTGTTTGCTCATCCTCAAGCAATATTTAGAACAATGGTGATGGGGTCTAGAATGGACCATGAGTGTCTTACACAATAAAATGTCAGCAGTACATGTGTTTAGCAAGCAAAAATGAAAAATAATAGTGAAGGCGCAGGAGACAGAGACATTGTGATTGCAAAAATAAGTGGGATGTGCATGATACATTGCATAAAAGATAAGTGGCACACCAAACTTAATGTGACACTTTGACTTGGAATTGATGCAAGTATACAATAGAGATTGGGAAAAATTTTTGTTGCATAGCAACACCAAACTTAGAATGCAATCACATGCCAATTATTTGAAGTAAAACTAAGCAAATGAAACTGTTATATGTTAAATACAATCACCAAGCGAAGAGTCTGTCACGAATAAGGATTTCTTGGTGAGGTATTAACAAAAACAGTTAAAGAGCAAAATAAAGGAAAGCATTAGAAACAAAGAAATGACTAAAACACCTTGTGCGACCGCATCCCCCTTCTTTTGCCACTCGTGCGTCCGCACGGACCTGTGTGCGTATGCACACGTAGCGTGAGAGCTGGCAATTTTGACGCTTCATATGAAAAAAAAATTTTCAGCTTTATGTGCGTGGGCACAACCCTGTGCCCACGCACACCTCAAAATATGGCCTCTGGTCGCGGTGTTAGCACGCATAGTGCGAATGCACAATGATTTTCTTTTTTCCCATCGACGCGTACGCGTGACCCAAGCGTACGCGTCGCCTTGCATTCTATCCTTTCACGTGCGCGCCCAGTACGCGTACGCGTCAATTTCCTTTCTTCGCCAAACCACGCACACGCGTCCCTGACGCGTACGCGTGATACCCCGTGCGTACGCACACCTCTTTGTGCGTACGCACGCCCCTGTTTTCACCCAATTTAATTTTTTTCTTCTCTTCTTCTTTCTTCTATCCCTTTCTTCTCTTGCTTTTGCCCTCTTTTCTACTTGCTCTACTTTGTTTGTTTGCATTTCATTTTTTATTTTGGTAATTATATTAGTTTTTGTTTAGTTGTTTGTTAATTGAATAAGTTGCAAGTATTTGATTGATGATTGATTAGGTTGCTTCTTGCTTGAATTTTGATTTAATGAATATGTGCACTATATATCAAGTGTTTGTTTTATTGCCTAGATGAATTGTGAGTTTAATGCATGTGTTGTAGCTACCATATGTGTTAGACTTTATCCTTGTTTGGCATTTTGAATTGTGCACTTTTACTTTAGTAAATTGAGTTGAACTACTTAGTCATCATGGTTCTTAAGTGAATATAATCACATAACAAAGTGTTTGTTCCTTGTTAATGCCTTGCATTTTTTTTAGTTGACTTGACTTGATTCTTATCAAGACTTGTCACTTTTTGTAACAAGCACCTTATACATGTGATTATTCCCTTATTCCTAAGGATGATTAAGTAGTCTCTTCTCATCATTGAATTAGTTGTTGTTTATTGTGCTAATTTTTATTAATCTTGCGCTTTCACTTGTACAACTTCAATAACCAATGTCTTATACACTCAATTCACTTTAGTTGTGGTTATTTAGGTTGTTTGTATTTTGATTGTTGCTTATTCATCACTTGCAACCTAGACCGCTTAATTGAGGAACATGCTATTTCTTTTGCTTTTGTGGTTATTGTTTTACCTGATCAATGTGTGTGTTCTAAACTATGCGCATTTAGAATACACACATTGCTTTTTCTCATACCACACTTCTATGATTTCTTCCTCAATTATTGTTTATGTACTTATATAGCAACCCGGAGCCCCCGGAGCCCACCAGCTGAACGTAGAGCCGCAAAGCCCTTCATCCCTCGGATTGTGTGCATGCACGGAGGACCGTGCATTATTTAAGTGTGGGGGAGGATCGCCAACTTCAAAGGGGGGTAAAATTTCTTTTCTTAGACACTTTGCAACATCATTCCTTTTTGTTCTTTTTTCTTCAATTTTTACAATTTTTATTCTTGTTTGCATTTTGTTTGCTTTGGTTTGCTTGTATATATCTCTTTAATGTTTATAGTTATATGATAGTAAATATTTGCATGTTGCATGTTAGATTGCATAAGTTTGGTAAAACAACAAAGAATTTTCAAGAAATCTCTTTTTGGGCATTCCATTGATTAGATTTGAAACTTGTTTTGAACTTGCTTGAAGTATTCTTTTTTATGAAACATAGAAAAGAGCTTGAACAAATATCAAGTGAGAATTGAGCTTTAATTGTGTGGTTGCATATTTTCAAACACAAATTTTATTCCTGTGTTTTATAAACTCCTTTTATGATTGTGATCTTAGATTTACTTTAGTCTATATGTCTTATATTTGTTGTTTTGAATGCATTTAGTATGATTGAAGCCATCTTTGTTTATCTCACTAACCCATATGGCCAACCCTTGCATCTATCTTTGTAAACCACTTTTTGAGCCTTTAATTCCCATTTGTTCTCATTTTAAGCACATCATTCACCCTAAGTGAAAAACCATTATGTCCATCAATTGTATCTTTGATTAGCTTTGATTTGAGTGTGTGTGTGTTAATCAAGTGTGGGGGGAATTTGTGGAAAAACATGGGTAGTTAGTGCTTTAGGTGTTCATTGAGAATATTTGAAAAAATGGGTAAACACTCATGCATCAACTACTAGAAACATATGCATCTCTCTTTGATGATAAAAGAAAAAAAACTTTTGATGTACATACTTTGTTTATGAAAAAAAAAGAGAAAAAGAAAAGATAGGATGATATATAGGATAATAATAAGAATGTAAATAAGAGATGCATATGTAGTTGAATGAAAAGAAAAGGCACGAGTGAATGTGAGAAAGGGATAAATGGGTTGCTGGGATTGTTTTATTATGAATATAGGATGATATATAGGATTAGGTGGGATGCTTGAGCTAATCAAAGATCCAATCTATTAGCCCACTTAACCATATTAATCCTACCCTTACCTAAGCCCCATTACAACCCACAAAAGTCCTCATGATACTTGCATTCATTCATCAAATATTAGTTGATTGTTAGATGACTTGCAAATCTTTGAGAAACATGATTAAAGGAGGATTGAGTGATTAAACCCTACACACTGTGTGATTAGAGTGTAGACACATCCAGTGAAGGTTTCAATTGCTCAATTCTATGTTTCCATTGCTTACCTTGTATCTTCTTGCAAGTTGTTGAAATGAATTTGAGAATCTCAAATCAAATCTTTGGATGTGGATCATATTGCTATATTTGCTTTGTCTTATCCGTAAGCTTTATTTTGGATTGATTAAGATTCTTTTGTTTGTTTTTGCCAAACTCAATAGGAATCATATTGTAGATACATGTAGATAGCATTTAGTATAGTTGCATGCATATAGATAGTTGCATCCAATAAATTATTTCTCCTTCATTCATGTCCTTTGGTTGTGTTTAGCATGAGGACATGCTATTGTTTAAGTGTGGGGAAATTGATGAGTCCATATTTTCTGATATATTTTAGTTTGATTTGGATGGATTTCATCACATAAACCCACATTTATTCATCTAAATAGCATGCTTTTGTGTTTTCTCCCTAAATTGAGCTTAATTGTGAAAACATGCTATTTTGTGCTTAATTTAATCAATTTTATTCCACTTTCAATCCATTAGGTGCCTTGATGTGTTTGATGAGTAATTTTAGGTTTCTAAGGCTAATATGGATGGAAGAAGTGATGGAAAAGCATGCAAAAAGGGAGAAAGCATGAAGAAATGGAGTTTGGAAGTTCCAGCATGCATATGTTATGCATGCGTACACACAAGAAGGATTTGCGAGCGACTCACGCGTACGCGTGGATGGATTTTTGGCTAGGCGACGCGTACGTGTGACCCGAATTACGTCAGCTCATTAATGCAAATCGCTGGGGGGATTTTTGGGTCTCCAGAACCCAGTCCAACTCATTTCTGAAGCTATATGAGGCCAAAGTGAAGCTGAATGAAGGGGGGGCAATTAGGTTTAGTTTTTATTGTGTTTTCTCTTAGTTTCTAGAGAGAGAAGCTCCCCACTCTCTCTAGAATTAGGGTTCTTTAGTTTAAGTTCTTGTAATTTCTACTTTTAATTCTTGTTTCTATTTACTTTTCCTTGTCATTTATTGTTATTGCTTCTTGTTCTTCTTCATTTCTCTTGTTATTTCCTTTATTTTGTCAATTTATGTTTTATGACACTCTTGTTACATTTTAATTTCAATCAATGCAAATTTATGTTTCCATGTCATTTATTGCTTTCTTTAGTTGTTATTGCTATTTTCTTGCTTTGGTAGTTTCAGAATTTATTTTAATGCATTTTAATATTATTTTATTTTCATGCACACCAATTGTTTGATAAAATGCTTGGCTTAGTCTTTACATAATTTTTCTTCACTCTTGGCTTGGAATTGTTGATTTTGGTGTCCCTTGAGTCATTGATGTCCATTCTTGTTTGATATATTGGAGTAGTTAGTTGATTTGGTCTCCCTTGACTCTATGTGACCCCTTAGTGTTGACATAGGACTTAGGGATTGAAATCAACTATGCCTATTTGACTTTTCTTCGATGTAAGGTTGACTAAGTAGGATTAACTCTTCATAATCATCATATGTTTGTGGTCAATGGCTAGGATAGGTAGCCTTAATCTTCAATTACTTGCTAAGAGGTTTCTTGCTTTTGAAGTTTTATTGCTTTCACTTTTATTTGCTTTCATTTACTTTCTTGTATGTTAAGTTACTTTCTTGCCATTTCCTTTCCTTGCACTTAATTGCTTTGACTTTTATTGTTTTGATGTTAATTTCTTGCAGGTTTAGTTTTTCACACTCTTGGTTGAGAAATCGGGTGTTTAGGTGGAATTGAGTTGTGGATGTCCATTCCGCATTGTGTGAGAATAGTTAATTGGTTTGGTTTCTATTGACGCTAGTCTTTCACTAAGTAATTAGTGAGTTGACTAGGACTTATGGATTGAGATCAATTACACCCTTTTGACTAATTCTCAAGGAGGATTGACTAATTTGAATTGATTCCACACAATTGCCATGTTTGTGGTCCATAACTAGGATAGAAATCCTAAATTCCCCAATTCTTGCCAAGAGTTGCCATTTACATTCCTTGCATGTTTATTTGCTTTCTTGTATTTTACATTTCTTGCTCTCTTGCTTTCATTCACAATCCCCATGTTCTCTCTCTCATAGCCAATAATTGTACATTTCATTGCAACTCCTAGGGAAGAACGATCCGGGACTCAAAACTCCCGGTTTATAATTAGTTTTGAATTGTGATAACATTTGATTGATGACCAATAGTTGGGTTTGGACTATACTTGCAACAGACAAATCTCATTTTTAGTGTGAAAATCTAAACCTATGCTTTTGGTTGTTCATAAGAGATTCCTTATATGGCAAAGGTGTGATGAGGGTTGTTCTATATATGGTGGTTAGGAGATGTGAAGGAAACGGAAAGTGAATAGGTAGATTATAAATAGAATCCCTAGATAGGTTACCAAAATTTTTTGTTTTTAGCATAAACTTTAAGTTTGATCTAAGTATCGAAGTTCTAGAAATGCCTCTGGCTTTTTTGGCACCTTGTATACTATCTATGTGGGAACCTTTACCATATTGAGAACTCCCAGTTCTCATTCCATACATATTTTGCTATTTTTTAGATGTAGGTCGAGAGGTACCTCGTTGAGCATCCTGGAGATTTTTTAGAAGCGAAGAACTATTTTAGAACTTGGTGTTTTCTATTTTTGTTTATGTATATATAAGTATATATACTCTCCGGCTTGTATATTTTGTGTATGTCCCCCTAGAGGTTGACTTGAAGAAATAGATGTTTATATTGGAGTTTGAGTTATACTTTTGGGTATGTATATATGTATTTATACTATGGCCGGTCTTAGCTTTGCAGAACTATAATCTTTATATGAGTTATACTTTTGATATTTGTATCTTTTAGAACTCTAATCTTTATATATGTTTTATCTTTCCTTTCGATCTTGTTTATCCATTTTATGCTTAGTAGGACAAGTGTGACGCGAGATTTTCTGTTACGCTTTGCATAGCTTCTTTTTCAAGGCTCTTAGTTATAATTCCTTTCAACTATATTTATATATGTCTTGTTATTTTAGAGGTCTTAATACCTCGCCACCTTTACTTTATGACTTAAGCGTAAGGCTTTGTGTAGCAGGGTGTTACATTATGGTATCAGAGCAGTTCGTTTCTGTAGAGCCTGAAGGACAGACTGACTATGCTTCATGGCATACCCTGGGTGTGTGTATATGCTAATTAGGATATTTAACTAATATATGTGGCATAATTGTTCATGAGCATGCATTTGGGTCTTTGAAGAACTAGACTTGAGATATTGAGATTGATCACCTTGTTATCAATTGTTTGGTGTGAACAGGAACCAAATGGCAGCTCGTTGACGCGGCCATGGTTTAGAGGTACCTCGTTGAGTGTCTGGAGATTCTCTGTCCAAGCGAAGATGTTACCTTTACGCTGTTATATTATGTGTTTAGGCTATGCATATATATGTATATAGATTTCTCCGCCCTATATATTTTGTATTTTGTCCCTCCTAGAGGTCGACCTGGATAAATAGGTGTTTATTTTTGTAGTTTGAGATACTTTTTGGGTTGTATATAATATATATATATATATATATATATATATATATATATATATATATATATATATATATATATAAATGTATACTCCGGTTTACCTTTGCAGGTCGAGTCTGGAGCTTGATATTTGTATCTTTGGAACTCTGAACTATATATTTATGCTTTTAGCTCTCTCTACATTCTTGTTTATATGTTTTACGCTTATCAGGACAAGTCACCACCTCTACTTTATGACTTAAGCATAAGGCTTAATGTGGTAGGGTATTATAGGTTGGGCCTTTTTGGTGGGCCGTTTGGGCCTCTCAGTGGACTGTTTTCATATTTTAGTTTTGATAAATTTGAATATCCAGTTTCGTTGGTCTTGGGGCCAGGATAGTCATTTTGTCGAGTTCCATTTGGGTTTACTCGTAAAAAATGGGTTGGGCCTTTTTGGTTGGCCATTTAGGCCTCCCAGTGGGCCGTTTGGAGTTTCTCTTGCCGCAGTCATCTCAACAGGGATTGGATTCCCGGGATCTGTTATGGTTCTTGTGCCTCCTGCGATCATGGTCCGAGGGTTATTGATTTGTATTCCCTATAGGAGGTAGTTCGAAAAATCGCTTTGCCGGTGTATTC
The DNA here is from genome assembly GCF_003086295.3 of Arachis hypogaea. NCBI lineage: Eukaryota > Viridiplantae > Streptophyta > Magnoliopsida > Fabales > Fabaceae > Arachis > Arachis hypogaea. Next base: position 70,824,123 of record NC_092050.1, read on the forward strand.
TGGTTGGTAGCATTCGTAAGTGGTGACTCTGCCTTCTAAAGGTTGCACCCGATTGTGCAACTCTTGGATTATGCAGTTCGTGTCCTTGCCTAGGCCGGCAAATGGCTTGCTTCTGTTAGGTCGGCAATGTTATCCCTGCGAGTGTCGCCTTGGTTGGCTGGATGGTCACCATGGTCTTGAGGTTCAAGTTGATCAGGTTGATAGTGTGGGTTGGATTCTGAGCGGTCAGGAGGCTGCTCTTCCGGAATACCCACCATGCAATTGGGATCTCAGTGGGACCCCACAGACATCACCAGTGTTCAGGTGGGCTACCTGACAGTTCAAAGAGTATTTGTTTAGGTGAAGTGGGATCAGATACCCATTGGTCCAGTAAGATGACAAGGCTAGTTCCTTTGAAGAGGGTAGTACTTGCAAAGGAACTCTGACACCCAAGTCAGAGAGCTAGAGAAGTAGAGGATAAGTATTAGTGTAGAATGAATCGTACCTAAGAGAGCAGATAAGCTCTCCTTTTATAAATGGTGTAAGCTATCTTATTTTTGTGGGAAGGGATTCTACTTTATATAATTTTGGAAGGTGGTTAGGAGATAAAAAAGGACCCAAACCATTAGAATGACAGAAATGTTTTTAAGCTGATTATATTGGACCTGTTAAAAATTTTGACTCTAGGTCCAGAACACAAAGATTACAAATAAAAAGAAGAAACGATGAAATGCAAAACTATAAAAAGACCCGACGATGTATTTTGAGGGTGATATTATAACCCCGAGTTGTGAAATGATATTCCAATGACAAATTATATGATTAACAACCAACAACAATGCTATTTGTCATGAAATTCGTAGAGAGAATGTGAAATATTACATACGTGGTGTAAAATTTTGTTTATACCCTCCCATTGAGTAAAATATATAAAACACGCTTTTTATCTTTTTTGTCTATTATTTTTTATTCCTTCGAAATTGCATTTATTTTCCCTCCTATTTCTTTAAGTCATTAAACACAATATACTGAAAAGTGAGTGAAATAAGTACATGAAAACAATAACAAACTTTTGAACCACAAAAGTGTACCATAAATAAATGCACAAAAAACTTACAGTAATATTTTTCGAGGACATTGGTGCACGAATTCCCACACTTCGTACAACTGAACTAGCAAGTGCACTGGGTCGTCCAAGTAATACCTGAGCGAGTCAAGGTCAATCCCATGAGGATTGTGGTTTTAAGCAAGTTATGGTTATCTTGTAAATCTTAGTCAGGCGGATAAAAGAGATGTTTATTTGTTTAATTCGCATAAAAATAAAATAAATAAAACTTTACTCAATTGATGGTGAATGCAATGATAGGAAGATGGTTAAGGCCTCAGAGATACTTTGTTCCTCTGGATCAATTTGGTCTCACTGTCCACTCCAACTGTGAATGATTTCTTCTATGGCAAGCTGTATGTGATCAACACCATACGGTCGCGGTTGCTAATCTTCCTCCAGTGCTGAACCCCAAGGTTAGTGTGGATCCAATCTGATTGAGGGCGAAGCTCCTGCAGTTCATTCCCTTTGATGATCCTACTCAAAATGCCACAGACAAGGTCGAATCTTCCAGATCAGAGAATGTTGCTCCTTTGGTTCTAGCCTCTACCACAAAGACTCTATTCTCCCCATACCTCAGCTGAACTGGGGTCTTGAGAAGTCCCCAACGAAGGCGTGGATTAGTCGTCTAAGAGATGTATAATCTAGCTAGTGGTTCAATGCTTTCTAGTTATGTAGTCACACGAACCCAAGAAAAACACGGGTGGTTGTCAGACACGCGGTCTTAGGATGAAGAACAAAGATACATCTTAGAATATAAGATCAAACACAAATTGGAAATAGAACAGTAGTACTTTTATTAATCCATAAAACTCAGCAAAGCTCCTAGCCTCAACCTAGGAGGTTTAGTGACTCATACTGATAGAAAATACAATGATAAACGTGTAAAGTGTTAGCCCTGGATGTTAGCTTTCTATAGCCGTAGAATGCTCCATTTGGACTTCTGTAGCTCCAAAAAATCTCTTTCGAGTGCAAGGAGGTCGGATCCAGACAGCATCTACAACACTTTCTCTGCCTCTGAAACAGACTTTTGCTCTAACTCCTCAATTTTAACTAGAAAATTCCTGAAATTGCATAAAAACACACAAACTCAAAGTAGAATCTAAAAATGTGAATTTCGCACTAAAACCTATGAAAATTAAATGAAACTTAAATAAAACATGCTAAAAACTATATGAAAATGATGCCAAAAAGCGTATAAAATATCCGCTCATCATAAAAGCAAACTTAAACTGTTGCTTGTCCCCAAGCAACTAAAAACAAAGTAGGAAAAAAAGAAGATTAAGATACAATAAATCTCAGAGTTCTCAATGAGGCTCAGTTTTAATTAGATGAGCGGGACTTAGTAGCTTTTTGCTTCTGAATAGTTTTGGCATCTCACTATCCATTGAAATTCAGAAATGTTGGTCTCTTTAGGAACTTAGAATCCAGATGATATTATTGACTCTCCTAGTTTAGTTTTTTTTTATTCTTGAACACAACTTTTAGAGTGTTGGCAGTGACCCTAAGCACTTTATTTTTCAGTATTACCACCAGATACATAAATGCCACAGACACTAACTGTGTGAACCCTTTCGGATTATGATTCAGCTTTGCTAGAATCCCCAGATAGAGGTGTCCAGAGTTCTTAAGCACACTCTTTTTACTTTGGATCACGACTTTAACTGCTCAGTCTCAAGCTTTTTACTTGACACCGTCACACCACAAGCATATAGTTAGGGACAGCTTGGTTAAGCCGCTTAGGCCAAGATTTTGTTTCTTTTAGGGCCTCCTAACCATTGATGCTCAAAACCCCGGATCCTTTTACCCTTGTCTTTTGGTTTAAAGGGTTATTGGCTTTTTGCTTTTGCCTATTGATTTTTTCGCATGCTATATATATATATATATATATATATATATATATATATATATATATATCATGCTTTTTCTTTTTGTTTTTGCTGCTTTTTCTTGCTTCAAGAATCAATTTTTGAGATTTTTCAGATTACCAATAATACTTCTCCTTTCTCATCATTCTTTTAAGAGCCAACATTCATAAATTCCAACTTCAAATATGCATGTTCATTCATACGTTCAGAAAATAAAAGCAATGCCACCACATCAAGATAATTGAACTATTCTTAAGATAAACTTGAAATTCATGTATCTCTAAATTCTTTTTCAAATAAAGTTTTCTTTTAAGTAAGTGAGAGATATATAGAATATTTTATAGCCTCAAGACATAGATAGAAATGATCATGCAATAAGAACACGAGAACAGACAATAAAACATAACAAAAAATAGAAAAATAACATAAGAAAAGGGAATTAAGAGAACGAATCCATCTTAGTGATGGCGGCTACTACTCCTCCTTAAGGATCCAACGTAGTGCTTGATCTCTTCAATGTCACGCCCTTGTCTTTATTGTTCTTCCCTCATAGCCCTTTGATCTTCTCTATTTCATGGAGGATGGTAGATTGCTCTTGATGTTCCAATTTCAGTTGCTCCACGTTTGAGCTCCACTCTGCCAGAGAGGTATTCAGTTGATCCCAAAAAATTTTTGGGGAGGAAAATACATCCCTTGAGGAATCTTAGGGATTTCTATTGAGTCGACTCCACATGCTCTTGCTGTGGTCCATATGCCAGCTCTCTAACATGCTCCATCCTTCTTTTAGTGATGGGCTAGTCCCCTTCTATGATAATTCCAGCTGAATTGCATAGGTGACAAATGAGGTGAGGGAAGTAGAGGCAAGTGCCTTTCCCTTCCTCTTGCTTTAGGTTTCACCAGTGTTTGGTGCTATACTTAGGAGTGGTAGAAGTAGAAAAGCAAGCCTTTTAAAACACAAAACTTAAGAGTTTTGCTCGTCCTCGAGCAAATATGAACAATGGGGGAGAGTAGAGTAGAGGAAGGTAGAGTAGGTGGAGATTCTGTGGGACTTACTGGTCTTGAGAGGCTAGGGAATTTGAATTCCCTGCCCTCCTTATGGGCATTGAACGCCCAGCTTGTGCATCGATGCCAACTTGCCTCCCATTTGTGGCATTGAATGCCCAGCCTGGCTCCCTGGCTGGCGTTCAACGCCAGCTTGTTACTCCCCAAAGGGCGTTGAATGCCCACTCTGGCTCCTTGTCTGGCGTTGAGATTTCTGCTCCAGGGTGTTCTGTTTCTAGTTCTGACTGTTTCTGTTTCTGTTCTAACTACTGCACATGATCACAAACATTAAAAAGCAAGGGAAAACTCTAAAAATAAACTAAAATAAACTCAAATGAAAATAAACAAAAGAAATAAGAACATAAATACTCTACTCATGGTTGGGTTGCCTCCTAACAAGCACTTCTTTACTGTCATTAGCTTGATGAACAACTCCTTTGAAGGAGCAAGATAGTCATAGGAATAAATCCTTACTCCTTCCTGGGAGCTTCCTTCCTGTGCTCTCATGAATTACCTTAATGTGCTCAAGAGACAGGATCTTGGTCACCGCATGAGGCAGGGTTTGGCTTGCAGCAATATGCTGGTGTTCTTTTTTGCCACTTTCCTCTTCCATGGTGAATACCATGATGAGATAAGTGAATACTACCATCTTCCATGGTGAAAAGCCTTCGGTAGGGATATTTTTGTTTTTCCATCCCCTAGGCATCTTCCTTTTGGGGCTTTCTTCCTTTATGGATAGTGTACATCCAATACCAAACTTACGTTTGGTCTTAGGAGGGATTGAATTGGTTTTATCCAAAGGAAGAGGCTTGAATGATGAATCCTTTATGCAAGTGCCTCCCTTGTCAGGGGGTAATAGAGGGTCAAGAACCTTGAACACTATCCAGTCCTTATGCAAGATAATCCTTGTTTCTTGTGCCTGTTGGATTCTCAGCTTCTTCATCACAAATGAAGGTATCAGATTTAAACTTAAGCCAAGATCATACAGGGCTTTGTCAAAAGTGATCTTTCTAGTAATCCATATGATCTGAAAGCTCCCTGGATCTGGCATCTTCCTAGGCAGTTCATTCTGAATTAGGATAATGTACTTCTCAGAAAGTACCTCTATTTCATCTCCCCTTAGGTCCTTCTTTTCAAAAAGAATGTCTTTTAGACAGGCCGTAAAGGGGGTCTTTTTTTCAATACCTTTGCAACAGAGATATTAACTTGCAGCTCCTTAAGAGCTGTTGGGAAATGAACCAACTGCTCATCTGCTGGTTCTTTCTGCACGCTAAGGAAAGATAGCTCTTGAGGCTCTTTTACCTCTGCAAGGGGGTGCTTTGTGGTACTCACAGGCTCCTCTTGCATACCCAGAGAAGATTCAACTCGAGATTCTTTCTCCTCTGTAGGGGCGTGCTCAATGGCATTCTCAGGATCCTCCTGGTTCTTGATTGCCTTAAGTCCCTCAGTAGTAGACTCTTGAGGTTCGTCCTCTTTGGTGAAGACTACTGTCTCACCTTCTTTTAAGGTCTCCTTCCCAGAGAGTATCAGGCTTTCTGTGAGGGCCCTATAGAGATGCACCTCCTCAAATAACTCAGTGGGAGAAGTATTAACCTACTCAGGTGTCCACTGATCATAGGTGTGAGTGTCTCCTTGAGGGTGGTTACCACCCATAGCACTAGGAGCACTATAAACCTCAGTAGGGGGTGTTGCTACAGTCTCCATGTCTAGAACTTCTATCCTAACTGGAGTCTCCTCACAGGAGTATAAGTGCTGGTTATTGACAGCTATCTCAATGAGCTCATCTGCCTCTTCATGTATCTTAATAAAGTATAGAAGACCGTTTACAAAGTGATCTACTATCTTCCTGGCTATCTCAGAGATTGCTTTATAGAAGATCATTGTCTTACCTCATCTTGAGAACATATGGGGAGGAAAATCTTGAACATCAGCTTGTACCTCTCCCAAGCATCATGGAAAGACTCGCTCTCCTTCTGCGTGAAGGTCTGAACATCTGTCACAAGCTTAGTTAATCTCTGTGAGGGAGAGAACCTGTTCAGGAATTTGTTAACAACCTTATCCCAGGTGTTCACAATTCCTCTAAGTTCCATGTGCCACCATTCATTTGCTTGAGCACTTAGAGCAAATGGGAAGAGTTTTAGCCTTGGGACTTCAGGGTCCACTCCAATGACCTCTACAGTATCACAGAACTGCAGGAAGTCAGAGATGAACTTACTGGGGTCTTCTTGTGGGTGTCCTTGAAACTGGCATTTTTGCCGTAATAGCAGGACCTGGTCTAGGTTGACCTTAAAGTCATCTGAGTCAATAAGAGTGTCAAATGTATAGGAGCCCAGAGGTCTCCCAATTCGTGCATTCTTCTTTGGATCTATAGTGACTCCGATGTCTCTGCATACATAAGTAAGAGACAAAGAAAAATGGGAGTCTCTATGTCACAGTATAGAGAACTCCCTGTGAGATGTGGAGAAGAAGAATAAAGATGGAGAGAAGAAAAGAAGAATTCAAATAGAAGAAAGGAAGAATTTGAAAGTTTAGAAGCAAAATTAGAAACTAGAATTAAAATATTTTTGTTTTTATTTTTTTTATTAATTGAATTAAAAATTTTTGAAAATTAAAGTATGAAATTCGAAAAAGAAGAGGGAGAGATAAGTGAAGAATTTTCGAAAATAGAAGAAAGAAGAATTAGTTAGGAAATTTTGGAAAAGAAGAAAGAGAAAACAAATAACCAATTAAGAGTGGTTTGAAAATAAAATAAGATAGTAGATTAGAAAAGATTTGATTTTGAAATTGAAATAAGATATGATTTTGATTTTGAAATTAAGATTTGAAATTTAATTTGAAATTTTCGAAAATAATTTAAGATAAAGATGGAAAAGATATTTTTTTATTTTTGAATTTAATAAAGAAAGAGAAAAACACAAAAAAAGATACCAAACTTAAAATTTTTAAATCTAAGACACTAAATTTTTGAAAACTGAAAGGAAAAATACCAAAAGACACCAAACTTAAAACTTTTAAGATCAAAACAAGAAGAAAAATAAAAACACTTTGAAGATCAAGAACAACACCAAGAATAAAACTCAAAGAATTCAAAGAAAACAAGAACATGCAAAAGACACCAAACTTAAAAATTGACACTAATTTTCGAAAAATTTTAAAAGAAAAGACTCAAAAAGACACCAAACTTAAAGATTGACACAAGATTCAAATAAAATAAAAATTGATAAAGAAAAGAAAAGATATTTTAAAAACTTTTTGAAAAGAAAATAAAAGACTCAGATAAAATAAAACTAAACCTGTAAAGAAAAGGAAATTTACCTAATATAAGCAACAAGATAATTCGTCAGTTGTCCAAACTCGAAAAATCTCCAGCAACGGCACCAAAGACATGCACGAATTCCCACACTTCGTACAACTGAACCAGCAAGTGCACTGGGTTGTCCAAGTAATACCTGAGCGAGTCAGGGTCGATCCCACGATGATTGTGGTTTGAAGCAAGGTATGGTTATCTTGTAAATCGTAGTCAGGCAGATAGAAGAGTTATTTGTTTGTTTAATTTGCATAAAAATAAAATAAATAAAACGTTACTCAATTGATGGTGAATGCAATGATAGGAAGATAGTTAAGGCCTCGGAGATACTTTGTTCCTCTGGATCAATTTGGTCTCACTATCCACTCCAACTGTGAATGATTTCTTCTATGGCAAGCTGTATGTGATCAACACTGTACGGCTGCAGTTGCTAATCTTCCTCTAGTGCTGAACGCTAGGGTTTGTGTGGGTCCAGTCTGATTGAGGGTGAAGCTCCTGCAGTTCATTCCCTTTAATGATCCTACTTAAAACGCCACAGACAAGGTCGAATCTTTCGGATCAAAAAATGCTTCTCCTTTGGTTCTAGCCTCTACCACAAAGACTCTAATCTCCCTGTACCTTAGCTGAACGGTGTCTCGAGAAGTCCCCAATGAAGTCATAGATTAGCCGTCTAAGAAATGTATAATCAAGCTAGTGGTTCAATGCTTTCTAGTTATGTAGTCACACGAACCCAAGAAGAACACGAGTGGTTGTCAGGCACGCAGTTTTAGGTTGAAGAACGAAGATACAGCTTAGAATATAAGATCAAACACAAATTGGAAATAGAACAGTAGTACTTTTATTAATCCATAAAACTCAGTAGAACTCCTAGCCTCAACCTAGGAGGTTTAGTGACTCATACTGATAGAAAATACAATGATAAACGTGTAAAAAAAGTCTTGATGACTTGCATCATCTACCTCTTTCTCTTATCTAAAAAGACCATAAAAAGAGCATAATCTCATTCAATCAATGCAATTTCATGAAGTAATTGGCGAATATTATAGTACACTACTTTGAAATGAGTTTGTGTTGAATTTCAGGTGAGAAGAGCAACAAAGAAAAGAGGAATCAAGAAAAAGAAGCTGGGCGAGGCTCGCCAGCAATGGGGCGTGGCATACTAGTTGACAATCCCAGAAGGCAAAGTGAGAGAATTATAAGGGGGCGTGCCACTTGACATCGAAGGCGTGGCACGCCAGCATCATTGTCCAGAGAAGAAATCCATGGAGCCCAGTTTGGGCATGGCACGCTAGGGAGAGGAACTACAAAGGGCGTGGCATGCCAAGGCCAGGCGTTGCACGCCAGTTATAAACTCCAGAAGGGGGACTTGAAAGCTTTAACATGGGCGTGGCACGCCAGGGCCAGGCGTGGCACACCAGGTATAATTTCCAGAGAGCAAGTTTGAAGACCACAAAGGAGGCATGGCACGCTAGGCTGGGCATGGCACGCCAAACCCCCTCATACACTATGGGCGTGCCACTTGAACTTGAAGGCATGGCACGCTAGTTCACAATTCTAGAAGGGGGACTTGGAAGCTCAACATTGGGCATGCGACTTGGTGTCGAAGGCGTGGCATGCCAACTTTACTTTTGACTTGTGCGTGCCACTTGAATGTTAGGCGTGGCACGCCGACGCTTGTAGAGCTTAACACCAACACTGGGCATGCCACTTGATATCGAAGGTGTGGCATGCCAGCTCTATCACCAAGGAAGAAGAAGACATGGGTGTGCCACTTGAATGTTGGGCGTGGCATGCTGGTCACTGGACAATGGAGACTCATTCAAGCATTACCAAGGGCTTTGCAAGCACCTACTTGGCGTGGCACGCCAGTGTTGTTTTCCCGAAAGGGAGATTGAAGCATTATCAAGGGCGTGGCACGCCAGTATTATTTTTCAGAGAGGATGGATGGAGTGCACACATGGGCGTGGCACGCCAGACTTGGGCGTGCAATGCTAGTTCAAGTTTCCAGCAAAGAAGGGTAAAGAGGAGAGCCTGGGCGTGCCACTTGAGCTCGAAGGCGTGGCACGCCAGGCTAACTATGCAAAGAAGAGACCCTGGGCGTGCCACTTGGGCTCGAAGGCGTGGCACGTAAGGGTGGTTGATGGATGAGGTGTGCCACTTGCAAACCAGGTGGGGCGCGCCAGCCACACGCCAAGCATATGGGTTAAATTTTATGAGTGATTCCTTTTCCTTCCAACTGTAATTTTCTTTTCTCTTTTGTATTTTCTTAATTCTAGTGATAGGAGTAGTATAAATAACCCCTAGAAGTACTGAAAAAGGGTTTGGATTGGAAAGTTAGTTTTAGTTTTAGTTTACACTTCATCTCTTCCACTTTAATCTAAGCTTTGAGTAGCTAAACTCCCTCTCATTGGGAGAGGGAGCTCTGTTGTACTTGATGGATTAATGATAGTGAATTCCTTTTTCTCTTCATCTTCTTTTTGATTTGCTAGAAGAAATTTCATTCTTCATGCTAGTGTTCAATCATCCTGGGAAAGAGGTTGAATGCAAAATGGGTTTCATGGGAACCTTGTAAAAGGAAACATGAAACTATCCTTGAAATTCTTTCTCACACTTGAGTAGATCTGGGTTTTGGGATTGGATATGGTGACATGTAGTCCATCCACTGTTTGGATCTATAAGGATGTGTGGTATAATTAGGGACCAAGCATATCTCTCTTCATGAGCAATTAGACCAAGGAATTGGCTGATTATCAAGATTTGAGAGATTGAATCACCAAGGGATTAGGATTCAATCAATCATGATTGCCAAGAGGTCAATGAGTTGCATGATTGAAGATGAGATGAGCTGAATTTAATCCAAAGAAAGCAACATCTCCCAATCCCAATGAATTTCTCCTATTCTTATCTTCCATATTCTTTATAGCTTTCTTTAATTTCTGTTATTTCACATTCCCATTTACAATTCATTCATTTATCTTCCAGCACTTTACATTCTTGCTATTTACTTTTTGTAGTCTATTGCTTTTCTTTACTTTTAAGTAATTTACATTCTTGCTCATTTAGAATTCTGCACTCAATCTTTATTGCTCAGCTTGACTAATTCACCCATTGATTAAAATTTCTCAAATCTACCAATCTCTGTGGATTCGACCCCACTCCTAGTGGGTTATTACTTGACAATATTTTGGTTCGCTTGCTAAAGAACAGATTCATTTTATATGGGGAGTGAATTCCGGTCATCAAGTTTTATGGCGCCGTTGCCGGGGATTGGTTTGAATTTGACAATGACTAAATTGATGGGTATTTAGATTAAGAAACTTTTATTTACTTTGTTAAGTCTTTTAATTTCAGTTGATTTACTGTATATTTCCATTTTATCATACTAATCCACTAACTGTTTGATTAATTGCACCAATTAAACTAACCATAAGTCTTAACAAGAGTGATTCCTTCACCTCTCTTCTGTTTGTTATTTGTTGAATGTATGATAGTTAGAGGATGAGAAACTTTATCCTCTTTTGATAGTGAACCTGAGAGAACCTTCCTTAGGCTAAGGAGGGAACCAAAAGGAAAATGAGTAGTTGGAGAAGAAGCAGTGGAGGAAGATCTGGACGTTACTATTGAGGAGGAGATACACAATCATGTTGGAGAAGGTGTTGGTAACCATGTGGGGCAAGAGAGAAGAGTTTTAGGCTCTTACATCAACCCAAACCCAGGAAATTGTGGTAGCAGCATTCTAAAACCAACCATCCATGCTAACAATTTTGAGTTAAAACCCCAACTCATCACTCTGGTTCAAAATAACTGCTCATATGGAGGGAGTGCACAAGAAGACCCCAACCAACATCTAACTACGTTTTTGAGGATTTATGATACAGTAAAGGCTAATGGTGTCCATCTGGACACCTATAAGCTGCTACTGTTTCCTTTCTCTCTCAGAGATAAAGCATCAAAGTGGTTGGAATCATTTCCTAAGGAGAGTCTGACAACTTGGGAGGATGTTGTGAACAAGTTCTTAGCAAGATTCTACCCTCCACAAAGGGTCAATAGACTGAGAATCTTTTGGTGTTGATTCTTTTGCTGCTTGTGAATCTTGAAGTGCCCTTTACTGCCGTACATGTTGCTTGTTGGTTGTTTGTTCCTTTTCTGTTTCTATCCGAGTTGTTTGGTAGTGACCCCTTTTTATTTTCTTACTGTAGGCATAGTTGCTATATGTCTTCTCGTAAGAATATAGTCGAGATGTCCAAGAAGGTCCCTGCTGGTATGGCCGATTAGTTAGATTCCATAGTCTTGATCTCTATTACTGTAACTGACCCAGAATACTGTGAGAAGCTTAGGAGGTTTCATAGGGTTTATGAGCATAGGGAAGACGAGAAGAACTATGAATTGGTGTCGCTCGACCCTGAAGAGAGAGTTAGTTTCCCTCCCTTAGATCAGACAGAACGTCCTTTCTTTTATGCTTATGACTATTTCTTTAGCCAACTAGGTATTACCCTCCATTTTACTGCCTTTGAAACCAAACTCTTGTGGAACTGTAACGTGGCCCCTTCACAGCTTCATCCGAACTCTTGGGCCTTCATGAAGATTTTTTAGTTATTGTGCCAAGAGCTAGGTATCTGAAGAACGGATGCTTGACGGTTTAGAATTCAGAAAAAATTCCATTTGCAAATATAGTTTCTAAACCAAGCAATCATCTTTTCTTACAAAAGTTTTGGTTGTCACAAGTAACAAACCCCTTAAAAATTGATAACCGAAGTATTTAAATCTCGGGTCATCTTCTCAAGGAACTGCAGGGAGGTATGTTCTAATTATTGGTTATGAGTTTTGAAAATTAGGGGTTTTGAAAGTAAGGAACAAGTAATTTAAATGACAAGTAAAATAAATAAATAACTATAAAATAAAATCTTGGCAAGGTATGAAAATTCGGAAGTCCTATCCTAGTTATTCTTATGATAATTGAAGTTAATCCCACTTAGTTGACCTTTACGAAAGTAAGGGAAAGTCAAGTGAACTAATTAGTTAGATCCCCAAGTCCTAGCCAACTCCTAAGGAAAGACTAGAGTTAGTGGGATTCCAGTCAATTAGCAGACATAACAATCAATCACGATAAGTTTGATAACTCAAGAGCCTCCAGTTAATCAATTAAAGCCAAGAATATAAAAAAGCTAAATAAGAATTATAAATCTGAAATACCTCAATTACATTAATAAGAGAAAATCAATCTAAACATAAAGAGTTCATAAGCCAATTTGGCAATCATAAGTAATTAAAGAAAAGCATTGAAGTATCTGAAAGTAAAAGAGAAATATAAAGTAAAAGGAATATTGAACCTGAGAAGAAGTTGAAATAATTAAGTTGAAATAATAAGAAATCCTAATCCTAAATCCTAAGAGAGAGGAGAGAACCTCTGTCTACAAACTACATCTCAACTATGAAAAATGAATAATCGGAAGGCCCCTTCATGAATGGATGCATTCCCTCACTTTATAGCCTCTAATATGTGTTTTCCGGACCGAAAACTGGGTCAAAAACAGCCCAGAAATTGCCCCCAGTGTATTCTGGTACATACAGGCCGCGGAAAAGTGACGCGGAAGCGTCGTCCACACGTTTGCGTGGATTGCGTTTCTGCCAGGTCACACGTCCGCGTAATCCACGCGTTCGCATTGCCTGGCTTCAAGGCAGCTATGGCAAATTATATTTCATTTTGAAGCCCCGGATGGTAGCTTTCCAACGCAACTGGAACCATCTCATTTGGACCTCTATAGCTCAAGTTATGACCGTTTGAGTGCAAAGAGGTCAGGCTGGACAGCTTAGCAACTTCTTCAACTTCTTGTATTCCTTCCACTTTTGCATGCTTCCTTTCCATCCTCTGAGTCATTCCTGCCCTATAATCTCTGAAATCACTTAACACACATATCAAGGCATTAAATGGTAATAAGAGAGGATTAATATTAGCAAATATAAGTCCAAAGAAACATGTTTTCAATCATAGCACAAAATCAGGAAGGAAAACGTAAAACATGCGATTAGTATGAATAAGTGGGTAAAGAGTTGATAAAAACCACTCAATTGAGCACAAGATAAACCATAAAATAGTGGTTTATCAACCTCCCGACACTTAAACATTAGCATGTCCTCATGCTAAGCTCAAGAGAAGCTATAAAAGTGAAGAGGAATGATAGAATGTATGAAATGCAACCTATCTATATGAATGGAACTACATGCTAAGATGTTTCTATTTACTTGGTTAAAAGTAAATAAGATCTTCAAGACAAATATAAATCAGATTTCACTAATTCAAATCATACAATAAAATACAAGTAAACTTGTAAGAAGATAGCTCATATAAGCAGCAAACAAGGAATCGAGCATCGAACCCCTTTTACTTATTTGCTCTTTTTTTTCTTCTTTTTTTTCTCAATGCATACGATTAAATTATTGAATGCATGAACATGTCCTAAACATTTCTTTCATATTTTCAGAAAATTCTAACATACTTAATTCTCAAACCAAATGTTTCCAAACCCACTTTCCCCACACTTAAATCATAAGCACTCTCACTAGTCTAAGCTAACCAAGGATTCAAATTAAGGACATTATTGTTTTCCGCTTAGAGTTAGTGATGAGATAAAGTAAAGAATAAAGGGGTAAAATAGGCTCAAAATTGGTTTGCAATGGATAATGAAAAGGTTAAGGCCATATGGGTATGTAAGCTTAGTGAAACAAGGGCCTCAATCATATAAGTGCATGCATACATCAAACAATGGAAATATAGAATCAAGCAAGACAAAGATCACAATTTTAAAGAGAACAACACACATCAAAAATAAAATATTGGTTGATAGAATGCAACCAATCAAATAGGCTCAAAATCTCACAGGTTTTGTGTGTTCGAGCTCTAAACTATGTTCCAGTATAATATTTCTTCAAACAAGTTTAACATTTAATTTTATTCAAATTAGTGAAATGCTCTAAAAAGTTTCTTGAAAAAGAAAATATTACTTCAACCAAGTGGTAAAATATACACAAAATCAAACAAATATGCAATCAAACATGCAAATGCAACAATGAACAAACAAAGAAAATAAAACATTGGTGTTTGGACAAGAAGGTACTAACCCACGGAGATCGGTATCGACCTCCCCACACTTAAAGATTGCACCGTCCTCGGTGCATGCTAAGATGTACAAGTGGACGGGTTGCTCCAATTGATGCCTTTCTCTATAGATTGTGCAGATTGACTTGCCTGTCTCCCCATATAGAAGTTCTTCCTTTTCCCTTCCTCGGTGGCCATCCTGAAAGAAGAGGAAAAGGGAGAAAAGTAATCCAGAAATAAAGATAAAAAAATAAATAAAATATGGGTTGGTAATGCCAAATAATAAAGGTCTCAACTACATGGTAGCTACAACATGCAGTGAGAAAACAGTAGAAGCATACGGCATATCAATAGTGCAAGATTTGCAACAAATGAGGGAAGTGTGGGTAATGCAAGATAGTATAAATTCATATCAATGCAAGAGAAGTACAAGTATCATAAAAGATTAGCACTGATTTAAATAATGTTACCCAATCAGAATAAAACAAGTCATAAGCACCAAGATAATACCAGAAAATATATAACAGTTGAATAAGAACATTTGAACATCAATGGTGAAATAATAAATTTAGAAAAGAAAATAAAAATATCCACAAAATTAAAATGCAATGAATGAAAGTATGCAAATAATTAAATAAAATAAAATGAAAGTGAAAAAGGATAAGAAGTTAAAAAGATGAAGAGAAAGAAAGTAAGAAAGGAGAGAGAAAGAAGAAAAGATAGAAGAAATTAGGATTAGAAAAGAAAAGATAAGATAATTGGCGCTGATCTGGATAAGTTGTGCGACGCATGCGACACGGACGCGTGAGTGACACGGTCGCGTGGTGCGCGATAAGGTCAGGTGACGCGGACGCGTGGGTCATGTGATCGCGTGGCCTGATTTGTGCGATTGGCGCGAGTGCAGCCTCGCGTTCGCGCAACTCTCTGTTCGAAACTCTTTTTGCCAAATTTTTGGGTGACGCGGTCGCGTGGTTGACGCGATCGCGTGGATGGCCATATTTTGAAAATGATGCGGACGCGTGGGGTACGCGTTCGCGTGGTAAGGATTGTGCTTTTAGCATGGTTCCAGCCCCATTCCAGCCTAACATACTGCCATACACCCCTTTATGTCGATTTTACAGAGCCACGCGTTCGCGTGGGTGACGCGGACACGTGGGAGGCATTTTTCCCACATGACGCGGTCGCGTGGATCAATTTGTGCCAAAGGCACGCCTCCAGCCACGCTCTCGCGTGACTCTCTGTTCACTTTTCTTTTCTTCCTAATGCACTTGTGACGCGGACGCGTCAGCGACGCTGTCGCGTCGCGTGCCCTCTCTCTTTTTTTTATGCAATATGTAAATGAAGATGTAAACTATAAGCAGTAGTACTGAGAAGAGTTATTGAGAAAGGAAATAAAGAAATAAAAGAAAGAAACGATCATACCATAGTGTGTTGTCTCCCACTTAGCACTTTTAGTTAAAGTCCTTAAGTTGGACATTTGGTGAGCTCCCTGTTATGGTGGCTTGTGCTTGTATCCATCCAAAAATCTCCACCAATGTTTGGAATTCCAATGGCCTCCGGGATCCCAAACTAGGCGCAGAAAGCCTTCAAGTAAGTGATGAGCGGATAATTTATACGCTTTTTGGCATTGTTTTTAGTATGTTTTTAGTAGGATCTAGTTACTTTTAGGGATGTTTTCATTAGTTTTTATGTTAAATTCACATTTCTGGACTTTACTATGAGTTTGTGTGTTTTTCTGTGATTTCAGGTATTTTCTGGCTGAAATTGAGGGACTTGAGCAAAAATCAGATTCAGAGGTTGAAAAAGGACTGCTGATGCTGTTGGATTCTGACCTCTCTGCACTCAAAGTGGATTTTCTGGAACTACAGAACTTGAAATGGCGCGCTTCCAATTGCGAAAGTAGACATCCAGGGCTTTCCAGCAATATATAATAATCCATACTTTGGCCAAGAATAGACGACGTAAACTGGCGTTCAACGCCAGCCTTCTGCCCAAATCTGGCGTCCAGCGCCAGAAAAGGATCCAAAACCAGAGTTGAACGCCCAAACTGGCACAGAAACTGGCGTTCAACTCCACAAATGGCCTCTGCACGTGGAACACTTAAGCTCAGCCCAAACACACACCAAGTGGGCCCCGGAAGTGGATTTATACATCAAATACTTACTCATGTAAACCCTAGTAGCTAGTTTATTATAAATAGGACCTCTTACTATTGTATTAGGCATCTTTGGTCTCAGTTTTAATCCATTGTTCATCTTAGGAGACTATTGATCTCGTTTAGGGGGCTGGCCATCTCGGCCATGCCTGGACCTTCACTTATGTATTTTCATACGGTAGAGTTTCTACACTCCATAGATTAAGGTGTGGAGCTCTGCTGTCCCTCAAAGATTAACGCAAAGTACTACTGTTTTTTATTCAATTCTTCTTATTTCTCTTCTAAGATATCCATTCGCACCCAAGAACGTGATGAAGGTGATGATTATGTGTGACGCTCATCATCCTTCTCCCTTATGAACGCGTGCCTGACAAACACTTCTGTTCTACATGAAATAAGCTAGAATGAGTATCTCTTAGATCTCCTAACCAGAATCTTCGTGGCGTAAGCTAGAATGATGGCGGCATTCAAGAGAATCCGAAAGGTCTAAACCTTGTCTGTGGTATTCTGAGTAGGATTCAATGATTGAATGACTGTGACGAGCTTCAAACTCGCGAGTGCTGGGCGTTAGTGACAGACGCAAAAGGAGGGTGAATCCTATTCCAGCATGATCGGGAACCGACAGATGAATAGCCGTGCCGTGACAGGGTGCGTGAGCATATTATTCACTGAGAGGAGGGGATGTAGCCACTGACAACGGTGATGCCCTTGCATAAAGCCAGCCATGGAAAGGAGTAAGACAGATTGGATGAAGATAGCAGGAAAGCAGAGGTTCAGAGGAACGAAAAGCATCTCCATTCGCTTATCTGAAATTCCTACCAATGATTTACATAAGTATCTCTATCTCTATTTTATTATATCATATTCGAAAACACCATTATCACTTTATATCTGCCTGACTGAGATTTACAAGGTGACCATAGCTTGCTTCATACCAACAATCTCCGTGGGATTCGACCCTTACTCACGTAAGGTATTACTTGGACGACCCAGTGCACTTGCTGGTTAGTTGTATCGAAGTTGTGACAATTATGAATTAAGATCAAAGCACCAAGCTTTGGAGCCATTACCAGGGATTGTTCGAGCCTGGACATCACAATTTCGTGCACCAAGTTTTTGGCGCCGTTGCCGGGGACTTAATTGTTCCTGTTTGGCGCCAATAATCATCTGAGATCCCAATCCCGGCAACAACACCAAGTTTTTGGCGCCGTTGCCGGGGATTGTTTGTGTTTGGACAATTGACGGTTCATCTTGTTGCTCAGATTAGGTAATTTTATTTTTATTTTATTTTCAAAAAAATTTTTCAAAAATATTTCTAAAATTTTCTCATCTGTTTTCGAAAATAATATAAAAATGTTTTCAAAAATATATTTTTCTTCAGAATTTTTAAGAATGAATTCTAGTGTTTCATGATGATTTGTTGAATCCTGGCTGGCTGTAAGCCATGTCTAATTTTTGGACTGGGGTTTCAACTTACCATCACAAATGAAGAGATTCTCACACACTTAGTTGCTCTATACATGAAAAGTATCCATATCTGCTGAAGCTTGGCTTGCCATTGGCCATGTCTAGTGTTTTGGACTGGAGCTTTCATTGAAAGCTTGGCTGGCTAGTGAGCCATGTCTAATTCCTGGACTGAAGCTTTAGACTAACATGGCAAGATTCCTGGAATTCATATTAAAAATTT
This sequence comes from Arachis hypogaea, assembly GCF_003086295.3. NCBI lineage: Eukaryota > Viridiplantae > Streptophyta > Magnoliopsida > Fabales > Fabaceae > Arachis > Arachis hypogaea. The sequence continues at coordinate 70,842,361 of NC_092050.1, forward strand.
TGGAATCCTTATTTTTCTTTATTTCTAAATATTTTTCGAAAATAAAAATCCAAAAAAATTAGAAAATCAAAAAAATCAAAAATATTTTTGTGTTTCTTGTTTGAGTCTTGAGTCATGTTATAAGTTTGGTGTCAATTGCATATGCATCTTACATTTTTTCGAAAATTTTATGCATTCATGGTGTTGTTCATGATCTTCAAGTTGTTCTTGGTAAGTCTTCTTGTTTGATCTTGATGATTTTTTGTTTTGTGTCTTTTCATGTTTATCATATGCATTCTTGAATTCTTAGTGCGTAAGCATTAAAGAATTCTAAGTTTGGTGTCTTGCATGTTTTCTTTGCATAAAAAATTTTTCAAAAATATGTTCTTGATGTTCACCATGACATTCAAAGTGTTCTTGGTGTTCATCTTGACATTCATAGCATTCTTGCATGCATTCATTGTTTTGATCTAAAAATTTCATGCATTGCATATTTTTTATGTTTTTCATAAAAATTTCAAAAATAAAAAAAAATATCTTTCCCTTTTTCTCTCATCAAATTCGAAAATTTGGATTGACTTTTTCAAAAATTTTTAAAATCAAATTGTTTCTCATGAGTCAAATCAAATTTTCAATTTGAAAATCTTATCTTTTTCAAAATCTTTTTCAAAAATCAAATCTTTTTCAAAATTCTTAGTTATTTTCGAAAATTCCAAAAATATTTTTCAAAAATCTTTTTCTTATTTTTATACCAAATTTTCGAAAATAACATAATCAATTAATGTTTTGATTCAAAAATTTGAAGTTTGCTACTTGCTTGTTAAGAAAGATTCAAACTTTAAGTTCTAGAATCATATCTTGTGATTTCTTATGAATCAAGTCATTAATTGTGATTTTAAAAATCAAATCTTTTTCAAAAACTAATTTCTATCATATCTTTTCAAAAATATCTTCTCATCTTATCTTTTTCAAAAATATCTTTTCAAAATATCTTTCCTAACCTCCTAACTTCCTATCTTTTCAAAATTTGTTTCAACTAACTAACTAACTTTTTGTTTGTTTCTTAACTTTTTCAAAACTACCTAACTAACTCTCTCTCTCTAATTTTCGAAAATATCTTCCCTCTTTTTCAAAAATTTCTTTTTTATTAACTAATTATTTTTATTTTTAATTTTTAAAACTTAATTTTCGAAAATTACTAACATTTTTTCAAAAACCATTTTTCAAAAATCACTAACTCTTTTTCAAAATAATTTTCGAAAATTATCCCTCCCCCATCTCATTCTATTTATTCATTCATATCCTGACATCTCATCTCATATCTCTTCCATCCGTACAGTTGTGTTTCTTCCTTTACATCACATTCTTTGTCTCCCCCTCTTTTCTTCCACTCACAAAGGGATCCCTATACTGTGGTATAAAGGATCTCTATTATTATTATTATTTTCTGTGCCTTCTTCTTTGTCATATGAGCAGGAGCAAGGATAAGAACATTCTTGTGGAAGCAGATCCAGAACCTGAAAGGACTCTGAAGAGAAAATTAAGAGAAGCTAAAATACAACAATCCAGAGATAACCTTTCAGAAATTTTCGAACAGGCAGAGGAGATGGCAGCCGAAAATAATAATAATGTAAGGAAGATGCTTGGTGACTTTACTGCACCTAATTCCAATTTACATGGAAGAAGCATCTCCATTCCTGCCATTGGAGCAAACAACTTTGAGCTGAAACCTCAATTAGTTTCTCTAATGCAGCAGAACTGCAAGTTTCATGGACTTCCAGCTGAAGATCCTTTTCAGTTCTTAACTGAATTCTTGCAGATATGTGATACTGTTAAGACTAATGGAGTAGATCCTGAAGTCTATAGGCTCATGCTTTTCCCTTTTGCTGTAAGAGACATAGCTAGATTATGGTTGGATTCTCAACCCAAAGACAGCCTGAACTCTTGGGATAAGCTGGTCACGGCTTTCTTAGCCAAGTACTTTCCTCCTCAAAAGCTGAGCAAGCTTAGAGCTGATGTTCAAACCTTCAGACAGAAAGAAGGTGAATCTCTCTATGAAGCTTGGGAAAGATACAAACAGTTGACCAAAAAGTGTCCTTCAGACATGCTTTCAAAATGGACCATCCTGGATATATTCTATGATGGGTTATCTGAGCTATCAAAGATGTCACTGGACACTTCTGCAGGTGGATCCATTCACCTAAAGAAAACGCCTGCAGAAGCTCAAGAACTCATTGACATGGTTGCTAATAACCAGTTCATGTACACTTCTGAAAGGAATCCTGTGAGAAATGGGACGCCTATGAAGAAGGGAGTTCTTGAGGTTGATACTCTGAATGCCATATTGGCTCAGAATAAAATATTGACTCAGCAAGTCAATATGATCTCTCAGAGTCTGCATGGAATGCAAGCTGCATCCAACAGTACTCAAGAGGCTTCTTCTGAAGAAGAAGCTTATGATCCTGAGAACCCTGCAATAGCAGAGGTAAATTACTTAGGTGAACCTTATGGAAACACCTATAACTCAACATGGAGAAATCATCCAAATTTCTCATGGAAGGATCAAAAGCCTCAACAAGGCTTTAATAATGGTGGAAGAAACAGGTTTAGCAATAGCAAGCCTTTTCCATCATCAACTCAGCAACAGACAGAGAACTCTGAACAAAATGCTTCTAATTTAGCAAATCTAGTCTCTGATCTATCTAAGGCCACTGTAAGTTTCATGAATGAAACAAGGTCTTCCATTAGAAATCTGGAAGCACAAGTGGGCCAGCTGAGTAAAAGGATCACTGAAATCCCTCCTAGTACTCTCCCAAGCAATACAGAAGAGAATCCAAAAGGAGAGTGCAAGGCCATTGACATAAGCGCCATGGCCGAACCTGTGAGGAGAGGAGAGGACGTGAATCCCAAGGAGGAAGACCTCCTGGGACGTTTAGTGGTCAATAAGGAGCTTCCCTCTGAGGAACCAAAGGACTCTGGGGCCCATCTAGAGACCATAGAGATTCCATTGACCCTCCTTATGCCCTTCATGAGCTCTGATGAGTATTCCTCTTCTGAAGAGAATGAGGATGTCACTGAAGAGCAAACTGCCAAGTTTCTTGGTGCAATCATGAAGCTGAATGCCAAATTGTTTGGCATTGATACTTGGGAAGTTGAACCCCCCTTGTTCGTCAATGAACTAAGTGATCTGGATCAACTGACATTGCCTCAGAAGAGACAGGATCCTGGAAAGTTCATAATACCCTGTACCATAGGCACCATGATCTTTAAGGCTCTGTGTGACCTTGGTTCAGGAATAAACCTCATGCCCCTCTCTGTAATAGAGAAACTGGGAATCTATGGGGTGCAAGCTGCTAAAATCTCATTAGAGATGGCAGACAGCCCAAGAAGACAGGCTTATGGACAAGTAGAAGATGTATTAGTAAAGGTTGAGGGCCTTTACATACCTACTGATTTCATAGTCCTGGATACTGGAAAGGAAGAGGATGAATCCATCATCCTAGGAAGACCTTTCCTGGCCACAGCAAGAGCTGTGATTGATGTTGACAGAGGTGAAATAGTCCTTCAATGGAATGAGAACTCCCTTGTATTCAAAACTCAAGGATCTCCCTCTGCAACCATGGAGAGGAAGCTTGAAAAGCTTCTCTCAAAGCAGAGTCAACCAGAGCCCCCACAGTCAAACTCTAAGTTTGGTGTTGGGAGGCCACAACCAAACTCTAAGTTTGGTGTTGAACTCCCATATCCAAACTCTAAGTTTGGTGTTGGAGAGTCTCAACAAAGCTCTGCACATCTGTGAGGCTCCATGAGAGCCCACTGTCAAGCTATTGACATTAAAGAAGCGCTTGTTGGGAGGCAACCCAATGTTTATCTAATTCTTATTTTTATTGTTTTTCATGTTTTCTTAGGTTCATGATCATGTGGAGTCACAAAATAAATAGAAAAATTGAAAACGGAATCAAAAATAGCAGAAGAAAAATCACACCCTGGAGGAGCATCTGTCTGGCGTTCAGCGCCAGAACAGAGCATGGTTCTGGCGCTGAACGCCCAAAATGGGCAGCTTCTGGGCGTTGAACGCCAGAACAGGCATGGTTCTGGCGTTCAACGCCAAAAATGGCACACAAATGGGCGTTGAACGCCCAAAATGGCCACCAACCTGGCGCTGAACGCCCAGAGTTGGGTACAAAGGCATTTTTACATCCCTAATGGGTGCAGGGATGTAAATCCTTGAAAACCTCAGGATCTGTGGACCCCACAGGATCCACTCAGGATCTGTGGACCCCACAGGATCCCCACCTACCTCCACTCACTTCTTCTCACCACTCTCTTTCACACAACCCCACAAATACTCTTCCCTAAAAACCCCTCACCAATCACCTCAATCTCTCTTCCCCACTAAACCTTCACCACTCACATCCATCTCCTCTTCCCCATAAACCTACCTCATAAACTCTACCTACCTTCAAAATTCAAAACCAATTTCCCACCCAAACCCACCCATATGGCCGAACCTTAACCCCCCCTCCCTTCCCTATATAAAGCCATCCATTCTTCTTCAAATTCACACAACACACCCCTCTACACTCCTCTTGGCCGAAACCACATCTCCCTCTCCCTCTCCATATTTCTTCTTCTTCTTCTTCTATTCTTTTGTTTATTGCTCGAGGGCGAGCAATATTCTAAGTTTGGTGTGGTAAAAGCATAGCTTTTTTGTTTTTCCATTACCATTGATGGCACCCAAGACCGGAGAATCCTCTAGAAGAGGGAAAGGGAAGACAAGAGCTTCCACATCCGAGTCATGGGAGATGGAAAGGTTCATCTCCAAAGCCCATCAAGACCACTTCTATGATGTTGTGGCCAAGAAGAAGGTGATCCCTGAGGTCCCTTTTAAACTCAAAAGAAATGAGTATCCGGAGATCCGACATGAAATTCAAAGAAGAGGTTGGGAAGTTCTAACAAATCCCATCCAACAAGTCGGCATCCTAATGGTTCAAGAGTTCTATGCCAATGCATGGATCACCAAGAACCATGATCAAAGTAAGAACCCGGATCTAAAGAACTATGTTACAATGGTTCGGGGGAAATACTTAGATTTTAGTCCGGAAAATGTGAGGTTGGCGTTCAACTTGCCATACATGGAAGAGAACGCACGCCCCTACACAAGGAGAGTCAACCTTGATCAAAGGTTGGACCAAGTCCTTATGGACATATGTGTAGAAGGAGCTCAATGGAAGATTGACTCCAAAGGCAAGCCGGTTCAACTAAGAAGATTGGACCTCAAGCCTATAGCTAGAGGATGGTTGGAGTTTATTCAATGCTCAATCATTCCCACTAGCAACCGGTCTGAAGTTACCATAGACCGGGCCATCATGATCCATAGCATCATGATTGGAGAAGAGGTGGAAGTTCATGAGATTATACCTCAAGAACTCTACAAGGTGGCTGACAAGTCCTCCACCATGGCAAGGTTAGCCTTTCCTCACCTCATTTGCCACCTATGCAATTCAGCTGGAATTGACATAGAGGGAGATATCCTCATTAAAGAGGAAAAGCCCATCACTAAGAAAAAGATGGAGCAAGCAAGAGAGCCCACTCATGGAGCTCAAGAGGCGTATGAAGCTCATCACCATGAGATTCCGCAAATGCCTCAAATGCACTTTCCTCCACAAAACTATTGGGAGCACATCAACACCTCCCTAGAAGAATTGAGTTCCAATATGGGACAACTAAGGGTGGAACATCAAGAGCACTCCATCATGCTTCATGAAATAAGAGAAGATCAAAAAGCAATGAGGGAGGAGCAACAAAGACAAGGAAGAGACATAGAAGAGCTCAAGGACATCATTGGTTCCTCAAGAAGGAAATGCCACCATCACTAAGGTGGATTCATTCCTTGTTTTTGCTTTCTCTATTTTTCGTTTTCTATGTTATGTGCTTATCTATGTTTGTGCCTTCATTACATGATCATTAGTAGTTAGTAACTTTGTCTTAAAGATATGAATGTCCTATGAATCCATCACCTCTCTTAAATGAAAAAATGTTTTAATTCAAAAGAACAAGAAGTACATGAGTTTCGAATTTATCCTTGAACTTAGTTTAATTATATTGATGTGGTGACAAAGCTTCTTGTTTTCTGAATGTATGCTTGAACAGTGCATATGTCTTTTGAAGTTGTTGTTTAAGAATGTTAAATATGTTGGCTCTTGAAAGAATGATGACTAGGAGACATGTTATTTGATAATCTGAAAAATCATAAAAATGATTCTTGAAGCAAGAAAAAGCAGCAAAGAACAAAGCTTGCAGAAAAAAAAATATAGGCGAAAAAAAAATAGAAAGAAAAAGAAAAAGCAAGCAGAAAAAGCCAATAACCCTTAAAACCAAAAGGCAAGGGCAAATAAAAAGGATCCCAAGGCTTTGAGCATCAGTGGATAGGAGGGCCTAAAGGAATAAAATCCTGGTCTAAGCGGCTAAACCAAGCTGTCCCTAACCATGTGCTTGTGGCGTGTAGGTATCAAGTGAAAACTTGAGACTGAGCGGTTAAAGTCAAGGTCCAAATCAAAAAAAAAAAAGAGTGTGCTTAAGAACCCTGGACACCTCTAATTGGGGACTTTAGCAAAGCTGAGTCACAATCTGAAAAGGTTCACCCAATTATGTGTTTGTGGCATTTATGTATCCGGTGGTAATACTGGAAGACAACGTGCTTAGGGCCACGGCCAAGACTCATAAAGAAGCTGTGTTCAAGAATCATCATACTGAACTAGGAGAGTCAATAACACTATTCGAAATCTGAAGTTCCTATAGATGCCAATCATTCTGAACCTCAATGGATAAAGTGAGATGCCAAAACTATTCAAGAGGCAAAAAGCTATAAGTCCCGCTCATTTGATTGGAGCTATGTTTCATTGATAGTTTGGAATTTATAGTATATTCTCTTCTTTTTATCCTATTTGATTTTCAGTTGCTTGGGGACAAGCAACAATTTAAGTTTGGTGTTGTGATGAGCGGATAATTTATACGCTTTTTGGCATTGTTTTTAGTATGTTTTTAGTAGGATCAAGTTACTTTTAGGGATGTTTTCATTAGTTTTTATGTTAAATTCATATTTCTGGACTTTACTATGAGTTTGTGTGTTTTTCTGTGATTTCAGGTATTTTCTGGCTGAAATTGAGGGACTTGAGCAAAAATCAGATTCAGAGGTTGAAAAAGGACTGCTGATGCTGTTGGATTCTGACCTCTCTGCACTCAAAGTGGATTTTCTAGAGCTACAGAACTCGAAATGGCGCGCTTTTAATTGCGTTGGAAAGTAGACATCCAGGGCTTTCCAGCAATATATAATAGTCCATACTTTGGCCAAGAATAGATGACGTAAACTGGCATTCAACGCCAGCCTTCTGCCCAAATCTGGCGTCCAGCGCCAGAAAAGGATCCAAAACCAGAGTTGAACGCCCAAACTGGCACAGAAACTGGCGTTCAACTCCACAAATGGCCTCTGCACGTGGAACACTTAAGCTCAGCCCAAACACACCCCAAGTGGGCCCCGGAAGTGGATTTATACATCAAATACTTACTCATGTAAACCCTAGTAGCTAGTTTATTATAAATAGGACCTCTTACTATTGTATTAGGCATCTTTGGTCTCAGTTTTAATCCATTGTTCATCTTAGGAGACTATTGATCTCGTTTAGGGGGCTGGCCATCTCAGCCATGCCTGGACCTTCACTTATGTATTTTCATACGGTAGAGTTTCTACACTCCATAGATTAAGGTGTGGAGCTCTGCTGTCCCTCAAAGATTAACGCAAAGTACTACTGTTTTTTATTCAATTCTTCTTATTTCTCTTCTAAGATATCCATTTGCACCCAAGAACGTGATGAAGGTGATGATTATGTGTGACGCTCATCATCCTTCTCCCTTATGAACGCGTGCCTGACAAACACTTCTGTTCTACATGAAATAAGCTAGAATGAGTATCTCTTAGATCTCCTAACCAGAATCTTCGTGGCGTAAGCTAGAATGATGGCGGCATTCAAGAGAATCCGGAAGGTCTAAACCTTGTCTGTGGTATTCTGAGTAGGATTCAATGATTGAATGACTGTGACGAGCTTCAAACTCGCGAGTGCTGGGCGTTAGTGACAGACGCAAAAGGAGGGTGAATCCTATTCCAGCATGATCGGGAACCGACAGATGAATAGCCGTGCCGTGACAGGGTGCGTGAGCATATTATTCACTGAGAGGAGGGGATGTAGCCACTGACAACGGTGATGCCCTTGCATAAAGCCAGCCATGGAAAGGAGTAAGACAGATTGGATGAAGATAGCAGGAAAGCAGAGGTTCAGAGGAACGAAAAGCATCTCCATTCGCTTATCTGAAATTCCTACCAATGATTTACATAAGTATCTCTATCTCTATTTTATTATATCATATTCGAAAACACCATTATCACTTTATATCTGCCTGACTGAGATTTACAAGGTGACCATAGCTTGCTTCATACCAACAATCTCTGTGGGATTCGACCCTTACTCACGTAAGGTATTACTTGGACGACCCAGTGCACTTGCTGGTTAGTTGTATCGAAGTTGTGACAATTATGAATTAAGATCAAAGCACCAAGCTTTGGAGCCATTACCAGGGATTGTTCGAGCCTGGACATCACAATTTCGTGCACCAGTAAGTTAAAGCAAGTGACAAAGCCCCAAGAGTGTTGATTGCCAGAATGAATTCCGGGGTCCCAAACCTTGCTTTTGCACCCGTCTTCTTGTTGATCATTAGTGTTCCAATCGGGTGGCAGGGAATCTGAATTCTCACTAAAGCGGCCAAACAACTTCCTAAACCGATTCAGTCGAGCTTTACACCAACCCTTGCATTTAAACTTTGAGCACACAACCATGTTGAACCTTGCTTGACAACTCCAGCCACTAACCATCTTCCTCTTACTCTTAATGACACAAAGAGCTTTAAGTTGACCATCCGTCTCCAGTAGCCCATATTCAAGTGGAATTAGAAAGCTAAGGGATATGAATTTTACCCACTTGAATGTTGTGAAGGATGATGGCAACTTAGGGGGAGGTATTTCTAACGGATTTGCAAGCTCCACTCCCTTGTGCTCTTCTCTGACAACTTCTACCTCTTTACAAGTTTCTTCAATATCAACCTCTTCCTCTTGGCAGCTTTCTTCCAATTCAATCTCCTCTTCACTGCTTTCCAAGGGCATGGGAGGTTGTGCTTCTTCTTTTTTAATCTCCATCTCTTGATTGACCTCTTCCAAGTCCTTAACCATGACATGCCTTGGAGGTTGTACACCCTCCTCAACATCAAATGCAACTGTCTTGGAAGGAGGCTCTATGTCTTGACTTTCCCATAGAGGTTCAGCATCTTCCAAGTCTTTAACCATTTCTTCCTCTGCAACTATTATGGCTTCCTCCACTTGTTCCAATACAAAGCCATGTTCCTCATTGTCCACCGAAGTTTCTAGTGTCTCCTTCATGCTACGCTCTTCTTTTGATTCTCCACATGCAGCCATGGGAGTACTTTGAGTGCTCAGATGTTGAGAAGCTAATTGATTTATTAACTCGCCTAAGGCGGCCACGAAATTTAGTACACTCTTATTCATCCTTTCTTGCCCTTGAAGAATAGCACTAAGGGCGTTGTTATCCAATGGAGGTTGGGGTGGATAGGAGGGTTCATTATTTTGGAGAAAGGGTTCATAATAGGAAGGTGGTTCTTCTTGATAAGAATATGGAGATGGTGAATATTGAGGTGGTGGTTCTGGGTGTGGTTCATATGGTGCTTGGTGTGGTGGATAAGGGTTAGGGTCATATGGAGGTGAATGGTTGTAGGTGGCTTGTGAGTATGGTGGTTCAAAGCTGTGTTGAGGAGGTGGTTTATAGGCGTATGATGGGGCTTGTCGGTAATTACAAGGGGGTCTACCATATCTATCAGCTTGATATACATTGTAGAGTGGTCTTTGCCCATGATATCTTGGAGGGTGTTGTTGCCTAAAGGGTTGATCAGGGCCTCTTGGCTCCATCCATCTTCGATTGCTTAGACCTTGATGTACATTCCTGTTATAGCTTCCACTCCTTTCAACAGATTTAGAACCGAACTCAAAGCGAGAGGGGTGAGAATTCATAGTAGCTAAACCAAGCAATCATCCTTTCTTTCAAACGTTATGGTTGTCACAAGTAACAAACCCCTTAAAAATTGATAACCGAAGTATTCAAACCTCGGGTCGTCTTCTCAAGGAACTGTAGGGAGGTATGTTCTTGTTATTGGTTATGAGTTTTGTAAATTGGGGGTTTTGAAAGTAAGGAACAAGTAATTTAAATGACAAGTAAAATAAATAAATAACTATAAAATAAACTCTTGGAAAGGTATGAAAATTCAGAAGTCCTATCCTAGTTATTCTTATGAGAATTGAAGTTAATCCCACTTAGTTGACCTTTACAAAAGCAAGGGAAAGTCAAGTGAACTAATTAGTTAGATCCCCAAGTCCTAGCCAACTCCTAAGGAAAGACTAGAGTTAGTGGGATTCCAATCAATTAGCAGACATAACAATCAATCACGATAAGTTTGATAACTCAAGAGCCTCCAGTTAATCAATTAAAGCCAAGAATATAAAAAAAGCTAAATAAGAATTATAAATTTGAAATACCTCAATTACATTAATAAGAGAAAATCAATCTAAACATAAAAAGTTCATAAGCCAATTTGGCAATCATAAGTAATTAAAGAAAAGCATTGAAGTATCTGAAAGTAAAAGAGAAATATAAAGTAAAAGGAATATTGAACCTGAGAAGAAGTTGAAATAATTAAGTTAAAATAATAAGAAATCCTAATTCCTTTAAGAGGAATCCTAATCCTAAATCCTAAGAGAGAGGAGAGAACATCTGTCTACAAACTACATCTCAACTATGAAAAGTGAATAATCGGAAGGCCCCTTCATGAATGGATGCATTCCCCCACTTTATAGCCTCTAATCTATATTTTTTGGACCAAAAACTGGGTCAAAAACAGCCCAGAAATTGCCCCCAGTGTATCCTGGTACATACAGGTCGTGGGAAAGTGACGCGGAAGCGTCGTGCACGCGTTTGCATGGATTGCATTTCTGCCAGGTCACGCGTCCGCGTAATCCACACGTTCGTGTTGCCTGGCTTCAAGGCAGCTATGGCAAATTATATATTGTTTTGAAGCCCCGGATGGTAGCTTTCCAACGCAACTGGAACCATCTCATTTGGACCTCTATAGCTCAAGTTATGACCGTTTGAGTGCAAAGAGGTCAGGTTGGACAGCTTAGCAACTTCTTCAACTTCTTGTATTCCTTCCACTTTTGCATGCTTCCTTTCCATCCTCTAAGTCATTCCTGCCCTGTAATCTCTGAAATCACTTAACACACATTTCAAGGCATTGAATGGTAATAAGAGAGGATTAATATTAGCAAATATAAGTCCAAAGAAACATGTTTTCAATCATAGCACAAAATTAGGAAGGAAAACGTAAAACATGTGATTAGTATGAATAAGTGGGTAAAGAGTTGATAAAAACCACTCAATTGAGCACAAGATAAACCATAAAATAGTGGTTTATCAGTATCCGACCTACAGTGTCCCTTTTTCTTTATCTTTTTATGTTGACTAAACCCGGGGTGGCCAAGAAGAAGGCTTCTTGTGTCTCCTTCCGAGCTACCCAAGGGAGGAAAGTGTTTTCAATGTTTGATGACTCTTTTTGTGACTTTAAGAACTTCTATTTTAAAGTCGGAGCTATTGAGAGTGCTCGTCCTTTCTTTCTGGATGAAAATGATGAGCCGACATTTTCCTTATGGTGGCAAAAAGATACAGTAGTTCTTAAGTACCACTTGGAGAGTCTAGATGAAGTAGAACAGGCTTATGTGGGTGTTTTAGAGGAGCATTGGGGGTAGCCTCCCCATCTCGACACTAAGAAGTTTTTAGGGGATCCTTCTCTTCTTCGTTCTGAGCTAGGTAGAGTCTGAGCTCCTTCTTTTGTGGAAAGTTTCTTTTATTGGTTTAAGATTTGTTCTCATCTGTTTGTGTAACTATTTTCCTGGCTTTCTTTCAGAGATGGTTGCGTCTTCAAACTCCATGAAGGTCTTCCGTAAAGCGAAGAAGGCGGCGGCTGCCCAAAACATGTCGAGGAAGATGCTAGGGGAAGGGTCTTCTCAAGTGCCCCCGAAGAAGCCGACATCTGACTCTCAGGGTCCGAGGAAGATCATCCCAATCCTAGAGTTTAGACAGTTTCTACCGATCCTCCCGTTGAGGCCTCTGGTGCTGCCTCTTCCCCTACTTCTGCTGGTCCTCCTTCCAAGCGTCAAAAGGTTGCTGGGATGTATAATTTGTATGACGCAGAGTTTGATGGTGTGGCCTTTGCCACAGAGTTGATTGCTCCTCATGGTAAGGTTTCTCTGGACGACATGTCGATCCTTCATCATCTCGATTTTATTGCAAGCAATAGTATTCAGATGGCCAATGTTAGTGCTGCTTTATCCCGAGTTATCAAGGAATCTCCAGTTCGTGCTACTAAGTCTTTTATGGAGGAGGCCAAGGCTGAATTCAACAGGGTGAAGGGTCCGAAGGACGAGCTAGATGCCAAGGTTGCCAAATTGGAGCTTGAAGTAGAAAGGGAGAAGACTCGCGCTACGGCGGCAGAGGCGGCTGGCAACCTGGCCGAAGAGATGGCCAAGAAAGCCAAAGAGAGCTATACCTGGGCTTATGGCCAACTATTGGACACTAAGGAGAGACTTCAGTCGGCCCAGGATGATTATGTCGAGCTTCAAGGCCATATGGTGAGCAGTCTGACCGATATGTATGAACATCTAAAGGCCCAGGTCTGGGTTCTTGCTCCCGACGTCAACCACTCCTTATTCAGTATGGAAAACGCTGTGGAAGATGGCAAGATTGTTCCTGCACCAGATGATGATGATGAGGGTCCTCCCTTTGTGCCACCAGCTAAGGCTTCTACAGCTTCAACTACCACAGCCCCTCCTGCCGAGGTGATCCTTCCTGGGCCTGAGCCAAACCTGGAGATTCTGAATGGGCCAGATGGAGTTGTTCGTGCCACCCTCATAAACCACTATTTTATGGTTTATCTTGTGCTCAATTGAGTGGTTTTTATGAAGTCTTTGCACACTTATTCATACAATTTGCATAATTTTACAATTCCTTCCCAATTTTGTTCTATGGTTGAAAACTTGCTTCCTAAGCCTTTAAATTGTGTATTTTAATTCTCCTTTAAACCATTCGATGCCGTGATCCATGCGTTAAGTGTTTTCAGGCTGTATAGGGCAGGAATGGCTTAAAGGATGGAGAGGAAGCTTGCAAAAATAGAAGGAGCACAAGAAATAAAGAAGATGACGAGCGAGGATCGACGCACACGCATGCGCATGATTTGGAGAATTGCACAGCGACGCGAGCGCGTACCTGACGCGTACGCGTGACACGCAAAAAGGACCATCGACGCATACGCGTGACGTGCGCCACGTGCAGAAAACGCAAAAGACACTGGGGGCAATTTTGGGCTGAGTTTGGACCCAGTTTTCGGCCTAGAAATGCAGACTAGAGCCAGGGGACAAGCAGATACTCAACACACATTCACATTTACGCAGTTTTAGTTTTTAGTTTTGGAATCTTAGAGGGAATTCTACTCCTTCCTTGAGGGTTCTACACATTCATAGATTTCTAGTTTTATGCTTTTGATTTAGTGATGCCAGGGCATCATTACCCCGTTTTCTATGCTTTTTCACTAAATTCTGGTTAATTTCCATACAAATTTTATTGATAAAGGAGAAAAAGAATGACAAGTCTCTGTATTAAGAAATTCTCAAGCACAAGTGAAAATTTTGTTAACATACAGGGTAAATATGATGGAATAGATCACACTAAGTGAAGTCATAATTTTAAACAATATTAGCACACTTAGTAAAGTAAAGATTATCTTGTATGTTACTTTGATACACTTGTTTGTTTGATGATAGGCTAAATAGAAGTAGAGAAGCAGAGAAAAGCAGAGTTAGAGAGCCAACATTGATGGAAAAGTTTGAATAAACTTTGGCAATGAACCAACGTTGTAAGGAAAAATTGAAGAGGCAACATTGGAGAGAACGTTGGTGGTCCAACGTCAACCCCAATGTGCTCGCAAAAGAAGCCTGGAAAAATTTGCAACCACGCGTACGCGTTCTTCACGCGTACACGTGCTTAATGAAGAAATGGCAAACCACGTGAAGGAGCGAAACTCTCGCGCGATCTAGAATTTCACAAATAAATTCGCGTTGTATGTATAGCTTCTAGACCGACAAGAATTCCTTTCTTACAAACATTTTGATTGTCACAAGTAACAAACCCAATAAAAATTATAAACTGAAATATTCAAACCTCGGGTCGTCTTCTCAAGGAATTGCAGGGAAGTATGAATTATTATTGGTTATGAAAAATGGTGTTTTTGGGTTTCAAAAGGTTTGAACAAGGGAAATAAATTGCAGGAATTAATAAATTAATAACTAATAAAATTCTTGGCAAAGTGTGAAAATTTGGAAGTCTTATCCTAGTTATCCTTATTGATGTTGATGAGAATTGAGTTTTAATCCCACTTAGTTAACCTCTACTAAAGCAAAGGAAAGTCAAGTGAACTAATTAGTTAGATCCTTAAGTCCTAGCCAACTCCTAAGGAAAGACTAGAGTTATTGGAATTCAATTCAATTAGCAAAGATAACAATTATTAACCTCGATAAGTTTGACAACTCAAGAGTCTCTGATTAATCAGTTAAAGCCAAGAATATAAAAAAACTAAAGATAAATCTGAAATACCTCAATTGCATTAATAAAAGAAAATCAATCTAAACATAAAGAGTTCATGAGCCAAATTGGTAACATAAGTCAGATACGAATAAAAGCATTAGAATAAATAAAAATATAAAAGGAATATTGAACCTGAGAGGAAGTTGAAATCCTAAATCCTTTAAGAGGAATCCTAATCCTAAAACCTAAGAGAGAGGAGAGAACCTCTCTCTAAAAACTACATCTAATTTATGAAAAGTGAATAATGGAAGACATCTCCTGAATGGATGCATTCCCCCACTTTATAACCTCTAATCTGTGTTTTCTGGACTTGGATCTGGGCCAAAAGGGTTTCAGAAATTGCTGGGGGCGTTTTCTGCAGTTTCTGCACGTGGCGTCTGTCACGCGTCCACGTGGGTCACGCGGTCGCGTCATCTGGGAGTTTTCCTTGTCACGCGTTCACTTCGGTCACGCGTACGCGTCAGTCACGCGTTCGCGTCGCTGCCTTTTCGCGCTAGGCACGCGGCCACGTCATCCATGCGTTCGTGTCGCTGCCCTTTTCTTCAAAACTCCATTTTTGTCCTTTCCTTCCATTTTTGTATGTTTCCTTTCTGTCCTCTAAGCCATTCCTGCCTTAGGAGATCTGAAAATACTTAACACACAAATCACGGCATCAAAGGGTAATAAAGGGTAATTAAAATTAATATTTTTAAAGCATAGGAAACATGTTTTTCACATATATCACATAATAAGGAAGGGAAAGTAAAACCATGCAATTTACATGAATAAGTGGGTGAGGGATTGAATAAATCACTTGAATTGGGCACAAAATACATCATAAAATATGGGTTTATCACCACGTGTACGCACAACCCACGCGTACGCGTGTGTAGTAAAAGATACCAATGTACGCGTAAGCGTACAGTGCGGGCACACGTGAAAAGGCTAACATTGGAGGTAACGTTGGGGGGCAAACACTGGGTCCAACGTCCGCGATGACATCCCTGGGCAAAAATTTGATATGACGCGTACGCGTGGGTGACGCGTACGCGTCGATTGGCAAAAAGCAGCATGCACGCGGAAGCACAAAGTTTGCGTACGCGTCGATTGGCAAATAGTAGCATTCACGCGGAAGCGCAAAGTACGTGTACACGTGGATTAGAAAATGTTGGAGCAGACGTTTGCATGCCAACGTTGACGCAAATGTGGATGACAGAACCTGGGGGCAATTTTTTACACTGCAACATTATTAAAGGCCCCAATACACCCCTGAAACATGCAAGCAAGCTGAGCCCATCAATTATCACTCATCCAAGGCACAAGAAGGATCTAGATTTGGAATTTTAATTCAATTGTAATTTTCTCCTTCATTTTTTGTAAGCCTATATATAGGCAATAGCTGGATTGGAGAAATCATTTTAGATCGGAGGGGAGTCTAGGATCATGCATTCACATCCCCTGACACACACCATTCATCACTCTTCTTTCTTTTTCTTTTCTTTTCTTTTCTTTTCTTTTCTGTTAGCTTAATTTTAGTTTGTAATTCCATTTATGAATTCTGCAATTTCAATTTCAGTTTTAATCTTCTTCTTTATTCTTCTACATTTTCTTTCTTTTTTGTTAAATTTAGAGCAATGAACTGAACTAATTCTTTTCATTGGGTTAGAGAGCTCTATTGAGATTTAATGGATCAATTGTAATCTTCATCATGCTTTGTCTGTCTTTTCTCTTGGTCTTACTAGAAAGCTTTCGATCTTAACTCAATTGAACAATTGTCTCGACGGAGAAATTGTTCATAATTAGATCTCCTCGGAGCCTTGACAAAGGAATGAGGAAATCATGCTAGAAATGCTTTCTCACACTGGATTAGGTTGGGGGTTGGACGGATATAGTGACATGTAATCCTCCCAATACTTTGATCTATGAATGTGTGTGGTATAGTCAGTGACCAAGCTTCACCTCTTCCCATGAACAATTAAACCAAGACATTGGGAAATTGTTCATGCTTAGAGAGATTGGTAAGCCAAGACATTGGGATCCAATCACTTAAGATTGCCAAGAAGATTAATGAACGCATTGATTGAGGAAGAGATGAAGATGAACTTGATTTGGAGAATTGCAATATCTCACAATCTCAATGTTCCTTTTATTTTTCTTCTTTTACTTTCTGTTATTTTGCTTTCTGCACTTTACATTAAAGTCAATTTTACTTTCCTGCACTTTACTACTTTCATTTACTTTTATGCAATTTACATTTCCTGCTTGATTTTCAGTCCAATATGAACCGTCTAACTAGGCTAACCAATTGACTATTGATTGCTTAATCCATTAATCCCTGTGGGATTCGACCTTACTCTTGTGAATTTTTACTTGACGACAATCCGGTGCACTTGCCGGAGGGAAATTTGTTGAGAGGCAAATTACCGCGTATCATTTAGATATTAAGAAGAGTTACTACCTCCGTTGAAGCTTCCATTATTCTAGTTTATTTTCTTATTCTCTTACTCTTCTAATTGCCCATTAACCCTGTTCAGATATGGATGTTTATGGTTTTGGAATTTATTAATGCAAAGAATTATTTTTACCTTTAATTAATTTTCAATTATTATTTTATTTAGTTTATCATGTCTTCCTTTTATTCCCTTTATATGTCTGTGAACATTGTATTCATGTCAATGGAGTAGACTCCGAACTTGACTTGGGAGTTGATTAAAAGGAGGCCGTTGAGTTGGAATACCCAAGTGTTAATTTTAATTGGAAGTTGTTGGCCAATTCTCTTGTCACTAACGCTAATCCTTCTATAGGAGAGGATTAGGACTTGTGAATAAGAGTTAGCTCAATTACTTGACTTTTCTTTATTCGGTAAGGGTTAACTAAGTAAAAACGACAACCTCTTACTATTACACTTGGGAAAATCCAATAAGGATAGAACTTCCAGTTAATATTCTCCCGGTCAAGGCATTTATTTTGATTATATAAATTCTCCCATTAATTTTCATTGCTTTAATTTACAATTATTTACTTTTCTGTTCTTCAACTCTTAAAATTTCTCGGAAAACTCCTGATCAATAAAATAACATTCTTTTGTCAACTCATTGGGAGACGACCCGAGGTTTAATACTTCGGTTTATTTTTATTGGGTTTGTTTAAGTGACAAACAAATTAAATTGGATTGAGGTTTAATTGTCAGTTTAGATCTAAACTTACAATGCGCTTATTTTTGTGAATTCTTTACCGACAATTTTTTCCCCATAACACCCCGATCTCGACTGTCCCACCTTCTCTCAAGGATGCTACTACCAGGGCGAATTTGGTACCCTTCTGATGTTCTTTTTTATGTCTCTGTTTTGAGTATGTGTTGATATGGTCCGGTCTGTGGACATTTTTGAACTTCTGTTATGTAAGTCTTTAGTGGCTCACTTCATTTCTGACGCTCTTCTAGTTGCTTCCAACAACTTTTATTTAGAAACACTTTTAACTCTTGGGATGCCTTTTAGGCAGCCTCTGAGCCTTCAATGTTTTAATTTTTCCATTATAGTCTATGACTTAGCTTTGCATGTTGTTCTTACATGGTTTTTGTGCTTTTTGACGACATGGTTTCTTCATGAATTCTGGGCATCCTAGGATGTAGGTGGTCGGGATTCCTTGATTTAGCACCCTACGAGGTAGTATTTGCTTTACGGATTTCCCCCTTTTTGAACCACGCCTTTTCATTGGCTGTGCTGACAACCTTCTTTATTTAACTATGATTTGTCGTCTGGGCTTTTTTTAGTTGAGTTCCAAACAACTTTTTAGGTGGTGTTCTCATATGGAACCTTTTCTTTTTAGTTTGTTTGGACGACCTTTTAGCCTTCTTCCGACTTGTGCATTTGCTTTTTAAGACTTGTGTCTTTCAGCTAAGTACTTCTGGCCTAGGTTTTCCTTTTTTGGCCTTTGTGTGGTTTTGTTCCCTTTTTAGTGATCCTTCTTTGGTCCGACTTCTCTGTCGGGCCTTTTTCAAGTTATTTTTAGTAGTCCCATTTTTAGTCCGACCTCGTCAGGTCACTTTATATGGGTTACTTTTTATAACTTCCTGCATTAATTCGAACTTTGTCGCTTCACCTTGCCGACCTCTTTTTCCTTGGTTGGGCAATGAAATTTGAGTTTTTTAAGCGTAAATTAATGCGCCTTGATAGGAAACTTTTTAGGGAATTGATGATTTTCAATCAAATAATAAGATAAAAAAATAAATAAGAGTGTGTACATGTAAGTGCTTACCCTTCTAGTTCGGGCAGCTTTTAGATCTTGGCCGGACACCTCATTAAAAAACCTTTTAGGAAATAGAGTGTGCCTTGACCTAAGATCTTTTCTAGTTATAGTACCTTTTTAGGTTACAGGCGTGCCATGACCTTGGTAGCTCCCGCCCTTCGAGGTCGGCCACTGATAAACCACTATTTTATGGTTTATATTGTGTTTAATTGTGTGGTTTTATCATGATCCTTACCCACTTATTCATTAATTTAGCATGCATTTATATTTCCTTCCTGAAATTATTACATGATTAAAAACTGCTTCCTAGAGACTTTTAATTATGCATTTTAATTCACCTTTATTCCATTCGATGCCGTGATCTGTGTGTTAAGCGTTTCAGGCTTTATAGGGCATGAATGAGTTGGAGATTGGAAAGGAAGCTAGCAAAAATGGAAGAAACACAAGAAATTGAGGAGATAACCAGCGAAAAGTGACGCGGCCGCATGGCTCACGCGACCGCGCGGAAGAGGAGAAATCGCAGTGACGCGCCGCATGGCTCACGCGACCGCGCGGAATGGAAAAGCACAAGCGACGCAGAGGCGTGGATGACGCGAACGCGTTGCAAGGAAAAACGCGAATGACGCGTCCACATGGATGACGCGATCGCGTGACATGCGCGATCTGCATAATCTACAGAATTCGCTGGGGGCGATTTTGGACCCTATTTTGACCCAGTTTTCGACCCAGAACAGCAGACTAGAGCCAGAGAACATGCAGAAACCAAGGACATCATTCATTCTACACAGTTTTAGTTTTAGATCTAGTTTTTACTCCTCCTCTAGGTTTTCTCTCTAGACATTCATAGTTCTTAGGATTTACTTTTCGATTGCTCTTTGCATTGGGATACTGAGAAGAGTTATTACCTCATCGAGACTTCGTCATTCTAGTTCGTTTTCTTTACTTGGCTTACTCTTCCATGTTCTTTGCTTTGTTTAATTTTACCATTGGAATATCTTTTTGGATTATTTAATATAAGGATTATCTTTATTTTTAATTAATTATTTTAATTTTCATTTACAATGTCTTTCTTTAATTCCTTTTCATATGCTATGAATTTTACATTCACAATGAGTGAGTAGTTCTCTAACTTGATGGGGAGTTGATTGAAGGGAACCCTTGAGTTGGAAAGCTTAAAGGAAAGATTGTAATTAGGTTTATGGTTGGATTGCCTTCTAGTCACTAACACCAATCTCTTCTAATTAAGTGGATTGCAACTTGTGAACAGACGTAGCATTCCAACTTGTTTGACTTTCCCTTACCTAGTAAAGGATAACTAAACAGGACAACTTTTAATTGTCAATTAATCTTGAGAGTATTCCAACAATAATAGGGATTCCAACTAATCAACTCCCAATCAAGGCTTTTATTTACATTATTCAAATTCTCCAATTTAATTTCCTGCTTACTCAATTCAAACCTTTTTGAAAACCTCTGATTAATAAAATAGAACACTTTTCTGCAACTCGTTGGGAGACGACATGGGATTCATACTCACAGTATTTTAATTTTAAATTTCTGTGACACCTTTCTAAATTGATAAGTAGATTTCTGGCGAGTTAAGAACTATACTTACAACGTATATATTTTAACAATTTTAATTCGCCAATTTCTGCCTGCATCAATTTTTGGCGCCGTTGCCGGGGAGTTGCAATAGAGTGCTAAAGTTATTAATTAGAATTTATTTATTTGCATTTTATTTTATTTTGCTACTATGAGCTGCATGTTTCCTTCGTCAAATGACGCGTTCACTTCCTAATCCAAGCTTGCCAATATTCGATCCTGAAATTGAAAGGACTATTTCACGAATAAGGCGAGCTCGGCGTCGGTTAGTCATCTCTGAGGGCGGATTCGAAATGCCATTTGAGGAAGAAACTAGCTCCCGTTCTACTGATTCGGTTGATTTACGTACAGGTAACATGGCGGCAGCCAAAAGAGTTACTATCCAGGAGGAAGGAGCCCCTGATTTTACAATGCAACCGTTTCAAGCACATCATCCAGCGGTGGCTACAGATTTTGAAATAAAGACCGCACTGCTCAATTTGATGCCCAAGTTTTATGGCTTACCTGCTCAAGAGCCTATCAAGCACCTGAGAGATTTCCAAGCAGCTTGTTCTACTGTCAGGCGTGATGGTGCAGATGAAACTTCAATTTTGCTGAAAGCTTTCCCGTTTTCTCTTGAGGGAAAAGCAAGAGAGTGGTATTACACTCAACCCCTAGCAAATGTATCCAACTGGGATACACTCAGAAAAGAATTTTTGGAAAAATTCTTCCCATCTGAAGTTACTGATAAACTGAGGAAAGACATTTCCACGATTGGTCAAGATGACAACGAGACTCTCTTTGAATACTGGGAGCGCTTCAATAATCTTCTGGAAGCATGCCCCACCACAGGATTGACAAGATAGTGTTACTCAGCTATATCACACAGGGCATGAGGCCCCAAGATAAGACCACATTGGAAAGTGCTAGCAATGGGTCTATGAAGAAGTACAAGACCACTGATGAGGCATGGCAATTGATCAGCGACTTAGCTGAATCTACTAGGAACCACAAGCAGAAACAAGGCCGTTCGAAAGCTGTTGCAGAAGTATCCTCTAGCAGAGAGACTGCTGCTCTAGCTCAGAGTATCTGTGAAATGACCAACTTGCTGAAGCAGATGCAATTGAATCAACAACAAGTTCAGCAAGCTCAACCTTCTCCAGCATAGCAAAGCCAACAGTTAGTCCCATAGAGAGTCTGCGGAATTTGTGCTGATTATAGCCATTATACTGATGAATGCCCGCAGCTCCAGCAAGAAGACAACATGGTGGCATCCACTCATAACTTCTATGACCGCCCCAACCAAGGGTACAATCAAGGTGGAAATCAGAACCATGGATGGCAGGATAATTCTAACCAGAATTGGAGGGACAACAATAATAGAGGAGGCAGAGATAATCAGGAAAATCAGAGGTGGAATAATAATAATAACAGGCAGCAGAATCAACCTTACAGAGCACCGCACTTGAGGCAATCCCAAGGACCACAGAATACCCAACAACAGACCTCTCAATTTACTCATCTTTCTTCATCTCCTAATGAAGAGTTACTACAATCTTTTGAGCGAAGACAACAGACCATGGAAAATAACATTATGAATAACATTAATGCCAGTCTGAATGGTCTGGCCTTTACTTTGCAAGCTCTTGTCTCACAGATTGGATCAATGCAAAATTCCAGTAACCAACCTTCGAGCTCCACTGGAATCCCCTCTAAACCATTACCCAATCCAAAGGGAGGCATTATGCCATCACCCTAAGGTCCGGAACCACACTGTAGGAGAGGAATCAGGAGGAGCCAAACTCACCAGAACACGCCTTAACTGAAGAGGTAGTAGAGATAGGAGATGTTGAAGAGGAAGAGGACATACAGGACATAGCTGAAAAAGAAGAAGCTCAACCACAGGAGGAAGCACCAAAAGGCACAGACACTGCAGAAAACACCACTCCCATTCCATTTCCACAACTTGCAAGGAAACCCAGGAAGCAGCTGGAACCCGATTCCAAGATAGTAGAAATATTCAAAAAGGTTGAGGTAACTGTCCCTCTTTTTGATGTTATTCAACAGGTACCTAAATATGCAAAGTTTCTAAAAGATTTATGTATACATAAAGACAAAATTAATGAATTAGAAACTATTCCTTTAGATAGTTCCATATCTGCTTTAATGGGAGGACTACCTGAAAAGTGTAGTGACCCAGGTCATTGTATAGTTAGTTGTACTATTGGTGGTGTAGTAATTTATGATTGTATGTGTGATTTAGGAGCATCTGTTAGTATAATGCCTTTGTCTATATATGATATTTTGAGGCTCCATCCCTTAAAAAGGTCGGCAGCTCGTTTTGTGTTAGGAGATAAAAGCATTATTACAGTGGCTGGAGTTGCTGAAGATGTTTTAGTGAACATTAAAGGGCTTACATTCCCCACTGATTTTTATATCTTGGAGATGCCCCATAATGACTCGGATAAGTCATCATCAATCCTACTTGGAAGACCATTCCTGAAGACATCAAAATTCAAATTGGATGCTTTTTCAGGAACATACTCTTTTGAAATAGATGGCCGAATAGTAATCTTCAATCTGAATGGAGTCATTAACAATCCTCCAGAAGATCATTCCATCTTCCAGTGTGATGTCATAGATGAAACTGTAGCTGAAGTTCACAAGGAAGAGTTAGAAGAGAGGCACACTGGACAAGGTCCAAGTGTGGGGACCCTCTTGACTGACAATGAGGGCACTTCGGCATTTTCACAAGCTCTAGACAATCCAGAACCTGCCCATGATCAGAAGTTGGAATTGAAACACCTCCCTCCACATCTCAAATATGCTTATCTTGAAGACGAGCAGAAGTTTCCGGTTATCATTACAAGGGAACTCACTTCTCAACAAGAAGAGCAGTTACTTGATGTACTGAGGAGGCATAAGAAGGCAATTGAGTGGAGTTTGGCAGACATAGTAGGCATCAACCCTCAAGTATGTGAATACAGAATATTTTTAGAAAAGGGAGCAAGACCAGTCCGTCAACCCCAAAGAAGATTGAATCCCACTATCTTGGAAGTTGTCAAAAAGGAAGTGACCAGACTGTTGGAAGCAGGTATAATCTATCCTATTTCAGACAGTGAATGGGTTAGCCCAGTACAAGTGGTACCCAAGAAGTCTGGAGTCACTACAGTGAAGAATGAGCATGGAGAGCTCATAGCAACTAGAGTTCAGAATGCTTGGAGAGTCTGCATTGATTATAGGCGTCTCAACCAAGCCACCCGTAAGGATCACTACCCACTTCCATTCATTGATCAAATGCTGGATCGCCTGTCTGGTAAATCACATTATTGTTTTTTAGATGGTTACACAGGTTATTTCCAGATTCATATAGCTCCTGAGGATCAGGAAAAGACCACTTTTACATGTCCTTTTGGGACTTATGCTTACAAGAGAATGCCCTTTGGCTTGTGCAATGCACCAGCTACTTTCCAACGGTGCATGATGAGTCTTTTCTCTGATCTTATTGAGGACTGTATGGAGGTTTTTATGGACGATTTTAGTGTTTATGGTGATTCTTTTAGCCTTTGCTTAGATGGATTATCTAGAGTATAGATAGATGTGTTAATATAAACCTTGTATTAAATTTTGAAAAATGTCACTTTATGGTAAAACAAGGGATTGTACTAGGACATGTGGTATCTAATAATGGAATTTCTGTAGACCCAGCAAAGGTGAATGTTATTTCGAGTTTACCTTACCCCTCCTCTGTGAGGGAGGTCCATTCGTTCCTTGGTCATGCAGGTTTTTACAGGAGATTCATAAAGGACTTTAGTAAGGTAGCACTCCCCTTGTCCAGATTACTGCAGAAAGATATTGAGTTCGAGTTCAGTGAGGATTGCAAATAAGCGTTTGATAAGCTAAAGACCGCCCTGACTCAAGCTCCAATTGTGAGAGGACCAGACTGGAGCCAGCCGTTTGAAATCATGTGCGATGCTTCCAACCACGCCGTAGGAGCAGCGCTGGCTCAGCGTGAAGGTAAGGATCCTTTTGTTATAGCTTATGCGTCTAAGACTTTAGACGCTGCCCAGTCCAATTATACTACTACTGAGAAAGAGCTTCTTGCTATTGTTTTTGCTCTGGATAAATTCTGAGCTTATTTACTTGGTACTAGAGTAGTAGCGTATTCGGACCATGCAGCTTTAAAGTATCTATTAGCTAAAAAGGAGTCCAAACCAAGGCTTATACGTTGGATACTGATATTACAAGAATTTGATTTAGAAATAAAGGATAGAAGTGGTAACCAGAATTTAGTGGCAGACCACTTGAGTCGCCTTGAGCACGTTAAGGATGATTCTACTCCTATAGATGATAATTTTCCATTTGATAACCTGCAAGCAGTATCTGAGGTAGTCCCTTGGTATGCACTTGTAGCTAATTATCTAGTTAGCCGCACATTTCCTCCAAACTTTTCTAAGCATCAAAGAGACAAGCTGAAAAGTGAGTCTAAAGTCCATCAGATGCTGTTCGCTGCAAAGCTTTTCCAACAACCCTCACGAAGACAGCGATCAGATGGTTCGACAACTTACCTCCAAAGTCCATCTCAAACTTTGACGACCTGGCCAAAAAGTTCCTGGCCAGATTCTCCATCCAGAAGGATAAGGCCAAGCACGCACCCAGTTTACTAGGGATCAAGCAAGGAGATCGGGAGAGTCTCCGCAACTACATGGAAAGATTCAACAAAACATGTATGGACATACAAAGTTTACCAACAGAGGCCGCCATCATGGGACTCATCAATGGCCTACGAGAGGGACCTTTTAGCCAATCTATATCAAATAAGTACCCCACCTCCTTAGACGAAGTACATGAGCGAGCAGAAAAAATACATCAACATGGAAGAGAATGCTCGGCTGGGAGAAACCTCAAAATCCGGGGCCTCCTACCGAGACAAAGACAAGGAATCCAAAAGGAAAGAAGATCGACAAGGGGTGAAAATAAAAAAATACCATAATTACACTCCTTTCAGAGTATCCCGGGTCGATGTATACAAAGAAGTCTGCCATACGGAGAAAATTCCCCCAGCACGGCCACTCAAAGGCAAAAGAGGAGGAGGAAACCGGAAGGAATATTGTGAATACCACCGAGTTCGAGGGCACTCCACCAACGAGTGCTTCGACTTAAAGAATATCATAGAAAAATTGGTGAGAGAAGGAAAATTAGATCGCTTTCTGGCTACCCGAGATGACGACCAAAGAAAGAGACGAAGGGACGAAGATGACGGACGAGCTGAGCGATCTCCTCGGACACCAGAAAGACACGTCCACATGATACACGGGGGATTCGCAGGAGGCGGGATCTCCAAATCATCCCGACAAAGATATCTCAAAGAAGTATATCATGTCGAGGGAAAGGAGGAAGCACCCGACATCCCTGCGATAACATTCACTAAAGAGGACGCATCCAGCATCATCTCGGGACACGACGACCCCATGGTCATCACTATCATACTGGCAAACGCGAATCTACACCGCAAATTAGTAGACCAAGGGAGTTCTGCCGACATCTTATTCAAAACATCCTTCGACAAACTCGGCTTAGACGAAAAGGAGCTTAGAGCATACCCGAATAGTCTGTTCGGACTAGGAGATACCCCGGTACAACCACTGGGATACGTATCGCTACACACAACCTTCAGAAAAGGGAACCAATCCAGGACCCTCAAGATAGACTACATCGTGATCGACGTAAGTTCAGCCTACAATGCCCTAATAGGTCGGACAACACTCAATCAACTCGGCGCAATAGTCTCAACTCCACATCTATGCATGAAATTCCCAATTACAGAGGGGATAGCCACGGTAAAAGCAGATCAAAAGATGGCACGCCGCTGTTATAACGAAAGTCTAAACCTCAGAGGCAGAGGAGAAGAGTTTCATACAATTGAGCTTGGCGGAGTTCAGCGACGAGAAGAACTCTGTTCGCAGCCGGAAGGCGAGATAGAGAAGGTTCAGATCGGAGACACCTCAGACAAAACAACTAATATCGGAACGATCCTAAGAGGAAACTCAAAAGAATTACTGATACAATTCTTACGCGATAATGTCGATCTCTTCGCATGGAAAGCCGCAGATATGCCAGGTATAGACCCCAAGCTAATGTGCCACAAGTTGGCAATCTATCTGGGATCTCGGCCGGTGCAGCAGAAATGAAGAAAACTTGGGCCAGAGCGATCCTAAGCGGTGGAAGAGCAAGTACAGGCACTACTGGAGGCAGGATTCATAAGAGAAGTCAAGTATCCATTATGGCTAGCCAACGTCGTCTTGGTGAAAAAATCAAATGGGAAGTGGTGAATGTGTACCGATTACACCGATCTCAACAAAGCCTGCCCAAAAGATCCTTACCCACTCCCAAGTATCGACGTTCTGGTAGATGCTTCCTCCGGATATAGATACCTCTCATTTATGGACGCATACTCGGGATACAACAAAATCCCCATGTATCCACCAGATCAAGAAAAGACCTCGTTTTTAACGCCAAAAGTAAATTACTGCTACATCGTAATGCCCTTCGGTCTCAAGAATGCGGGAGCTACTTATCAAAGGCTGATGAATAAAGTCTTCTCAGACCACATTGGAAAGATCATGGAAGTCTATATGGATGACATGTTGATAAAGACACAAAGCGAAGATACATTATTGTCCGACCTGGCTCAAGTGTTCAACACCATAAGGAAGCACGACATGCGACTTAATCCGGCAAAATGCACCTTCGCAGTAGAAGCAGGCAAATTCCTAGGTTTTATGCTCACACAAAGAGGAATTGAAGCAAACCCGGATAAATGCCAAGCCATACTCAACATGAAGAACCCGACCTGTGTCAAAGAAGTGCAGCAACTCAACGGGAGATTGGCCACCCTATCCAGATTCTTAGCAGGGGCAGCGATAAGATCTCTCCCCTTCTATGCTACTTTAAGGAAGGGAAAATAGTTCAAATGGACGACAGAATGCGAACAAGCCTTCCAAGACTTCAAGGAGTTCTTAGGACAACCGCCTATCTTATCTCGACCACGAGAAGGAGAACCACTCGTACTATATCTCGCAGTAGGAAGCTGGGCAATAGCCTCAGCACTAGTCAGAGAAGACGAAAGTGGGCAACAACCCGTCTACTTCATTAGCAAAGCACTACAGGGATCCGAGCTGAACTACCAAAAAATAGAAAAGTTTGCCTACACTCTCATTCTAACATCTCGACGACTTCGCCCGTACTTCCAGGCTCACACCATTAAGGTTCGAACCAACCAGCCCATAAAAGGAATATTGCAGAAAACAGATTTAGCAGGCAGAATTTTACAATGGGCAGTTGAGTTAACAGAATTCGACCTCCAATATGAAGCTCGGACGGCCATTAAATCACAGTACCTAGCCGATTTTACCGCAGATTTCACAGATGCCTTGGAGACCCCCACAGAATGGAATCTCTACGTGGACGGTTCTTCAAATAAGACTGGAAGCGGCGCAGGCGTGATAATAGAAAGCAACCAAGGAACCCAAGTTGAGCTCTCCCTCAAGTTCGGGTTCCCGGCCTTAAACAACCAGGCGGAATACGAAGCATTATTAGCCGGTTTGAAGCTGGCTACAGAGGTTGGAGCTAAAAAACTCAACATTTACAGTGATTCACAAGTAGCCATCTCGTAGATAACAGGGAGCTATCAAGCCAAAGATCCCACCATGAAAAAGTATTTGGATAAAACCAAGGAACAGCTCAGATAACTCGGGGAATATAAAATCTACCACATACCCCGCGAGCAAAATGCCCGAGCTGACGCACTCTCAAAACTAGCCAGCACCAAACCAGGGGGCAACAATAGAAGCCTCATCCAGGAAATGCTATAGAACCCATCAATATCGGAAGCAGAAAAAATTCTAGCCATCACAAGTCAGGACCAAGGATGGATGACCCCCATAATTAACTACCTCAAAGCAGAGACGCTCCCCATGGAGGAAAAAGAGGCAAAAAGATTAAAAAGGGACGCACAGTACTACACTATTATAAACAACATCCTGTACAAAAGAGGGATCTCAATACCACTACTTAAATGCGTGCCGACCAACAACACAAAGGAAGTGTTAGAAGAAGTACACGGCGGCATGTGCGGCAATCATCTCGGAGCACGAGCTCTTGCCAAAAAAGTACTTCGAGTGGGATTTTATTGGCCAACCCTACAGAAGGAAGCTATAGAATTTGTAAAGACATGTCCACCATGTCAAAAACATGCCAACTTCCACATCGCCCCGCCAGAAGAGCTCATGAGTGTAACCTCGCCCTGGCCATTTGCAAAATGGGGACTTGATCTTCTCGGACCCTTTCCCTAAGGATCAGGACAAGTAAAATTCCTCATAGTCGGAGTAGACTATTTTACAAAATGGATTGAGGCAGAGCCCCTAGCCAGCGCCACCGTTCAAAGAAGTTGGAAATTCCTATACAGGAACATTGTTACGAGGTTTGGGGTTCCATACTCCATAACCACAGACAATGGCACTCAATTCACAGACGCAGGCTTCAGGAGACTAGTAGCCGACTTGAATATAAAGCACCAGTTCACCTCTGTCGAACACCCTCAAGCCAATGGACAGGCCGAAGCTGCCAACAAAGTCATATTAGCAGGGTTAAAATGGAGACTACAAGATGCAAAGGGAGCTTGGGCCGAAGAACTTCCGCAAGTCCTATGGGCATATCGAACAACGCCACACTCCACGACAAATGAATCACCCTTTCGACTAGCATACGGAGTGGAGGCAATGATCCCAGTAGAGATCGAGGAAGGGTCACCCAGAGTAGTCCACTACAATGAAAAGGCCAACTCTCAACTTCAGAAGGAAGAACTCGACCTACTACCTGAAATTCAGGAAAGAGCTCGGATCAGGGAAGAAGCACTAAAACGTCGAATGGCTTCCAGATATAATCAAAAGGTAGTGCCAAGAAGTTTCACGGAGAACGACCTCATCCTAATCCGAAATGATATTAGAACAACTCGACCAGGAGAAGGAAAGTTGGCAGCAAACTGGAAAGGACCCTACCGAGTTGTAAAAGTACTCGGAAAGGGCTACTACAGACTGTCCGAACTCGATGGACGAGAGCTTCCCAGATCATGGCACACCTGCAACCTAAGAAGGTACTACAGCTAGAAAAGTAAAAGATCTCACCATTGGATGCACTCTTTTTCTTGAAAAGGTTTTTTAATGAGGCACCAAGTTGAGACTCAAACACTATTCGACATAAAGGGGTGAAAAATTCCCACATATACATATTTGCACTTTCCTTTGAATAAATATATATTTTAGATATTCTACAAGATTTCAAGACGCATTAATCTGAAGTATTCATCGTCCGATTATAAAGCAACAGATCGGCAGAAAGTGAAAAAAATAATTTCACTGCACGATCACGATAAAGATAACCGTCTGATAAAGGTGAAAACGCGATTCACCCAAAGGACGATCTAGAGATGACAACCACTTTCTACAAATCAGCAAAGATGAACACAGAATAATGTAAGAAGTTATCGAAAGTGATCTAAAAAAGAACCTGACGAGGTCTTACGGATTGCTAAAATAATAACTTAAAGACTGGCCAACATTAGGAAGTCAGACCAAGTCAACCTAAGTTATAAGTAAACCCTGGAAAGAGGTCTGGCCAACCCTATTAAAGAGGATTACGTTAACTTAGAAGGGCCCGACATAACAAAGTCAGCCCAAAACTAAAAAGTTATACAAGTAGTCCCTGAAAGAGACCAGACACAGGTCCAAAAAAGAGGACTACAAAAATAACTTAAAGGAGACCGATATAACGAAGTCGGTCTCCTACTACTAAAAAGTTATTTGCAAAAATAACTTAAAGGAGACCGATATAACGAGGTCGGACTCCTACTACTAAAAAGTTATTTGCAAAAATAACTCAAAGGAGACCGATATAACGAAGTCGGACTCCTACTACTAAAAAGTTATTTGCAAAAATAACTTAAAGGAGACCGATATAACGAAGTCAGACTCCTACTACTAAAAAGTTATTTGAAAAAATAACTTAAAGGAGACCGATATAACGAAGTCGGACTCCTACTACTAAAAAGTTATAAAAGCAATCCCTGAAAGAGATCTGACAAAGATCCAAGAAAGAGGATTACAAAAATAACTTAGAAAAGAACGACGTAAAGAAGTCGCCCTACTACAAAGCAAGTTACAAAGGTAACCCTTGAGAAAACCGGAATAGGACTACCAAAACAACATAGACGAACTTGAAGAAATCGGTTATAGATCGACAGAAATACAAGCAAGAGCGAAAAAACCGAAAAACAAGTTAGATCCACATAACCACAACCACAAAGGATTCAAGCTACAAAAGTACAAAGCAAATCCAAAAAGGTCGAGCTGCAAGGTTCCAACATTCTCAGAAAACAGAAGAGATACCAAATCAAGCACAAAAAGCATGATATAGTCTACAAAAAGTTATATAAGCCTTGGAGGCCACGAAAACCTACCTTAAAAAGCTAAGCAAGCTACCTTTTATTTTTCAAAAATAAAAGTTGCTAGGCAAGCAACAAGAAAGTGTCAGCAGAACATAAAGAGTTTAAAAAGCCCACAAGTCGGGCCAACTATATAAATATCCAGAATAAATGAAGCTAAGGGTCAGAAGACTTTTTAGCAGGAGACGGAGGGCGAGTTTGGAGAGGAACAGCATCCACAGTACCGTCATCTCAGTTTAAGATCTGGCAGTCAGGATCCGAGGTGGGAGGGTCGACCTCGGTAGGAACAGCAGAAGTTGACACCTTAGCAGAGGACATAGGGGGAAGTTCGACATTATCATCATCCTCGTCATCAGGGACAATCTTGTCATCCTTGACAACATTATCCAGGCTGAAGAGGGTTAGGTCAACCTCAGGAGCAACAACCCAAACTTGCTCCTTCAGGTTCTCATAAGCAGCAGTCACGCTGCCAACAAGATGACCTTGAAGTTCAGAATAATCTTCCCGGGCACTCTCCAGCTCCCCCCTCAGGTGCATCACCTCCCAATAGGACGTAACGTAACTATCCTTATGCGTCATTGCCGTGTCTTCGGCCAACCGCACAGAAGCTGCCAGAGAAAGGGAACTCGCCTTCTCGTTCTCTAGATCTTTTTCCAGCTTGGTCACCTTCACCTCGAGCTCCTCATTCAGCCCCTTCATCCGGTCAAACTCTTGCTTTGCCTCCTCCATAAATGCTTTGGTGGCATGGAGAGGTAAGTTCTGAGCAGTTCGGTGCAGAGCAGCCCCCATATACGCCATCTTTATGCTGTTTCGGGTCATAAATTCCAAATGATGAAGGATGGACACATCGTCCATAGAAAAGGCGCCGTAGGGGCCGATTTTCTGATCTACAAATTCAATAGCATTAAAGTCGGGATTATCGAGGTCGAAGGGCTCAACTGTTTTTTGTTTCTTATTGGGAGGAGCGACAGAAGGAGTAGCAGAAGTTGGAAGAGAGTCAGCCAGACGAACTCGGGGAGTAGGGATCACCTTCCTCATCCCAGGAGAACCCGGCATGGACGGCTTCATACGCACTTGGGAAGATCCCTCCCCGGCCGCCTTAGCCGAGATGTTTTTGGCAGCAGTCGCCTTATGTGCCCTCTTAAAAGCCTTCATGGATTTATTATTCTTCATCGCCTCTGCAAATAAGACACAACAGTAAGAAATTAAGCTACAAGTCGGAAAGGCATTCACAAGCAATATAAACAGATAACAAAGGAAACGCAAAATACCCAGCTCAGTTTGAAGAAGAGAGGGATTGGTTAAAAATTTCTTTGTATCAAGATAGGGGGATTGACCCCAGTGTTCTTCCAAGACTGTCACAAAAGCTCGCTCAGCCTCATCCAACATTTCCCACGTATATCTGGACACTCTCACATCTTTTTGCCATTCCAAGGGAAAGGCGGGCTCATCATTCTCATCCAGAAAAAAGGGCCGAGCTCCTTCAATAGCTCGGACCTTGAAGAAATAGTTCTTAAAATCGCAAAACGATTCATCAAACATGGAAAAGACCTTCTTTCCCTGGGAAGATCGGAAGGAGACCCACGCTGCCTTCTTTTTTACTACTCCAGGCTTTGTTATGACAAATAGGTAGAAAAAGAGAGATTGCGAGGCAGGGATACCAAAACCATTACACAACAATTAAAAAATTTTAATGAAACCCCAGGAATTAGGGTGAAGTTGAGAGGGAGCAACATTACAGGACCATAACAGGTCGGTCTCAAACTCAGTAAAAGGAAGGGTGATACCCAGCTAACCAAAGAAGAAGTCATAAGCATAGAAAAAAGGGCGATCATTAACAACCCGAGTAGAGAAACAAACTCTCTCCTCAGAAGAGGGAGGGACAAGTTCATAATTCTTCTCATCACCAGGATTACTACAGACCCTATGAAACTGCCTAAGCTGTGCGCAAAACTCGAAATCAACCAAAGAGACACACATAAGAATCATCGAGTCCACCCAATCGGCCATGCCCTCGGGAACCTGGGAAGACATCTCTACAACGTTATTGCGAGAAGACATGAGGCCAACTAAATCCTACAATAAGAAAAGAAGAGTGGATTACTAACAAAACATCTCGGATGATGGGCAAAATAACTCGACAGACGAACAAACAGGAAAGGAAAACCCCAAGACTCAAACCAAAGCCCTGGGCATCCTTTGAAGGCAGTAACAAAGCAAGGTTTCAAGAAAATTCTACAGCTTACGTCCCGACACTCATCAAAAAAGGAGAAAATAAGGTTTCAAACGAAAACAAAGGAAGTAAAAAACACAAAGTCACTATCTTTCTACAGTCTATCAGCCAAAGCATTGTCAAAATAAAAAATGCCCAGCAGAAAATCACCAAAGACGCAAACTTTTTCAGAATCAAGCAAAACCACCATCGAAGACACAAGCAGAAACAACAACAAACATGCAAAAGCCCCAATTTTTAGATTCAAGCAACAAGAAAAGAAAAAAGATTCACACCAAAAACGAAGAAATTCCAGAAACACATCAGGTACAGTAAAAGCAGAAAAGATTCAAACTTTCTCTGAGCAAAATTCAAAAAACAGACATATAAAGAAACAGAGGAAGAAAATCGAACCTGGAAAATAAAAAGGAAGCTGAAGAGAAGAAGTACCAAAGCCACCCCTCGAAGCGGAAAACTGCGAAGATAGAAGGAGAAATCTGGAAATCACCCCTCTTCCTCAGAAAGCAGTAGCAGAACAGGCGTTGCGGGAAGGAACTACGAAAGAAACAGAAAATGAGAGAGTAAAGGAAGAAGTTACGAAGAAGAGCGAAGAAGAGAAACCATTTTTTGATTGAGAGATTCAAAATAAAAGCCAAGAGAAAACGGGGCAATTATACCAATTAATGAAGGTATTAAACCCTCTCACATTCCCAAAAAATAAAGCGCTGATATAAAAGCACGCGCTTTTAGAGGAAAACGTTCTACATTCAAAAAGAGTCTACAAAAGGAAGAAATCGACAAAATGCTTGAACTCAGTTTCACTAAAAGAGGGTTCGAAGTCAAAGGACTCGACCTCAAAAAAGAAGATCGAGCTCAAGCAGGGGCACTGTTCATACCCTGGGTCGAGCTACCCGACCCAGGATGATTGGCGACAAACCGACCGACCTCTTCAGGTCAGACTACCTGACCTCTTCTAAAGAGCTCGGCCAAATCGACAGGAAAGCCCAATAAAGGGCCCAAATAGAGGAACACGACCCAAATCCAAAGGCAATCCAAGCCTATAGAGATAAAGGCAGTTTCCTTGAAGATAAGCTGACTTCATCCAAAACAGGATAAGATAAGATAAGATAACTAACTTTTCTTATCAGAAAGGTCAGCCCACACTACTATAAATACACTGGAGCACCCAGGTATAACTCATACTCTGATTCTACATAAAACCTACTTAATACCCTTGCTAACTTAAGCATCGGAGTCTCTTGCAGGTACCCCCCACCCTTCGGTGACCAAGGATCAGTAGTGCTGTAAATCCAACAAGTCGGATATAACAGCTCCGGCCGCCATCAGCCAGCCGGACACGCTATCTCCGACCAGTACAGAAGATCTCGTCCGAGATCGACCTCCAGTTTCAGGTAACACTCGGAACAGGTTTGTTCTGAGGGTTACCTGAAACTGAAGGTCGATCTCGGAGGAGATTTGCCATTGTGGTCGGAACGGTCGTGTGCGACTTGCTGAGCCGTGAGATGTTGCTGATCCTTGGTCACCGGAGGGTGGTGGTACCTGCAAGAGACTCCGATGCTTAAGTTAACACGTGCTTTATGCAGGTTTTTTGTGTAGAATCAGAGTATGAATTATACCTGGGTGCTCCGGCGTATTTTGAAGAGAGAACTTTTGCGTGGTCTAGAAATTCGCAGATAAATCCTCGTTGCAGGTATAGCTTCTAAACCAACAAAAGTCCTTTCATACAAACGTTTGGTTGTCACAAGTAACAAACCCCTTAAAAATTGATAACCGAAGTATTTAAACCTCGGGTCGTGTTTTCAAGGAACTGCAGGGAGGTGTTCTTATTAATGGTTATGAGTCTTGTAAATTGGGGGTTTTGAAAGTAAGGAACAAGTAATTTAAATGACAAGTAAAATAAATAAATAACTATAAAATAAACTCTTGGCAAGGTATGAAAATTCGGAAGTCCTATCCTAGTTACTCTTATGAGAATTGAGTTTAACCCCACTTAGTTAACCTTTACAAAAGCAAGGGAAAGTCAAGTGGACTAATTAGTTAGATTCCCAAGTCCTAGCCAACTCCTAAGGAAAGACTAGAGTTAGTGGAATTCCAGTCAATTAGAGGAATTAATTAACAATCACGATAAGTTTAATAACTCAAGAGCCTCCAGTTAATCAATTAAAGCCAAGAATATAAAAAAGCTAAATAAGAATCATAAATCTGAAATACCTCAATTGCATTTAATAAAAGGAAATTAATCCACAAATATAAAGAGTTCATAAGCCAATTTGGAAGCATAAGTAATTAAATGAGAGCATTAAAGTATCTAAAAGTAAAAGAGAAATATAAAGTAAAAGAGATATTGAACCTGATGAAGAGTTGAAATCCTAAATCCTTTAAGAGGAATCCTAATCCTAAAACCTAAGAGAGAGGAGAGAACCTCTCTCTCTAAAAACTACATCTAAACTACGAAAAGTTAATAATGATCGACCTCCCATGAATGGATGCATTCTCCCACTTTATAACCTCTAATCTGTGCTTTCTGGACTTGGATCTGGGCCAAAAAGGGTTTCAGAAATCGCTGGGAGTGTTTTCTGTAGTTTCTGGTGCGTGGCATCTGTCACGCGTCCGCGTGGGTCACGCGGTCACGTCATCTGGAGTTTTCCTTATCACGCGTTCGCTTCGGTCACGCATACGCGTCATTTGTGTTCTGCTCAAGGCACGCGTCCGCGTCAGTCACGCGTTCGCATCACTGCCTTTTCGCGCTAGGCATGCAGCCGCGTCGTCCATGCGTTCGCTCGCTGCCAGTTTCTTCAAAAACTCCATTTTGTGCTTTCCTTCCATTTTTGTATGTTTCCTTTCCATCCTTTAAATCATTCCTGCCTTAGGAGATCTGAAAATACTTAACACACAAATCACGGCATCGAATGGTAATAAAATAAATATTTTTAAAGCATAGGAAACATGTTTTTCACATATATCACATAATAAGGTAGGGGAAAGTAAAACCATGCAATTTCACATGAATAAGTGGGTGAAGGATTGAATAAATCACTTAAATTGAGCACAAAATATATCATAAAATATGGGTTTATCAATCTCCCCA
The DNA here is from genome assembly GCF_003086295.3 of Arachis hypogaea. NCBI lineage: Eukaryota > Viridiplantae > Streptophyta > Magnoliopsida > Fabales > Fabaceae > Arachis > Arachis hypogaea. The sequence goes on from NC_092050.1 coordinate 70,878,774, forward strand.
CACTTAAACAATAGCATGTCCTCATGCTAAATCCAAGATAAAGAGTAAGGTAAAGTGGTGGAATTTCATGCTATGCAATCTATTCTAAATGCAAACTACCTAAATGAATCATGCAATTCTAGTTATTATTCACTTGTATATGAAACTTACATGTAGTTAAATTAATTCATATCCTCAAGAAATCATATTTGCATTGCCAAACCTTAGATAATGTTAAAGCACTTTTACAATTGAGATGGGTAAAAATATTTTACAAACTTGCAAGACACTTAACAATTAAGCAGAGATATATGGTGATGAGCTATTGAACCCTCACTGGATTTTGTGTTTACTCTCTAGTCACTCAGTGTTTATTGGGTTAATCACTCTATTCTTTTTCTATCCTTACTTTCTATAACTTTGTTCTTTATCTAACCAATCAACAAATATGGAATACAGACATACAAAAATCATGAGGTCTTTTTCAAGGTTATAATGGGGCCAATGTAAAGGTAAGGGTATATGTATAAGGCTAAATGAGTTAATAAGTGAATCCTTGATTAGTCTAAGATCTCACCTAACATACATATTTCATATAAATTAAAGTTCCTTAACCTATTTGCCCAAATTTTCCCACTTTGTATTGCAGACTCATGCATTAGATTTAATTCTGTCCCATGTGCATTGATTCTTTTTATTTTGCAATTGGGGAATTTTTGTATCCCCTTTATTTAAATACTGAAAAAAAATTTTATATATATATATTATTTTTTATTATCAATGCACATGGTAATTCAATTGTTTTGATTTCACATTAGCATGCTTCCCAAATTTTGTTTTTGAAACAACTTATTCTTTTTAAATTCCTACTTTGTTTCTATCATCCCATGTTCCCATAAAATTTTCTACTCTTAAATTGTACACAATATCTATCTTAAGCTAACCAAGGATTCAACTTGGGATTTTTATTTTGTTTTTCTGCTTAAGGCTAGTAATGTGGTTTATAGAACAAGAGGGGATTAAAAAGCTCAAGGGGGCTAACAAGGGTGATGTAAGAGGTAGGCTAATTTGGGGTAAGTGAGGAAAAATTCAAATGATGGCCTCAATCATCTCTTGGTATGTATCTATATTCTATATTGGACATATAGATTAAAACAAAGTAAAGAACATCAGAATGAAAAAGAAGGGTAAGACACACAGGAATAAAATTTATGGTTTGAATGTAACCATACAATTAGGCTAAAAACTCACGGACTGTGTGTTCTCTAGCTCAAAAATCATATATCAGTTATACATGTCATGCAAGTAGAATTCAAGAGTTCCCATTATTCTTATTGTAAATCTTAGGGTGGCCCTTAAAATCTTAGTGTTTCTCCTTGATGAAATGTTGTTAACTAACTAACATGTAATGCTATATATACAAGGTGTGTGGATTGTTTTAAATTACTAAAGTTTCTAGTTTACTCCTTTTTATTTTCAATTAAAATAAACTATTATATGCTAAAAGGGTAAACTATACTAATTAATCCACATATTCTATAACTAATAAGTTTGGAATTGCAAACTAAACTAAATGTCTAAGATATAAACTAAAGTGCAAAATGCGGAGATAAAGTAAAAATATAGCAAAAGAACAATGTGCAAGTACTGAAAGATAAAAATAAAAATAAAGATAAAAATACAGAAAAATAAACAAAATAAGATAAAAAGAGTCTGTAGTGGTTCACCAAAAAGATACGCCAGGGATGGCGACCTCCCCACACTTAAAATATAACATCGTCCTCGATGCTCACTCAAGCTGGGTGTGAAGGGGTGTCATCACCGGAAGGGTGGGCTGCTGGAGTCTCTGTGGTGGCCTGAGGGTCTGCGGACTGGATGAGTGTAGGAGGGTCTGTCTGCTGCAGTAGAGGTGCTGACTATAGAGGAATCTCTGGGTCTGCAGCCTGAATTTGGTGTGGCTCCGTATGCTGTGGTGCAGCCTGCTCTGGTCCTGCCTGCTCAGCCTCTCTCTGTGCATGTGTCTCCTCCTCTTGCTCGTCCGCCTCCTCCTCATATGGCTCTGATGGTGTGTCAGGCTCGGAGGGGATGTCGCCGCCGGATCGGATCATCAACTTGAGGTGCTCATAGCGTCGCTTGTTGCGACACTCAGATCTCTCATATCGCCACTGGTTGTAGCGCTCCATCTGGTCCAGCTGCTGAAATAGGCGGTGCACGAGGTGGTAAACGGGCTCTGAGGCAGGTGGAGGTGCAGTGGTGGTAGCTGGTGCAGCAGTGGATGAAGAAGGGGCAGCTGAAGGTGTGGTAGTCTCATTAGAAGCGGTGCGGAATGGGGGTCTGTGGCCTAAAGCCTGAAACTTCCTGCTGTGAGGGATAATCTTCTTGCAGTCCGCAGCAGGTGGCTTCTCATAAGCAAGCTCCCAAGGCACGTCAGCTCGACGGCCGAGCTGGGTGATCAGATAAGGGAAAGGGAGAGTGCCTCTGACATGGACCCTGGCCATGTAATACCGGATGAATCGTGGAAGATACAGGTCTTTACCCTCCATCACACACCAGATGAGGGTGATCATAGCAGCGGGCAGCTCTCCGTCTCATGAGTGCTCAGCATAACAAAGTTGCTCAGGATCTGGTGCTAGAGCCGAGCCTCATCATTCAGATACATCAGCTTGATTCCCTTAGGCATCACTGTGTTCTTTCCCATGACCCATGGGACAGTAGGATCAAGGGCTATCCTCTGCTTGACAGCATCCCAGTCAAATCTCATAAAACGCATGTCCTCTTTAGCCTTTTGGTAACTGTCAGGCTGATCTGATTTAGGTTGAAGGTGGAGGATGTTCTCAATGGCTTCCTCAGTGACCAAAATCTGTTTCCCTCTGAGGTGCACTGCATCCAGGGTAGTCTTGAAATAGTTGCAGTAAAACTCTTTGACCCAGAAAGTATTGACCTCTGTCAAGTTTCTCTCCAAGAAGAACCAGCCTCTCTATTTTATCTGTTCGGAGGTGTACTGCTGTAGTTCTTCTGGAATTTTCAGAGTTCTCTCCAGGTACAGGTTCCTGGAGGTGGCAAACACTGGATACTTCAGCTCACAGTATCTATTTGCAAATTTAACTGGATCGTTGGTAGTGAGGAGCTGATCAGCCTTCTCCTGCGGGGTAAAGTGCTTCTCCCGCCAGGAGTCATCATGCATAATATCGATGATGGACATAGAGGATTCGCCTCTTTTCTGTTTGCCAGTGGTTGCTTTGCCTTTTCCTTTGCGCTGAAGGTCAGACATCCTGAAAAGCAAAAATTCTAGGGTATAATTGAAGAACAAAGCAGGAAAACAAGTAGGCAAATAGAATATTAACAATATAAGCACAGAGTGGCAAAATAGCAGTAGAATTATGAAATGAGTTAAGTATATGTGCATTATGGACTGTATATGAGGTAGAAATCTGAGATGAAAAATCACAATCCAAAATGTAATATAAGTAGAATTCATGTTAATTAGGAAAAACAATAATCATGCCTTGAGTTAGAAAGTTAAAGTAAATAGTTAAAAACTAAAAAGAGAAATTTGAAAGTTAGATCGGTTAGGATTGAAAAAGAGGTTAGAAGGTGGAAATCAGTGAGTTAGGAGAAAGAAAATTAAAGTGAGTGGCAATGATAAATGTTTCCTAGGTAACAATAAATTCAAAATTTTAAAGAATAATCAACTCATATTCAAGCAAAAATTTCAATGTATTGATGATAATTCAGATAGATACATAAGTTGGAAAAATTAAAATGAAATCATCAATAATGCAAGTTTAATAACCAGGGAATCGAAAGGAATAAGAATGCGAGCCTGTGTATTCATGAATTGGTGTGGTTATAGCTAAGTGATGCAAAATGCAAAATTGCCAAAACCAAAACATGAATGAAAATGAAACAATATGCAGAAAATTGGGCAGCATTCCGGCTAAAATTGGAAGATCCCGGAAATAAATATCAAGGAAAACAGTTCATATGGATTTAAATAAAGCTGCAAATAGACACAAACAGTAGGAACAGTAAAGAACACTCTGAACAGCAGCATGAACAGTAGGAACATCACAACAAAATCAGAATTAAGAAATTGATGAAACAAGTAGCAAGAACGGCGTAATTATCAGGCCTAAATCCACTAACCACATCCTAGCTACCTAACCACCTAGAATCCACTACAAACATGTATCTCTAACTAGCCTAATTCGAACATAATCTGAAAACTAAGCAAATAACTACAAGTGATAGAGAAATTAGTGTTTGACGGAACCTGGTATGTTTAAGAGCAGAGGTGAGGGCAGAGAGATGGTGGTGGTGCTGCGGCGGCGCTGGGGGCACGGCGGCGTGGTAGTAGAGCAGGGGCGGTGGCAGCGTTTGGGTTGGGTGAGGGGGAGAGGAAGGGAGAAGGGGGCGAGGGTTGTGGGTTGGAGGGGGTTGTGATGGTGGAAGGCGGTCGGAGGTTGGCCGTGGTGGGGGGGGGGGCAGTGGTGGAGAAGGGCGGCGGTGGGTGAGAGGGAGGGTTGGGAGTGGTGGAGGAAGAAAAGAAAGAAGAGAGGGGGGTGGGTGTCGTGGTGGGGTCTGGGTGGTTGGTGGTGGTGCGGCGGTCGGACGTGGTCGGCGGTGGTGATGGCTGCAGAGGAGGGAGTTGCAGAGAAGGGGAGGAGAAGAGGGAGGTATGGGGGCGCGATGGGGTTAGGGTTCGCGTGACTTGGGGTTAGTGGATTCAAATCCACGCGAACGCGTGGGGCACACGATCGCGTGGCGAGGGCGAAATGGGATTGACGCGGTCGCGTGGTTGACGCGATCGCGTGGAATGGGTAAAAGATGAATGACGCAGTCGCGTGAGGCACGCGACCGCGTCGCTGAAATTTGTGCTAGACGCACACTTCCAGCGTCGTTTCAGCGCAACTTTTTGTCTTCATTTAGGGGGCCATAATATCCATGAGACGCGGACGCGTCGCTCACGCTTTCGCATGGGATGAATGTTTTATAAGTGACGCGTTCATGTCTGGGACGCGAATGCGTGGGCTGTTTTGTGCTAAACGCACACTAGCCGCACGATTCCAGCCTAGATCTCTGGGCGTTGGATTTTTACGCCGATTTCCAAATCACGCGTTCACGTGAGTGACGTGGACGCGTGGGAGGTATTTTTCGCAACTGACGCGAACGCGTTAGCGACGCGGTCGCGTGGAACAATTTGTGCCAAAGGTACGCCTCTAGTCACGCTTTCACGTGACTTTCTGTTCACTTTCCTTTTCTTCTTAATGCAGTTTGTGACGCGGATGTGTCAGCGACGCTTACGCGTCGCGTGCATATTTTTTTTAATGCAATTATGCAGTATGCAATGCTAATATAGATGCTATGAATAATATCTAGGTTCAATGAAAATAATGTAATATAAAAAAATAAACAACACGAAATAAAATTGAAAAAGAAACGACCATACCATGGTGGGTTGTCTCCCACCTAGCACTTTTAGTTAAAGTCCTTAAGTTGGACATTTGATGAGTTTCCTAGTATGGTGGCTTATGCTTAAATTCATCTAGAAATCTCCACCAATGTTTGGTATGCCAACAACCTCCAGGGTCCTAAACTAGGCATGTAAATCCCCTGAGCAGCTTCAAACAGATTATCAGGCTCCCAGTGTGATGAATGTCAGAGTAGATTCCAGGATCCCAAACTTTATTTTTAAATCCGCCTCTGTCTTGATCTATATTCTTCCATCTGGGCGGTTTAGAAATTGTATTCTCACCAAGATGACCAAACGTCTTCCGAGACCCATTCAATTGAGCTTGATACCAATCCGTGCACTTCGAATTGAAGCGTTGAACCTTATTGAATCTTGCACACCAGCTCTGAGCACGAGCCATTTCCCTCTTACTCTTAAAGCCGCAGAGAGCTCTAAGCTGGCCATCTGTTTCAAGCAAACCATATTCAAGTGGAAAAGTAAAGATAAAGGTCAAGGATTGTACCCACTTGAAGCTTGTATTAGGTGGTAATGGCCTTGGGATAGATGTTTCTAGTGGTTCTGTAAGCTCTACTCCCTTGTATTCTTTTGTGAACTCGTCCACTTCTTTGCAAAATTTTTCAACTGCAACTGCGTCCTGATCAAAGTCTTCTATGTCTTCCTCGTCACTCAAGTCATAAGCTGGAGGTTGAAAGAAATCTACCTCGACATCATCTTCATATTCACTTGGATGAGGTTCTTCAGGCTCAGGGAGTTCAGTTGCAAATGTAAGTTCAGGACTAGGAGAGCTTGATTCATGGTCATCACTGCCTATGGAATCAATTTCTTGGTCTGTTCCGTCCAATTTTTCACAAGGTAAATGCTTCGGGGGTTGTGCACTATCCTCCTTGGCATCAATTTTGAACTTCTCAACGGAATCCTTTACAGTTCTCGATTCCCATGGAGGTTCAGCATCTCCTAAATCTTTAACCACTTCTTCCTCTACAACTATCATGGCTTCCTCCACTTGTTCCAATACAAAGCCATGCTCCTCGTTGTCCACCGAAGTTTCTAGTGTCTCCTTCATGCTACGCTCTTCTTTAGATTCTCCACATGTAGCCATGGGAGTATTTTGAGTGCTCAGATGTCGAGAAGCTATTATATTTACTACCTCAGTTAAGGCAGTAGTGAGTTCCAGTACACCCCTTTGTATCTTCACTTGCCTTTGAAGAAGAACATGAAGTTTGTCATTCACTGGAGGTTGGGGTGGGTGTGAGGGTTCATTGGTTGGGAGAGAGGGGTCATAATAAGAATGTGGTGGTTCTTGGGAGTAATTGGATTGGAATTGTGGTGGATAAGGGTCATACAGTGGTGAATGGTGAAAAGGAACTTGTGAGTGTGGTGGTTCAAAGCTACGTTGAGAGGATGTCTATAAGCACAGGGTGGGGCTTGTTGGTAATTACAAGGGGGTCTACCATATCTATCAGCTTGATATGCATTGTAGAATGGTCCTTGCCCATGATATCTTGGAGGGTGTTATTGCCTAAAGGGTTGATCAGGGCCTCTTGGCTCCATCCATCTTCGATTGCTTAGACCTTGATGTACATTCCTGTTATAGCTTCCACTCCTTTCAACAGATTTAGAACCAAACTTAAAGCGAGAGGGGTGAGAATTTGTAGTAGCTAATAAAATAAAAGGGAAAAACAAAAACAAATAAACAAGTAAAAGAAAAAAAATATTTACGATAACCAATAATAAGGCACACGTTTGCAGTTCTCCGGCAATGGCGCCATTTTTTGAAGAGAGAACTTTTGCGTGGTCTAGAAATTTGCAGATAAATCCTCGTTGCAGGTATAGCTTCTAAACCAACAAAAGTCCTTTCATACAAACGTTTGATTGTCACAAGTAACAAACCCCTTAAAAATTGATAACCGAAGTATTTAAACCTCGGGTCGTCTTCTCAAGCAACTGCAGGGAGGTGTTCTTATTAATGGTTATGAGTCTTGTAAATTGGGGGTTTTGAAAGTAAGGAATAAGTAATTTAAATGACAAGTAAAATAAATAAATAACTATAAAATAAACTCTTGGCAAGGTATGAAAATTTGGAAGTCCTATCCTAGTTACTCTTATGAGAATTGAGTTTAACCCCACTTAGTTAACCTTTACAAAAGCAAGGGAAAGTCAAGTGGACTAATTAGTTAGATTCCCAAGTCCTAGCCAACTCCTAAGGAAAGACTAGAGTTAGTGGAATTCCAGTCAATTAGAGGAATTAATTAACAATCACGATAAGTTTAATAACTCAAGAGCCTCCAGTTAATCAATTAAAGCCAAGAATATAAAAAAGCTAAATAAGAATCATAAATCTGAAATACCTCAATTACATTTAATAAAAGGAAATTAATCCAAAAATATAAAGAGTTCATAAGCCAATTTGGAAGCATAAGTAATTAAATGAGAGCATTAAAGTATCTGAAAGTAAAAGAGAAATATAAAGTAAAAGAGATATTGAACCTGATGAAGAGTTGAAATCCTAAATCCTTTAAGAGGAATTCTAATCCTAAAACCTAAGAGAGAGGAGAGAACCTCTCTCTCTAAAAACTACATCTAAACTACGAAAAGTGAATAATTATCGACCTCCCATGAATGGATGCATTTCCCCACTTTATAACCTCTAATTTGTGCTTTTTGGACTTAGATCTGGGCCAAAAAGGGTTTCAGAAATCGCTGGGAGCATTTTCTGCAGTTTCTGGTGCGTGGCGTCTGTCACGCATCTGCGTGGGTCACGCGGTCGCGTCATCTGGAGTTTTCCTTATCACGCGTTCGCTTCGGTCACGTGTACGCGTCATTTGTGTTCTACTCAAGGCACACGTCCGCGTCAGTCACGCGTTCGCGTCACTGCCTTTTCGCGCTAGGCATGCGGTCGCGTCGTCCATGCGTTCGCGTCGCTGCCAGTTTCTTCAAAAACTCCATTTTGTGCTTTCCTTCCATTTTTGTATATTTCCTTTCCATCCTTTAAATCATTCATGCCTTAGGAGATCTGAAAATACTTAACACACAAATCACGGCATCAAATGGTAATAAAAGGTAATTAAAATAAATATTTTTAAAGCATAGAAAACATGTTTTTCACATATATTACATAATAAGGAAGGGGAAAGTAAAACCATGCAATTTCACATGAATAAGTGGGTGAAGGATTGAATAAATCACTTAAATTGAGCACAAAATATATCATAAAATATGGGTTTATCATATTTATAGTAGTCTGGGATGACCTCCCTTGAGATAAGTTTGTTATCTTATCTTTTGTGGGTGAGTCCCCTTATCTTTAGGCCAGGCCCCTTTAGGTGGGCTGTGATCTTCTGCTTTGGGCCTACTTGGGCCCTTGTAGCAATTTGGCCGAGCTCTTTGGGAAGAGGTCGGTGTTGACCAACCTTTATAAGAGGTCGGTCGTTTTTGTCTTCATCTAACCCGGATCGTGTAGCTTGACCCAAGGTATGAACAGTGCCCCTACTCGAGTTCGATCTTTCCCTTGAGGTCGTGTCTTTAGACTTCGACCCCTTTGAGGAAGTCGTGCTCGGGCATTCGCTTTTGATTGATCTCCTGTATAACTCCTGTTAGGATTGCTTTTACATTTCTTTCTTTCTTTAATTGCAGTGCGCGTTGTGCTTTCTTGGGAATTTGCGAGGGCTTTAAAGGCTCATTTTAATTTCCTTTTGTCGTTTCTTCTTTTCCCTCTTTTACATTTCATTTTGAAATTAAAGAAAAGGTTTTACTTTCACTTTTAGTTTCTTCCTCCCTTTCACTTCTTCGCTCATTTTTTGCTAAATATTTTGTTCATCTGGCTTTTTTGATTTCACGCCCCCAAGCTACCTACCTTCTTTCCTTAAGTGCATTCGTTGGTGCGGATTGTCGGTGTTTCTGTCTGAGCCTTCTCTCGTGCTTGTTCCTTTTTCTCTGCAGGTTGGTATTCTTCTTCCTTTTTATGCCTCGATAGTCATCTTCATGTATGCTTTTACTGTTGCATGTCTGTCTTTTACATGCAAAGTTTTGATCTTTATTGAGTTTGCTTTGAGAAGGTTGAACCTTTCCGAAAAGATTGCGTCTTTTGTTTTTTATCAAAGTTTGTGATTTTCTTTATACCTGCTGCTCCTATTTTAGGAAGATTTGCGCTTTTTAGGTCTCTGTTTGCTATCTCTAGTAGTTTGCTTTTGTTTAAAAGTTGTAGGGTTTTTTATTTTTTGCGTTTGTTTCTATGTTCCCGTACTGTTGCCTCCAAAGGGTGCCCCTGGTTTTGCTAATTATTCCTTATTTTCGTGGACCCTGGGGTGCCCTTTTTGTTGCCCTACCTCTTTGTTTATTGATTGTTCCTTCCCTTTTCGATTCTGTCCGAGTTGTTTAGTAGTGACCCCTTGTTATCTTCCTTTGCTGTAGGTGTTGTTTTCCGTATGTCTTCCCGAAAAAATATTGTTGAGATGTCTACCAAGATCCCTGCTGGCATGGCCGACTGGCTGGACTCTATAGTCCTGATGTGTGTTACCGTGGTTGATCCAGAATACTATGAGAGGCTTAGGAAGTTCCATAGGATCTGTAGCAATAGGGATGATGAAAAGAACTATGAACTGTTATCGCCTGATCCTGAGGAGAGGGTTAGTTTCCCTCCCTTAACTCAGGGAGAACGACCCTTCTTCTATGCTTATGACTATTTCTTTAGTTAGCTAAATATCACTATCCCTTTTACTGCTTTTGAGACTGACCTCTTATGGACCTGTAATGTGGCCCCTTCTCAGCTTCATCCGAACTCTTGGGGTTTATAAAGATCTTTTAGTTGTTGTGTCAGGAGCTGGGTATTCGACCTACCCTAGCTCTCTTCCTTTACTTGTTTGTTTTGACCAAGCCTGGGGTAGCCAAGAAGAAGGCCTCTTGGATTTCCTTCCGAGCAACTCAAGGGAAAAAGGTGTTTTCGATGTTTGACGAGTCTTTTTGTGATTTCAAGAACTACTACTTCAAGGTCCGAGCTGTTGAGGATGCTTGGCCTTTCTTTTTAGATGAGAATAATGAACCCACCTTCCCTTTGTGGTGGCAAAAGGATACGGTGGTAGTTAAGTATCCTTGGGAGAGTTTAAGCGAGGTAGAGCAAGCTTTTGTGGGTGTTTTGGAAGAGCACTGGGGGGAACCTCCTCATTTGGATACTAAGATGTTTCTGGGAGATCCTTCCCTTCTCCGTGCTGAACTGGATAGCGTTTGACTTCTTTTCTGATAGCTTTCTTCTGTTATTTGCCAATTTATCCCTTTCTTATTTGTAACTTATTTTCCTGGTTTCTTTTTCAGAACTGGTGAAATCTACAAACTCCATGAAGGCCTTCCGTAGGGCTAAGAAGGCGACGGCTACACAGAACTTGATGGTGAAGACTTCGGGAGAAGGGTCTTCTCAGGTGCCCCCGAAGAAGCCAACTTCTGACACTTCAGGCCCAGGAAGATCATTCTGACACCACAAGTTCAGACGATTCCATCTAACCCTGTTCAGCTGACCTCTGGTGCTGCCTCCTCTCCTACTACTGCTGGTCCTCCTCCAAAGCGATAGAAAACTATTGGTGCTTTATGATCTGAATGATAAGGGTTTTGATGGCATGGGTTTTGCCACCGAAGTGATATCTCCTCATGGTAAAGTTTCATTGGATGATGTGTCTATCCTTCATCATCCGGATTTTATTACTAGCAATAGTATTCGGATGGCCAACCTGGGTGCGGCCTTATTTTGTGTCGTCCGGAATTCTCTAGTTCATGCGACTAAGGCCTTTATGGAAGACACCAAGTCGGAGTTTGATAGAATTAAGGGTTTGAAGGATGAGCTAGATGCAAGGGTGGCTAAGTTGGAGTTGGATGTGGAGAAGGAGAAATCTCGTGCTGCTGCTGCTGAGGCAACTGCAAATCTTGCTAAAGAAACAGCGAAAAAGTACAAGGAAAGCTACACCCGTACTTATGGCGAGCTGTTGGAATTTAAGGAGAGGCTTCAGTCTGCCCAGGCTGATTACGCCGAGCTTCAAGGTCACATGATGGAGAGTGTGACCAATGCATATGTGAATTAGAGGGCTCAGGTCCGGGTTCTTGCCCTTGCGCTCGACCTTACTTCATTTAGTCTGGATAATGTAGTTGAGGACAGCAAGATCGTACCTGCCCCTGATGATGAAGATGAGAGTCCTCCTCTTGTGCCACCAGCCAAAGCTTCGGAGACTTCAGCTTCTTCCATTCCTATAGAGGTCGACCCTCCAGTGCCTAATCCTGATGTGTAGATTCTGAATGGGCTGGATGGAGTTGTTAATGCTACTCCTATCTCGACCATGCCTCCTTCTGTTCCTCCCAAGGATGTTGCTACTGGGGAAAATTTGGATCCCCTATGACTTTTGTATACTATTGTAGTCTGACTTGTGGACTTTTAAACTTGTTTATGTTTTTGTCAATCTGTTTATTTTTTACTTTTTCTGACATTTGGTTACTCCTCTACAACCTTTATTTTGAAAAAAAAAATATTTAAACTCAAAGGCAGCCTTAGAGTCTTTAATGCTTTAATTTGAAGGATGCGTTTTGCGGATATGTTAGTTGAACCTTTGATACTTGGAGGTTTGCCTTTACACCTTTGCGGATTTATAGAGGTTCAATGCTTTCTTGTCCGACCTCTTTGTAGTGTGAGTTTTTTACCCTAGCCCTTTGGATCATGCCTTGCTTTGAGTTTGTGTTGTCTGGCCTCTGCTTCGGTGAAGTGATCCTAGTGGCTTGGTGTCCGAGCTTTCAGTAACTTGTTCGACAACTTTTTAGCTGAACCTTTTTAGTTTGTTTGAACGTCTTTATAGCCCTGTTTGGGATCGTACCTTTGTTGAGCGAAGCTGTTCCCTTTTTAGCTAAGCACGTTTGAGCCTTAAGTTGTTTTAACCTTTTTTGGCTTTTATTACTTCCTTGAGGTCGTGCTTGCTTTGCGAGGTCGCCCCTTCGGTTGATGTTCGATGTGAGCTTTTTAGTCATGTTCCAACAACTTTTTAGGTAGCGTTCCAAGGGGAGCCTTTTCTTTATAGTTTGTTTGGATGACTTTTTAGCTCTTGTTTGTGCTTTTGCTTTTTAAGTAGTGTCTTTTTTGCAAGACTTGTACTTTTATAGCTAGGCACTTCTGTCTCGACTTTTTAGCTTTTCTTTGGCCTTAGCGAGATGTCTTCATCCCTTTTTAGTGATCCTTTCGTTAGTCCGACTTCTTTGTCGGGCCTTGTTAAGTTATTTTTAGTATTCCATTTTTAGTCAGACCTCGTCAGGTCGCTTTCTATGGATTACTTTTTATAACTTCTTGCGTTAACTTGCTTCTATCGCTTTCACCTTGCCTCTATCGCTTTCATCTTGCTGACCTCTTTGTAATCGGGTGATAAATTTAGTTTTCACCTTGCCGAACTTTTTGTAATCGGGTGATGAATTTGATTTTCACCTTGCCGACCTCTTTGTAATCGGGCGGTGAGTTTTTGCGTTTTATGAGTTTAGATTAATGCATCTTGGTAGGAAACTTTTTAGGGAGTTGGTGACTTTTATTCGAATAATAATGAGAAAAAAACATAAATATAAGTATGTACATATAAGTGCTTACCCTTAGAGGTCGGGCAATTTCTTAGATATCGGCCTGGCGCCTCATTAAAAAACCTGTTCAGGAAAAAGAGTGCGCCTTGACCTAAGACCTTTTTTTTTCTAACTATAGTACCTTATTAGGTTATAGGCATGCCATGACCTTGGTAGCTCTCGCCCTTCGAGGTCGGACACCTTGTTGTAACCTTTTCCCAGTACTTCTGCTACTCGGTATGGTCCTTTCCAGTTAGCTGCTAGCTTCCCTTCTCCTGACCGACCTATTTTGAAATCATTTCAGATTAATATGAGATTATTGGTGGTGAAGCTTCACTGGATTACCTTCCGCTTATATCTCAGAGCCATTCGACGCTTTAGGGCTTCCTCTCTAATATGAACTCTTTCTCGGACCTCTGGAAGTAGGTCGAGCTCTTCCCTTTGAGCTTGGGGGGTTGGTCTCTTCGTTGTAGGGGATCATTTTGGGAGATCCTTCTTCTACCCCTACGGGAATCATTGCCTTCATTCTGTAAGCAAGTCGAAATGGAGATTCTCTAGTGGTTAAATGTGGTGTTGTCTGGTATGCCCATAGGACTTGCGGGAGCTCTTCTGCCCAAATTCCCTTGGCGTCCTGTAATCTCCGTTTTAACCCAGCTAGTATAACTTTATTGGCGGCTTCCGCCTGTCCATTGGCTTGTGGGTGACAGACAGAGGTGAACTGGTGCTTGATTTTCAAATCGGCTACCAGGTTTCTAAAGCCTGTGTCGGTGAACTGAGCACCATTTTCTGTGGTGATGGAGCATGGGACCCCAAACCTTGTGACAATATTTCTGTATAATAATTTACGAATTCTTTGGGCGGTGGCTGATGACAAGTCATCTTATGCTAGTTTCACAAGCATTTTTCATTTGTTTCATTAGGTTTTATGCACTTTCTTGCACAATAAGTAAGTGATTGGAGTGGAATTTCATGTTTATCTTGATCCAATCAAACATCATTAATTTTATACAAAATCATGAGATTTATGCAAGAATTAAGTAATTATTATGAATGATGCAAAACCTTATGATTTTGGTGAGACTTTGATTGCATGTTTGGTTGATTTCAGGTGAAAAAAATGGAGAGAAAGAGGGGCAGTGCAGAGTAACGCTGCGTTCAAATAAAGAACGCCACGCTCTCTAGCGACACGCACGCGTACAGGATGCTTACGCGTCGGGGAAGGATTTTTGAAGACCCACGTGCACGCGTACGCGTGGATGTAATTGGCGCTCGTTTGCAAAGAGAGCGCTACGTTACCTACATGAGCGTCTGCGACAAAATTTGAATTTGGGATTAAAGTTTTGCAGCTGATGCGCACGCATATGTGACGCGCACGCGTCGATGGAGCATCTGGGATGAAGCACGCAAACGCGTGGGTGGCGAGGAAGCTTGGAATTGACAATTTGCCACCCACGTGCACGCGCAGAGGACGCGCAAGCATGGGTAGCATTTATGGCGTGAACGTAGCACTCATTTAACGAACGCTATCAGGGACGCGCACGCGTGAATGGTGTGCGCAAGCATGATAGAGGCTGAAGATGGTAATGACGCGTACGCGTATGTGACGCGTACGCGTATGTGACGCGTACGCGTCGATGTGCAAAAACGCAAGGGGACACATGGGTGTGAAGCACGCGTACGCGTGATGATGCATTCAGCGAGCAAGGACGCGCACGCGCAGGAGACGCGTATGACGACAAGTCATCTTATGCTAGCTTTTCAAGAATTTTTCACTTGTTTCATTAGGTTTTATGCACTTTCTTGCATAATAAGTTAGTGATTTGGAGTGGATTTGCATGGTTATGTCAATTTAATCAACCATCATTTATTTGACACAAAATCATAGGATTCATCCTAGAATTAGTTGATTTTATGAGTAATTTAGAGATCTTGTGAATTTGGTGATGATTTGATTGGTTGTTTTGATTAATTGTAGATGAAGAAATGATGAAAAA
Organism: Arachis hypogaea; assembly: GCF_003086295.3. NCBI lineage: Eukaryota > Viridiplantae > Streptophyta > Magnoliopsida > Fabales > Fabaceae > Arachis > Arachis hypogaea. Next base: position 70,893,789 of record NC_092050.1, read on the forward strand.
AAAGGAGAGAGGAACCTTAGAGCATGCTTTGGACCTTAGGCCACTCTTTGAAAAGCGTGACCCAGGACATTAAAGCGTGGCGCTCACCAAAGGGGCATGGGCCAGTGCTCAATTACCAAACGGAGCACCCAAATACTACACCAAGAAAGCAAGGATGTGGCACTCTCTTTTTGAACGCCAACGTTCACTCTTTGAATGCTAGTTGCAGAGGCCAAGCAAAGGTCAATGGTGCTGCGATGAGTTTTGTAACTGAGCACTACAAGGAGGCACTCAAACAAGGAGCGCTACGTTAACTTCGTTAACGTTTTTGTGGCCTAACCAAAAGGAAATCAAGGCGCGACACACACCAAAGGGAGCAGCAAGGTTCGAAATGGGGACCAAGAGAAGCGCTACAAGGCTTGGCACAAGGAAATTGGCCAAAATGGCTTCACCAGGGATCGAAGAGGAGCACGCACACATGCATCAAAAGGGCGCTAAGTTAACTCAGTTCACTGAGCGCTATTAGTGCAAGGGAATTGGCACAAATGAAGCTTGCACGGCTCGAAAGTGGGAGCCTCACTCCAAAGCAAGTGGCACTACGTTAGATTTCCTAACTAAGCACTATGCCAAGAAGGTTGGCACAAGCCTGGGACAAAGCCATTGAGTGCTGCGTTACCTTTCTTAACTGAGCGCTCCACTGGAAGGTGGCCCTTGGTCCAATTTCAATCAAAAGCGAAGTTTGGATCCACTTCTTCACCAATTTGAAAATCCCACTCCAGATTCTGAAAATCAAAAATAGAAAGTGTATAAATCGGAGTTAGTTTGATTTGTAAAGGACCTTCTCTTTCTTTTTAGCTCAATTTTCATTTTCTTTAACTTTAGTTTTCATTGAGAGTTCTGAACTTGAGATTGGATCTAAGTCTTTCTCTCTAGTTTTCATTTTACTTTCTTCTGTAACCTCTACTTTCTGCTTTAAATTTTGGATTGAGATTGAAGGAATTCTGTTTCAAGTGTTGATCTGAAATTCATCTTTGTTCTTCTTCTGCATAATTCTGAGAATTGAGGAATTGGATTTGAGTTTCATTTGCCATTTTCATTAACATTTCTTCTGCATTTTCTTTTCTGTTTGATCAAAGGAGTAATTGAGATCTAGATCTGCTTTCTAATCTCATTGCTCCTCTTCGATCTTCAATTTCTCTTTAGATTTCACAATTAAGCTAAGTTCTCCTTCTGTTTTGTTTCTTCAAGAAATTTTCCATTTCTGTTTAGATCTTCTGTAATTTTACTTCATCTTCTTCTTCTCTGATTGATTGCACTTTACATTTTCCTGTTAAATTCTGAATCCCAACTCCCAAATCCCTTTAATCTTCAAACAATTTAAGTTTCTCAACAATTTAGATTCAGTCATTTAGTTTTCTTGCACTTTAAGATTCAGCCATTTACCTTTCTTGCACTCAAAGTTTCAGCTCTTTAACTTTCTTGCACTTTAAGTTTCAGCTCAATTTACATTATCTGCACTTTAGATTCTGTCAATTTCCCCTCTCTCTTTTATTTTAATTCAATTTAGCTTCTGCTATTCAAGTTTCACTCAAATCATCAACTGTTTGCTTAACTAAACTATCCACCTAACTAAAATTGCTCAATCCATCAATCCCTGTGGGATCGACCTCACTCATGTGAGTAATTACTACTTGATGCGACCCGGTACACTTGCCGGTAAGTTTTGTGTTGGAATCTAATTTCCACACATCAGCGTACGCGTGGGTGAATGAATGCTGCGCTCAATTTCAGAATGCTGCGTTCCCCTGGAAGCTGCAATCAAGTACCCATCTCTGACCCACTTCATCAAAGGCCAAAAAGCCCACTCCAAGTACTTGATGACTAAATTAGAAAGTGTATAAATAGGAGAAAATTTAATTTAATGGGGGGATCTTTTTACCTTCTCTTTATTTTTCCTTTTAGTTCTTCTTTTTAGGAATTTTGTAGAATTTGGAGATCTGCTTTTAATTTCTTTTTCTGCAATTTTTCTTTTCTGTTTGGGTACTAGAGAAATGATGAACTAAACCCGAATTCATTAGGGGGAGGAGCTCTATTGTAATTCCAATGAATTAATAAAATTCTTCTTCTTCTCAATTCACTTTTGTAGCTATTGGATATCTTCTGTTTTGATTTCGGATTCTTCACTCCGAAAGGAGGTTGAATTCAATTGAATGCTTGTGTGAGCCTCGGAAGGGGAATCACTTGCATTAGATTTGGAGCTCTATCCTTTACTACTCTATTGATCAACAACATTCTAGAGGAATTGAGATCTTGAGAGTTAGTGTGGCTTATGGATGAGAGAAATGCACTTAACCTCTTCTCATGATAATTAGATTAAGGAATTGGCAACATTGATTATCATTAGAGAGATTAAATTACCAAGGAATTGGGATCTAATCAATTTCAATCTGCCATAAATCTACCAAATGATTGAGAAAGGAGTTGAAAGCAATTGATTCAAGAAGGATTACAGTATCTCCAATCCCTGATGAATCACTTTCTTTGAATTTCATCACCTTAGAGTTTCTGATTGCACTACAATTACCTTTTCCATTTCGGTTTTGATTCCCAGCACCCAAATCCCTTTACTATTCATGCAATTTAAGTTATTGTGAGATTGAGAAGAGAAGCAAGAGGGAAGGGAGTTATTGGAGAAGAAGAATCAGAAGAGGAAGATCAAGAAATAGAGGGTAACTTACCCAATCCGCCTGAGGATATGGCCAATAAAAATGGCCAGCCTCAGAGAAGAGTCTTAGCCTCTTACACTATCCCCAACCCAAGGAATTGTGGGAGCAGTATCTTAACCCCCAATGTCCATGCTAATAATTTTAAACTCAAGCCTCTATTGGTTACCTTGGTTCAGAACAATTGTCAATATGGAGGAAGTGCTACTGAAGATCTAAACCAACACCTCTCTGTGTTCTTAAGAATTTGTGACACTGTCAAAACCAATGGAGTCCACCCTGACATCTACAAGCTTTTATTGTTCCCATTCTCACTGAGAGACAAAGTCACACATTGGCTAGAGACCTTCCCTAAAGAAAGCATCACCAACTGGGATGATTTGGTTAGCAAATTTCTAGCCAAATTCTATCCACCTCAAGGAGTCATTAAGCTAAAACTTGATGTGCAAACCTTTAGGAAGCTAGAAGAAGAATCATTATATGAAGCCTGGAAGAGGTATAAAGCTTTGATTAGAAGGTGTCCAGAGGGAATGTTCAGTGAGTGGGTGGATCTGCAAAATTTCTATGAAGGCTTGTCCTTGAGTTCAAGGAAAGCTTTGGATTATTCTTCAGGAGGATCCTTGCAAATGATGAAAACTGCTCAAGAGGCACATAATCTTATAGACATGGTAGCCAACATTGAGTATTTCTACTCTTCTAAAAGACAAGCAGCTCCAAAGAAAGGTTTATTTGAGCTTGAAGGAGTTGACACAATATTGGCTCAGAATAAACTCATGCATCAGCAACTCTAGCAGCAAATAGAAATGATGTCAAAGAGGATGGATGGCGTGCATCTTGCAGCAGTGAGCACTACACATCAACCACCGGTGGTGTGGGGACAATAAGAAGAAAATTATGAAGAGCAGCAGCCTGAACAGGTGCAATATATGCACAATCAAGGTGCTAGAAAAAATGAGTTTTATGGAGACACCTATAATCCATCTTGGAGAAACCATCCTGGAGAGAATCAGAACCATCAGCCTTAGCAGAGAAACTTCAATTAAAACAATGGCCGAAAAACAAACCATCAAAACCATCAAACCCCTAACCAAAATCCATACAGAAAACCACAAAAAAATCACCCCCAATCCAACTTCTATCCACCCAATAACCCATCAACTAACCAAAACAACTTCCATTCACCATCTACATCCCATACTCAGCCATAACCACCCCAAGAATCCTAAAGAATCTCCAATTTGGAGATGATGATGAAAAAGATGATAAAACATCAAGAATTGTCTAACAAAAATCATGAAGCATTATTAAGAAACCTGGAGAGACATATTGGACAATTGTCCAAGCAAACAGCTGCTGAAAGACCAGCCAATGCACTACCAAGTGATACCATTCCAAATCCTAAAGAAGAATGCAAAGCAATTCAACTCAGAAGTAGAAAAATTTGGAGAATGACAAGGATGCTAGCCAGAAGCAAGTAGAGGAGGACAAGCATGACTAGGAGAAGCTCAAAAAGAAGGAGGAAGAGCCACAAGCTCCACGGAAGGGAAAGCAAGTTATGGAGGAGCATCTACAAGAATAGAGGAAGGTGGTGAAGCCTTACATTCTCCCTCTGCCATATCCTCAAAGGTTGCAAAGAGAGCTCAAGGATCAACAATTTCCCACGTTTTTAGAGGTTTTTAAGAAACTGGAAATCAACATCCCCCTTACTGAAGCTCTAGAGCAAATGCCATTGTATGCAAAATTCCTCAAAATGCTCATCAATAATAAGAGAAGCTAGAATGAAAAGGAGACAGTGGTCTTGACCCAAGAGTGCAGTGCAGTAATCCAAAAGGGTCTCCCACCAAAACTCAAAGATCCTAGGAGCTTCATCATATCATGCACCGTAGGCAATATGACCTTGGAAAAAGCTCTCTGTGATTTAGGTTCCAGCATCAATTTGATGCCTCTCTCACTAATTAAAAAGCTTGCAATAGAAGAAGTCAAACCCACCAGAATGTCACTTCAAATGGCAGATAGATCACTCAAAATACCAAATAGAGTTGTGGAGAACTTATTGGTGAAGGTGGAAGAGTTCATCTTCTCTGCCGATTTTGTCATTTTGGACATGGAAGAAGAAAGACACACTTCAATTATCTTGGGTAGACCTTTCTTAGCAATAGCAAGAGCTATCATTGATGTGGAGAAAAGGGAGATGACCCTCAGGGTGCACAATAAGCAAATGATCATCAATGTCTTTAAGGCCATGCAATATCCCCCTAAGAAGAAAAAGCATATGAGGGTGGAAATGATAGAAGAATTAGAGGAAGTGCTTGAAATAAGCGTTCTTGAGGAGCAAGAAGAAGAAATAGAAATAGAACAAAGTATCTTAGAAGAACAAGTGACTGAAGTCTCTTTTGAAGGCAAGAAAGAGGAGGTGCCAAAGCAAGAGTTGAAGCCCCTCCCTCCTCATCTCAAATATGCATACCTTGGTGAAGAGGATAGCCTTCCAGTGATCATCAATTCATCTTTGAGCACACAAAATAAAACCAAACTGATTGAGGTATTGATAACTCACAAGACTGCTTTAGGATGGACAATTGATGACATCAAGGGTATAAGCCCTACAATTTGTATGCATAAAATCTTGCTAGAAGAGGACTCAAGACCTGTGGTACAGCCGCAAAGAAGGCTTAACCCAACCATGAAGAAAGTGGTTCAAAAAGGAGTAATGAAGTTGTGGAATGCTAGAATCATATACCCAATCTCTGACAGCTCTTGGGTAAGTCCAGTTCAAGTGGTGCCAAAAAAAGGTGGCATGATTGTCATCTTTAATGAGAAGAATGAACTCATTCCCACAAGGACAGTGACAGGGTAGAGAATGTGCATTGACTATAAAAGACTGAATGAGGCCACAAGGAAGGATCACCTCCCTCTCCCTTTTGTTGATCAGATGCTGGAAAGATTGGTTGGCCATGCCTACTATTGCTTCTTAGATGGGTACTCTGGGTACAATCAAATAGTAGTGGATCCCAAGGATCAAGAAAAGACCTCCTTCACATGTCCATTCGGAGTCTTTGCCTACAGAAGGATGCCCTTTGGGCTGTGCAATGCCCCTGCTACCTTTCAAAGGTGTATGCTTTCTATATTTTCTGACATGGTAGTAAAATTTTTAGAAGTCTTCATGGATGATTTTTCTGTCTTTGGCAATTCATTTGATACCTGCTTGCATCATTTAACACTTGTCTTGAAAAGATGCCAAGAAACTAATCTGGTCTTGAATTGGAAGAAATGCCATTTCATGGTTCCTGAAGGGATAGTTCTTGGGCATAAGATTTCAAGCAAAGTTATAGAAGTTGATAAAGCTAAGATAGAGATCATAGAAAAGCTTCCTGTACCAGTCAATGTAAAAGCAGTGAGAAGTTTTCTTGGGCAAGCTGGTTTTTATAAGAGATTTATCAAAGACTTTTCAAAAATAGCTAAACCACTAAGCAACCTGTTAGTGGTTGACAATCCCTTTGTCTTTGATGATAGCTGTAAACATGCCTTTGAAACTCTAAAAAATAAACTCACTATAGCACCAATCATCTCACCCCTAGGTTGGAAATTGCTTTTTGAACTCATGTGTGATGCAAGTGAATTTGCCATTGGTGCTATATTGGGGCAAAAGAAAGATAAGCTGCATCATGTTATATACTATGCAAGTAAGGTGTTGAATGAAACACAGAGAAATTATACCACCACCGAAAAGGAACTCTTGGCAATTGTATATGCATTTGATAAATTTAGACAATACTTGATTGGTTTAAAGGTTGTAGTGTATACTGATCATGCTGCTCTCAAGTATCTCATGTCTAAACAGGATTCCATGCCAAGGCCTATTAGGTGGGTGCTGTTGCTACAAGAATTTGACATTGAAGTGAGAGATAGAAAAGGAAGTCAGAACCAAGTTGCAGACCATCTGTCAAGACTACCACAAGAGATCAACCAGGATGAACATCAACCAGTGAATGAAAAGTTTACAGATGAATACCTCCTCCAAGTCCAACAAGCTCCTTGGTTCGCAGACATGGCAAACTACAAAGCAGGAAGGAGTATTCCACAAAATTACAAAGCAAGTTAAGAAGATGCTAAATAAGGCTAAGTTATTCTTGTGGGATGAGCCCTTCCTATTCAAAAGATGCCCGGATAGAATGATTAGGAGATATGTGCCAGAGGTTGAAATGAAGGACATATTATGGCACTTTCACAACTCAAGCTATGGTGGTCACTTTGGGGCTGAGAGGACAGCTGCAAAAGTCCTTCAAAGTGTTTTTTATTGGCCTTCTATCTTCAAGGATGCTAGAGAGTTTGTAAGCCAATGCAATGAATGTCAAAGAACAGGAGGCTTGACAAGGAAGAATGAGATGCCTCAGAAGTTTATTCTGGAAGTGGAACTCTTTGATATATGGGGAATTGACTTCATGGGCCCTTTCTCTCCTTGCTACACATTCAAATACATCTTGGTGGCGGTAGAATATGTTTTAAAATGGGTGGAGGCTATAGCCACCACTACATGTGATACCAATGTGGTTTTGAAATTTCTCAGAAGAAATATCTTCACTAGGTTTGGAGTACCAAAGGGACTTATAAGTGATGGAGGGAGCCATTTTTGCAACAAACACCTGAACACCCTCCTTCATAAATATGGAATGACTCATAAGGTGGCTACACCTTATCACCCACAGACAAATGGCCAAGCTGAGCTTGCAAACAGAGAGCTAAAGAAGATTTTGGAGAAAACAGTAGGGTCAACAAGAAAGGACTGGGCAAGAAAACTGGATGATGCACTCTAGGTATACAGAACAACAATTAAAACCCCTATTGGGAGGTCTCCCTTCTAGTTAGTATATGGTAAAGCCTGCCATCTTCCTGTGGAGCTTGAACATAAAGCTTTCTGGGCCACTAAGCTCCTCAACCTTGACTCTCAAGCAGCAGGGGAGAAAAGATTGTTGCAGCTCAATGAGTTAGAAGAATTCAGACTTGAAGCATATGAGAATGCCAGAATATACAAGGAAAGACCAAAGAAATGGCATGACAAGAAGATCACAAGAAAAGAATTTGAGCCAGGGCAACATGTGTTATTATACAACTTTAGACTCAAGAATTTTCCTGGGAAACCCAAGTCTAAATGGACTGGACCCTATCTGGTAACCAAGGTTTCTCCATATGGAAGCCTTGAACTTTTGAATGAAGCTACAAAGGATACATTCACAGCTAATTGTCACAGAGCCAAACATTACCTGGGAGGATTGTGGAACAAAGAAAAGAGCATTCAGGAGCTGGGATGAACAAAGATGAAGGACGTCAAGCTAACGACGATAAACAAGCGCTTGTTGGGAGGCAACCCAACCAGAGGTAGTTTTTTTTCTTTTCCTAGCTGTTTCAATAAAAGAGTTAAGTAAATGTAGTTGTATTGCAAGGAGCTAAGTTTGGTGTTGAACACCAAAACAATTTAAGGGTGAATGTAGGAAGCTAAGTTCGGTGTTCCACCAAGAATTTCATTAAGAACACACTTCAACCCTCTGCATAAACTGGTCACTGGCTCCAAACAATCAGGGAAACTACTTAACCATTGATTGTTTTCTAGTTATAGTTTGTTTTCTTTAAAAGCACAAGGTTTCATCTGATGCATAGCAGAGAGTGGCAAGGAACTAAGTTTGGTGTTCACACACCAAAATAAGTTCAAAAGGCTACAAACATTCATGCATGACTAACCATTTTTCGAGTGCTTGGGGAACAAGCAACTTCCACTATCAGTGCAGAAAATCAATCAACTTTTTGGAAGGACTGTACATCATCAGCAAGAAAAGCACAAAAGCTAAGGAGGGTGATGAAGGACTAAGCAAGGAGATACCAAAAGGTTGTATTGTTACTCAACTGTTTGTGCCTTAAAGTGCTAATTGTACCCCTTTCTGATTAAGTTTACCCTTGTCTGCATTTTTTTGTTTACTGTCATTTGATTCTTCAACTATGTGATCTAGCCAAAATGTATGCTTCATTTACATTTGCTTGAATGTATGACTTGTTCCCCTCTGCATAAATAAGAGAAAATGATTGAACCAGAAAGTAATTGTTTAATGTGATAGGGATAATAATAAAGTTTGATGGTGGTAATTGCTTGATTAGTTGTTAAGCTCAATAATAAAAGCTGCAAGGTAGAATATCTCTCTCAAGTATAGACTTAGTTGCTGCTATGGACCTTCAATTAATAATTATTCTTGGAAAAAAAAAAGAAAAAAAAAAAGAGTAAGAAAGAAAAGCCAAGAATTGGCAACAAACAAATGAAAGAAACAAATAAGAAAGCTAGACACCAATAGTGTGGACCTTAAGACACATGCCTGTGGTGTCTTTGTATTAGGATTTGCTTGGATAATTAGGTCCTGAGGAGTATTTTAAAACATGGTAACTTGGATTAACTAATCCAGGATTATCAACCGAAAATCCACTATCAAGATCAACCTAATTACAAGACATTTAGTAATCCAAAGAGGTGCTGGGCATTAATGTTCTTGAGAAGAATTGTGAGCCAAGTGTCTGTAGTGAAGAGGTGTTGAGAAAAATTGAGCCAAAACGCTGCTGCAACACTTGACACTGAGCTAAAATTGAAAAATAAGTTTCTGAAGCAAAGGGAAGAAAGAAAGTTTAACAAGGATCAATAAAGAATAAGGCATTATAGCAGCAACTTTAGTTAATACTCAAAGAGACATCTCACATTTGGAGTTTAATAATAACTGAGCTGCATTCTGTCTGCATAAAACCCCATGAACCAAATTCAATTACCTGCTGATAAGGACATATATGCTTTTCTGTTTTTTCTGATTTCTTCTCATGTTTTCGTGCTTGCTTGGGGACAAGCAAGATTTAAGTTTGGTGTTGCGATGACAAGTCATCTTATGCTAGTTTCACAAGCATTTTTCATTTGTTTCATTAGGTTTTATGCACTTTCTTACACAATAAGTAAGTGATTGGAGTGGAATTTCATGTTTATCTTGATTTAATCAAACATCATTAATTTTATACAAAATCAGGAGATTTATGCAAGAATTAAGTGAGTATTATGAATGACACAAAACCTTATGATTTTGGTGAGACTTTGATTGCATGTTTGGTTGATTTCAGGTGAAAAAAATAGAGAGAAAGAGGGGCAGTGCAGAGTAACGCTGTGATCAAATGAAGAACACCACACTCTCTAGCGACGTGTACGTGTACAGGACGCTTACGCGCCGGGGAAGGATTTTTGAAGACCCACGCGTATGCGTACATGATGCGTACGCGTCGATGTAATTGGCGCTCATTCGCAAAGAGAGCGCTACGTTACCTAAATGAGCGCCTGCGACAAAATTTGAATTTGGGATTAAAGTTTTGCAACCGACGCGCACGCGTGTGTGACGCGCACGCGCCGATGGAGAATTTGGGATGAAGCACGTAAATGCGTGGGTGGCGCGAAAGCTTGGAATTGACATTTTGCCACCCACGCACACGCGCAGAGGACGCACACGCGTGGGTAGCGTTCATGGCGCGAGCGTAGCGCTCATTTAACGAACGCTATCAGGGAAGCGCACGCGTAAATGGTGCGCGCAAGCATGATGGAGGCTGAAGATGGTAATGACGCGTATGTGTATGTGATGCATATGCGTCGATGTGCAAAAATGCAAGGGGACGCATGAGGGCGAAGCACGCGTACGCGTGATGATGCATTCAGCGAGCAAGGACGTGCACGTGCAGGAGACGCGTACACGTGGGTGAATGAACGCTGCGCTCAATTTCAGAATGCTACGTTCCTCTGGAAGCTACAACCAAGTACCCATCTCTGACCCACTTCATCAAAGGCCAAAAAGCACACTCCAAGTACTTGATGACTAAATTAGAAAGTGTATAAATAGGAGAAAATTTAATTTCATGGGGGATCTTTTTACCTTCTCTTTATTTTTCCTTTTAGTTCTGCTTTTTAGGAATTCTATAGAATTTGGAGATCTACTTTTAATTTCTTTCTGTTTTCTTTTTGTTCTTCATCTTCTGCAATTTTTCTTTTCTGTTTTGGTACTAGAGCAATAATGAACTAAACCCCAATTTCATTAGGGGGAGGAGCTCTATTGTAATTCCAATGAATCAATGAAATTATTCTTCTTCTCAATTCACTTTTGTAGCTGTTGGATATCTTCTGTTTTGATTTAGGATTCTTCACTCTGGAAAGAGGTTGAATTCAATTGAATGCTTGTCTGAGCCTCAGAAAGGGAATCACTTGCACTAGATTTGGAGCTCTATCCTTCACTACTCTCTTGATCAACACAATTCGGGAGGAATTGAGATCTTGAGAGTTAGTGTGGCTTATGGATGAGAGAAATGCACTTAACCTCTTCTCATGACAATTAGATCAAGGAATTGGCAAGATTGATTGTGATTAGAGAGATTGGATTACTAAGGAATTGGGATCCAATCAATTTCAATCCGCCATAGATCTACCAAATGATTGAGAAAGGAGTTGAAACCAATTTGATTCAAGAAGGATTACAGTATCTCCAATACCTGATGAATCACTTTCTTTGAATTTCTTCACCTTAGAGTTTCTGATTTCATTGCAATTACCTTTTCCATTTTGGTTTTGATTCCCAACACCCAAATCCCTTTACTATTCATGCAATTTAAGTTTCCTTGCAATTTAGATTTTGCAGTTTAAGTTTCTTGCACTTTAAGATTCAGTTATTTACCTTTCTTGCAATTTAAGTTTCAGCTTTTCTAATTTCTTGCACTTTAAGCTATAGTTATTTAAGCTTCCAGCCATTCACTTTTTAGTTAAATTACATTTTGCAATTTAAATTCTTAGCAATTTACATTCTGTCAATCAAATCTCACTTAATTCATCAATATTCGCTTAAATAAATTCATCACCATACTAGAGTTGCTTAATCCCTCAATCCCTGTGGGATCGACCTCACTCCTATGAGTTATTACTACGTGATGCGACCCGGTTCACTTGCCGATTAGTTTGTGTGGAATCGATTTTCCTTCATGAAGTTTTTGGCGCCGTTGTCGGGGATTGATTTACATTAACAATGATTAAGTAAGGTGATAATCTAGATTAAGCATTTTCTTTTGATTTTGCTAAGCACACTAACTATTTGAGTTTTTGTTTCTGCTAACTATAACCTCACTCTAGCAACAGAGTGTTCTGTTTGAGTTTTTTAGTTTGTTTGTGTTTGTATGCCAGGAGGGAGAAGAGGTGAAGAATCCACTTACTTTGATTCTGAGCCAGAGAGAACATTGTTGAGATTGAGAAGAGAAGAAAGAGGGAAGGGAGTTATTGGTAAAGAAGAATCAGAAGAGGAATATCAAGAAATGGAGGGTAACTTACCCAATCCACCTGAGGATGTGGCCAACAACAATGGCCAGCCTCAGAGAAGAGTCTTAGCCTCTTACACTATCCCCAACCTAAGGAATTGTGGGAGCAGTATCTTAAACCCCAATGTCCATGCTAATAATCCTAAACTCAAGCCTCAATTGATTACCCTGGTTTAGAACAATTGTCAATATGGAGGAAGTGCTGCTGAAGATCCAAACCAACACCTCTCTGTGTCCTTAAGAATTTGTGACACTGTCAAAACCAATGGAGTCCACCCTGACATCTACAAGCTTTTATTGTTCTCATTCTCACTGAGAGACAAAGCCACACATTCTAGAGACCTTCCCTAAAGAAAGCATTACCAACCAGGATGATTTGGTTAGCAAATTTCTAGCCAAATTCTATCCACCTCAAAGAGTCATTAAGCTAAAAACTGATGTGCAAATTCTATCCACCCCAAGGTTGGGACGCATTTTAGGAGGGCGTAGAGATTCCTCTCTTATATAGGACGTCATGTACTATGGTATAGTACTATGCTTCTCGTACTAGCATTTTTGCCTCCTTTTTTTCTGTGGGAAGTATTTTCGACTTGAGATAGTCAACTATAGGAGTCATCCACCCTTGATCCTGTCCTGATATGGCTAGGATCTTTTCTTCCTCCAAGGTCGATGGACTTCGGAGTGTTTCTTGGATGAGGCTTCTATTATTGCCCCCTGGTTTGGTGCTGGCTTGTTTTGAAAGTGCATCGGCTCGGGCATTCTGTTCCCGGGGTATGTATCGGACCTCATATCCCCTAAATTATCCGAGCTGTTCTTTGGTTTTGTCAAGGTATTTTTTCACGGTGGGATCCTTAGCTTGATAGCTCCCTTCTATTTGCAAAGTGACTACTTGGGAGTCGCTAAAGATGGTAAGTCTTTGAGCTCCTATTTCCCTAGCCAGCCTCAAACCAGCCAGTAGTGCTTCATATTCAGCTAGATTATTTGAGGCAGGAAATTCAAACTTTGAGGAGAGCTCGATTTGGGTTCCCTGATCGTTCTCTAAAACGACGCCTGTACCACTCCCGGTTTTGTTCGAGGAGCCATCTACAAAAAGGATCCACTTTGTGGGGGTGCCCGGGGTGTCAATATACTCTGTGATGAAGTCGGCTAGGTACTGAGATTTAAAAGCTGTCTGAGCTTCATATTTGAGGTCGAATTCTGATAACTCGACTGCCCATTGTAGGATTCTTCCGGCTAAATCTGTTTTCTGCAAAATACCTTTTATGGGCTGGTTAGTCCGCACTCTAATGGTGTGAGCTTGGAAGTATGGACGGAGTCATCGAGAAGTGAGTATGAGGGCGTAGGAAAACTTTTCTATCTTTTGATAATTTAGTTCAGCCCCTTGTAGAGCCTTACTGATGAAGTAGATGGGTTGTTGCCCACTTTCGTCTTCGCTGACTAGTGCTGAAGCTATTGCCCGACTTCCTATGTCCAGCTATAGTATGAATTCTTCGCCTTTTCGAGGTCGAGTAAGAATGGGTGGTTGCCCCAGAAATTTTTTGAAGTCTTGGAATGCTTGTTCGCATTCTAGAGTCCATTCAAACCTCTTTCCCTTCCTTAATATTGCATAGAAGGGAAGAGATCTTAAGGCTGATCTAGCTAGGAACCTGGACAGAGCTGCTAGTCTTCCATTGAGCTGCTGGACCTCCTTGACACAAGCCGGACTTTTCATGCGAAGTATGACCTAGCACTTATCTGGGTTTACTTTGATTCCTCTTTGGGTGAGCATGAAGCCCAAGAATTTGTCCGCTTCTACTGCAAAAGTGCATTTTGCAGGATTAAGTCTTATCTTGTGCTTCTACTGCAAAAGTGCATTTTGAGGTCTGATAGCAACGTTTCCTCACTTTGTGTCTTTACCAACATGTCATCGACATAAACTTCCATTAGTTTCCCAATGTGATTGGCAAAAATTTTGTTCATCAGTCTTTGGTAGGTAGCCCCTGCGTTCTTGAGTCCGAAGGGCATGACTATATAGCAATAGTTTGCTTTTGGGGTTAAGAATGATGTTTTCTCTTGGTCGGGTTGATACATTGGGATTTGATTGTATCCCGAGTAAGCATCCATGAAAGAGAGGTACTAATAGCCTGACGAAGCGTCTATAAGTGTGTCGATGTTCGGGAGTGGATAGGGATCTTTTGGGCAGGCTTTATTGAGGTTGGTGTAATCGGTGCACATCTGCCACTTCCCATTTGACTTTTTGACCAACACTACATTGGCTAGCCATAATAGGTACTTTACCTCCCTTATGAACCCTGCCTCCAACATGGCCTGTACCTGCTCCTCTACAGCTTGCGACCTTTCTAGGCCGAGCTTCCTACATTTTTGCTGTACTGGCCGAGACCTTGGATATATGGCTAACTTGTGGCACATTAGTCCGGGATCAATACCAGGCATGTCGGCGGCCTTCCATGCAAAGAGATCGGAGTTATCTTTTAGGAGCTTTATTAGGAGTTCCTGTAAGTCTTCTCTCACATTTGCCCCTATATTTGTTGTTTTGTCTGGAGTGTCTCCAATTTGAACTTCTTGGGTTTCACCTTCTGGCTGAGGGCGGAGATCTTCGCGAGCTCGAATTCTCCCGAGTTCTATAGTATTGGTTTCTTTTTCTCTGGAGTCACCTTTAAGGTTCAGACTTTCGTGGTAACAGTGTCGCGCGAGTTTTTGGTCTCCCTTTATGGTAGCGATCCCTTCTGAATTGGGGAACTTTATGCATAGGTGTGGAGTGGAGACCACGGCGGCGAGTTGGTTTAACGTTGTCCGACCTATTAACGCGTTGTAGGCTGAGCTCATGATGAGTCAAATTCACTCCCCATATAAAATGGATCCGTTCTTTGGCAAGCGCACCAAATATCGTCAAGTAATAACCCACTGTGGAGTGGGATCGTATCCACAGAGATTGGTAGATTTGAGCAATTTTAATCAATTGGTGAATTAGTTAAGCTAGACAAAATAAATTGTGATTGCAGAATTATAAATGGGCAGAATTATAAATGACTCAAAAATAAATAAAAGCAGTAAAATGCAGAAATGGAAATGGCAAGAATGTAAAGAGCAGAAACTTAAATGACTTAATTGTAAATGGGAATGGGGATTTACAGAATATAAAGGAAGCTATAAAGAATGTGGAAGATAAGAATAGGGGAATTCATTGAGATCAGGAGATGTTGTCTCTTTAGATTAAATTCAGCTCATATCCTCTTCAATCATGCAACTCATTGACCTCTTCGCAATCATGATTGATTGAGCCCCAATCCCTTGGTGACTCAATCTCTCAGATCTTGATCAATAGCCAATTCCTTGGTCTAATTGCTCATGAAGAGAGATATGCTTGGTCCCTGATTATACCACACATCATCATAGGTCCAAGTAGAGGGAGGATTATATGTCACCATATCCAAATACGAAAACCCAGATCCTACTCAAGTGTGAGAAGGGATTTCTAGCTTAGTTTCATGTTTCCTTTTCCAAGGTTCCCATGAAACCCATTTTGCATTCAATCTCTTTTCCAAGATGATTGAAAACTAACATTAAAACAAAATTCCTTCTAGCAAATCAAAGAGAAGATGAAGAGAAGAAGAAATTAACTAGCATTAATCCATCAAGTACAACAAAGCTCCCTCTCTCAATGAGAGGGAATTTAGCTACTCAAAGCTCAAAGAAAAGTACAAGAGATGGAAGAGATGATAGAGTGAAAAATTAAATTCAACTAAAAACTCTACTCCATAACTTAGCTTCCTAACTGCTTAACCCCTTTCTCAGTACTTTCAGGGGTTATTTATAATACTCCTAGCACTAGAAATAAAGAGAAATACAAAAGTGAAAAGAAAGATACAATTTGGAGGGAAAAGAAACTCAATAAACGTGATCTCCCATCTGGCGTGTGATTGGCGCTTCAGTGGTGTGCCACGCCCAGCTCTGAATCTGGCCTGGCGTACCACGCCCAACTCTTCAAGTGGCACACTTTCCTTCATTGGCCTCCCTGGCGTGCCACGCCTTCGAGCCCAAGTGGCATGCCCCGGGGTTCTTTAAGCACTTGTGTAGCCAGGCGTGCCACGCCTTTGACCTTAAGTGGCACGCCCAGGCCTTTTTAAACCTTAGATAGCCTGGCGTGCCATGCCTTTGACCTCAAGTGGCACGCCCAGGCCCTTCTCCCTCTTCTTCTTGTTTCTTGAAAGTTGAACTAGCGTGGCACGCCCAGGGTCTGGCGTGCCACGCCCATTATGTGTGCTTGGTCTTTCTCTCTGGAAAATTGAACTGGCGTGGCACGCCCAGGGTCTGGCGTGCCACACCCATTTGTGTGCTTGGCTCCTTCGTTGGTGTGCCACGCCCAAAACTCAATTGGCATGCCCAGGTCTTCTTCTTGTTGATTAGTGATGCTGGCGTGCCACGCCTGAGACTCAAGTGGCACGCCTAAGTGAAACATGGTAGCTGGCGTGCCACGTCTTCGATACCAAGTGGCACGCCCATATGGTTGGCCTTCTATCTCCTTCTCTAGAAAATATAACTGGCGTGCCACGCCCAGCTTCTGGCGTGCCACACCCATTATTCCTCTTTGTTCCAGTA
This sequence comes from Arachis hypogaea, assembly GCF_003086295.3. NCBI lineage: Eukaryota > Viridiplantae > Streptophyta > Magnoliopsida > Fabales > Fabaceae > Arachis > Arachis hypogaea. The sequence goes on from NC_092050.1 coordinate 70,910,447, forward strand.
GCTTGCATGCTACGCCTAGCATTCAAGTGGCACGCCCAAGTAAGAATCTAGAGCTGGCGTGCCATACTAGTGCACGAAATTGTGATCATCAACAATGGCGCCAAAGGACTTGGAGCTCTCAAACGTGAATCACACTTTGTCACAATTCCGCACAACTAACCAACAAGTGCACTTGGTCGTCCAAGTAATACCTTACGTGAGTAAGGGTCGATCCCACGGAAACTGTCGGCTTGAAGCAAGCTATAGTCACCTTGTAAATCTCAGTCAGGCGGATTCAGATGGTGATGGAGAATTGATAATTAAATAAAACATAAAATAAAGATAGAGATACTTATGTAATTCTTTGGTTGGAATTTCAGATAAGCATATGAAGATGCTTTGTTCCTCCTGAACCTCTGCTTTCCTATTGCCTTCTTCCAATCATTCATACTCCTTTCCATGGCAAGCTTTATGTTGGGCATCACCGTTGTCAATGGCTACTTCCCATCTTCTCAGTGAAAACGTTCCAAATGCGCTGTCACCGCACGGCTAATCATCTGTCGGTTCTCGATCATGTTGGAATAGGATCCATTGATCCTTTTGCGTCTGTCACACGCCCAACAATCGCGAGTTTGAAGCTCGTCACAGTCATCCCTTCCCAGATCCTACTCAGAATACCACAGACAAGGTTTAGACATTTCGGATCTCAGGAATGGCCACCAATAATTCTAGCCTATACCACGAAGGTTCCAATCTTAGATTAGAAACCCAAGAGATATACATTCAAGCTTGTTTGCATGTAGAACGGAAGTGGTTGTCAGTCACGGGTTCATAGGTGAGAATGGTGATGAGTGTCACATAATCATCACATTCATCATGTTCTTGGGTCCGAATGAATATCTTGGAGAAGAAATAGACTTGAGTTGAATAGAAAAACAATAGTACTTTGTATTAATTCATGAAGAACAGCAGAGCTCCACACCTTAATCTATGGTGTGTAGAAACTCCACCATTGAAAATACAAAAGTGATAATGGTGTAAGCATGGCCGAATGGCCAGCCTCCAAGGTCTAGGGACTAAACGTCCAAAGATTTCCCCAAATACAATAGTATAAGGTCCTATTTATAGAGAATTAGTAGCCTAGGGTTTACAGAAATCAGTAATTAATGCAGAAATCAGTAATTAATGCAGAAATCTTTTTCTGGGCCCAGTTGGTGTGTGCTTGGGCTGAGCATTGAAGCTTCCATGTGTAGAGACTTTTCTTGGAGTTAAACGTCAGCTTTTGTGCCAGTTTGGGCGATTAACTCCAGTTTTTGTACCAATTCTGGCGTTAAACGTCAGAATTATTGAGCTGACCTGAAACCCCTGTTTGGGCCATCAAATCTCGGGCAAAGTATGAACGATTATATATTGCTGGAAAGCCCAGGATGTCTACTTTTCAATGCAATTGAGCGCGCGCCAATTGGTCTTCTGTAGCTCCAGAAAATCCACTTCGAGTGCAGGGAGGTCAGAATCCAACAGCATCTGCAGTCCTTTTTCAGCCTCTGAATCAGATTTTTGCTCAGGTCCCTCAATTTCAGCCAAAAAATACCTGAAATCATAGAAAAATACACAAACTCATAGTAAAGTCCAGAAAAGTGAATTTTATTTAAAAACTAATAAAAATATAATAAAAACTAACTAAAATATATAAAAACATACTAAAAATAATGCCAAAAAGCGTATAAATTATCCGCTCATCACAACACCAAACTTAAATTGTTGCTTGTCCCCAAGCAACTAAAAATCATATAGGATAAAAAGAATAGAATGTACAATGAATTCCAAAAACATCTATGAAGATCAGTATTAATTAGATGAGCGGGGCTTTTAGCTTTTTGCTTCTGAACAGTTTGGCATCTCACTTTATCCCTTGAAGTTCAGAATGATTGGCATCTATAGGAACTCAGAATCCAGATAGTGTTATTGATTCTCCTAGTTAAGTTCGTTGATTCTTGAACACAGCTACTTTATGAGTCTTGGCCGTGACCCAAAGAATTTTGTTTTCCAGTATTACCACCGGATACATAAATGCCACAGACACATAACTGGGTGAACCTTTTCAGATTGTGACTCAGCTTTGCTAGAGTCCCCAATTAGAGGTGTCCAGAGCTCTTAAGCACACTCTTTTTGCTTTTGGACCACAACTTTAACCGCTCAGTCTCAAGTTTTCACTTGACACCTTCACGCCACAAGCACATGGTTAGGGACAACTTGGTTTAGCCGCTTAGGCCAGGATTCTATTCCTGTGGGCCCTCCTATCTACTGATGCTCAAAGCCTTGGATCCTTTTTATTTTACCCTTGCCTTTTGGTTTAAAGGGTTATTGGCTTTTTTCTGCTTGCTTTTTCTTTTTCTCTCTTTTTTTTTTCGCATATATATATATTTTTTTCTGTAAGCTTTTCACTGCTTTTTCTTGCTTCAATAATCAATTTTATGATTTTTCAGATTATCAAATAACATTTCTCCTTTTCCCATCATTCTTTCAAGAGCCAACAATTTTAACATTCTTTAAACAATAAATTCAAAAATATGCACTGTTCAAGCATTCATTCAGAAAAACAATAGTATTGCCACCACATCAAAATAACTAAACTGTTTTAAAATTTGAAATTCATGCACTTCTTTTTCTTTTTCAATGAAAAATATTTTTCATTTAAGAAAGGTGATGGACTCATTTTCATTGCTTTAAGGCATAGACACTTAGACACTAGTGATCATGTAATAAAGACACAAACATAAATAAACATAAAGCATAAAAATTCAAAAAACAGGAAAATAAAGGACAAAGAAATTAAAGAACGGGTCCACCTTAGTGATGGCGGCTTGTTCTTCCTGTTGAAGATCTTATGGAGTGCTTGAGCTCTTCAATGTCTCTTCCTTGCCTTTGTTGCTCCTCTCTCATGGTTCTTTGGTCTTCTCTAATTTCATAGAGGAGGATGGAATGCTCTTGGTGCTCCACCCTTAGTTGTCCCATGTTGGAACTTAATTCTCCTAGGGAGGTGTTGATTTGCTCCCAATAGTTTTGTGGAGGAAAATGCATCCCTTGAGACATCTCAGGGATTTCATGATGAGGAAATTCCTCATGCTCTTGGTGAGGTTCTCTCTTTTGCTCCATCCTTTTCTTAGTGATGGGCTTGTTCTCATCAATGAGAATGTCTCCCTCTATGTCAATTCCAACTGAATTGCAGAGGTGACAAATGAGGTGAGGGAAGGCTAACCTTGCCAAGGTAGAGGGCTTGTCCGCCACCTTGTAGAGTTCTTGGGATATAACTTCATGAACTTCTACTTCCTCCCTAATCATGATGCTATGGATCATGATGGCTCGGTCTATAGTAACTTCAGACTGGTTGCTAGTAGGAATGATTGAGCGTTGGATAAACTCCAACCATCCCCTAGCCACGGGCTTGAGGTCATGCCTTCTTAGTTGAACCGGCTTCCCTCTTGAATCTCTCTTCCATTGAGCACCCTCTTCACAGATGTCTATGAGGACTTGGTCCAACCTTTGATCAAAGTTGACCCTTCTAGTGTAGGGGTGTGCATCTCCTTGCATCATGGGCAAGTTGAATGCCAACCTTACGTTTTTCGGACTAAAATCCAAGTATTTTCCTCGGACCATTGTAAGCCAGTTCTTAGGGTCCGGGTTCACACTTTGATCATGGTTCTTGGTGATCCATGCATTGGCATAGAACTCTTAAACTATTAAGATTCCGACTTGTTGAATGGGGTTGGTGAGAACTTCCCAACCTCTTCTTCGGATCTTATGTCGGATCTCCGGATATTCGCCCTTTTTGAGCTTTAAAGGGACCTCGGGGATCACCTTCTTCTTTGCCACAATTTCATAGAAGTGGTCTTGATGCACCCTTGAGAAGAATCTCTCCATCTCCCATGACTCAGAGGTGGAAGCTTTTTCTTTCTCTTTCCTCTTTCTAGAGGTTTCTCCGGCCTTTGGTGCCATAAATGGTTATGGAAAACAAAAAAAGCTTTAGCTTTTACCACACCAAACTTAGAAGGTTGTTCATCCTCGAGCAAAAGAAGAAAGAAGAGAGTAGAAGAAGAAGAAATAGAGGAGATGGAGGGGGCTTTGTGTTTCGGCCAAGGGGGATAGGTAGTTGACGAGAGGACTTTTGCCAGTAAAGAATGTCATAAAAACAGTCGCGTTGTAGATATAGTCTCTAAACCGACAGAAATCCCTTCGTACAAACGTTTGGTTGTCACAAGTAACAAACCCCTTTAAAATTGATAACCGAGTATTCAAACTTCGGGTCGTCTTCTCAAGGAATTGCAGGGAAGTATGTTCTTATTATTGGTTATGAAGATGGTAAATTGGGGTTTTGGAAGTAAGGAAGCAATATGTTGCACAAAAAAAATAAAATAAAATAGTAATAATAAAATAAACTCTTGGCAAGGTATGAAGAACTGGAGGTCCTATCCTAGTTATCCTTATCAATTGTGATGAGAATTGGATTCTTCCCCCCACCTTATTAACCTCTATCTATGAAGGTAAGTTAAGTGGACAAATTAATTCCAATTTTCAATCAACAATGAGTTTGATAACTCAAGAGTTACCAATGTCTCAACCAAAGCCAAAAGAGAAAAATCCAAATTATTTATATAATAAAAAGGAGCAATCATAAGTCTGAAATTCCTCAAGAATTATATTAAATAGAAAATCAATCTAAACATAGAGAGTCATAAACAAAATTGAGAAAAGCAATAAAAGAACATTGAACCTGGGATTGAGAGTCACTCTAAAACTAAGAGAAATCCTAAATCCTAATCCTAAGAGAGAGGAGAGAACCTCTCTCTCTAAAAACTACATCTACTCCTAAAATTGTGAATTGTGAGAGCCTTCTTATGAATGGATGCATTCCTCCACTTTATAGCCTCTAATCTGTGTTTTCTGGGCTGAGAACTGCGTCAAAAATAGCCCAGAATTCGCTGGTTGCGAATTCATTTGCACTGATTTCCGTCACTTGCGACGCGGCCGCATGGATCACGCGGTCGCGTCGCCTAGCGTCAGGGGAACTATAGCATATTATATATCAAATCGAAGCCCCGGACGTTAGCTTTCCAATGCAACTAAAACCACATCGTTTGGACCTCTGTAACTAAAGTTATAGCCGTTTGAGTGCGAAGAGGTCAGGCTGGACAGCTTAGCAATTTCTCCAACTTCTTGTATTCCTTCCACTTTTGCATGCTTCCTTTTCATCCTCTGAGCCATTACTGCCCTGTAATCTCTGAAATCACTTAACACACATATCAAGGCATCTAATGGTAATAAGAGAGGATTAATAATAAGCAAATATAAGTCCAAAGAAGCATGTTTTCAATCAAAGCACATAATTAGGAAGGTAAATATAAAACCATGCAAATAGTATGAATAAGTTGGTAAAGAGTAGATAAAAACCACTCAATTGAGCACAAGATGAACCATAAAATAGTGGTTTATCAACCTCTCCACACTTAAACACTAGCATGTCCTCATGCTAAGCTCAAGAGAAGCTATAAAGATGAAGAGGAAAGTATGAAATGCAACCTATCTATATGAATGCAACTACATGCAAAATGATTCTACCTACTTGGTTAAAAATAAATAAGTTCTTCAAGACAAATACAAACCAATTTCCACTAATTCAAATTATACAATAAAAGCAAGTAAACTTGTAAGAAGACAGCTCATGAAAGCAGGGAACATAGAATTCAAGCGTTGAACCCTTACAGGTAGTGTATATCACTCTAATCTCTCAAGTGTATAGGGTCAATCACTCTACTCTTCTCTAGTCATGCTTTCTAGACCTTGTTCTTCATCTAACCAATCAACAAAAATTTAATGTACCAATGCAAACATCATGAGGTCTTTTCAAGGTTGTAATGGGGCTAAGGTAAGGGTAAGGGTATATGTATATGGCTAAGTGAGCTTTATAAATTGAATCTTTAATTAACCTAAGCTTTCACCTAACATACATATACTCTATATAACTTTAGAATCATCCCTAGCTACCCATAATTCTCACTTTTTGTATAATTCCCATACTCATGTACCAAATTTTAATTTTTATCACATGTGCATTGATCTTTTATTAACTTAACATTGGAGTAATTTTGTCCCCTTATTTTTTTTATTATATAATATATATATATATATATATATATATATATATATTTTTTTTTCTTTTTCTCTTTTTTTTTGTAGAGAAATAAACATAACTTATCAATGCACATGGATTTTCTATTATTTTTCTATTTTGGTTTTTCCTGAGTAGGTTCCCAAATTCCTAATATTCAAATAAATTAGAAACATGTTACATTCCCTTATCAACCCATGTTCCCAAAGTTTCCCCACACTTATTTGCTACACAATCTCTATCTTAAGCTAACCAAAGATTCAATTGGGATAATTAATTTGTTTTTCGCTTAAGGCTAGTGATGTGGTTATAGAACAAGAGGGGATTAAAAGCTCAAGGGGCTAACAAAGGTGATGTAAAAGGTAGGCTTATTTGGGATAAGTAAGCTAATAACAAATAATGGCCTCAATCATATGCAAGCATGTAAATATACTAAATAATGGACATATAGAATGGAACAAAGCAAAGATTGCAGTTATAGAGAAGAAAACACACAAGAATAAAAATTTTATGGTTAAATAATGTAACCATATAAATAAGCTCAAATCTCACAGGTTGTGTATTCTTTGGCTCAAAAACCATGTTCCAAATACAACTTCAAACAAGTTTTAACATAAAAATTTTGGTTTTAAATTAGTGAAAATTTTCAAAAAATAGGATCTTAAGAAGAAACTTATTATTTTAACCAAGCAGTAACTAAATGCAAAAATCAAATAAACATGCAATTAAATATGCAAATGCAACAATTAACAAAGAAAATAAAATATTGGTGTTTGAGACAGGAAAATACTAACCCATGGAGATCGGTATCGACCTCCCCACACTTAAAGATTACACCGTCCTCGGTGCATGCTAAGATGTGCAAGTGGATGGGGGTTGTGGTTCCTCAGCTGGGGCTCTTTTTGTTCCTTTCCTTGCTGTTGATTTGGGAATGGCTTTCTCTTTTCCTTTCTTGGTGGCCATCCTGAAAAAGGGAAGAGAAAGTAAATTAAATTCAAAGAGATATATATAGCAAGGAAGACAACAGAAAAGGTGGTGATGGATGCACATTAATATATAACTGACATTATCACATGCTCGCGAGTACATGTGAAAATCCAACAATGGAAAATAGCTAGTGCATGTAAAGACAAGTGAATGCAAGGTGTTTATTGGCATGCCGGCAAAGGGCGTGAGTAGCATAGACCAAGCAATACTTTGTAACAAACCATCACATTTGTATTGACAATTAATTTCAATTAATACAATAGTAAAGGGAGTTTATGAAAAGCAAGCATTCAGAGTAGTAGGATAAAAGATACTGAAAAGCAGTGCACAATGCCATACGGGCATTTTCACAAACACATAGCATGCATGTTAAATAATCTAATGAAAATAATAATTGAACATGCAAGCAACCCTTTAAAAATAAATATATATAATTGTCAAATAATTCCTCTAATAATCCACAAGTAAAATATAGAAATAATGACCTAAATAAATTTCTAACACCAATGAAAATAATGCAATGAATGAAAGTATGTAAATAAACTAAAATAAAATAAAAAGAAAAATAAGAAGAATGAGAAGGGAAAGAAGATAAGAAAGGAAGAAGAAAGAAATAAGAAAAGATAAGAAAAATAAGGATTAGAGAAGAAAAGATAAGAAATTTGGCTGATCTGGATATTCTGTGCGCCGCTTGTGACGCGGACGTGTGAGTGACGCGGTCGCGTGGTGCGCAAGAAGGTCAGGTGACGCGGACGCGTAGGTCACGCGATCGCGTGGCCTGTTTTGTGCGATTGGCGCAAGTGCAGCCTCGTGGTCGCGCAACTCTCTGTTCGAAACTCTTTTTGCCAAAATTCTGGGTGACGCGATCGCGTGAGTGGCCATCATGGGGATATGACGCGGACGCGTGAGGCACGCGTTCGCGTGGTGAGGCTTGGGCTACCAGCACGAGTCCAGCCCAACTCCAGCTCAACTTTCGGCCATGTACCTGGTTGACGTCGATTTTCAGGTCACGCGGTCGCGTGGGGCACGCGATCGCGTGGGAGGCCAGTATTCCCCTGCGACGCGGACGCGTCAGCGATGCGGTCGCGTGCGGTAATTTGTGCCATTGGCACGCCTCTAGCGCTGCTCCTGCGTAACTCTCTGTGCATATTAATATTGTCTCCCATCTCCTTGCGACGCGGACGCGTCGCTGATGCGGTCGCGTCGCGTGCTCGCTTTTTTTTTTTTTTGATAATCTGAAAAAGAATGCAGAATGCAGTGTTAATATGAATGTGATGCAAAACTCCAGGTTCAATATAATAAAATAAAATAAAATTTAAAAACAAATAAAACTAAATAAAAATGAAAAATGAACGATCATACCATGGTGGGTTGTCTCCCACCTAGCACTTTTAGTTAAAGTCCTTAAGTTGGACATTCGGTGAGCTCTCTGTTATGGTGGCTTGTGTTTGAACTTATTCAGGAATCTCCACCAATGTTTGTGATTCCAATGGCCTCTGGGATCCCAAACTAAGCATGTAAAGCCCTTAAGAAGCTTCAAACAGATTCTTAGGCTCACGGGGTGACAAATGCCAGAACAGATTCCAGGATCCCAAAATTTACTTTTACACCCGTTTTTGTCGGGATCTGTATTTTTCTAGCCGGGTGATAAGTAATTTGAATTCTCACTGCAGCTACCAAACAGCTTCCTAGACCCCTTCAATTGAGCTCTACACCAACCTTTGCGTTTAAACTTAAAGCTTCCAACCATGATGAACCTTGCAGGACAATTCTTACCACTGGCCATCTTCCTCTTACTCTTAATATCACAAAGAGCTCTAAGTTGACCATCCGTCTCCAGTAGCCCATATTCAAGTGGGATTAGAAAGCTATGGGATATGAATTTTACCCACTTGAATGTTGTGAAGGATGATGGCAACTTCGGGGGAGGTATTTTTAATGAAATTGCAAGTTCCACTCCCTTGTGCTCTTCTCTGATAATTACCACCTCTTTGCAAGCTTCTTCAATTTCAACCTCTTCCTCTTGGCAGCTCTCTTCCAATTTAATCTCCTCTTCATTGCTTTCCAAGGGCATGGGAGGTTGTGCTTCTTCTTCTTGAATCTCCATCTCTTGATCAACCTCTTCCAAGTCTTCAACTATGATATGCTTTGGAGGTTGTACACCCTCCTCAGCATCAATTTCAACCGTCTCGGAAGGAGGCTCTATGACTGGACTTTCCCATGGAGGTTCTGCATCTCCTAAGTCTTCAACCACTTCTTCTTCTTCTTGAACAATGACAGCTTCTTCTACTTGTTCTAGTACGAATTCATTCTCTGTCTTGTCCACTGGGGTTTCTTGTATCTCCTTTATGCTACGCTCTTCACTAGACTGTCCACATGGGGCTGTGGCTGATCCTTGTGTATTTAAGCGTCTAGAAGCCCATTGAATTAATACTTGCCCCAGTTGTTGAACGGTTGCCTGACATCGATCCACTGTTTCCTTGAGACGATCCTTTGCCTCTTGATGCACTCGACTTTCATAAATAGGATCATAGTGCTCTTGGATTGATGGATATGGAGATGGTGAATATTGAAGTGGTGGTTCTTGTGAGTAATTGGGTTGGAATTGGGGTGGTTCTATATATGGTTCATATGACTCATAAGGTGGTTGGTATGGTGGTTGAGGGTTAGGATCATATGGAGGTGAATGGCAGAAAAGGGGCTTGTGAGTTTGGTGGTCCAAAGTTATGTTGAGGAGAGGGTTCATAGGCATATGGTGGTGGTTGTTGATAATCAAAAGAGTGCTCACCATAGCCATTGCCTTGATATGCATCACAGAATGGTTGTTGATAGTCCATTGGAGGTGGTTGTTGCCATGAGGGTTGATTAAATCCTTGTGGCTCCTCCCATCTTTGATTCTTCCAACCTTGATGCCTGTTCTCATTATAGTTTCCATTCCTAACAACAACATTGGAATCAAACTTAAAGCGAGAGGGGTGAGAATTCATAGTAGCTACTAAAAATTAAAAACAAAAATAAAAATAAATTTAAATTAAAAGGTTATTTAAATTTTTGAAAATTAAATTTTGAAATTTTGAATTTTAAATTTTTTAATTTTGAATTTTAAAATTTGAAATTTGAAAATTTTTAAATTTGAATTTTGAAAAAATTTTTAAATTTGAATTTTTAAATTTGATTTTTGAAATAAGATAAGATAAAATAAAAATTAAAAAAAAACCAATAACCTCTTAACTTAAGAAAAAGCAAAAATAAAAATAAAAATAAAAACATATAAACAAGCAAAAATAAAATATTTACAATAACCAATAATAAGGCACACGTTTACAATTCCCCGGCAACGGCGCCATTTTGACGAGAGGACTTTTGCCAGAAAAGAATGTCATAAAAACAGTCGCGTTGTAGATATAGTCTCTAAACCGACAGAAATCCCTTCGTACAAACGTTTGGTTGTCACAAGTAACAAACCCCTTTAAAATTGATAACCGAGTATTCAAACCTCGGGTAGTCTTCTCAAGGAATTGCAGGGAAGTATGTTCTTATTATTGGTTATGAAGATTGTAAATTGGGGTTTTGGAAGTAAGGAAGCAATATGTTGCACAAAAAGAATAAAATAAAATAGTAATAATAAAATAAACTCTTGGCAAGGTATGAAGAACTGGAGGTCCTATCCTAGTTATCCTTATCAATTGTGATGAGAATTGGATTCTTCCCCCACCTTATTAACCTCTAGCTATGAAGGTAAGTTAAGTGGACAAATTAATTCCAATTTTCAATCAACAATGAGTTTGATAACTCAAGAGTTACCAATGTCTCAACCAAAGCCAAAAGAGAAAAATCCAAATTATTTATATAATAAAAATGAGCAATCATAAGTCTAAAATACCTCAAGAATTATATTAAATAGAAAATTAATCTAAACATAGAGAGTCATAAACAAAATTGAGAAAAACAATAAAAGAACATTGAACCTGGGATTGAGAGTCACTCTAAAACTAAGGGAAATCCTAAATCCTAATCCTAAGAGAGAGGAGAGAACCTCTCTCTCTAAAAACTACATCTACTCCTAAAATTGTGAATTGTGAGAGCCTTCTTATGAATGAATACATTCCTCCACTTTATAGCCTCTAATCTGTGTTTTCTGGACCGAGAACTGGGTCAAAAATAGCCCAGAATTCGCTGGTTGCGAATTCATTTGCGCTGATTTCCGTCACTTGTGAGGCGGCCGCATGGATCACGCGGTTGCGTCACCTAGCATCAGGGGAACCATAGCATATTATATATCAAATCGAAGCCCCGGACGTTAGCTTTCCAACGCAACTGGAACCGCATCGTTTGGACCTCTGTAGCTAAAGTTATAGCCGTTTGAGTGCAAAGAGGTCAGGCTGGACAGCTTAGCAATTTCTCCAACTTCTTGTATTCCTTCCACTTTTGCATGCTTCCTTTTCTTCCTGTGAGCCATTCCTACCCTGTAATCTCTGAAATCACTTAACACACATATCAAGGCATTTAATGGTAATAAGAGAGGGTTAATAATAAGCAAATATAAGTCCAAAGAAGCATGTTTTCAATCAAAGCACATAATTAGGAAGGTAAATGTAAAACCATACAAATAGTATGAATAAGTGGGTAAAGAGTAGATAAAAACCACTCAATTGAGCACAAGATGAACCATAAAATAGTGGTTTATCAGTAGTGCGTATGTTGTGTGAAAATAAAGGAGTGAAAATGGGTTTATATAGGAGTGGAGAGGGGGTATGGTTCGGCCATTATGGGTGGGTTTGGGTGGGAAAGTAGTTTGAATTTGAATGGTGAGGTATGTGGGGTTTTATGAAGGATGGATGTGAGTGGTGAAGAGAATGGTGGGATTTGATAGGTGAGGGGTTTCTTGAGGAAGAGGTATTGAGGTGAATGGTGAATGGGTGAAGAGAGAGAGAGATGAGGTAGGTGGGGATCCTGTGGGGTCTACAGATCCTGAGTTGTCAAGGATTTCTCATCCCTGCACCAAGTGGCGTGCAAAACGCCCTTTTCTGCCAATCCTGGCGTTAAACGCCAGGCTGCTGCCCATTTCTGGCGTTTAACGCCAGCTTCTTGCCCATTCCTGGCGTTAAACGCCAGTATGGTGTCCATTTCTAGCGTTAAACGCCCAAAATGGTGCCAGACTGGGCGTTTAACGCCAATTCTGCTACCCTTACTGGCGTTTAAACGCCAGTAAGTTTCTCCTCCAGGGTGTTCTATTTTTCATTCTGTTTTTCCTTCTGTTTTTGCTTTTTCAATTGTTTTTGTGACTTCACATGATCATCAACCAATAGAAAACATAAAATAACAAAAGAAAATAGAAATTTAACATAGATAATTAAAGATTGGGTTGCCTCCCAACAGGCGCTTCTTTAATGTCAATAGCTTGACAGTGGGCTCTCATGGAGCCTCACAGATGTTTAGAGCAATGTTGGAACCTCCCAACACCATACTTAGAGTTTGAATGTGGGGGTTCAACACCAAACTTAAAGTTTGTTTGTGGCCTCCCAACACCAAACTTATAGTTTGACTGTGGGCGCTATGCTTGTCTCTGTATTGAGAGAAGCTCTTCATGCTTCCTCTCCATGGTTACAGAGGGATATCCTTGAGCTTTAAACACAAGGGAGTCTTTATTCACTTGAATGATCAATTCTCCTCTGTTAACATCAATCACAACTTTTGCTGTGGCCAGGAAGGGTCTGCCAAGGATGATGGATTCATCCATGCACTTCCCAGTCTCTAGGATTATGAAATCAGTAGGGATGTAATGGTCTTCTACCTTTACCAAGACATCCTCTACAAGTCCATAAGCCTGTTTCTTTGAATTGTCTGCCATCTCTTGTGAGATTCTAGTAGCTTGTACCTCAATGATCCCTAGCTTCTCCATTACAGAGAGAGGCATAAGGTTTATACTTGATCCCAGGTCACACAGAGCCTTCTCAAAGGTCATGGTGCCTATGGTACAAGGGATTAAGAATTTTCCAGGGTCTTGTCTCTTCAGAGGTAATTTCTTCCTAGTCAAGTCATCCAGTTCTTTGATGAGCAATGGAGGTTCATCCTCCCAAGTCTCAGTACCAAATAACTTGGCATTTAGCTTCATGATTGCTCCAAGGTACTTAGCAACTTGCTCTTCAGTAACATCTTCATCCTCTTCAGAGGAAGAATACTCATCAGAGCTCATGAATGGCAGGAGTAAATTCAATAGAATCTCTATGGTCTCTGTGTGAGCCTCAGATTCCCATGGTTTCTCATCAGGGAATTCCATGGAGGCTAGTGGACGTCCATTGAGGTCTTTCTCAGTGGCGATCACGGCCTCTTCCTCCTCTCCAGGTTCGGCCGTGTGGGCTATGATGATGGCCTTGCACTCTCCTTTTGGATTCTCTTCTGTATTGCTTGGAAGAGCACTAGGAGGGAGTTCAGTAACTTTCTTGCTCAGCTGACCTACTTGTGCCTCCAAATTTCTAATGGAGGACCTTGTTTCAGTCATGAAACTTTGAGTGGTTTTAATTAGATCAGAGACTATAGTTGCTAAGTCAGAGTAGCTCTGCTTAGAATCCTCTGTCTGTTGCTGAGAAGATGATGGAAAAGGCTTGCTATTGCTAAACCTGTTTCTTCCACCATTACTGTTGTTGAAACCTTGTTGAGGTCTCTGTTGATCCTTCCATGAGAGATTTGGATGATTTCTCCATGAAGGACTATAGGTGTTTCCATAGGGTTCTCCTATGTAATTCACCTCTTCCATTGCTGGGTTCTCAGGATCATAAGCTTCTTCTTTAGATGAAGCTTCTTTGGTACTGCCTGTTGCTGCTTGCATTCCAGATAGACTCTGAGAAATCATATTGACTTGCTGAGTTAATATTTTGTTCTGAGCCAATATGGCATTCAGAGTATCAATCTCAAGAACTCCTTTCTTCTGACTTGTCCCATTATTCACAGGGTTCCTTTCAGAAGTGTTCATGAGTTGGTTATTTACAACTATTTCAATGAGTTCCTGAGCTTCTGCAAGCGTCTTCTTCAGATGAAGAGATCCTCCAGCAGAGCTGTCCAATGACATCTTGGACAGTTCAGACAGACCATCATAGAAGATTCCTATGATACTCCATTCTGAAAGCATGTCAGAAGGGCACCTTCTGATCAATTGCTTGTATCTTTCCCAAGCTTCATAGAGGGATTCACCTTTCTTCTGTCTGAAGGTTTGGACTTCCACTCTAAGCTTACTCAGTTTTTTAGGTGGAAAGAACTTTGCCAAAAAGGCATTGACTAGCTTTTCCCAAGAGTTCAGGCTTTCTTTAGGTTGTGAGTCCAACCATGTCCTAGCTCTGTCTCTTACAGCAAAGGGAAAAAGCATAAGCTTGTAGACCTCGGGATCAACCCCATTGGTCTTGACAGTGTCACAGATTTGCAAGAATTCAGCTAAGAACTACTGAGGATCTTCCAATGGATGTCCATGAAACTTGCAATTCTGTTGCATTAGAGAAACTAATTGAGACTTAAGCTCAAAGTTGTTGGCTCCAATGGCAGGGATTGAGATGCTTCTCCCATAGAAGTTGGGAGTAGGTACAGTAAAGTCACCAAGCACCTTCTTTGCATTGTTGGCATTGTTGTTTTCAGCTGTCATGGCTTCTTCTTCCTTGAAAAGCTCTGTTAGGCCCTTTAGAGAGAATTGTGCTTTAGCTTCTCTTAGCTTTCTCTTTAAGGTCCTTTCAGGTTCAGGATTAGCTTGAATAAGTATGCCTTTATCTTTGCTCCTGCTCATATGAAAGAGAAGAGAACAAGAAAGTAGGGAATCCTCTATGTCACAGTATAGAGATTCCTTGAGGTGTCAGAGGAAAAGAAGAATAGAAGGAGGAGGTAGATAGAAGAGAATTCGAACTTATCAAGAGGGATACAGTTCGAATTGCACCTTGAGGAGGAGTGTTAGTCCCTTAAATAGAAGGTTGTTAGAAGAGGGGAAGAATTTTCGAAAATAAATTAAAAAGATTTTGAAATAATAAAAAATAAATTTGAAAATTTGATTAAGATTTTCGAAAATTAAGATTTTGAAATTAGAAATCAAAAAGATATGATTGAAAGTTAATTTTGAAAAAGATGTGATTGAAAAGATATGATTAAGAAGATGATGAGCGGATAATTTATACGCTTTTTGGCATTGTTTTTAGTATGTTTTTAGTATATTTTAGTTAGTTTTTATTATATTTTTATTAGTTTTTAAATAAAATTCACTTTTCTGGACTTTACTATGAGTTTGTGTGTTTTTCTGTGATTTCAGGTATTTTCTGGCTGAAATTGAGGGACCTGAGCAAAAATCTGATTCAGAGGCTGAAAAAGGACTGCAGATGCTGTTGGATTCTGACCTCCCTGCACTCGAAGTGGATTTTCTGGAGCTACAGAAGCGCCATTAGCGCCCTCTCAATTGCGTTGGAAAGTAGACATCCTGGGCTTTCCAGCAATATATAATAGTCCATACTTTGCCTGAAATTTGGTGGCCCAAACAGGCGTTTCAAGTCAGCTCAAGAATTGTAGCGTTTAACGCCGGAACTGGCACAAAAGCTGGAGTTAAACGCCCAAACTGGCACAAAAGCTGGCGTTTAACTCCAAGAAAAGTCTCTACACATGGAAGCTTCAATGCTCAGTCCAAGCACACACCAAGTGGGCCCGGAAGAAGATTTCTGCATTAATTACTGATTTCTGTAAACCCTAGGCTACTAGTTCTCTATAAATAGGACCTTATACTATTGTATTTTAGCAATCTTTGGACGTTTAGTCCCTAGACCTTGGAGGCTGGCCATTCGGCCATGCTTACACCATTATCACTTTTGTATTTTCAACGGTGGTGTTTCTACACACCATAGATTAACGTGTGGAGCTCTGCTGTTCTTCATGAATTAATACAAAGTACTATTGTTTTTCTATTCAACTCAAGTCTATTTCTTCTCCAAGATATTCATTCGCATCCAAGAACATGATGAATGTGATGATTATGTGACACTCATCACCATTCTCACCTATGAACACATGACTGACAACCACTTCCGTTCTACATGCAAACAAGCTTGAATGTATATCTCTTGGGTTTCTAATCTAAGATTGGAACCTTCGTGGTATAGGCTAGAATTATTGGCGGTCATTCTTGAGATCCGGAAAGTCTAAACCTTGTCTGTGGTATTTGGTGCACGAAATTGTGATCTCCAGGCTCGAACAAATCCTGGTAATGGCTCCAAAGCTTGGTGCTCTGATCTTAATTCATAATTGTCACAACTTCGATACAACTAACCAGCAAGTGCACTGGGTCGTCCAAGTAATACCTTACGTGAGTAAGGGTCGAATCCCACAGAGATTGTTGGTATGAAGCAAGCTATGGTCACCTTGTAAATCTCAGTCAGGCAGATATAAAACAGTGATATGGTTTTCGAATAATGAATAATAAAATAGGGATAGAGATACTTATGTAAATCATTGGTAGGAATTTCAGATAAGCGAATGGAGATGCTTTTCGTTCCTCTGAACCTCTGCTTTCTTACTATCTTCATCCAATCAGTCTTACTCCTTTCCATGGCTGGCTTTATGTGATACATCACCACTGTCAATGGCTACTTTCGGTCATCTCACGGGAAAATGATCCAATGCCCTGTCACGGCACGGCTAATCGTCTGGAGGCATCACCCTTGTCAATGGCTTCATCTTATCCTCTCAGTGAATAATATGCTCACGCACCCTGTCACGGCACGGCTATTCATCTGTCGGTTCTCGATCATGCTGGAATAGGATTTACTATCCTTTTGCGTCTGTCACTAACGCCCTGCAATCGCGAGTTAGGAGCTCGTCACAGTCATTCAATCATTGAATCCTACTCGGAATACCACAGACAAGGTTTAGACCTTCCGGATTCTCTTGAATGCCGCCATCATTCTAGCTTACGCCACGAAGATTCTGGTTAGGAGATCTAAGAGATACTCATTCTAGCTTAATTCATGTAGAACAGAAGTGTTTGTCAGGAACGCGTTCATAAGGGAGAAGGATGATGAGCGTCACACATAATCATCACCTTCATCACGTTCTTGGGTGCGAATGGATATCTTAGAAGCGAAATAATAAGAATTGAATAGAAAACAGTAGTACTTTGCATTAATCTTTGAGGAACAGCAGAGCTCCACACCTTAATCTATGGAGTGTAGAAACTCTACCGTTAAAAATACATAAGTGAAGGTACAGGCATGGCCAAGATGGCCAGCCCCCTAAAACGTGATCACAGGATCAATACAATCCAGGATTGTCAAAAAGACTAGTAAGAGGTCCTATTTATAATAAACTAGTCACTAGGGTTTACATGAGTAAGTAATTGATGCATAAATCCACTTCCGGGGCCCACTTGGTGTGTGTTTGGGCTGAGCTTGAGTGTAGCACGTGCAGAGGCCATTTGTGGAGTTGAACGCCAGTCTCTGTGCCAGTTTGGGCGTTCAACTCTGGTTTTGGATCCTTTTCTGGCGCTGGACGCCAGATTTGGGCAGAAGGCTGGCGTTGAACGCCAGTTTACGTCGTCAATTCTTGGCCAAAGTATGGACTATTATATATTGCTGGAAAGCCCTGGATGTCTACTTTCCAACGCAATTGGAAGCGCGCCATTTCGAGTTCTGTAGCTCCAGAAAATCCACTTTGAGTGCAGGGAGGTCAGAATCCAACAGCATCAGCAGTCCTTTTTCAACCTCTGAATCTGATTTCTGCTCAAGTCCCTCAATTTCAGCCAGAAAATACCTGAAATCACAGAAAAACACACAAACTCATAGTAAAGTCCAAAAATGTGAATTTAACATAAAAACTAATGAAAACATCCCTAAAAGTAACTAGATCCTACTAAAAACATACTAAAAACAATGCCAAAAAGCGTATAAATTATCCGCTCATCACAACACCAAACTTAAATTGTTGCTTGTCCCCAAGCAACTGAAAATCAAATAGGATAAAAAGAAGAGAATATACTATAAATTCCAAACTATCAATGAAACATAGTTTCAATCATATGAGCGGGACTTATAGCTTTTTGCCTCTTTAATAGTTTTGGCATCTCACTTTATCCATTGAGGTTCAGAATGATTGGCATCTATAGGAACTTCAGATTTCGAATAGTGTTATTGACTCTCCTAGTTCAGTATGATGATTCTTGAACACAGCTTCTTTATGAGTCTTGGCCGTGGCCCTAAGCACTTTGTTTTCCAGTATTACCACTGGATGCATAAATGCCACAGACACATAATTGGGTGAACCTTTTCAGATTGTGACTCAGCTTTGCTAGAGTCCCCAATTAGAGGTGTCTAGGGTTCTTAAGCACACTCTTTGTTTGCTTTGGACCTTGACTTTAACTGCTCAGTCTCAAGTTTTCACTTGACACCTACACGCCACAAGCACATGGTTAGGGACAGCTTGGTTTAGCCGCTTAGACCAGGATTTTATTCCTTTAGGCCCTCCTATCCACTGATGCTCAAAGCCTTGGGGTCCTTTTTATTTGCCCTTGCCTTTTGGTTTTAAGGGTTATTGGCTTTTTCTGCTTGCTTTTTCTTTTTCTTTCTATTTTTTTTTCGCCTATTTTTTTTTTCTTTTTTTTTTTCTGCAAGCTTTGTTTTTTACTGCTTTTTCTTGCTTCAAGAATCATTTTTATGATTTTTCAGATTATCAAATAACATGTCTCTTAGTCATCATTCTTTCAAGAGCCAACATATTTAACATTCTTAAACAACAACTTCAAAAGACATATGCACTGTTCAAGCATACATTCAGAAAACAAGAAGCATTGTCACCACATCAATATAATTAAGCTAAGTTCAAGGATAAATTCGAAACTCATGTACTTCTTGTTCTTTTGAATTAAATCATTTTTCATTTAAGAGAGGTGATGGATTCATAGGACATTCATATCTTTAAGACAAAGTTACTACTACTAATGATCATGTAATGAAGACACAAACATAGATAGGCACATAACATAGAAAACGAAAAACAGGAGAAATAAGAACAAGGAATGAATCCACCTTAGTGATGGTGGCGTTTCCTTCTTGAGGAACCAATGATGTCCTTGAGCTCTTCTATGTCTCTTCCTTGTCTTTGTTGCTCCTCCCTCATTGCTCTTTGATCTTCTCTTATTTCATGGAGCATGATGGAGTGCTCTTGATGTTCCACCCTTAGTTGTCCCATATTGGAACTCAATTCTCCTAGGGAGGTGTTGATTTGCTCCCAATAATTTTGTGGAGGAAAGTGCATTTGAGGCATCTCAGGGATCTCATGGAAGTGAGCTTCTTGCGCCTCTTGAGCTCCATGACTGGGCTCTCTTGCTTGCTCCATTTTTTTCTTAGTGATGGGCTTGTCCTCTTTGATGAGGATATCTCCCTCTATGTCAATCCCAACCGAATTGCATAGGTGGCAAATGAGGTGAGGAAAGGCTAACCTTGCCATAGTGGAAGACTTGTCAGCCACCTTGTAGAGTTCTTGAGGTATAATCTCATGAACTTCCACCTCTTCTCCAATCATGATGCTATGGATCATGATGGCCCGGTCTATGGTAACTTCAGACCGGTTGCTAGTGGGAATGATTGAGCATTGAATAAACTCCAACCATCCTCTAGCTATAGGCTTGAGGTCCAATCTTCTTAGTTGAACCGGCTTGCCTTTGGAGTCAATCTTCCATTGAGCTCCTTCTACACATATGTCCATAAGGACTTGGTCCAACCTTTGATCAAAGTTGACTCTCCTTGTGTAGGGGCATGCGTTCTCTTCCATGTATGGCAAGTTGAACGCCAACCTCACATTTTCCAGACTAAAATCTAAGTATTTCCCCCGAACCATTGTAACATAGTTCTTTGGATCCGGGTTCTTACTTTGATCATGGTTCTTGGTGATCCATGCATTGGCATAGAACTCTTGAACCATTAGGATGCCGACTTGTTGGATGGGATTTGTTAGAACTTCCCAACCTCTTCTTTGAATTTCATGTCGGATCTCCGGATACTCATTTCTTTTGAGTTTAAAAGGGACCTCAGGGATCACCTTCTTCTTGGCCACAACATCATAGAAGTGGTCTTGATGGGCTTTGGAGATGAACCTTTCCATCTCCCATGACTCGGATGTGGAAGCTTTTGTCTTCCCTTTCCCTCTTCTAGAGGATTCTCCGGTCTTTGGTGCCATCAATGGTAATGGAAAAACAAAAAAGCTATGCTTTTACCACACCAAACTTAGAATATTGCTCGCCCTCGAGCAATAAACAAAAGAATAGAAGAAGAAGAAGAAGAAATATGGAGAGGGAGAGTGAGATGAGGTTTCGGCCAAGAGGAGTGTAGAGGGGTGTGTTGTGTGAATTTGATGAAGAATGGAGGTCTTTATATAGGGAAGGGAGGGGGGTAAAGGTTCGGCCATATGGGTGGGTTTGGGTGGGAAATTGGTTTTGAATTTTGAAGGTAGGTGGAGTTTATGAGGTAGGTTTATGGGGAAGAGTGGATGGATGTGAGTGGTGAAGAGGTGAGTGGAGGTAGGTGGGGATCCTGTGGGGTCCACAGATCCTGAGATGATCCTGTGGGGTCCACAGATCCTGAGTGGATCCTGTGGGGTCCACAGATCCTGAGGTGTCAAGGCATTTACATCCCTGCACCATTAGGCATGTAAAAATGCCTTTGTACCCAACTCTGGGCGTTCAGCGCCAGGTTGGTGGCCATTTTGGGCGTTCAACGCCCATCTGTGTGCCATTTCTGGCGTTGAACGCCAGAACCATGCCTGTTCTGGCGTTCAGCGCCCAGAAGCTGCCCATTTTGGGCGTTCAGCGCCAGAACCATGCTCTGTTCTGGCGCTGAACGCCAGACAGATGCTCCTCCAGGGTGTGATTTTTCTTCTGCTGTTTTTTATTCCGTTTTCAATTTTTATATTTATTTTGTGACTCCACATGATCATGAACCTAAGAAAACATGAAAAACAATAAAAAAATAAGAATTAGATAAACATTGGGTTGCCTCCCAACAAGCGCTTCTTTAATGTCAATAGCTTGACAGTGGACTCTCATGGAGCCTCACAGATGTGCAGAGCTTTGTTGAGACTCTCCAACACCAAACTTAGAGTTTGGATATGGGAGTTCAACACCAAACTTAGAGTTTGGTTGTGGCCTCCCAACACCAAGCTTAGAGTTTGACTGTGGGGGCTCTGGTTGACTCTGCTTGGAGAGAAGCTTTTCCTGCTTCCTCTCCATGGTTGCAGAGGGAGATCCTTGAGTTTTGAATACAAGGGAGTTCTCATTCCATTGAAGGAATATTTCACCTCTGTCAACATCAATCACAGCTCTTGCTGTGGCCAGGAAAGGTCTTCCTAGGATGATGGATTCATCCTCTTCCTTTCCAGTATCCAGGACTATGAAATCAGTAGGTATGTAAAGGCCCTCAACCTTTACTAATACATCTTCTACTTGTCCATAAGCCTGTTTTCTTGAGCTGTCTGCCATCTCTAGTGAGATTTTAGCAGCTTGCACCCCATAGATTCCCAGTTTCTCTATTACAGAGAGGGGCATGAGGTTTATCCCTGAACCAAGGTCACACAGAGCCTTAAAGATCATGGTGCCTATGGTACAAGGGATTATGAACTTTCCAGGATCCTGTCTCTTCTGAGGCAATGTCAGTTGATCCAGATCACTTAGTTCATTGATGAACAAGGGAGGTTCAACTTCCTAAGCATCAATGCCAAACAATTTGGCATTCAGCTTCATGATTGCACCAAGAAACTTGGCAGTTTGCTCTTCAGTGACATCCTCATTCTCTTCAGAAGAGGAATACTCATCAGAGCTCATGAAGGGCATAAGGAGGTTCAATGGAATCTCTATGGTCTTCTAGATGAGCCTCAGAGTCCTTTGGTTCCTCAGAGGGAAGCTCCTTATTGATCACTGGACGTCCCAGGAGGTCCTCCTCCTTGGGATTCACGTCCTCTCCTCTCCTCACAGGTTCGGCCATGGCGCTTATGTCAATGGCCTTGCACTCTCCTTTTGGATTCTCTTCTGTATTGCTTGGGAGAGTACTAGGAGGGATTTCAGTGATCCTTTTACTCAGCTGGCCCACTTGTGCTTCCAGATTTCTAATGGAAGATCTTGTTTCATTCATGAAACTTACAGTGGCCTTAGATAGATCAGAGACTAGATTTGCTAAATTAGAAGTATTTTGTTCAGAGTTCTCTGTCTGTTGCTGAGTTGATGATGGAAAAGGCTTGCTATTGCTAAACCTGTTTCTTCCACCATTATTAAAGCCTTGTTGAGGCTTTTGATTCTTCCATGAGAAATTTGGATGATTTCTCCATGTTGAGTTATAGGTGTTTCCATAAGGTTCACCTAAGTAATTTACCTCTGCTATTGCAGGGTTCTCAGGATCATAGGCTTCTTCTTCGGAAGATGCCTCTTGAGTACTATTGGATACAGCTTGCATTCCATGCAGACTCTGAGAGATCATATTGACTTGCTGAGTCAATATTTTATTCTGAGCCAATATGGCATTCAGAGTATCAACCTCAAGAACTCCCTTCTTCATAGGCGTCCCATTACTCACAGGATTCCTTTCAGAAGTGTACATGAACTGGTTATTAGCAACCATGTCAATGAGTTCTTGAGCTTCTGTAGGCGTTTTCTTTAGGTGAATGGATTCACCTGCAGAAGTATCCAATGACATCTTAGATAACTCAGACAGACCATCATAGAATATATCCAGGATGGTCCATTCTGAGAGCATGTCAGAAGGACACTTTTTGGTCAACTGTTTGTATCTTTCCCAAGCTTCATAGAGGGATTCACCTTCTTTCTGTCTGAAGGTTTGAACATCAGCTCTAAGCTTGCTCAGCTTTTGAGGAGGAAAGTACTTGGCTAAGAAAGCCGTGACCAGCTTATCCCAAGAGTTCAGGCTGTCTTTAGGTTGAGAATCCAACCATAATCTAGCTCTGTCTCTTACAGCAAAAGGGAAAAGCATGAGCCTGTAGACTTCAGGATCTACTCCATTAGTCTTAACAGTATCACATATCTGCAAGAATTCAGTTAAGAACTGAAAAGGATCTTCAGATGGAAGTCCATGAAACTTGCAGTTCTGCTGCATCAGAGAAACTAATTGAGGTTTCAGCTCAAAGTTGTTTGCTCCAATGGTAGGAATGGAGATGCTTCTTCCATGTAAATTGGAATTAGGTGCAGTAAAGTCACCAAGCATCTTCCTTACATTATTATTATTTTCGGCTGCCATCTCCTTCTCCTGTTCGAAAATTTCTGAAAGATTATCTCTGGATTGTTGTAATTTAGCTTCTCTTAATTTTCTCTTCAGAGTCCTTTCAGGTTCTGGATCTGCTTCCACAAGAATGTTCTTATCCTTGCTCCTGCTCATATGACAAAGAAGAAGGCACAGAATAATAATAATAATAATAGAGATTCTCTTTGCCACAGTATAGAGGTTCCCTTATGTGAGTAGAAGAAAAGAGGAAGAAATTCGAACACAGATAGAAGAGGGGGTTCGAATTTGGTGATGATGTGAGGAAGAGATGTTAGTTAATGAATGAATAAATAGAATAGGATGAGAGAGAGGGAGGGAATTTTCAAAAATTATTTTTGAAAAAGAGTTAGTGATTTTCGAAAATGGTTTTTGAAAAATGTTAGTAATTTTCGAAAATTTTTGAAATCAAAAATAAAAATTAAAAATAATTAGTTAATTAAAAAGAAATTTTTGAAAAAGGGGGAGATATTTTCGAAAATTAGAAAGAGAGAATTAGTTAGGTGGTTTTGAAAAAGTTAAGAAACAAACAAAAAGTTAGTTAGTTAGTTGAAACAAATTTTGAAAACCAATTTTGAAAAGATAAGAAGTTAGGAAGTTAGAAAAGATATTTTGAAAAGATATTTTTGAAAAAGATAAGATAAGAAGATATTTTTGAAAAGATATGATAGAAATTAGTTTTTGAAAAAGATTTGATTTTTAAAATCTCAATTAATGACTTGATTCATAAAAAAAATCACAAGATATGATTCTAGAACTTAAAGTTTGAATCTTTCTTAACAAGCAAGTAACAAACTTCAAATTTTTGAATCAAAACATTAATTGATTATGTTATTTTCGAAAATTGATTTTAAAAATAAGAAAAAGATTTTTGAAAAATATTTTTGGAATTTTCGAAAATTACTAAGATATTTGAAAAAGATTTGATTTTTGAAAAAGATTTTGAAAAAGATAAGATTTTCAAATTGAAAATTTGATTTGACTCATGAGAAACAATTTGATTTTAAAAAATTTTGAAAAAGTCAATCCAAATTTTCGAATTTGATGAGAGAAAAAGGGAAAGATATTTTTTTGATTTTTGAAATTTTTTGAAAAACATGAAAAATATGCAATGCATGAAATTTTTAGATCAAAACAATGAATGCATGCAAGAATGCTATGAATGTCAAGATGAACACCAAGAACACTTTTTTTGAAAAATTTTTAATGCAAAGAAAACATGCAAGACACCAAACTTAGAATTCTTTAATGCTTAGGCACTAAGAATTCAAGAATGCATATGATAAACATGAAAAGACACAAAACAAAAAATCATCAAGATCATACAAGAAGACTTACTAAGAACAACTTGAAGATCATGAAGAACACCATGAATGCATGAAATTTTCGAAAAATGCAAGATGCACATGCAATTGACACCAAACTTATAACATGACACATGACTCAAACAAGAAACACAAAATATTTTTGATTTTTATGATTTTCTAATTTTTTTTTGGATTTTTTTTCGAAAATAATATGAAAAAAAAAAATAAGGATTCCAAAATTTTTAATATGAATTCCAGGAATCTTGCCATGTTAGTCTAAAGCATCAGTCCAGGAATTAGACATGGCTCACTAGCCAGCCAAGCTTTCAAAGAAAGCTCCAGTCCAAAACACTAGACATGGCCAATGGCCAGCCAAGCTTTAGCATGTAAATCAGAAACAGTAGCAGGTGGATTAACTCCAACTAGCTTGCTCTTGATAACAAATTGCTGCCTCAGTCCAAATAAATTTAGACATGGCTTTACAGCCAGCCAGGCTTCACATGCTTCATGAAACACTAGAATTCATTCTTAAAAATTCTGAAGCCATAGAATAATTTATTTTTGAAAACATTTTTATCTTTTTTTTTCGAAAACAGATGAGAGATTTTTGAAATTATTTTTGAAAATTTTTTTTTGAAAAGAAAATAAAAAGAAAATTACCTAATCTGAGCAACAAGATGAACCGTCAGTTGTCCAAACTCAAACAATCCCCGGCAACGGCGCCAAAAACTTGGTGCACGAAATTGTGATCTCCAGGCTCGAACAAATCCTGGTAATGGCTCCAAAGCTTGGTGCTCTGATCTTAATTCATAATTGTCACAACTTCGATACAACTAACCAGCAAGTGCACTGGGTCGTCCAAGTAATACCTTACGTGAGTAAGGGTCGAATCCCACGGAGATTGTTGGTATGTAGCAAGCTATGGTCACCTTGTAAATCTCAGTCAGGCAGATATAAAACAGTGATATGGTTTTCGAATAATGAATAATAAAATAGGGATAGAGATACTTATGTAAATCATTGGTAGGAATTTCAGATAAGCGAATGGAGATGCTTTTCGTTCCTCTGAACCTCTGCTTTCCTAACTATCTTCATCCAATCAGTCTTACTCCTTTCCATGGCTGGCTTTATGTGATACATCACCACTGTCAATGGCTACTTTCGGTCATCTCACGGGAAAATGATCCAATGCCCTGTCACGGCACGGCTAATCGTCTAGAGGCATCACCCTTGTCAATTGCTTCATCTTATCCTCTCAGTGAATAATATTCTCACGCACCCTGTCACGGCACGGCTATTCATCTGTCGGTTCTCGATCATGCTGGAATAGGATTTACTATCCTTTTGCGTCTGTCACTAACGCCCTGAAATCGCGAGTTAGGAGCTCGTCACAGTCATTCAATCATTGAATCCTACTCGGAATACCACAGACAAGGTTTAGACCTTCCGGATTCTCTTGAATGCCGCCATCATTCTAGCTTACGCCACGAAGATTCTGGTTAGGAGATCTAAGAGATACTCATTCTAGCTTAATTCATGTAGAACAGCAGTGTTTGTCAGGCACGCGTTCATAAGGGAGAAGGATGATGAGCGTCACACATAATCATCACCTTCATCACGTTCTTGGGTGCGAATGGATATCTTAGAAGCGAAATAATAAGAATTGAATAGAAAACAGTAGTACTTTGCATTAATCTTTGAGGAACAGCAGAGCTCCACACCTTAATCTATGGAGTGTAGAAACTCTACCGTTAAAAATACATAAGTGAAGGTTCAGGCATGGCCAAGATGGCCAGCCCCCTAAAACGTGATCACAGGATCAATACAATCCAGGATTGTCAAAAAGACTAGTAAGAGGTCCTATTTATAATAAACTAGTCACTAGGGTTTACATGAGTAAGTAATTGATGCATAAATCCACTTCCGGGGCCCACTTGGTGTGTGTTTGGGCTGAGCTTGAGTGTAGCACGTGCAGAGGCCATTTGTGGAGTTGAACGCCAGTTTCTGTGCCAGTTTGGGCGTTCAACTCTGGTTTTGGATCCTTTTCTGGCGCTGGACGCCAGATTTGGGCAGAAGGCTGCCGTTGAACGCCAGTTTACGTCGTCAATTCTTGGCCAAAGTATGGACTATTATATATTGCTGGAAAGCCCTGGATGTCTACTTTCCAACGCAATTAGAAGCGCGCCATTTCGAGTTCTGTAGCTCCAGAAAATCCACTTTGAGTGCAGGGAGGTCAGAATCCAACAGCATCAGCAGTCCTTTTTCAACCTCTGAATCTGATTTCTGCTCAAGTCCCTCAATTTCAGCCAGAAAATACCTGAAATCACAGAAAAACACACAAACTCATAGTAAAGTCCAGAAATGTGAATTTAACATAAAAACTAATGAAAACATCCCTAAAAGTAACTAGATCCTACTAAAAACATACTAAAAACAATGCCAAAAAGCGTATAAATTATCCGCTCATCAGTATTCCGAGTAGGATCTAGGTAGGGATGACTGTGACGAGCTTCAAACTCGCGATTGTTGGGTGTGTGACAGACGCAAAAGGATCAATGGATCCTATTCCAACATGATCGAGAACCGACAAATGATTAGCCGTGCGGTGAGAGCGTATTTGGAACGTTTTTACTGAGAGGACGGGAAGTAGCCATTGACAACGGTGATGCCCAACATAAAGCTTGCCATGGAAAGGAGTATGAATGATTGGAAGAAGGCAATAGGAAAGCAGAGGTTCAGGAGGAACAAAGCATCTTCATACGCTTATCTGAAATTCCAACCAAAGAATTACATAAGTATCTCTATCTTTATTTTATGTTTTATTTATCTTTTAATTATCAATTCTCCATCACCATCTGAATCCACCTGACTGAGATTTATAAGATGACCATAGCTTGCTTCAAGCCGACAGTCTCCGTGGGATCGACTCTTACTCACGTAAGATATTACTTGGACGACCCAGTGCACTTGCTGGTTAGTTGTGCGGAATTATGACAAAGTGTGATTCATGTTTAAGAGCTCCAAGTCCTTTGGCGCCATTGTTGTTGATCACAATTTTGTGCACCAAGTTTTTGGCGCCGTTGCCGGGGATTGTTCGAGTTTGGACAACTGACGGTTCATCTTGTTGCTTAGATTAGGTAATTTTATTTTATTTTTATTTTTGAAAAATTCAAAAAAGAATTTTTCTATTTTGTTCTTCAGAGTTTTTAAGAATGAATTCTAGAGTTTCATGATGATCTGTTGAAGTCTGGCTGGCTGTGAAGCCATGTCTAATCTTATTGGACCGAGGTTTCAACTTATCATCACAAGAGCTTGTTGATTTCTATTAATTTTGCTGTTGTTAGCAATGATCTGCTAAAGCTTGGCTGGCGATTGGCTATGTCTAGTGTTTTGGACCGGAGCTTTCATTGAAAGCTTGGCTGGCTAGTAAGCCATGTCTAATTCCTGGACCGGAGTCTTAGACTAGCATTGCAATGATTCCTGGAACTCTTATTAAAAATTTTGAACCCCTTTATTTTCTTTTCCACTCAATTTTCGAAAAATCAAAAAAAAAATTTTATAAAACCATAAAAATAAAAAATATTTTATGTTTCTTCTTTGAGTCTAGTATCAATTTTTAAGTTTGGTGTCAATTGCATGTTTTTATTCTTCTTGCATTTTTCGAATATATGCATTATGTTCTTCATTGATCTCCAAGTTGTTCTTGATGATTTCAGTGCTCTGATCTTTAATTTCTCTTATTTTGTGTCTTTTGTTGTTTCTTACATGCATTTTCAAATTGTTATAGTCCTTAGTATACAAACTTCTAAGTTTGGTGTTTTGCATGCATTGTTTATTTGATCTTAGTTGCATTTTTATTGTTTCTCATTATTAAAAATTCAAAAAAATATTTTCAAAATTGTGTCTTTTCAAGTCAATAATACAGAAAATTGAAGATTCAGAATATTCAGCAGAGGAATTAAACAGAAAAAGCTGGGCATTTAAAACGCCCAGTGAAGAAGGAAAACTGGCGTTTAAACGCCAGCCAGGTACCCTGGCTGGGCGTTTAACGCCCAAAAAGGTAGCATTTTGGGCGTTAAACGCCAGAATGGATGCCATTCTGGGCGTTTAACGCCAGGATGACACTAGAGGGAAGATTTTATTTTTAATTCAAATCTTTTTCAAATATTCATAATTTTTCAAAATCAAATCTTTTTCAAATCATATCTTTTCAATCATATCTTTTCAAAATCAATTTCTTTCCAATTTTTTTAAATTATTATTATTTTCGAAAATCCTTGCTACAATTAGTAATTTAATTCAAAATTTTCAAGTTATTACTTGCCTATTAAGAAAGGATCAAATTTTAATTTTAGAATCATATCTTCTAATTTCTTGTTAGTCAAGTAATCAACTTTAATTTTAAAACTTTTATTTTTCTATTTGATTTTCAATCATATCTTCTCAATCATATCTTTTTAATCATATCTTTTTCAAAATTAAGTCTCAATCATATCTTTTTGATTTCTAATTTCAAAATCTTTTTCAAAAATCACTTTATTTCTTTCCCAATCTTAGTTTTCGAAAATCATCAATCAAATTTTCAAATTTCTTTCAAATTTTTTTAAAATCTTTTTAATTTATTTTCGAAAATTCTTCCCCTCTTTTCACACCCTTCTATTTAAGGACTAACACTCCTCCACCATCAACAATTCGAACTCTATCCCTCTTGATAAGTTCGAATTCTTCTCTTTCTACCTTCTCCTTCTATTCTTCTTTTCCTCTAACACTTCAAGGAATCTCTATACTGTGACATAGAGGATTCCATATTTTCTTCTTCTCTCTTTTCATATGAGCAGGAGCAAGGACAAGGGCATTCTTGTTGAAGCTGATCCTGAACCTCAAAGGACCTTGAAGAGAAAGCTAAGAGAAGTTAAAGTACAACTCTCTATAGAGGACCTAATAGAGCTTTTCAAACAAGAAGAAGACATGGCAACCGAAAATAACAACAATGCCAACAATGCAAGGAAGGTGCTTGGTGACTTTACTGCACCTACTCCTGACTTCTATGGGAGAAGCATCTCAATCCCTGCCATTGGAGCAAACAACTTTGAGCTTAAGTCTCAATTAGTTTCTCTAATACAACAGAATTGCAAGTTTCATGGACTTCCATTGGAAGATCCTCATCAGTTCTTAGCTGAATTCTTGCAAATCTGTGACACTGTCAAGACCAGTGGGGTTGATCCTGAGGTCTACAGACTTATGCTCTTCCCTTTTGCTGTAAGAGACAGAGCTAGGACATGGTTGGATTCACAACCCAAAGAAAGCCTGAACTCTTGGGAAAAGCTAGTCAATGCCTTCTTGGCAAAGTTCTTTCCACCTCAAAAATTGAGCAAGCTTAGAGTGGAAGTCCAAACCTTCAGACAGAAGGAAGGAGAATCCCTCTATGAAACTTGGGAAAGATACAAGCAATTGATCAGAAGGTGTCCTTCTGACATGCTTTCAGAATGGAGTATCATAGGAATCTTCTATGATGGTCTGTCTGAACTGTCTAAGATGTCATTGGACAGCTCTGCTGCAGGATCTATTCATCTGAAGAAGACGCCTGCAGAAGCTCAGGAACTCATTGAAATGGTTGCAAATAACCAATTCATGAACACTTCTGAAAGGAATTCTATGAATAATGGGACAACTCAGAAGAAGGGAGTTCTTGAGATTGATACTCTGAATGCCATATTGGCTAAGAATAAAATATTGACCCAACAAGTCAATATGATTTCTCAGAGTCTTTCTGGAATGCAAGCAGCAACAGGCAGTACTAAGGAAGCTTCCTCTGAAGAAGAAGCTTATGATCCTGAGAACATAGCAATAGAAGAGGTGAATTACATGGGAGAACCCTATGGAAACACCTACAATCCTTCATAGAGAAATCATCCAAATCTCTCATGGAAGGATCAACAGAGACCTCAACAAGGTTTCAACAACAATAATGGTAGAAGAAACAGGTTTAGCAATAGCAAGCCTTTTCCATCATCTTCTCAGCAACAGATAGAGAATTCTAAGCAAAGCCACTCTGACTTAGCAACCATTGTCTCTGATCTAATCAAAACCACTTAAAGTTTCATGACTGAAACAAGGTCCTCCATTAGAAATTTGGAGGCACAAGTGGGTCAGCTGAGTAAGAAAATTACTGAACTCCCTCCTAGTACTCTCCCAAGCAATATAGAAGAGAATCCAAAGAGAGAGTGCAAGGCCATAAACACGTCTCACATGGCCGAACCTGGAGAGGAGGAAGAGGCAGTGATTTCCACTGAGGAAGACCTCAATGGATGTCCACTGGCCTCCATGGAGTTCCCTGATGAGGAACCATGGGAATTTGAGGCTCACACAGAGACCATAGAGATTCCATTAAATTTACTTCTGCCATTCATGAGCTCTGATGAGTATTCTTCCTCTGAAGAGGATGAAGATGTTACTGAAGAGCAAGTTGCTAAGTAGCTTGGAGCAATCATGAAGCTAAATGCCAAGTTGTTTGGTAATGAGACTTGGGAGGATGAACCTCCATTACTTATCAAAGAATTGGATGACTTGACTAGGCAGAAATTACTTCTGAAGAGACAAGACCCTGGAAAATTCTTAATCCCTTGTATCATAGGCACCATGACTTTTGAGAAGGCTCTGTGTGACCTGGGGTCAAGTATAAACCTGATGCCTCTCTCTGTAATGGAGAAGCTAGGGATCATTGAGGTACAAGCTGCTAGAATCTCACTAGAGATGGCAGACAATTCAAAGAAACAGGCTTATGGACTTGTAGAGGATGTCTTGGTAAAGGTAGAAGACCATTACATCCCTGCTGATTTTATAATCCTAGAGACTGGGAAGTGTATGGATGAATCCATCATCCTTGGCAGACCCTTCCTAGCCACAGCAAAAGCTGTGATTGATGTTAACAGAGGAGAATTGATCATTCAAGTGAATGAAGACTCCCTTGTGTTTAAAGCTCAAGGATATCCCTCTGTAACCATGGAGAGGAAGCATGAAGAGCTTCTCTCAATATGGAGACAAACAGAGCCCCCACAGTCAAACTATAAGTTTGGTGTTGGGAGGCCACAACCAAACTTTAAGTTTGGTGTTGAACCCCCACATTCAAACTCTAAGTTTGGTGTTGGGAGGTTCCAACATTGCTCTGAACATCCGTGAGGCTCGATGAGAGCCCACTGTCAAAATTTTTGGCTCTTAAGCTTTGCTTGACCCAAGCAAATCAATATGAGTAGTCCTTTTATGAATTGAGACTTTGACCTTGAATGGATGCAAACATGACTAAGGGTAGGACTAAGTGTTTAACACATGCATGAATACTTTTGTTTAAATGCCACAAAGAACTCCTAGTTCCTTGAGGGTTCTTTCAAGTATAAGCTTCAGGGGCCCTTTTTATTGATTATCACCTTGAAGTAGTAAGAGTTATTTCATTCTCTTTTGGTTGTTCTTTCCTTGTTATCTTTTTTTCTTTTTTATTGACCACGACTCTAAGTGTTTGTCTCAAGACAACCATTTAGTTAGGCTTTCAATTAGCACTCCCAAACCAGTTGGCTTTGGGGTACTAGGTGTTGAAACACCCCTAAGAATTTACTTGCCCAGGTCTCTTTTCTTGACACGTCTTCACCACAAGCATCTACTACGTTCTCTAACTCTTTTTGAGCTAATTAGTGTCTCTTTCCATCCTAGTAGTTGATGCTCAGAGCCTTGGATCTTTATTGCTCACTACTTCTTGGTTCTATAGATATTCAAGGAACACCCCTTAGCCTCTACTTGTCATACCTTCTAAGCCTAGTTGCTTTTCATGACTCGTTTTCTTTTCAGTTCATTCAAGGTTCTACACTTAGTTCCTTGTCCTTTAGTTTTTGAATGGTCTCTGATAAACCACTATTTTATGGTTTATCTTGTGCTCCATTGAGTGGTTTTTATCAAGTCTTTGCACACTTATTCATACTAATTGCATGGTTTTACATTTTCCTTCCTAATTTTGTTCTATAATTAGGAAACTTGCTTCCCAAGCCTTTAAATTACCAAAAATTAATTCCCCTTTATACCATTCGATGTATTGATATGTGTGTTAAGTGATTTCAGAGTTTATAGGGCAGGAATGGCTTAGAGGATGGAAAGGAAGCATGCAAAAGTGGAAGGAATACAAGAAGTTGAAGAAATTGCTATGCTGTCCAACTTGACCTCTTCACACTCAAACGGTCATAACTTGAGCTATAGAGGTCCAAATAATGCGGTTCTAGTTGCGTTGGAAAGCTAACATCTGGGGCTTCGAAATGATATATGATTCCTTATAGTGGCCATACAGAAAAACGATGTGCACGTGTGAATCACACGGACGCGTCGTTCTGCAGAAAAACCAGTGACTTGTACGGATCAGAATCCGCCCCCAGCGATTTCTGGGCTGTTTCTGACCTTCAGCCGAGAAAGCACAAATTAGAGGCTATAAAGTAGGGAAATCCATTCATTCAACAAGACAACATTCATAATTCACAATTTTAGGTTTTAGATGTAGTTTTTTGAGTGAGAGGCTCTCTCCTCACTCTTAGGTTTTAGGATTTAGGATTTCTTTTAGGATTAGGATTTCTTCTTCTTCATTCCAAGTTCAATGTTTCTTTAATTTAATTTCTCTTCTATTTTTATTTATTCTATTACTTTAATTGTTTATCTTTCCAATTTGGCTTATGGATTTCTATGTTTAATTTGATTTTCTATTTAATATAATTTGAGGTATTTCAGATTTATGATTGCTTTCTTTTATTTATGATATAAATAATTTGGATTTTTCCCTTTTGGATTTAGTTGAGTAATTGGTGACACTTGAGTTGTCAAACTCAGCTGTTGATTGAAAATTAGAATTTGCTGATTGATTTGGATCCCTCTAAAGCTTGTTTTTCCACAGGAGTTGACTAGGACTTGAGGAATCAAATTGATTAGTCCACTTGACTTTCCTTTATTTAGTAAGGGTTAACTAAGTGGGAGCAATAAATAATTCTCATCATACCTGATAAGGATAACTAGGATGGAATTTCCAGTTCTCATACCTTGCCAAGAGATTTTCAAATTATTAATTTATTTTTCTTGTCATTTAAATTACTTGTTCATTATTCAAAACCCAAAATATACTTTTCCATAACCAATAATAAATCATACTTCCCTGCAATTCCTTGAGAGACGACCCGAGGTGTAAATACTTCGGTTATAAATTTTTTTGGGTTTTGTTTCTTGTGACAACCAAACTTTTGTACGAAAGGATTCTCTATTGGTTTAGAAACTATACTTACAACGCGATTATATTTGTGAATTTCTTTACTGGCAGAAATTTGATCGTCAAAATGGCGCCGTTGTCGGGGAATTGCAAATGTGTGCCTTATTATTGGTTATTGTAAATGTTTGCTTTTTCGTTTCTTTGTTAGTGTTTCTAGTTTTAAGAGTTTATTTTCTTTAATTTTTATTAATTTTTATTTCCCTGACTACTATGAATTCTCACCCCTCTGGTTTTAAGTTTAGTTCCAATGTTGTTGTAAGGAATGGAAACTATAATGAAAATAGGCATCAAGGTTGGAAGAATCAAAGATGGGAGCAGCCACAAGGATTTGATCAACCCTCTTGGCAACAACCCCCTCCAATGCACTATAACCAACAACCATTCTATGATGCATACTAAGACAATAGTTATGGTGGACCCTTTCGTGACAACCAACCTCTACCAAATTACTATGGTCAAGAGCCATTCCAGGGTACATACCAAGATGATGAATATGGTGGACCCCCTTGTAGTTACCAACAAGCCCCACCATATGCCTATGACCCCCCTCTTCAATATAGGTTTGAACCACCAAACTCACAAGTCCCTTACTACCAAACAACCTCATATGATCCTAACCCATATCCACCATATCAACCACCCTATGAGCCATATGAGCCATACATAGATCCACCCCAATTCCAACCCAATTACTCCCAAGAACCACTACCACCATATATACCATGTCTATATCCATCAACCCAAGAGCACTATGATCCTACTTATAATAGTCAAGCTGGACAAGAGGCAATGGATCGTCTCCAGGAAGTAATAGATCAACTTCACGCAACCATCCGTCAAAAGTTTGGCCCAAGAGACTCATGCAATGAACAAAGCATTCCCACGGATGAGTGTGTTGAGCAACAAGTGGAAAAGATGGAGAGTGTTGAACCGCCACATCCTTATCAAGAAGAACCACCTCCGTATCATGAACCATTCCTCCCAAGTAATGAACCCTCATATCCACCCCAATCTCCAATAAATGAAACCCTTGGTGTACTTCTTCAAGGGCAAGAAGAGATGGAAAAGAACGTGCTAAATTTTACGGCTGCCTTGGGCGAGTTAATAAATCAATTAGCTTCCCAATATTTGAACACCCAAAGTACTCCCATGGCTACATGTGGAGAATCAAAAGATGATCGTAGCATGAAGGAGACACTAGAAACTCCAGTGGACAATGAGGAACATGGCTTTGTATTGGAACAAGTGGAGGAAGCCATAATGGTTACAGAGGAAGAAGTGGTTGAAGATTTAGGAGATGCTGAACCTCCATGGGAATCTAGAATTGTAGAGTACTCCTCCAATACGATTGAAATTAATGTCAAGAAGGCCAGTGCACAACCTCCATGGCATATTCCTTATGAAGACTTGGATGGGGTAGATCAAGAAGTAAGTTCCCTTGGTGATGAGGATCATGCATCAAGTCCTCCTAGTGATAAATCTACATCCGCAAATGAACCCCTTGAATATGAAGACTCTTTTCTGATTAAGTCTGAGAATTATGTGGAAGCGGAAATTCTTAGAAAAAGGCAGACGGGAGTTGAGTACGCTTTCTCAAGAACGTTGGAGACTTCTCTACCTAGGTTACCATCTACTCCTTCATTTGAATGGATACGGCTTGTCTCTATTCACCTTACCATTCCACCTGAATATGGTATTCTTGAAACGGATGGCCAACTTAGGAGACTTTGTGGCATTAAGCGTAAGAGAAGGATGTTTAGTGGTTGGAGTTGCAAATCAAGGCTCATCAAGGTTGATACTTCAAGAGATAGATGTAAGGGCTCAACTGGTGATAATTTAGTTAGATCGAAAAGAAGAGTTTGGTACTCCGTAGAGAATTCAGAGTACTTGCCACCTGGATGGAACCATGATGATCAACTTAAAGACGGGTGTAGAATCAAGATTTGGGATCCGGGTATACACGGGGATCCACTTTGGGAGCTCAAAGCTTGTGAAGAACTCCCTCAAGGCTTGGCAAATTCACTTGAGAATGATGAAGATTATTGGACATCGAAGCATTGGTGGCAGTTTCAGGATGAGTTCAAGCATAAGCCTCCATGACAAGGAGCTCGCCAAATGACCAACTTAAGGACTTTAACTAAAAGTGCTAGGTGGGAGACAACCCACCATGGTATATTCTTTCCTTTTTGTTCTTAGTTTTATTTTATTTTATTTTTATTCGTGTTCATTCATAATTTCTGCATAGTCATCTGCATTCTGTATTTTGCATTCTGCATTAAAAAAAAGGGAGGGGGATCGACGCGCAAGCGTCAATGACGCGCACGCGTCGTATGTGTCTGCGCAACTAGACAGAGAGTTGCGCAAGAGACGCGCGGGAGGGGTGCGTGGCACACAAGCCACCCCACGCATACGCGTGATTTACGCGTACGCGTCCCCTACAAAAAATTCAACCCACGTGTAAGCGTCAGTGACGCGTATGCGTGGGAATGAAAATCGGCGTAAAAGTGTGCTGAACAGAGAGTTGTGATGGTCTGGCGCTGTGACGAATGGATTTTTGATGGTATAGAATTCACAAATGAATTCTCGTTGCAAGTATAGTTTCTAAACCAAGTAATAATCCTTTCAAACAAAAGATTGTTTGTCACAAGTAACAAACCCCTAAATTTATAAACCGAAGTATTGGAACCTCGGGTCGTTCTCCCTAGGAATTGTAATGAAGTGTCTTGTTATTGGTTGTGAATTATATTTGGGGTTTTTAAGCTTTTGGACAAGAAATATAAATGGCAAAGAAAATAAACTAACAACTAACAAAGCTCTTGGCAAGATATGAGAACTAGAAGTCCTATACTAGTTATCCTTCTCAATTGTGATGAGAATTGTTCATTGCTACCACTTAGTTAACCCTTACTAAAGAAAGGAAAGTCAAGTGGATGAATTGACTTGAGCCACAAGTCCTAGCCAACTCCCAAGGAAAGACTAGCTTTAGTGCACTCCAAACCAATTAGCAATCTCTCCAATTATCAATCAACAAAGGAATTAGATAACTCAAGTGTCACTAATTACTCTACCTAGGCCAAGAGGAACAAAATCTAACTAATAGCTATAAGAGACATTTCATCAAAAACATAGAGTGCAATACAAGTGAACACATAAACTTGCAAGAATTAAAGAGAGATCTAACTACAAAGGCAAGAGGTCCACAATAGAAAACTAAATCAATCATGAAACAACAAAGAACTTACCAATTGCATTGAAGGAGAAATGTAGATCTACAAAAGAGAATTCACAAACTACAAACAAAGGAATTACATTAGAAGAAGAATCCTACAAGTGCAATAGAGGAGAGGAACGAAAATTAGAAGAGAGAATAAGAAGAAATAGATCTAGATCTAAGAACTAATCTAATCCTAATCCTAGAGAGAAGAGAGAGCTTCTCTTTCTAGAAACTAACTACAAAGCTAAACTAAACTAATTGGTAACTAACATCTAAAGTATGAAAAGTATCCTCATTCCCCCTTTAATCCTTGGCTTAAATAGCATCAGAAATGAGTTGGATTGGGCTCACAAGGCTTTAGAATTCGCTGGCCACGTTTTGTTTTAAGTGAACCAGGTGGCAGCAACGGCACGTGCGCGTACTATGCGCGTACGCGTCACCATGCGCGGTTCAACCATAGCAAATCTTATATCGTTTCGAAGCCCCGGATGTTAGCTTTCCAACCCAACTAGAACCGCATCATTTGGACCTCTGTAGCTCAAGTTATGGCCGATTAAGTGCGAAGAGGTCGGCTTGACAGCTTTCCGGTTCTTCCATTTCTTCATGAGTTCTCCAATTTTTCATGCTTTCTTTCTTCATTCCCTTGATCCAATCTTTGCCTCCTAAACCTTAAATCACTTAACAAACATATCAAGGCATCTAATAGAATCAAGGTGAATTAAATTTAGCTATTTTGAGTCCTAAAAAGCATGTTTTCACATTCAAGCACAATTAAAGGAGAATATACAAAACCATGCTATTTCATTGAATAAATGTGGGTAAAAGGTGATAAAATCCCCTAAATTCAATACAAGATAAACCATCAAATTGGGGTTTGTCAACCTCCCCACACTTAAACCAAGCATGTCCTCATGCTTAAGCCAAGAATGAAGTAAGGGTATGGCATTTATTCAATGGAAACTAACTAAATGCAATCTACCTATATGCAACTATCTAAATGAATGCAAGTGCTTGGTCAAAATAAATCAATTCCCAAGAAACATATATGCACAAGGGCTAAGGACTAGCAAGTCTAATCCACAATTGAATTGAGTCATTAAATATTTTTACAAACTTGCATGAAGAATGATGATCATAGGTGAAAACATGTAATTGAGCATCAAACCCTCACCGGATGTGTTTGCACTCTATTCGCTCAAGTGTTTAGGGTTGATTCACTCAATTCTCCTCTATTTCATGCTTTCCAAGATTTGTTTTTCTTCTAACAATCAACATTTATTTCATGCATGCATACAAGTATCATGAGGTCTTTTCATTGGTTGTAATGGGGCTAGGGTCAAGGTAGGATGCATATTTGGTCAAGTGAGCTTGAAATTTGAATCTTTGATAAACTTAAACTTCCCACCTAACCTATGACATCCTATACAATTAAGTTCTAATCTAGCTACCCATTTTTCACTTTTTTTTTTCACATACTCATGCATTTTCTTTTCATTTCACAACTCATATGCATTGATCTTATTGAGCTTCACCTTGGGGCATTTTGTCCCCTTTTTATTTCTTTCTTTTTCGTTTTCTTTCTTTTTCCATTTTTTTCTATACTTTTCATATATATATATTTTTTTTGTTTTTCTCATTTTTTCTTTCTTTCAAACTATATACAAGAGTACCAATGCATAAGGTCTATACATTTAATCAATACATGAGCATGTACCCAATTCCCAATATTTACAATAATAATACAAAACTACCCTTTTATTCACCCAATGTCCCAAGGTTCCCACACTTGAATGATACACACACTCTAGCCTAAGCTAATCAAAGATCCAAATAAGGACATTTATTGTTTTTCGCTTTAAGGCTTGTAATGTGCTAAATTAAGAACAGGTGGGTTAATCGTAAGCTCAAATTTGGCTAACAATGGAAGAAAAAAGGTAGGCTATTTGGGTAAGTGAGCTAAATGAAATGATGGCCTCAATCACATAAATGCATGAATACACAAAATAATGGACATAAAGAATCAAACAAATCAAAGATTACAATCATAGAAAGAGAATAATGCACACAAGAAGGAAAAATAAGTGGTTGTAAGATGTAACCACACCGTTAGGCTCAAATCTCACAAGCTTGTGTTCTTAGCTCAAAACATGTTCCACAATATATATAATTCAAGCAAGTTCTATGAAAAGTTTTCACTCAAATCAATTGACATGCCCTATAGATAGAAATTTTGAAAAATTCTCATTATTTTGACTAAGCTTATTGTGTATGCATATGCAAAAATAAGAAAATGCACGTAAAAATCCTAAAATCCTAGAATGAAATGCAAAAGTATTGGAGTTAGAAATTTGTCACCCAAGATTGCCGATCGGTCGGACGACCTCCCCACACTTAAAAGTTTGCACCGTCCTCGGTGCACTCAAAGATGAGCAAGGGGGTACGGCGACTCTCCGGATTGCTATGTGTTCTTTCTTCCGCCTCCATGGTTGCTTGTGGTGCATTCGTTAAGAAAAACAAAAATATAACACCATAAGATGAGAAGATATAAAAGCAAGGAAGCATACATTGTAGGAATGAGGTAAATCACTAGAATGAGGTGAGTGAATTAGTGTGACATTAAGAAATATTAGGTGTGTGAATTCTAAATTGCGCGGTTTAGAATACACATTAGCATAAAAGCTATGTCACAAAAGAAGCATGCACTTCACTTATCCTAGTGTGCTTGAGATGCTTTAAGTAAGCTTGTAAGGTAAGACAAGCATTAGAGAAGCATGAAAGCATTCAAGTCAAACATATGGATGGATATAATCATGAACACAATGTATTAAGGTAAATGCACAACATCATCCATCAAGAGGTTGCCTAATCGAGGGAAAAGGATCCAAATCACATGGTGGCTAGCTACAACATGCAATTCAAAAGAGTTATAAGCTCGAAGACAATTCTCATCACTTGGTATTTTTCAAAAGGTAAGCATGAAGAACTCAAAACCAAGTAACAAAATATAACCTCAATCATAGAATCCAACAAAGATTATCTAAAAACATTCATGCTAAAATAGCATTTAGGCAATAAGGG
The DNA here is from genome assembly GCF_003086295.3 of Arachis hypogaea. Lineage (NCBI taxonomy): Eukaryota > Viridiplantae > Streptophyta > Magnoliopsida > Fabales > Fabaceae > Arachis > Arachis hypogaea. The sequence goes on from NC_092050.1 coordinate 70,950,738, forward strand.
ATATAGCAATGTATAGTAAACAAAGTCAATACTCCAACACTTATGATGAAAAGAGAGAAAATAAAATGAAAACTAAACTAAAACTAACTAATCAACTAACTAACTAACTAATTTGTTAACTAAAATAAATGGTTGTCAATGGTGTTTGGAAGTGTTGGATGAGGGGTAGGAGGAGGGAAGAAGAAAGGAAAAAGGGAGAAATGGAAGGAGGAGAAGAAAAGAAATGGATGGAAGAAAGGGCATCCACGCGCACGCACGCATGGCGCGCGCGCGTCGTTGGCTTATTTCGAGAGTGGCGTGTACGCGTCATGTGCGCGTACGCGCGAGTTGGTTTGTGCGAAAGGCACAACGTTGGCGTGGCGCAGGCACAACTCTTTGGAAAATGTATGGAGGTTGGAACTTCTCAATCCACGCGTACGCACGCATGGCGCGTGCGCGTGGATGGTCGGAAATGCTGTAAGTGCGCGTACGCGCCATGTACGCGTACGCGTGGATGGTGCTCTGTTTTTCAAAATTTTTTTCTATGTTTTTGCACCAATCCAAGCATTCCAAACCTCCAAACAGCTACCAAAACACCATAAAACCTTATTTAACATACTTAAACTACCAAACATACTCAACTAACTAAACAAAACATGAAATTAAACTAATTCTACCAATATATACAAAAGAGAAAATAAAAGGATTTTACCATGGTGGGTTGTCTCCCACCTAGCACTTTTGTTTATTGTCCTTAAGTTGGACTTATGGGGAGCTCCTCATCAAGGTGGTTTGTGCTTGTATTCATCTTGGAACTCCCACCAATGCTTGGTTCTCCATTGTGCCCCAAGATTCTTCATGGATTGAGCCAAGTCTTGATGGAGTTCTTCACAAGCTTGGGGCTCCCAAAGTTGATCCTCTTCTTGTAATCCGGGATCCCACACTTTGTTTTCATACCCGTCTTGAGGTTGATCATCATTATTAGTCCAACCGGGTGGTGAGTAAGGTGAATTCGCTATATAGTGGCCAACAATCCTCCTAGACCCATCTATTTGAGCACTATTCCCACCTTTGTATTCAACTCTTGAAGTATCAACCAAAATGAGCCTTGATTTGCAACGCCAACCACGAAACATCTTTCGCTTACGCTTCATCCCACAAAGCATCCTAAGTTGACCATCCGTTTCAAGCAAGCCATACTCAAGTGGGACAATAAAGCTAATAGAAATGAATTTTACCCACTCAAGTGAAGGGGTAGATGACAACCTAGGCAAAGATACTCCCAAACATCTTGACAAAGCGTAACCAACCCCCGTTCTTCTATTTCTAGGGACTTCCACCTCTTCACAAGATTTCTCTAATTCAATCCTTTGTTCATTAATAATCAAACTATCTAGGCCTTTTCCCTTAATCAAACTATAATTGGGAGGGTGAAAGGAGTTTACCTCCACAACCTTTTCAAATGCACCGGGAGAAGGTTCTTCAAGTTCAAAGGATTCTCCACTACTAGGACTTGATGCTTGCTCTTTATTGCCATGGGAACTCAGTCCTTGCTCTATCCCATCCAAGTCTTTATATGGAATATGCCTTGGAAGGTGTGCACTTTCCTCCCTAGCATCAATTTCAATCATCTTGGAGGGGTTTTCTTCAACTCTATGTTCCCATGGAAGCTCCGCATCTCCTAAGTCTTCTACCACTTCTTCCTTGTCTTCAACAATTAAAGCTTCCTCCAATTGTTCCAATACAAAGCAACTTTCCTCATTTCCCACCGGAGTTTCCAATCTCTCCTTCATGCTATGTTCTTCATTTGATTCTCCATATGTAGCCATGGGAGTTCCTTGAGTGTTCAAGCATTGGGAGGCTAATTGATTTGTTACCGTATCCAAGGTGGCCATGAAATTTTGCACATCCCTTTTCATCTCTTCTTGCCCTTGAATAAGAACACCAAGGATGTTATCCATTAGAGATTGGGGTGGGTGGAAGGGTTCATTAAATTGGGGGGAAGGTTCATAGTAGGAAGGTGGTTCTTCTTGGTAGAGTTGTGGTGGTTCTATGTTTTCCATTCTTTCCACTTGTTGCACAACACACTCCATGGTTGCTTGAAATTGATCCAATGCTTCCTTGAGATGATTCCTTGACTCTTGTTCCTCTTGGATAGTATGATTAGGATCATGTGGCTCTTGGATCAATGGATATGAGTATTCTTCCATGGGAGGTTGTGGTGGAAAGTAGTATTCATCTTGTGGTTGAAAATTTTCATATATTGGAGGTGGTTCATCTTGGTAATAATGTGGAGGAGGTGGCTCTTGAAAATATTGATGTTGGAATGGTGGTGGTTCCATGTATGGTTCATATGGCTCATAAGGTGGTTGGTATGGTGGATAAGAATTAGGGTCATATGGAGGTATTTGGTGAAAATAGGCTTGTGAGTGTGGTTGAGGTTCATGTTGAGGATATGACTCATAGGCATATGGTGGTGGTTCTTGAAAGTCACAAGGAGATTCACCATAGCCATTGGGTTGGTATGCATCATAGAATGGCTCTTCTTCATAGTGCATTGGTGGAGGTTGTTGCCATGAGGATTGATCATATGCATATGGCTCCTCCCACCTTTGGTTATCCCATCCTTGACACACATCTTCATTGTAGCTCCCATCACCTACAACATAGTTGTAATCACACTCATAGCCAAAATGAGAATTCATGGTGAAAAGATAAAATAAAAACAAAAGCTAATAGAAAACAAAAGAAACAAAATTCTACAACTAGCAAATAAAGCAAAAAGCAAGATATTCACACTATTCACATATGTACAATAACCAATAACATAACACCATTGCAACTCCCCGGCAACGGCGCCATTTTGACGAATGGATTTTTGATGGTGGTATAGAATTCACAAATGAATTCTCGTTGCAAGTATAGTTTCTAAACCAAGCAATAATCCTTTCATACAAAAGATTGTTTGTCACAAGTAACAAACCCCTAAATTTATAAACCGAAGTATTGGAACCTCGGGTCGTTCTCCCTAGGAATTGTAATGAAGTGTCTTGTTATTGGTTGTGAATTATATTTGGGGTTTTTAAGCTTTTGGACAAGAAATATAAATGGCAAAGAAAATAAACTAACAACTAACAAAGCTCTTGGCAAGATATGAGAACTAGAAGTCCTATCCTAGTTATCCTTCTCAATTGTGATGAGAATTGTTCATTGCTACCACTTAGTTAACCCTTACTAAAGAAAGGAAAGTCAAGTGGATGAATTGACTTGAGCCACAAGTCCTAGCCAACTCCCAAGGAAAGACTAGCTTTAGTGCACTCCAAACCAATTAGCAATCTCTCCAATTATCAATCAACAAAGGAATTAGATAACTCAAGTGTCACTAATTACTCTACCTAGGCCAAGAGGAACAAAATCTAACTAATAGCTATAAGAGACATTTCATCAAAAACATAGAGTGCAATACAAGTGAACACATAAATTTGCAAGAATTAAAGAGAGATCTAACTACAAAGGCAAGAGGTCCACAATAGAAAACTAAATCAATCATGAAACAACAAAGAACTTACCAATTGCATTGAAGGAGAAATGTAGATCTACAAAAGAGAATTCACAAACTACAAACAAAGGAATTACATTAGAAGAAGAATCCTACAAGTGCAATAGAGGAGAGAAACGAAAATTAGAAGAGAGAATAAGAAGAAATAGATCTAGATCTAAGAACTAATCTAATCCTAATCCTAGAGAGAAGAGAGAGCTTCTCTCTCTAGAAACTAACTACAAAGCTAAACTAAACTAATTGGTAACTAACATCTAAAGTATGAAAAGTATCCTCATTCCCCCTTCAATCCTTGGCTTAAATAGCATCAGAAATGAGTTGGATTGGGCCCACAAGGCTTTAGAATTCGCTGGCCACGTTTTGTTTTAAGTGAACCAGGTGGCAGCAACGGCGCGTGCGCGTACTATGCGCGTACGCGTCACCATGCCCGGTTCAACCATAGCAAATCTTATATCGTTTCGAAGCCCCGGATGTTAGCTTTCCAACCCAACTAGAACCGCATCATTTGGACCTCTGTAGCTCAAGTTATGGCCGATTAAGTGCGAAGAGGTCGGCTTGACAGCTTTCCGGTTCTTCCATTTCTTCATGAGTTCTCCAATTTTTCATGCTTTCTTTCTTCATTCCCTTGATCCAATCTTTGCCTCCTAAACCTTAAATCACTTAACAAACATATCAAGGCATCTAATAGAATCAAGGTGAATTAAATTTAGCTATTTTGAGTCCTAAAAAGCATGTTTTCACATTCAAGCACAATTAAAGGAGAATATACAAAACCATGCTATTTCATTGAATAAATGTGGGTAAAAGGTGATAAAATCCCCTAAATTCAATACAAGATAAACCGTCAAATTGGGGTTTGTCAACCTGGCACTGTGCTAGAGGCACAAAATCATCCCACGCGTATGCGTGGGCGAAACTTACGCATCGAACTGCCAACTCAGTTTTCACGCGTACTCGTGATGCACACGTACACGTCGCGCCCCGTTTCTAAATTCTTACCTTTTTCTTCTATCCTTTTCCTTCTTTCTTCCTCCTTTCTTACTTTCTACTTCTTTATCTCTTTAACTTCTCATCCTTCTTCACCTTCATTCTATTTTACTTAATTTATTTGCATACTTTCACTCATTACATTTTAATTTTGTGCATATTTTTATTTTCTTTTCTAAATTTATTATTTTCCATTGGTGTTAAAATTTTCTTATTCAACTGTTGCATCTTTTCTTGAATTATTCTGGTACTTCATGACTTGTTTTATTCTGATTGGGTATTATTATTCATAAGTCAATGCTATTCTTTTATGATACTTGCATTCCATTTGCATTGATATGCACTTATACTACTTTGCATTACCCACACATTCCCCCTCATTGTTGCAAATTTTGCACCATTGGTATGCCATGTGCTTCTATTGCTTTCTCATGTACATGTTGTAGCTACCATGTAATTGAGACCCCCACTATTTGGCATTAACCCAACCACATTTTATTTGCTTTCTATCTTTGTTTTTGGGTTACTTTTCTTCTTTTTCCTCTTCTTTCAGGATGGCCACCGAGGAAGGAAAACAGAAACCTTTTATATGGGGCGACAAACAAGTCCATTTGCACAATTTTTGGAGAAAAGCATCAGTTGTAGTAGCCCGTCCACTTGCACATCTTAGCATGCACCGATGATGGTGCAATCTTTAAGTGTGGGGAGGTTGATACCGATCTCCACAGGTTAGTTAGTTTCTTTCCAACACCAATGTCTTATTTTCTTTATTATTTCATTGTTGCATTTACATGTTTGACTGCATATTTTCTTGATTTTGTGCCTATTTTACCACTGCTTGGTTAAAGTAATGAGTTTCTTTTTAAGACTTTATAGTATTTCACTAATTTAAATTAAATTTTTTTGTGTTAAAACTTGTTTGAAGATTGTAAATTGGAACATGAATTATAGCTAAGAACACACAACCTGTGAGATTTTGAGCTTATTTATATGGTTACATTATTTAACCATAAATTTTTATTCTTGTGTGTTTTCTTCCCTATGATTGCAATCCTTGCTTTGTTCCATTCTATATGTCCACTATTTAGTGTATTTACATGCTTGCATATGATTGAGGCCATCACTGGTTTTTGCTCACTTATCCCAAATAAGCCTACCCTTTTAAATCACCCTTGTTAGCCACTTTGAGCCTTTTAATCCTCATTTGTTCTATATTTTACCACATCACTAGCCTTACACGGAAAAACAATTAAATATCCCAATTGAATCTTTGGTTAGCTTAAGATAGAGATTGTGTAATAATTAAGTGTGGGGAACCATGGGAACATGGGTTAATAAGGGAATGTGTTATATTTTTACTTTGACAAAATATTGAGAATTTGGGTACCTACTCATGTGAGACCAGAAAAATTAAAAATCCATGTACATTGATAAGTTATGTTTATTTTTCTATTTAAAAATTAAAAAAATAATAATAATAAAAAAATAAAAATATAAAAAAAGAGAGAGAAAAAAGAAAAAAATCCAAAAATATTCAATAAATAAGTAAATAAATAAGGGGACAAAATTACCCCATTGCTGAGTTAAGGTCAATGCATATGTGATAAAAAAATTTTGTACATGAGTATGTGATACAAAAGTGGGAATTATGGGTAGCTAGGCATGAATTTAGAATTACATAGAGTATGTGTATGTTAGGTGAGAACGTAGGTTAGTCAAAGATTCATATTTTAGCTCACTTGGCCATACATATATCCTCACCCTTACCTTAGCCCCATTACAACCTTGAAAAGACCTCATGATGATTGCATTGATATACTAGATATTTGTTGATTGGTTAGATGAAGGACAAAGTTTTAGAAAGCATGACTAGAGAAGAGTAGAGTGATTGACCCTAGACACTTGAGAGATTAGAGTGCATATACACTACCAGTAAGGGTTCAATGCTTGATTCTATGTTCCCTGCTTTCATGAGCTATCTTCTTACAAGTTTACTTGTCTTTTATTGTATAATTTGAATTAGTGAAATCTAATTTATGTTTGTCTTGAAGAGCTTATTTACTTTTAACCAAGTAGGTATAAACATCTTAGCATGTAGTTGTATTCATATAGATAGGTTGCATTTCATACATTCTACCATTCCTCTTCACTCCTTTATAGCTTCTCTTGAGCTTAGCATGAGGACATACTAATGTTTAAGTGTGGGGAGATTGATAAACCACTATTTTATGGTTTATCTTGTGCACAATTGAGTTGTTTTTATCAAGTCTTTGCACACTTATTCATACTAATTGCATGGTTTTACATTTTCCTTCCTAATTTTGTTCTATAATTAGGAAACTTGCTTCCCAAGCCTTTAAATTACCAAAAATTAATTTCCCTTTATACCATTCGATGCCTTGATATGTGTTAAGTGATTTCAGAGTATATAGGGCAGGAATGGCTTAGAGGATGGAAAGGAAGCATGCAAAAGTGGAAGGAATACAAGAAGTTGAAGAAATTTGTTAAGCTATCCAGCCTGACCTCTTCGCACTCAAACAGTCATAACTTGAGCTACAAAGGTCCAAATGATGCGGTTCCAGTTGCGTTGGAAAGCTAACATCTGGGACTTTAAAATGCTATATAATTTGCTATAGTAGACATACAGAAAAATGACGCGCACGCGTGAATCACGCGGACGCGTCGTTCTGCAGAAAAACCAGCATCCTGTACGGATCAGAATCTGCCCCCAGCGATTTCTTGGCTGTTTCTGGCCCAGTTTTTGGTGCAGAAAATATAGATTAGAGGCTATAAAGTGGGAGAATCTATTCATTCAACAAGACAACATTCATAATTCACAATTTTAGGTTTTAGATGTAGTTTTTAGAGAAAGAGGCTCGCTCCTCTCTCTTAGGTTTTAGGATTTAGGATTTCTTCTTCTTCATTCCAGGTTCAATGTTCTTTTAATTTAATTTCTCTTCTACTTTTATTTATTCTATTACTTTAATTTTTTATCTTTCTAATTTGGATTATGGATTCCTATGTTTAATTTGATTTTCTATTTAATATAATTTGAGGTATTTCAGATTTATGATTGCTATCTTTTATTTATGATATAAATAATTTGGAATTTTCTCTTTTGGCTTTGTGATGCCAGGGCATTTCGGCCAATTTCACTGACCTTTTCTTTACAATTTTTAGGGTAGTTTCATGCATTTTCTTAGAAAATAAGCTCCTTTTGGGTAGATATTCACTTACATCTTGATTCAAGCATACATTATGCACTTTACATGATTTTATGAGGATTTTGCAGGAATTTAATGACAAATTGGATGTTGCATTTCCCATGACTTGGATTAGAACTTTGATGCACTTTATTGCTTGATTTCAGGACAAAAGAAGCAAGGAAGAACCACGTTAGCAGCCACGTTAATCTAACTAACGTGACCTCTAACGTGGAATGGGAGTGAACTTGCAAAGTTAATGAGAAAAGTAATCGCCAATAACGCCCTCGAAGCCATCATAGCCCACGTTAAGAGTCACGTTAACTTAGTTAACGTGAACTCTAACGTGGAAGAAGACAATAAGGCCAACGTTAGTGACACTCCCCTTTGTAACTAAGGTTGGACCAAGCTCATAATTGGCCACGTTAGTTGCCACGTTAACTTAGTTAACGTGGCTTCTAACATTAAGAAGCAAAAGGGAAGCCAACGTTCGTGACATTCACCTTTGTCACTAACGTTGGCCAAGCTTCCATAACGTTGGCCAAGCTTCCAATTTGTCACTAACGTGGAGAGAGCAATTGGTCGCGAACGTTAGTGACATTTTCCTTTGTCACTAACGTTGGGGTGAACCACCAAGAGCCACCATGAGCAACGTTAACTCCCACGTTAACTTAGTTAACATGGAAGCTAACGTGGATAAAGAGGTAATGAGCCAACGTTAGTGACACTCACCTTTGTCACTAACGTTGGAGATGGCTAGCATAACTACGTTAGAAGCCATGTTAACTTAGTTAACGTGGACTCTAACGTGAGAAAGAGGGGCACATTGGAATGTTAGTGACAAAGGTAAGTGTCACTAACGTTCTCGAAGGATTGGCAAGCTTACGTTAAGAGCCACGTTAACTAAGTTAACGTGGACTCTAACGTAGGGAAGAGGGAGGCTTATCAACGTTATTGGGAAAGGTAAGTCCCAATAACGTGTGCGAAGGACCAAGAGGCAACGTTAGTGGCAACGTTTGTGCCATTAATGTTGAGGTTAACGTGGCTCATACTTGGGTGAGCAATGTTAGTGAAAAAGGTGATTGTCACTAACGTTCTCGAACCCACACTTTCACTTAACGTTAACACCACTAACGTCCTGAGCTAAAAGTCCCTGCCTACTTCACACTTTCTCTCTGCAAGCAAAGCTAAGCCTAATGATGAAGATAATTGCTTCAAACTCAGGATCCAAAGGCCCATACCCAAGACTTGAAGAGCCAACTAGAAGATCAGAAGAGTAGTATATATAGGTGTAGCTTTGAATTAGTGGGGAGCGGAAAACTTTGGGGAGCCTTTGGGCATAGAACTACTCTCTGTATTTTAATTTCTCTGCACTTCTAGTTTACTTTCAGCATGTATTCTCCATCTTTGTTTTCATTTTCCAGAGCTATGAACAACTAAACCCCTTTCATTGGGTTAGGGAGCTCTGTTATAATTTGATGGATCAATTTTAGTTTTCATTCTCCTTCTTCTATCTTTTCTCTTGATTTTAATAGAAAGCTTTTGATCTTCATCCAATTGGGTAGTTATCTTGGAAAAGAAACTATTCATACTTGGATCTCTTCTGAACCTTGAAAGAGGAATGAAGGGATCATGCTAGAAATACTTTCTCATGCTGGACCAAATTGGGTGTGGATGGATATATGACTATAATCCTTCCAACACTTGATTTGGGAAATGCATGTGGTGTAATCAGTGACCATACTTCATCTCTTCTCATGAGCAATTGACCAAGGAATTGGCTATTGATCAAGATTTGAGAGATTGAATTACAAGGAATTGTAATTCAATCACTTAAGATTGCCAAGGAGATCAATGAATGCATTGATTGAGGAAGAGATGAAAATGAACTTGATCCGGAGAATGCAACATCTCTTGAGCCCAATGAACTCCCCATTTCTGATCTTACCCATTCTCTTTAATTTCTGCCATTTACTTTTATGAGCAATTGCCCCATTCCCATTTAAGATTCTGCAATTTACTTTCTGCCATTTACATTCAGCTCTTTATTTCCAGCATTTACTGTTTCTGCCATTTACTTTCCCGCCATTTAATTTTCTGTAATTCTCAACTCAAATTCTGATTTGCTCAACTAGAATATTTCTTTAATTAAAGTTGCTTGATCAATCAATCTCTATGGGATTCGACCTCACTCTATTGTGAGTTTTTACTTGACGACAAATTCGGTACACTTGCCGAAGGAATTTATTGCGAGACAAGTTTTCCGTGTATCAAGTTTATGGCGCCATTGCCGGGGATTGATTTTGAATCAACAATGATTAAATTGGAGGATAACTAGATTGAGAATTTTTAGTTTGTTTGATTTAATTTTCTGTTTGAGTAATTTACTTTCAGTTTTAGTTAATTTCTTCCCCTCCCCCTACTTTTTCATTTTTTTTAGTTATTTACATTTCAGTTCACTGACCCACTAACTGTTTGACATATTGCATCACTCACACTACCAGTAATTCTGACAGAAATACTTCCTGCATTTATTTTCCTTGCTTGTGCTTTGTTGGTTGTGTGACAGGGAGAAGAAGCGGGGCTTCAACTTCCTTTGATTCAGAACCTGGGAGGACCTTCCTTAGATTAAGGAGGGAAACAAGAGAAAAATGAGTAGTGGGTGCCGAGGAAGAGGAGGAATACTTTGAACCAAACATGGAAGAAAACATGGAAAACCATCATGAAGAAGAGGCTCACAACCATGGCAGAGAAGGTCGAGCAAATCATGCTGGGGAGGAGAGAAGAGTTTTAGGCTCTTACATCAATCCAAACCCAGGAAACTGTGGAAGTAGCATTCAAAAGCCGACCATCCATGCCAATAATTTTGAACTAAAACCGCAGCTCATCACCCTTGTTCAGAACAACTGTTCATTCGGAGGAGGAATCCAAGAAGACCCCAATCAACATCTAATCACCTTCCTGAGGATATGTGACACGGTGAAGTCTAATGGTGTTCATCCTGACGCCTATAGACTGCTCTTATTTCCATTCTCATTCAAGGATAAGGCAGCCAAGTGGCTGGAGTCTTTTCCAAAGGAGAGTTTGACAAGTTGGGAAGATGTGGTGAACAAATTTTTAGCCAGATTCTATCCTTCCCAAAGAATCAACAGGCTGAGAGCTGAGGTCCAAACTTTCAGGCAACAAGATGGTGAGACTCTATATGAAGCATGGGAGAGGTTTAAGGACCTGACAAGGAGGTGTCCATCAGATATGTTCAATGAATGGGTGCAGCTACACATTTTCTATGAAGGCCTTTCTTATGAATCAAAGAAAGTAGTAGACCACTCATCCGGGGGATCTCTGAACAAGAAGAAGACCATTGAGGAGGCCATAGACGTCATTGAAACTGTAGCAGAAAATGACTATTTCTATGCTTCTGAAAGAGGGAACACTAGAGGAGTGATGGAGCTAAACAATGTAGATGCTCTGCTGGCCCAAAATAAGCTCATTACCAAGCAGCTGGCTGACCTTACCAAGAAGATGGAGAGGAACCAAGTAGCAGCAATCACCACTTCATCAGCAACCCAAGAAGGAACGAATGAAGAAGCAGAGGGTAGTCAGGAGCAAGCCAACTACATTGGGAATTCACCTAGGCAAAACCATGATCCATACTCCAAGACCTACAACCCTGGATGGAGGAATCACCCAAACTTTGGGTGGGGGAATCAACAAGATCAAGGCCAAGATCAGAGACGTCACAACCCCAACAACAATGCAGCTCACCAACAATTCACACAGAGAACATATCAACACCACCATAACAACACCTCTCCACATCCATATCAAAACCAAAATAACATTCCTCATCCTTCCACTTCTAATCCCAATCACCCATCATTTGATGACAGACTCTCAAGGATTGAGAATCTACTTGAAGGCATAGGCAAAGAGATTCAAGACAACAAGGCGTTCAAGGAGGAAGTGCGAGCAAATTTTAAAAACCAGGGAGACACCATCAAGAGGTTGGAATCTCAAGTAGGGTATCTCTCTGAGCAGATTCCCAAACCTACAGATGGATTCCCAAGTGACACAGAGAAAAATCCGAGAGGAGAAACAAAGATAGTAAGATGGGAAGATTGCAAGATGGTCACTATAAGTGATAAGGAGACTGAGGACAAGCCAAACAAGCCATCAGAACAACCTGGAGATACCTCAGCAGAGGAGAAGGAAAAAGATCACCAAGAACCAAAAATCTCACAACAAGAGCTGCTGAGACTCTATGCACCCTTTCCCCAACTACTCAATGGTGCTGTGGAGAAGAGAATATACTCAAGATTTCTTGACTTGTTTGCATCTCTGCATGTAAACATACCATTCATCAAGACCATCCAACAAATGCCTGCATACATAAAGTATATGAAGGAACTGCTTCCCAGGAAAAGCTCACTCAAGGGAGGCCAAACTATAGTGATGAACAAGGAGTGCAGCGCCCTTATTCAACCAGAGTTGCCTACAAAAAGAAAGGACCCAGGGAGTTTTCACATACCCTGTGCCATAGGAGAAACAATGTTTGATAGAGCATTCTGCGATTTGGGAGCAAGCATCAACTTAATGCCCTTGGCCCTTGTGAAGAGGCTGCAGATCAATGAGATAATGCCCACAGATGTAGTCATCAGGCTGGCTGACAACACTCAAAAACAAGCAATAGGAGTGGTGGAAAATGTGTTGGTAAAGGTTGGGAAATACTTCCGCCCAACAGACTTTGTCATATTGGACATGGAAGAGAGTCACACTCACCCAATCATATTGGGAAGACCATTCCTAGCTACAGCCAGAGCACTCATAGATGTGGAGCGAGGGGAGCTAATTTTGAGGATCCATGATGAACAGCTCGCCTTCACTATTTTCAAACACTCACAAGAAGCAGATCAAGAGAACAAGGAACCAAGGAAGGATCACAGTGAGATACTGAAGGAAGAGATGAGTACTGAAGAACAACAAGCTCATCCGGAGATTCCCTTGGTTGATGGACAAGGAAACAAGCAGCTGTCACAGCTCAAGGAAAAGCTGGAGGAACCTAAACCACCAGAGGCATGTGAAGACAACATCAAAATTCCTTTAGAAGAAGAGGCCACAAAGAGTAAGACAACATCACAAGGAATAAAGAAGAAGGTACCAAGGAGGTGGAGGAACAAAAAGATCCCTACAGAGGACTTCTCTCCAAGGGATAAAGTAATCTCAGCTTACTTCCCAGATATCCCCCCTAATCTCCCCACTGTGCCATCTCAGCAACCTAAGGTCTTCGCTATCAACAGAGTTCTCTCCTTGGAACATGTAGAGATCATTGATACTACTACTGGATATAGGTCTACTGCCAGAGGAGAAGACTTGAAGCACTATCGACCTCCCTGATGAAGGCGAAATGTCAAGCTAGTGACTCTAAAGAAGCGCTTCATGGGAGGCAACCCATGTTTTATATGCTTTTAGAAAATAGTTAATAAGTCAATTTTTATGAATTCCAACCCAAACTTGACTAAAACTTGGTGAAATCCTTGTTATGCAGTATATAGTGAAGAACAAGTTTGGTGTTCAAAGCATGCCAAGAAAGCATGAATGCAACTCAGAGCATGCTAGTCTTGGAGCTTTGAACAAAGACTTTTTCATCACAATGCTCCAAACTAAGTTTGGTGTCACCCAAGGTGCCACGAATATGCATATAAGGATGCACAGTTAGTTAGTTAGTTGGTATTCATGAATAAATAATCTAATTCTTTTTCCTTATTATTCTAGCCGTAAAGTTTAAATCTTTTTTTTATGATATTGATTATTTTATTTTATTTTTATAAGGAAAAGGAAAGGAGCATTGGAGAGAATTGATTGGACAATTAAATGAAGAAGGTTCGGCCACTTCATGAAGAGGGATTACACACTTGTTCTCAAAAGGGAACGCATTGGAAAATATTGCCATGCAATATTGAAAAGAATGGGACCCTTGAAGACCGAACAATCTCCATCATAAAGTGATGATCCTTGTCCTTTCTCCATACACAACCCCAACCGTCCATTAAGCAACCACTTTGGATATGCACCAACTACAGGAAGCCATTGATGGCCTGTCCCAGACAATATTTGGAAAGCCAAGGAGCACAGAAAGAGCTTCAACTACAGATGATGGGGCAGCAAGAGGAATCACTCTTAAGATGGATGACTCAACAAGGGGAGTGGCAAAAGCAAATGATGGAGCAGCAACTGAGTCAAGGACAACAATGGAGTGAAACATTCCAAAGGATAGAACAAAGGCAAAATGAACAACAAGGATTTATCCAGAAGCTAATCAACATCCAAGCACATCAAGGTGCACACATACATGAGATGCATCGAAGACAAATAGAACAGGCAGAACTATTGGACGAGCAAAGGGCATTCGCAGAAGGAGTTTACATGAGTGAGACTGGGCATTATATAAACACTCAAGCCAGGCTCGGATACTTAGTAGGATAGCTGCCTATATTGCATCTAGGAATCGCAAGGTATGAAGAAATAAGGGATGAATTAGCACGAGAAGAAAGACAAAGGGTGGAAGAGAGTCATGAATCAGTGAGGAAGGCACTTGAGGATTGGAAGCAAGCAAGATTGGCACGGGTGCGAGGAAATGCAAAAGGACACAAAGAGGACAAGCAAGGAGGAGAGCATGGGCATCCACATGAGTAAAAGGTGGTGGAGTTCCTTCTTTGGTCCATCTATTTTTTTTATGCTTTAAATAAAGAAGATCTTGTATGAGATAGAACATCCTTCCATGATAGTTTGAACCTTTTTCAATTCTGTCTCTTAAACTTTTTGTTGATTAGGGCTGTGTTGGCTAGTCTGAATGTCATTGCTACATCTTCACCGTGCTTATTTGTATGCTTGTCCCCTTTTGAATCAAATGAAAAGAGAATGAGTGTTTTATAAAAGACCAGAGTGGAGTTCATACTATGGAGTAAGTTCCTGAGTTTGTGGTGTGGTCATAAGTTAGCTAAGTTGGTTCAACCACAAGGTGGGAAGACAACTATCTGTCATGAATACTATGCTTTGAACATACCCATGAGACTAGCTAAATAACAAGATCCTAATAAGAAAAAGGGAAAGAACAATCAAAGTTGAAGAATAAAAGAAAAATAGCAAGAAAAGAGGCTAGGCACCAAGGGTTTGAGTCTTGAGGGATGTGTCTGTGGTGTTCCTGTACCAAGGATCTGCTTGGATTACTAAGCTCTCAGGGGTGCTTTATCACTTGGTAACTTGGGTTAACTAACCCGGGATTATCAGCTGAAAGTCCACTATCAAGAGCAATCTTTGCTACAGAACATTTAGTAACCCAAAGAGGTGCTGGACACCAAGACCTCAAGGAAAGAAAATAAACAAACCATGTGCCTGTGGTGTGTATGTATAAGGGAGAGACTTGAGGAAGTAAGTCCTTAGGGGTGCTTCAACACCTAGCACCTTGAACCAACTGGTTCGGGAGTGTTGGCTGAAAGCTTATTTTAAAGAGTTGCCCCCTTACAGAGCACTTAGCCTAAGAACACAAATAAGCCCTGAAATGACAACAAAAGGATCAATGAATAAAAGTCTCATGGGATGCAATCACAGTGAGTATTCTAAGACATGATAAAGGTCTAAAAGCCAGTGAAGGAATGAACCTAAGTTGCTATGCATGAAACCACCATAAAACCAGAAACATGACTTCCACAAGAATGACTCATTTCTCTTGGCATTCCATTCATCATTCTCTTGTTCCAGTACTTGCTTAGGGACAAACAAGCTTTAAGTTTGGTGTTGTGATGCCAGGGCATTTTGGCCAGTTTTACTGACCTTTTCTTTTCTGTTTTTAGGGTAGTTTAATGCATTTTCTTAGAAAATAAGCTCTTTTTGTGTAGATATTCACTTACATCTTGATTCAAGCATACATTGTGCACTTTACATGATTTCATGAGGATTTTGCATGAATTTAATGACAAATTGGATGTTGCATTTCCCATGACTTGGATTAGAACTTTGATGCACTTTATTGCTTGATTTCAGGACAAAAGAAGCAAGGAAGAACCACGTTAGCAGCCACGTTAATCGAACTAACGTGACCTCTAACGTGGAATGGGAGTTAACTTGCAAAGTTAATGAGAAAAGTAATCGCCAATAACGCCCTTGAAGCCATCATAGCCCACGTTAAGAGTCATGTTAACTTAGTTAACGTGAACTCTAACGTGGAAGAAGACAATAAGGCCAACGTTAGTGACACTCCCCTTTGTCACTAACGTTGGACCAAGCTCATAATTGGCCACGTTAGTTGCCACGTTAACTTAGTTAACGTGGCTTCTAATGTTAAGAAGCAAAAGGGAAGCCAATGTTCGTGACATTCACCTTTGTCACTAACGTTGGCCAAGCTTCCATAAGCCACGTTAACTCCCACGTTAACTTAGTTAACGTGGAAGCTAACGTGGAGAGAGCAATTGGTCGCCAACGTTAGTGACACTTTCCTTTGTCACTAACGTTGGGGTGAACCACCAAGAGCCACCATGAGCAACGTTAACTCCCACGTTAACTTAGTTAACGTGGAAGCTAACGTGGATAAAGAGGTAATGAGCCAACGTTAGTGACACTCACCTTTGTCACTAACGTTGGAGATGGCTAGCATGACTATGTTAGAAGCCACGTTAACTTAGTTAACGTGGACTCTAACGTGAGAAAGAGGGGCACATTGGAACGTTAGTGACAAAGGTAAGTGTCACTAACGTTCTCGAAGGATTGGCAAGCTTACGTTAAGAGCCACGTTAACTAAGTTAACGTGGACTCTAACGTAGGGAAGAGGGAGGCTTATCAACGTTATTGGGAAAGGTAAGTCCCAATAACGTGTGCGAAGGACCAAGAGGCAACGTTAGTGGCAACGTTTGTGCCACTAACGTTGAGGTTAACGTGGCTCATACTTGGGTGAGCAACGTTAGTGAAAAAGGTGATTGTCACTAACGTTCTCGAACCCACACTTTCACTTAACGTTAACACCACTAACATCCTGAGCTAAAAGTCCCTGCCTACTTCACACTTTCTCTCTGCAAGAAAAGCTAAGCCCAATGATGAAGATAATTGCTTCAAACTCAGGATCCAAAGGCCCATACCCAAGACTTGAAGAGCCAACTAGAAGATCAGAAGAGTAGTATATATAGGTGTAGCTTTGAATTAGTGGGGAGCGGAAAACTTTGGGGAGCCTTTGGGCATAGAACTACTCTCTGTATTTTACTTTCTCTGCACTTCTAGTTTACTTTCAGCATGTATTCTCCATCTTTGTTTTCATTTTCCAAAGCTATGAACAACTAAACCCCTTTCATTGGGTTAGGGAGCTCTGTTGTAATTTGATGGATCAATTTTAGTTTTCATTCTCCTTCTTCTATCTTTTCTCTTGATTTTAATAGAAAGCTTTCAATCTTCATCCAATTGGGTAGTTATCTTAGAAAAGAAGCTATTCATACTTGGATCTCTTCTGAACCTTGAAAGAGGAATGAAGGGATCATGCTAGAAATGCTTTCTCATGCTGGACCAAATTGGGTGTGGATGGATATGTGACTATAATCCTTCCAACACTTGATTTGGGAAATGCATGTGGTGTAATCAGTGACCATACTTCATCTCTTCTCATGAGCAATTGACCAAGGAATTGGCTATTGATCAAGATTTGAGAGTTTGAATTATAAGGAATTGTAATTCAATTACTTTAGATTGCCAAGGAGATCAATGAATGCATTGATTGAGGAAGAGATGAAAATGAACTTGATTCGGAGAATGCAACATCTCCTGAGCCCAATGAACTCCCCATTTCTGATCTTACCCATTCTCTTTAATTTCTGCCATTTACTTTTATGAGAAATTGCCCCATTCCTATTTAAGATTCTGCAATTTACTTTCTGCCATTTACATTCAGCTCTTTATTTCCAGCATTTACTGTTTCTGCCATTTACTTTCCCGCCATTTAATTTTCTGCAATTCTCAACTCAAATTCTGATTCGCTCAACTAGAACATTCTTTAATTAAAGTTGCTTGATCAATCAATCTCTGTGGGATTCGACCTCACTCTATTGTGAGTTTTTACTTGACGACGAATTCGGTACACTTGCCGAAGGAATTTGTTGCGAGATAAGTTTTCCGCGTATCACTTTGGTTGAGTAATTGGTGACACTTAAGTTGTCAAACTCAACTGTTGATTGAAAATTGGAATTTGCTGATTGATTTGGATCCCTCTAAAGCTAGTCTTTCCACAGGAGTTGACTAGAACTTGAGGAATCAAATTGATTAGTCCACTTGACTTTCCTTTATTTAGTAATGGTTAACTAAGTGAGAGCAATAAACAATTCTCATCACACCTGATAAGGATAACTAAGATGGGATTTCCAGTTCTCATACCTTGCCAAGAGATTTTCTAATTATTAATTTATTTTTCTTGTCATTTAAATTACTTGTTCATTATTCAAAACCCAAAATATACTTTTCCATAACCAATAATAAATCATACTTTCCTGCAATTCCTTGAGAGACTACCCGAGGTTTAAATACTTCGGTTATAAATTTTTTGGGTTTTGTTACTTGTGACAACCAAACTTTTGTACGAAAGGATTCTCTGTTGGTTTAGAAACTATACTTACAACGCGATTATATTTGTGAATTTCTTTACTGGCAGAAATTCGATCGTCAGCCTTTCTTGGTCATAGTCTCTTTTACTCTCGTCAGCCTTTCTTGGTCATAGTCTCTTTTACTCTTGTTTTTGTAACAGCTCACAGTGACTCTTATGAAAGCAAACTATTATTTTATTGATGTTGAAAAGACTTAAAATAACATTGCATTCTCTTGTAATTCAAAAGACTCATAAAAGACTTCAGTACATAAAAAAAACTAAGCATTAAATAGAAACTATCTTAGCATTGCTATTTATTCTTAAATAAAAATCAAAACATAAAGACAAACCTAAACAGAATTCAGAATTTAGAGAGTGTCAACCATGGGACTTAACAACCTTGAGCAGCTTCAGTTCATTGGCCCTTTTCCTTTGTCTTTCTTCTTGGAGGGTGGGAGTCTTCATCATCCTTCTTAGAGGATCCCTCTTGTGCCTTTGTGTCTTTGGGCTTCCAAAATCCTAGCCTCCTCATGTAGTTTCTTTCATCCTCCTTGTACTTGGCCAAAATTTCTTCTTGTCTTGCACTCAACTCCTCCATTCCTTGCATGAATGTTAGGTATCCAGGGTTTAAAGAAGCCAGAGCATTACACAAGTGATTTAGCTTCGCTTGTGTGTTGATATCATATTGCCTCCTTGAAATGGTTCTGGCATCATAAAGATTTTTGAACTCAGCAAGGTTCCTCTGTTGCCATTTGTTCTGCTCCACTATTTTGTTGAGTGCACTTTGCATCTCTCCCTAGTCGAACTGTTCTTGCTGTTCCTTCCTCATGTCCTCCAAACTCCCTTGGAGTTGTTGTATGTTCTCATTCACTTGGTCTCATTGCTTTTGTTGATTATCCTTGAGTTGGTTGACATCTTCTCTCAGATGATGTAGGTCTCCCTTCATTTGGTGTACGTCTCCTTACAGTTGTTCCCAGTTAAAACCTTCATGAAATTGTTGGTATTGTTGGTATGGTGGTGGTTGGAGTGCTAGGAAATGTGGTTTCTCTTCAGCTTCTTCCTCTTATTGTTGTTGCTCTTGTGGCACATGGCCATGAACTCTAGGCCCCCTTCTTCTCTCAAGTGGGTGGATAGCTACTACTTTGGCCATCTTCTTGAAAGTTATGGGCTTGTCTTGTTCCACTAGCACTTCATCAATAATTTTCTCCACCCCTGCTTCATCACACAGCCTTTGGATGATGCTGGAGAATGCCAACCTTGAGCTATCTTTGGTGCTTTTCAGCACTTTGTTGATGTTGTTGGTAATCAACTCCCCAACATTGACATTTTCTCCTCTTATTATGCTGTATATGAGCACAGCTCTCTCTTTAGTTACATCTGAAGTGTTGGATGTGGGAATTAGAGACCTTCTCACCAAGTCCAGCCACTCTCTAGCTTGGGGGCTCAAATCTCTTCTTCTCAGCTGGTTGGGCCTCCTATCCTTGTCATTTATCCATTGCACATTCAGCACACAGATCTCATTGAGGATTTCACCAAATCCTGAGTCTTGTTTCTTAACCCTCTCTTCATAGCTCCGGGTGGAGTTTGTTTTCTTCACCATTAGCATTCTATCTATGTTGGTGGGGCTATAATCAATGGCCTTCCCCCTCACTTAGCTAAGATAGCCATAGGGTTATCCTGGCTGAGGCAAAGCATTGGCATAGAACTCTCTCACCAAGCTTTCCACCACCTTCCTTGGTGGGTTGCAAAAGAGCGCCCAGCCTCTATTGTTTATCTCCCTGTTGATCTCAGGGTGCTCGTTTCTCCCTAACTAGAAACCAACCTCTGGGATGATTTGCCTCTCACTCACCCAACCATAAAATTGGTTTTGGTTGAATGATGAGAGGAACTTGTACTCATTGAAGCTTGAACTTGAGGATCCAGAAATTGGTTCCTTAGTCTTTCTTTTCTTTGATGCTGAGGCTTTTTGTGGTGCCATTGGGTTGAGAGAGGGTGTTTGAAGTGTTAAAGAAAATTGGGGAAATTTGCAAAAGAGCAAGCAAAACACAGTTTTGCTCCAACACCAAACTTAGGACTTGATTGTCCCAATCAAGAAAAGGGAAAGAAAGTAAGGAAAAGAGGAAGAGACGAGAAGAAAGAATGAAATGTATGGGTTTTTTTTTGTGTGTGAGGTTGGGGTTTGAAGTGGGAGGAGAGGTCGAAAAAGTAGGGGGTTTTATAGGGGGTGGAAAGTGTGGTCTGAATGGTGGGAAGTGAAAACACTTCAATGTTTTCCCACTTGGGAAGTGGCGCCTAGCATGGGAAGAGGTGCCAATCCTTATCCTTCTTTGCTTCCTGCATGTGTTGAGTTCCAAAGTGCAAGTACACTTTGACTTCCTTCTTGATGACCCATCAATCATGTGGGTCCCATTCTCTCTCCTAAAATTAAAATAAAAAACCCCATCAGTAATGACAAAAGACCCCTTTACATTCCTCATAGTATGAACCAATGAAATTGCAACTAATGAGTGTCCCTTGGGACACCAAACTTAATCCCATTGCATCTTAATAAATTTGGTTCATCATTAGGTTTTAATGTGTTCATGATGGTGAATTAATTTTCATCCTTTTGCATTCTTTCACCTCTAACCCCTTCAGAACACATTTAAAACCAACTTTCATGTGTTCACCAATTTATTAAATGATTTTAACTTGGATGGCATTGGGCTTGCTAGGTGATCTTCATGTGGTGGTGGCCACACCAAACTTAATCTCTGGGCTTACTTATCAAAAGTTACTTCCTTCAAAGGATTGTAAGCCTAGATTAAGTGGGTTGGTGGCCACACCAAACTTAGCTTTTTAGCTAGTTGCCAGCCCAATTACTTATCCTCAGAAAATATGTTCATGAAGTTACACTTTCAGAATAAAGAGAAAACAAATTGAAGATTTTCTAACTACCAAAAACTGAAATTTAAAATTTCTTAATCTACCACCTACAATCTACCTATAGGAGGTAATGAAACAAAACGTTAAACTAAGACTCAAACTATCTAAGTCAACAAATTTAAGCTACTTCTAAGAAAGTAGTAAATCAAAAGATATAAGGTGATGGGGTATCTCCCAACTAGCACTTCTTTATCGTCACTAGCTTGACGTTCTTCCATTCTTATTGATGTTGTAGCTCACTCTCTTCTCATCCAGTGAGTCTCCCAAGTAATGCTTGAGTCTATGGCCATTCACAGTGAAGGTTCTTTGTGTTTTGTCCTCCATGAGCTCTACATGACCATAGAAAAATACCTTGAGGATGGTGAAGGGTGCTGACCATCCAGACTTAAGCTTCCTAGGGAAGAACTTGAGTCTTGAATTGTACCGCAGCACCTTCTGTCCTTCAGTGAACTCCCTCCTTGCTATCTTCTGATCATGCCACCTTTTTGTATTCTCCTTGTAGATCTTTGCATTCTCATATGCTTGATTCCCAAATTCCTCCAGCTCATTGAGCTGTATTAGCCTTCTTTTCCCAGCAGCTTGATCATCAAAGTTCAACATTTTTAGAGCCCATAATGCTCTATGCTCAAGCTCAACTGGTAAGTGACAAGCCTTGCTAAACACCAATTGGTATGGAGACATCCCAATAGGTGTTTTAAAGGCTGTCTGGTGCAAGAATTGTAAATCACACTTTTTACAACTCGTACCACTAACCAGCAAGTGCACTGGGTCGTTCAAGTAATACCTTACGTGAGTAAGGGTCGATCCCATAGAGATTGTTGGTTTGAAGCAAGCTATGGTTATTTTGTAATTCTTAGTCAGGAAATTAGTAATAAAAGTTATTGGGTTTATGAAGAGTAAAAAGCATAAATTAAATAGTACTTGTTATGCAGTAATGGAGAATAGATTGAGGTTTTGGAGATGCTCTGTCTTCTGAATCTCTGCTTTTCTACTGTCTTCTTCTTCATGCACGCAGGTCTCCTTCCATGGCAAGCTGTATGTTGGTGGATCACCGTTGTCAATGGCTACCATCCGTCCTCTCAGTGAAAATGGTCCAAATGTGCTGTCACCGCATGGCTAATCATCTGTCGGTTCTCACTCATGTTGGAATAGGATCCATTGATCCTTTTGCGTCTATCACTACGCCCAGCACTCGTGAGTTTGAAGCTCGTCACAGTCATCCCATCCCAGACCCTACTCGGAATACCACAGACAAGGTTTAGACTTTCCGGATCTCAGGAATGGTCGCCAATAATCCTAGCCTATACCACGAAGACTCTGATCATGAACCAAGAGGCTAAGAGATACACACTCAATCTAAGGTAGAACGGAAGTGGTTGTCAGGCACGCATTCATAGGTTGAGAATGACGATGAGTGTCACGGATCATCACATTCATCACGGTTAAGAACAAGCGAGTATCTTAGAACAGAAACAAGCGTGATTGAATAGAAAACAGAAGTAATTGCATTAATTCATCGAGACACAGCAGAGCTCCTCACCCCCAACCATGGGGTTTAGAGACTCATTCCGTCATAAATACAATATGAAACGTGTAAAAATGTCATGAGATTCATAGTAAGTCTCTAAAAGTTGTTTTTATACTAAACTAGTATCTAGGGTTACAGAAAATAAGTAAATAAGTGCAGATAGTGCAGAAATCCACTTCCGGGGCCCACTTGGTGTGTGCTTGGACTGAGTAATGAAGCCTTCACGTGTAGAGACTTCTCTTGGAGTTAAATGCCAGGTTGCAGCCTATTTCTGGCGTTTAACTCTGGTTTGTAACCTGTTTCTGGCGTTTAACTTCATAATAGGGCAGGAAGTTGGCCTTTGAATGCCAGTTTGCGTCGTCAAAAATTGGGCAAAGTATGGACTATTATATATTGCTGGAAAGCCCTGTATGTCTACTTTCCAACAAAATTGAGAGCGCACCAATGGCGCTTCTGTAGCTCCAGAAAATCCATTTCGAGTGCAGGAAGGTCAGAATCCAACAGCATTTTCTGTCCTTTTTCAGCCTCTGAATCAGATTTTTGCTCAGGTCCCTCAATTTCAGCCAGAAAATACCTGAAATCACAAAAAAACACACAAACTCATAGTAAAGTCTAGAAATGTGATTTTTGCATAAAAACTAATAAAAACATAGTAAAAACTAACTAAATTATACTAAAAACTACTAGGAAACAATGCCAAAAAGCGTATAAATTATCCACTCATCACTATCCTGTAGGCCCATAATGTATCATCCAACTTCTTAGACCAATCCTTTCTTGAGCTTCCAACAGTTTTTTCCATAATTCTTTTGAGCTCCCTGTTTGAGATCTCAGCTTGTCCGTTGGTCTGTGGATGATATGGAGTTGCCACTTTGTGTTTGACTCCATATCTGAGAAGGAGTGTCTCAAGTTGCTTGTTGTAGAAGTGTGTCCCTCCATCACTAATAAGGGCACTAGGAACTCCAAATCAGCTGAAAATATTCCTTCTCAAGAAGCTTAGCACAACTTTGTTGTCATTTGTTGCAGTGGCTATGGCTTCTACCCACTTTGACACATAATCTACAGCCACCAATATATAATTGTTTGAGTAGGAGGATGGGAAAGGTCCCATAAAATCAATTCCCCACACATCAAACAACTCTAACTCCATTATGAACCTTTGTGGCATCTCATTTTTCTTGGGTAGTGATGAGCGGGACTAGTAGCTTTTTGCCTCTTGAATAGTTTTGGCATCTCACTTTATCCCTTGAAGTTCAGAATGATTGGCATCTATAGGAACTTAGAATTCAGATAGTGTTATTGATTCTCCTAGTTCAGTATGTTGATTCTTGAACACAGCTACTTTATGAGTCTTGGCCGTGGCCCTAAGCACTCTGTTTTCCAGTATTACCACCGGATACATACATGCCACAGACACATGACTGAGTGAACCTTTTCAGATTGTGACTCAGCTTTGTTAAAGTCCCCAATTAGAGGTGTCCATGGTTCTTAAGCACACTCTTTTTTTGCTTTGGACCTTGACTTTAACCGCTCAGTCTCAAGTACACCTTCACGCCACAAACACATGGTTAGGGATAGCTTGGTTTAGCCGCTTAGGCCAGGATTTTATTCCTTTAGGCCCTCCTATCCACTGATGCTCAAAGCCTTGGATCCTTTTTATTACCCTTGCCTTTTGGTGTTAAGGGCTATTGGCTTTTTGCTCTTGCCTTTTGGTTTAAAGAGCTTTTGGCTTTTTCTGCTTGCTTTTTCTTTTTCTTTCTCTTTTTTTTTTCGCAAGCTTTTGTATTCACTGCTTTTTCTTGCTTCAAGAATCATTTTTATGATTTTTCAGATTATCAAATAACATGTCTCCTTTTTCATCATTCTTTCAAGAGCCAACATATTTAACATTCATGAACAACAATTTCAAAAGACATATGCACTGTTCAAGCATTCATTCAGAAAACAAAAAGTATTGTCACCATGATGGATATTTTGGAAAATTAATTCCAACATCCAAACTCACCGGCAAGTGTACCGGGTCGCATCAAGTAATAATAACTCACATGAGTGAGGTGGATCCCACAGGGATTGAAGGATTGAGCAATTTTAGTTTTTAGTGGTTGATTTAGTCAAGCGAATCAAGTATTGGTTTGAGTGGTTTGTGATTAACAGAAGCCAAATTGCATGAAATGTAAAGGAAGAGAGAAGAATTGCAGTAAATCAAAGAGAACAGAAAGTAAAAGTGCTGAATCTTAAAGAACAAGTAAATTAAATTGCAGAAGCTTAGATTACAAGAAATGTAAATGACTGAATCTTAAAGTGTAAGAAAGGTAAATTGCTTGAATTGTAAAAGGAATTGAGAGCTGGAATTGCAGCAAATTAAACAAGCAGAAGTAAATTGCAATAAACAGAAGAGTAAAAGATGAATTGAATTTAAGTAGATCTCAAACAGAAGAGTAAAAATGCTTGAAGAATTAAAAACAGAAAGTAAATGGAGCTCAATTGCAGAAATTAAAAGAGAGATTGAAGATCTCAGGAGTGGAAGAGACTAGAAAACAAGTCTAGATCTCAAATCCTTCCTTGATCCAACAGGAACAATTGCAAAAGAAAATGGAAAAGTAAATTGTAGAAGAAGTAGAAAGTGAAAGCAGTAAACAGAATTTGAAATGTAAATAAAAGTTTCTTAGAATTATGCAGAACGATAAAATAAGAGATCTAAAGGTGAGATTGAAACAAAATTTCTTCAATTCTTCACCCAAGATCCAAAACAAGAAGTAAAGAGTGCTCAAGCAAGAATAAGGAAGAAGAAAGATCAATTCTCCTTCCAAATTCTCTAAGATCCAAATTCAAAGTAAAAAGCTCAAAATTACAAAAAATGAGAATTCTCAAAGAAGCAAAAAGGTCTTTTCTAAATCAAAATAACACTTATATATACACTTCCTAATTTAGATCTAAGAATTTGGGTGGGCTCTAAAATTTGGTGAAGAAATGAATTAATTTGGATTTTTAATTGATTTTTGGCCCAAGGTGCACCTCCCAGGGGCTGGCTCAGTTCAAATACCAAACTGAGTGCCCAATGTTGCCTTGTGTTGCCCAATTTGGTGCGCCCAGCCTTGTTCAAGTTGATCTTCAATAGAGCTCAGTTGGAAAATTGAACTGAGCTCTATGTCTTGCCTTGGTGCATCCCATTCTGCATGTCACAGCCCCTTTGTCCGTGTCAATTTGTGCGCAAGGTTCCTTCCTTGGTGTGCCAAAGTGTGCGGGATGGGGAGAGTAGCGCTCAGTTGGGAAAAACAACTGAGCTCCCATTGTGGCGCCTTGCTTTGGGCTTCAAGCTCCCAGGTTCGAATCCTAGTGGAAGCAAACTGATGCTAATTTCCTTGGAAGAGTGGAGCAGTCCTTCCTTGCCTTCCATAAAGCTCCTTGGTTCGAACCTTGGGAGAGCCATCCTGGCTCATTTTCCTTTCACCAAGAGTAGCGCTCCTCCTTTGTTTTGCATGAGCTCCCAGGTTCGAATCCTAGCCTACCCACCTTGGCTTATTTTCCTTGCAAGCTTGGTAGTGTGAGGTTCCTTGTTCGAACCTTGGAGGAGGCTTTTTGGCCATTTTCTTCTTATTTTCCTTGCAAGGAGCATTCCTTGCTTTCCTTGGGTCATGAGTTCAAGACCTTGTGGCTTCATTCCTTGGAATTTTGCTTTGAATTAATTTTGGAGAACCCCCGATAAAGCTCACTTAGTGAACTGAGCTTTATGTCCTTGCATTGCTTTCTTTGGTGCTCAGTTAACTAAGTGAACTGAGCTTTGTGCCTTGCTTTCTCCTTTCTTTCCTTGTGGAGCTCGGTTCACTCTCTCAACTTAGCTCTCCTTCTTCCTCAATGTTGCTACGCTTTTCTTCTCTTGGGCACGCTTCTTGCTTCCTTTGGGCACGCTCCTTAGGCCACGCTTTTCTTAATTTCTTCTTTCTTCACTTACAAGTAATCAAAACAACTAATCAAAGTATCACCAAATTCACAAGGTTTAAAATTCATTCATAATTCAATTAATTTTTGCTTAAACCTCATGATTTTGTATCAATTAAAGGGTGATTAGTTGATTTAACAAAACATGCAATTCCACTCCAAATTACTTACTCACAATGCAAGAAAGTGCATAAAACCTAATAAAAACAAAGAAAAAGACTAGTAAAACTAGGCTAAGATGACTTGTCATCACAACACCAAACTTAAAACTTGCTTGTCCCCAAGCAAGAAAAGAATTATGCTCGAAAGTTCTTTCAATCAGAAGTGGATTGAAGAATAATTTTTCATATCCTGTGAGTGAAGTGATTAAGTGACAGTGGGGTGAACTCTAAGTTATATGCTCATGCAAGGGCTTCAGTGCTTACTAGTCCCTACATCTTGGAAGTCTTAGGTCCTAGGACTTTCATCCAAATGATACCATGGAGATCTCTCTATAGGTAATCACCTTGAAGCAGCTTATGGTTTTTGTGTTTTGGCTTTGACTCTAAGTGTCATGTCTCAAAGCGGCTCTTTAAATAAGCTTTCAATCAATACTCCTAAACCAGTTGGTTTTAAGGTATTAGGTGTTGAAGCATCCCTAAAGATTTACTTGATCAAGCCTCTATCTTTGACACAATTCAACCACAAGCATTCACTAGGATAACAACTCTTTGAGTTCTTGTTTGTTTTTTTCTTTTCTGCCTAGTAATTGATGCTCAGAGCCTTGGGCCATGTTCTTTTGTTTTTTGTATTTTCTTTATTTTCTTTTGTTTGCTGCTTCTTGAATCAATAAATGTTTAAGAATCTCCACAATACTTCTTTGAACTCTATGTCCTGTCTATGAGCTCCCATGCAAGTTTTCACAAGCATGTAACCTCAATGCATAATCATACAACTAGAACCACCACTTCTCCTAATCTTTTGCTTGCCTCAAAACTGTTTAATTCTTTAATCTTTCTTTTCAAAGAACTGTCATGTGATGCTTTTTTTTTGAGACATTGAGTGCAAACAAGTTTAGAGAGTATAGGGTTGTGAATGATCAAATATCTTAATTATTGAATTACAGAGAAACTGTACTAGACAGAAAGACAGATAGGGGTATAATATCACTGTCAATCATAGCAGTGATGCAAAATAATCACTTAACAATACAACCTTTTGGAGTTTACTTGCTTTACTCCTCATCATCATCATTGCTGTTCCTCACATTCTTCTTTCATCTCTTTGGTTGATGATGCTTAATCTTTTCCAAAAACTTGTATGATGCTCTGCAGTGATATTTGAAGTTGCTTGTTCCCCAAGCACTTGAAGAATGGTTAGCATGCATGAATTATTTATGGGCTTTTGAACTTACTTTGGTGTGGGAACACCAAACTTAGCACCTTGCCAATGGTTCTCATGCATCAGATTAACCGTGTGTGAAACTCTTTTTCTTTTTCAAAAGCAATAAAACTAATAACTAGAAAACAACAAAATAGTTAACTAGTTTATCTAACTGCTTGAAGCTAGAATTATGCAGAAGGTGAGAATGTGTTTTATGATGAAGTTTTTGGTGGAACACCAAACTTAAAATCCTTCATTCTCCCTTAGATTATTTTGGTGTGCAACACCAAACTTAGCTTCTTGCAGTACAGATAAAACTAATTGACCTTTTTATTAAAATAGCTATGAAAAGAAAACTACCTCAGGTTGGGTTGCCTCCCAACAAGCGCTTCTTTATTGTCACTAGCTTGACATCCTCCATCCTCTGATCATGGAAGTTGAGAATTCTGTTGCCTTTGATTTTCTCATCTTACTGTGGGCTTTCTTTCCTCTATTTCTTCTTGAGGAACTTCTCTGTGGTGCTTCTCTTTGATGATTGTTTCTTTTTCCGTAGCCCTCTCACTTCCCTCTATGATTGCCTTCCATTTCTCCCACCTAGAAACTTTCTCATTGTCTTTCAGGTTGTCTTCAGTGGCTTTGGGGAAAGTATTTGCCCTCTTCTCACCCGTTTCTGCAAAGTGCTTAGCTAGTTGTTCCATTTGCCTCTCAATTCTTCTGATTGAGGCTTCCTGGTTCTTTGTTGTCACCTCTTAGTACTTCATCATTCTCTCTATTAAGATCTCCAAGTTGGTGATCCTATGAGATTCTTGTGAGATTAGTTGGTTGTGGGGTGTTGGGGGTTGGAAGGGTGGGTATTGTGGTGGTGTGTAGTGGTTGTTATTGGTATGGTGGTGTTTTTGGTAGTTTGTGGAGTTGGGGTTGTTGTAATTGAAGTCCCTTGGTCCTTGATTTTGGTGCTCGATCCTCTTCCTGTTAAAATGAGTCCTCCAGGGTGGGTTGTATACATCACCCAGAGACTTGTGTTGAAACAGGCTTGAGGTACTGTTTAGAGAGTGTAATCACTCATGACTTTGTTGCTCATAGTTAATTGCTCCAAAAACTTTTTCAGGTTGATTCCATCCATGTAATTTTTGAGGTAGGTTGTATGCATTTACTACAGCAATTTGCAGCTCATTGATTTTTCTGACCATCAAATCCAGTTGTTGCAGAGTTTGTTGATGCATCTGCTTGTTTTGGTTCACGACTGCATTTACACCTTCAGTTTCCATCACTCCTTTCTCTTGTGTGGATGGTTATCTTTCTGCTTCTACCTTACCAATGTCCTTGGGTAGTTTTAACTTGGCCAGGAATTCACTCATTAGATCTTCCCATCCGATGATGCTTCCTTGTGGGAAGGCTTCAAGCCATTGAGCAATATCGTTTATGGTGATGAGCGGATGCTTCAAGTCATGGGTTGTATTGTCATCTAAAGTGAGGACACTACTCCTACAATTACTGGGACTCGTTGAGTTCCCCTCCATGATCTGCACAATCACAAACAATCCAAATGAAGATTGAATCTACCCATGCCAAAATGTGGTTAGAGGATTAGTTGACACAATGTATCAAATAGTTAACAGGCTTGAAAGATCAATAGAAGAAGATTACTTTTGTCCTTTACTCAGTAAGCAGAAATACAAGAAATGCATAGAATCAGAAAAGCCATGAAACTCCCACTCTATTGCTAAAGTGGGGTTTTAGTTATCTTAAGCAAATATTCAAACAGTTAGTGTGTTAGTCAAAAATTAGAGAAACAGAAGAGAAAAAGTGCTTGATCTAGATTTCCACTTTACTTAATCATTGTCAATCTAATCAATCCCCGGCAACGGTGCCAAAAACTTGATGGATATTTTGGAAAACGAATTCCAACATCCAAAACTCACCGGTAAGTGTACCGGGTCGCATCAAGTAATAATAACTCACATGAGTGAGGTCGATCCCACAGGGATTGAAGGATTGAGCAATTTTAGTTTAATGGTTGATTTAGTCAAGCGAATCAAGTATTGGTTTGAGTGTTTTATGATTGACAGAAGCTAAATTGCATGAAATGTAAAGGAAGAGAGAAGAATTGCAGTAAATCAAAGAAAACATAAAGTAAAAGTGCTGAATCTTAAAGAACAAGTAAATTAAATTGCAGAAGCTTAGATTGCAAGAAATGTAAATGACTGAATCTTAAAGTGCAAGAAAGGTAAATTGCTTGAATTGTAAAAGGAATTGGGAGCTGGGATTGCAGTAAATTAAACAAGCAGAAGCAAATTGCAATAAACAGAAGAGTAAAAGATGAATTGAATTTAAGTAGATCTCAAACAGAAGAGTAAAAATGTTTGAAGAATTAAAAACAGAAAGTAAATGGAGCTCAATTGTAGAAATTAAAAGAGAGATTGAAGATCTCAGGAGTGGAAGAGACTAGAAAACAAGTCTAGATCTCAAATCCTTCCTTGATCCAACAAGAACAATTGCAAAAGAAAATGGAAAAGTAAATTGCAGAAGAAGCAGAAAGTGAAAGCAGTAAACAAAATTTGAATTGTAAATCAAAGTTTCTTAGAATTATGCAGAAAGATAAAACAAGAGATCTCAAGGTGGGATTGAAATAGAATTTCTTCAATTCTTCACCCAAGATCCAAAACAAGAAGTAAAGAGTGCTCAAGCAAGAACAAGGAAGAAGAAAGATCAATTCTCCTTCCAAATTCTCTAAGATCCAAATTCAAAGTAAAAAGCTCAAAATTACAAAAAAATGAGAATTCTCAAAGAAGCAAAAGGTCTTTTCTAAATCAAACTAACACTTATTTATACACTTCCTAATTTAGATCTAAGAATTTGGGAGGGCTCTAAAATTTGGTGAAGAAATGAATTAATTTGCATTTTTGATTGATTTTTGGCCCAAAGTACACCTCCCAGGGGCTGGCTCAGTTCAAATACCAAACTGAGCGCCCAATGTTGCCTTCTGTTGCCCAATTTGGTGCGCCAGCCTCGTTCAAGTTGATCTTCAATAGAGCTCAATTGGAAAATTGAACTGAGCTCTATGTCTTGCCTTGGTGCATCCCATTGTGCATGTCACAGCCCCTTTGTCCGTGTCAATTTGTGCGCAAGGTTGCTTCCTTGGCGTGCCAAAGTGTGGGGGATGGGGGAGAGTAGCGCTCAATTGGGAAAACCAACTGAGCTTCCCATTGTGGCGCCTTGCTTTGGGCTTCAAGCTCCCAGGTTCGAATCCTGGTGGAAGCAAACTGATGTTAATTTCCTTGGAAGAGTGGAGCAGTCCTTCCTTGCCTTCCATGAAGCTCCTTGGTTCGAACCTTGGGAGAGCCATCCTGGCTCATTTTCCTTTCACCAAGAGTAGCGCTCCTTCTTTGTCTTGCATGAGCTCCCAGGTTCGAATCCTAGCCTACCCACCTTGGCTTATTTTCCTTGCAAGCTTGGTAGTGTTAGTTTCCTTGTTCGAACCTTGTAGGAGGCTTTTTGGCCATTTTCTTCTTATTTTCCTTGCAAGGAGCGTTCCTTGCTTTCCTTGGGTCATGAGTTCGAAACCTTGTGACTTCACTCCTTGGAATTTTGCTTTGAATTAATTTTGGAGAACCTCCGATAAAGATCACTTAGTGAACTGAGCTTTATGTCCTTGCATTGCTTTCTTTGGTGGTCAGTTAACTAAGTGAACTGAGCTTTGTGCCTTGCTTTCTCCTTTCTTTCTTTGTGGAGCTCGGTTCACTCTCTCAACTTAGCTCTCCTTCTTCTTCAATGTTGCTACGCTTTTTTTCTCTTGGGCACGCTTCTTGCTTCCTTTGGGCATGCTCCTTAGGCCACGCTTTTCTTAATTTCTTCTTTCTTCACCTACAAGTAATAAAAACAACCAATCAAAGTATCACCAAATTCCCAAGGTTTAAAATTCATTCATAATTAAATTAATTTTTGTTTAAATCTCATGATTTTGTATCAATTAAAAGGTGGTTGGTTGATTTAACAAAACATGCAATTCCACTCCAAATTACTTGCTTACAATGCAAGAAAGTGCATAAAACCTAATAAAAACAAAGACAAAGACTAGTAAAACTAGGCTAAGATGACTTGTCATCACACCACATCAAAATAATTAAACTTTTTTCAAGGATGAATTCGAAATCATGTACTTCTGGTTCTTTTGTAATTAAAACATTTTTTATTTAAGAGAGGTGATGAATTCATAGGACATTCATAACTTTAAGGAATAGACACTTAAATACTAATGATCATGTAATAAGACACAAACATAAACATAAAGCATAATAAACGAAAAATAGGAAAATAAGAACAAGGAGATTAAGGAATGGGTCCACCTTAGTGAGGGTGACGTCTTCCTCTTCTTGAAGAACCAATGGTGCTCTTGAGCTCCTCTATGTCTCTTCCTTGTCTTTGTTGCTCCTCCCTCATAGCTCTTTGATCTTCTCTAATCTCATGGAGGATGATGGAGTGCTCTTGGTGCTCCATCCTTAGTTGTCCCATGTTGGAGCTTAATTCTCCTAGGGAAGTGTTGATTTGCTCCCAATAGTTTTGTGGAGGGAAGTGCATCCCTTGAGGCATCTCAGGGATTTCATGGTGAGGAATTTTCTCATGCTCTTGTTGAGGTCCATGATCTCTTGTTTGCTCCATCCTTTTCTTAGTGATGGGCTTGTCCTCTTCAATGAGTATGTCTCCCTCTATGTCAATTCCAGCTGAATTGCAGAGGTGACAAATGAGGTGAGGAAAGGCTAACCTTGCCAAAGTAGAGGACTTGTTAGCCACCTTGTAGAGTTCTTGAGGTATAATCTCATGAACTTCCACTTCCTCCCCAATCATGATACTATGGATCATGATGGCCCGGTCTATAGTAACTTCAGACCGGTTGCTAGTAGGAATGATTGAGCATTGAATAAACTCCAACCATCCTCTAGCTACAGGCTTAAGGTCCAGTCTTCTCAATTGAACCGGCTTGCCTCTTGAGTCAAATTTCCATTGAGCTCCTTCCACACAAATGTCCATGAGGACTTGGTCCAACCTTTGATCAAAGTTGACCCTTCTAGTGTAGGGGCATGCATTTTCTTCCATCATTGGCAAGTTGAACGCTAGCCTTACATTTTCCGGACTGAAATCTAAGTATTTCCCCCGAACCATGGTAAGCCAATGCTTTGGATTCGGGTTCACACTTTGATCATGGTTCCTAGTGATTCAGCATTTGCATAGAACTCTTGAACCATTAAGATCCCGACTTGTTGAATGGGGTTGGTGAGAACTTCCAACCTCTTCTTCGGATCTCATGTCGGATCTCCGGATACTCATTCTTTTTGAGCTTGAAAGGAACCTCAGGGATCACTTTTTTCTTGGCCACAACTTCATAGAAGTGGTCTTGATGGACCTTTGAGATGAATCTCTCCATCTCCCATGACTCAGAGGTGGAAGCAATTGCCTTTTCCTTTCCTCTTTCTTGAGGTTTCTCTGGCCTTAGGTGCCATTAATGGTTATGAAAAAACAAAAAGCAATGCTTTTACCACACCAAACTTAAAATGTTTGCTCGTCTCCGAGCAAAAGAAGAAAGAAAGAAGGAGAAGAGGAAGAAAATGGAGGAGATGGAGGTAGAAGGTGTATTCGGCCAAGGGGGAGAAGAAAAGGTTGTATTGTATGAAAATGAACAAGGCATGAGGGGTTTATATAGGAGTGGGGAGAGGTTTAGGGTTCGGCCATTAGGTTTGGGTTTGGGAGGTAAAAGAGTTTGAATTTTGGAGGTAGGTGGGGTTTTTGGGGAAGAGAGGATGGATGTGAATAGTAAAGAGGTGATGTGGAAGAGTGATTGAGGTGATTGGTGAGGGGTATTTATGGAAGAGAGTTATGAAAAGGTGTGAAAATGAGAGAAGAAAATATGGGGATCCTGTGGGGTCCACAGATCCTGAGGGGATCCTGTGAGATCCACAGATCCAGTAGGGTCAAGGACTTAACATCCCTGCCCCAATTAGGCATGTAAAACTCCTTTACTATGCATGTCTGGCGTTAAACGCCAGCTTGCTGCTTGTTTCTGGCGTTTAACGCCACTTTCATGCTCTGTTCTGGCGTTAAACGCCAGTCTGGTGCTTGTTTCTAGCGTTTAACACCAGTTTGATGCTTCTTTACTTGGTACGCAAAAATCGTGATCATTCATTCCTTGGTAACGACGTCAAAAACTTAATACACACGTTCATAATTTTAGTTCTTTGTCACAACTTCGCACAACTAACCAGCAAGTGCACTGGGTCGTCCAAGTAAAAAACCTTACGTGAGTAAGAGTCGATCCCACGGAGATTGTCGGCTTGAAGCAAGCTATGGTCATCTTGCAAATCTCAGTCAGGCAGATTCATATGGTTTTGGATATTTGATAATTAAAATATAATTAAAACATAAAACAGGATAGAGATACTTATGTAATTCATTGGTGAGAATTTCAGATAAGCGTATAGAGATGCTTTTATTCCTTCTGAATCTCTACTTTCCTGTTGTCTTTATCCAATCATTCCTACTCCTTTCCATGGCAAGCTTTATGTAGGGCATCACCATTGTCAATGGCTACTTCCCGTCCTCTCAGTGAAAATGGTCCAAGATGCGCTGTCACCATACGGCTAATCATCTGTCGATTCTCGATCATACTAGAATAGGATTCAGTAATCCTTTTGCGTCTGTCACTACGCCCAGCACTCGCGAGTTTGAAGCTCGTCACAGCCATCCCTTCCCAGATCCTACTCAGAATACCACAGACAAGGTTTAGACTTTCTAGATCTCAAGAATGGCCGCCAATAGTTCTAGCCTATACCACGAAGACTCTAATCTCACGATCAGAAGGCTAAGAGATACACATTCAAGCTTGTTTGCATGTAGAACGGAAGTGTTTGTCAGGCACGTGTTCATAAGTGAGAATGATGATGAGCATCACATAATCATCACATTCATCATGTTCTTGTGTGCGAATGAATATCTTAGAGAAGAAATAGGCTTGAATTGAATAGAAAAACAGTAGTACTTTGCATTAATTCATGAGGAACAGCAGAGCTCCACACCTTAATCTATGGTGTGTAGAAACTCTACCATTGAAAATACATAAGAACAAGGTCCAGGCATGGCAGAGAGGCCAGCCCCCATAAAGATCTAAGATCGCCTAAAACTAATCAAAGATCCCCCTTTTAACATGATAGTAAAAAAAGTTCTATTTATACTAAACTAGTTACTAGGGTTACAGAAATGAGTAAATGATACAGAAATTCACTTCCAGGCCCACTTGGTGTGTGCTTGGGCTGAGCATAAATGCCAGCTTGTAACCTGTTTCTGGCGTTTAACTCTGCTTTGCAACC
This sequence comes from Arachis hypogaea, assembly GCF_003086295.3. Lineage (NCBI taxonomy): Eukaryota > Viridiplantae > Streptophyta > Magnoliopsida > Fabales > Fabaceae > Arachis > Arachis hypogaea. The sequence continues at coordinate 70,986,193 of NC_092050.1, forward strand.
TGTTTCTGGCGTTTAACTCCAGAATAGGGCAGAGAGCTGGCGTTGAACGCCAGTTTGCGTCATCTAAACTCGTGAAAAGTATAGACTATTATATATTGCGGAAAAGCCCTGGATGTCTACTTTCCAACGCAATTAAGAGCACACTATTTGGACTTTTGTAGCTCCAGAAAATCCACTTTGAGTGCAGGGAGGTCAGAATCCAACAGCATCTGCAGTCCTTCTTAAACCTCTGAATCTGATTTTTGCTCAAGTTCCTCAATTTCAGCCAGAAAATACCTCAAATCACAGAAAAACACACAAACTCATAGTAAAGTCCAGAAATGTGATTTTTATTTAAAAACTAATAAAAAATATATTAAAAACTAATCAAATCATACTAAAAACTATGTAAAAAGAATGCCAAAAAGCGTATAAATTATCCATTCATCACAACACCAAACTTAAACTGTTGCTATTCCCCAAGCAACTGAAAATCAAATAGGATAAAAAGAAGAGAATATACTATAAATTCCAAAATATCAATGAAACTTAGCTCCAATCAGATAAGCGAGACTAGTAACTTTTTGCTCCTTGAATAGTTTTGGCATCTCACTTTATCCCTTGAAGTTCAGAATGATTTGCATCTATAGGAACTTAGAATTCAGATAGTGTTATTGATTCTCCTAGTTCAGTATGTTGATTCTTGAACACAGTTACTTTATGAGTCTTGGCCGTGGCCCTAAGCACTCTGTTTTCCAGTATTACCACCGGATACATACATGCCACAAACACATGACTGGGTGAACCTTTTCAGATTGTGACTCAGCTTTGCTAAAGTCCCCAATTAGAGGTGTCCAGGGTTCTTAAGCACACTCTTTTTTTGCTTTGGACCTTGAATTTAACCGCTCAGTCTCAAGTTTTTACTTGACACCTTCACGCCACAAGCACATGGTTAGGGACAGCTTGGTTTAGCCGCTTAGGCCAGGATTTTATTCCTTTAGGCCCTCCTATCCACTGATGCTCAAAGCCTTGGATCCTTTTTATTACCCTTGCCTTTTGGTTTTAAGGGCTATTGGCTTTTTGCTCTTGCCTTTTGGTTTAAAAAGCTTTTGGCTTTTTCTGCTTGCTTTTTCTTTTTCTTTCTCTTTTTTTTTCGCAAGCTTTTGTATTCACTGCTTTTTCTTGCTTCAAGAATCATTTTTATGATTTTTCAGATTATCAAATTACATGTCTACTTTTTCATCATTCTTTCAGGAGCCAACACATTTAACATTCATAAACAACAATTTCAAAAGACATATGCACTGTTCAAGCATTCATTCAGAAAACAAAAAGTATTGTCACCACATCAAAATAATTAAACTAGTTTCAAGGATGAATTCGAAATCATGTACTTCTTGTTCTTTTGTAATTAAAACATTTTTCATTTAAGAGAGGTGATGGATTCATAGGACATTCATAACTTTAAGGCATAGACACTTAAATACTAATGATCATGTAATAAGACACAAACATAAACATAAAGCATAGTAAACGAAAAACAGGAAAATAAGAACAAGGAGATTAAGGAATGGGTCCACCTTAGTGAGGGTGACGTCTTCCTCTTCTTGAAGAACCAATGGTGCTCTTGAGCTCCTCTATGTCTCTTCCTTGTCTTTGTTGCTCCTCCCTCATAGCTCTTTGATCTTCTCTAATCTCATGGAGGATGATGGAGTGCTCTTGGTGCTCCATCCTTAGTTGTCCTATGTTAGAGCTTAATTCTCCTAGGGAAGTGTTGATTTGCTCCCAATAGTTTTGTGGAGGAAAGTGCATCCCTTGAGGCATCTCAAGGATTTCATGGTGAGGAATTTCCTCATGCTCTTGTTGAGGTCTATGATCTCTTGTTTGCTCCATCTTTTTCTTAGTGATAGGCTTGTCCTCTTTAATGAGTATGTCTCCCACTATGTCAATTCCAGCCGAATTGCAGAGGTGACAAATGAGGTAAGGAATGGCTAACCTTGCCAAAGTGGAGGACTTGTCAGCCACCTTGTAGAGTTCTTGAGGTATAATCTCATGAACTTCTACTTCTTCCCCAATCATGATACTATGGATCATGATGGCCCGGTCTACAGTAACTTCAAACCGGTTGCTAGTAGGAATGATTGAGCGTTGAATAAACTCCAACCATCCTCTAGCTACAGGCTTAAGGTCCAGTCTTCTCAATTGAACCGGTTTGTCTCTTGAGTCAACATTCCATTGAGCTCCTTCCACACATATGTCCATGAGGACTTGGTCCAACCTTTGATCAAAGTTGACCCTTCTAGTGTAGGGGCGTGCATTTTCTTCCATCATTGGCAAGTTGAACGCCAGCTTTACATTTTCCGGACTGAAATCTAAGTATTTCCCCTGAACCATGGTAAGCCAATGCTTTGGATTCGGGTTCACAGTTTGATCATGGTTCCTAGTGATCCATGCGTTTGCATTGAACTCTTGAACCATTAAGATCCCGACTTGTTGAATGGTGTTAGTGAGAACTTCCCAACCTCTTCTTCGGATCTCATGTCGGATCTCCGGATACTCATTCTTTTTTATCTTGAAAGGAACCTCAGGGATCACTTTCTTCTTGGCCACAACTTTATAGAAGTGGTCTTGATGGACCTTTGAGATTAATCTCTCCATCTCCCATGACTCAGAGGTGGAAGCAATTGCCTTTCCTTTCCTCTTTCTTGAGGTTTCTCTGGCCTTAGGTGCCATTAATGGTTATGGAAAAACAAAAAGCAATGCTTTTACCACACCAAACTTAAAATGTTTGCTCGTCCCCAAGCAAAAGAAGAAAGAAAGAAGGATAAGAGGAAGAAAATAGAGGAGATGGAGGTAGAAGGTGTATTCGGCCAAGGGGGAGAAGAAAGGGTTGTGTTGTGTGAAAATGAAGAGGGGATGAGGGGTTTATATAGGAGTGGGGAGAGGTTTAGGGTTCGGCCATTAGGGTTGGGTTTGGGAGGTAAAAGAGTTTGAATTTTGGAGGTAGGTGGGGGTTTTTGGGGAAGAGAGGATGGATGTGAGTGGTGAAGAGGTGATGGGGAAGAGTGAATTTATGGAAGAGAGTTATGAAAAGGTGTGAAGAGGAGAGAAGAAAATGTGGGGATCCTGTGGGTCCACAGATCCAGTGGGGTCAAGGACTTAACATTCCTGCTCCTATTAGGCGTGTAAAACGCCTTTAGTATGCATGTCTGGCATTAAACGCCAGCTTGCTTCTTGTTTCTGGCGTTTAACGCCACTTCCATGCTCTGTTCTGGTGTTAAACGCCAGTTTGGTGCTTGTTTCTGGCGTTTAAACGCCAGTAAGTTCTTCCTCCAGGGTGAGCTATTTTTATTGTTGTTTTTCATTCTGTTTTTGATTTTTCAGTAGTTTTTGTGACTCCACATGATCATCAACCTAAAAAAACATAAAATAACAATAGAAAATAAATAAATATAATTAAATAACATTGGATTGCCTCCCAACAAGCGCTTCTTTAATGTCAATAGCTTGACAGTGAGCTCTCATGGAGCCTCACAGATGTTCAAAGCATTGTTGGGACCTCCCAACACCAAACTTAGAGTTTGAATGTGGGGGTTCAACACCAAACTTAGAGTTTGGTTGTGGCCTCCCAACACCAAACTTAGAGTTTGACTGTGGGGGCTTTGGTTAACTCTACAATGAGAGAAGCTTTTCATGGTTACAGAAGGAGATCCTTGAGTTTTAAACACAATGTTGTCCTCATTCAGTTGAAGGACCATTTCTCTTCTGTCCACATCAATCACAGCTCTTGCTGTGGCTAGGAAGGGTCTTCCAAGGATGATGGATTCATCCTCATCCTTCCTAGTGTCTAGGATTATGAAATCAGCAGGGATGTAAAGGCCTTCAACCTTTACTAATACGTCCTCTACTTGTCCATAAGCCTGTTTTCTTGAGTTGTCTGCCATCTCTAAAGAGATTCTGGTAGCTTGCACCTCAAAGATCCCAAGTTTCTCCATTACAGAGAGTGGCATTAAGTTTATTCCTGACCCCAGATCACACAGAGCCTTCTCAAAGGTCATGGTGCCTATATTACAGGGAATTAGGAATTTACCAGGATCTTATTTCTTTTGAGGTAATTTCTGCCTATCCAATGCATTCAGTTCATTGGTGAGCAAGGGAGGTTCATCTTCCCAAGTCTCATTACCAAATAATTTGGTATTCAGCTTCATGATTGCACCAAGGTACTTAGCAACTTGCTCTTCAGTAATGTCTTCATCCTCTTCAGAGGATGAATACTCATCAGAGCTCATGAAGGGCAGAAGGAGGTTCAATGGAATCTTTATGGTCTCTAGATGAGCCTCAGATTCCTTTGGTTCCTCAAAGAAAAACTCCTTATTGGTCACTGAGCGTCCCAGGAGGTCTTCCTCACTAGGATTCACGTCCTCCTCCTCCTCTCTTGGTTCAGCCACACCAAGTAAGGTAATGGCCTTGCACTCTCTTTTTGGATTCACTTCTGTATTGCTTGGGAGAGTACTAGGAGGGGTTTCAGTGACTCTTTTACTCAGCTGGCCCACTTGTGCCTTTAAATTTCTAATGGAGGACCTTGTTTCATTCATGAAACTTAAAGTGGCATTAATAGATCAGAGACTATATTTTCTAAGCTAGATAGATTTTGCTCAGAATTCTCTTATCATTATTAAAGCTTTGTTGAGGCTTTTGTTGATCCTTCCATGAGAAATTTGGATGATTTCTCCATGAGAGATTATAGGTATTCCCATAGGGTTCCCCCATGTAATTCACCTCTGCTATTGCAGGGTTCTCAGGATCATAAGCTTCTTCTTCAGAAGATGCCTCTTGAGTACTGTTGGATGCAGCTTGCAATCCATTCAGACTTTGAGAAATCATATTGACTTGCTGAGTCAATATTTTATTCTGAGCCAATATGGCATTCAGAGTATCAATTTCAAGAACTCCCTTCTTCTGAGGCGTCCCATTACTCACAGGATTCCTTTCAAAAGTGTACATAAACTGGTTATTTGCAACCATGTCAATGAGTTCCTGAGCTTCTGCAGGCATTTTCTTTAGGTGAATGGATCCACCTGCAGAATGGTCCAATGACATCTTTGATAATTCAGACAGACCATCATAGAATATATCCAGGATGGTCCATTCTGAAAGCATGTCAGAAGGACACTTTTTGGTCAGTTGCTTATATCTCTCCCAAGCTTCATAGAGGGATTCACCTTCCTTCTGTTTGAAGGTTTGAAAATCCACTCTAAGCTTGCTAAGCTTTTGAGAAGGAAAGAACTTGGCTAAAAAAGTCGTGACCAGCTTATCCCAAGAGTTCAGGCTATCTTTAGGTTGAGAGTCCAACCATATTCTAGCTCTGTCTCTTACAGCAAACGGGAAAAGCATAAGCCTGTAGACCTCGGAGTCAACCCCATTGGTCTTAACAGTATCACAAATCTGCAAGAATTCAGTTAAGAACTGAAAAGGATCTTCTGATGGAAGTCCATGAAACTTGCAGTTCTGTTGCATCAGAGAAACTAATTGAGGCTTTAGCTCAAAATTGTTTACTCCAATGGTAGGGATTGAGATGCTCCTTCCATGTAAATTGGAATTTGGTGCAGTAAAGTCACCAAGCATCTTCCTTGCATTATTATTATTTTCGGCCATGTCTCCTTCTTTTTCAAAAATTTCTGTCAGATTTTCTCCAGAGAGTTGTGCTTTAGCTTCCCTTAGCTTCCTCTTCAGAGTCCTTTTAGGTTCAGGATTAGCTTCAACAAGAATATTCTTATCCTTATTCCTGCTCATATGAAAAAGAAGAAAACAGAAAAGAAAATATGGAATCCTCTATGTCACAGTATAGAGATTCCTTTATGTGAGTAGAAGAAGAGAAATTCGAACACCAAGAGGAAGAGAGGGTTCGAATTTTGAGATGAAGAGAAGTGTTAGTAAATAAATAAATAATTAGAAGGAGATGAGAGAGAAAAAGATTTTCAAAAATAATTCAAAAGAAAAGAAGAATATTTTTGTTTTTAATTTAAATTTAAAGTTGAAATTCGAAAATAAAATAAAAAAAAGAAAAATTAAATTAAATTAAAATTCAAAACAATTAGTTAATTAAAAAGGAATTTTGAAAAAGAGGAAGGTGATTTTCAAAAATTAGAGAGAGAGAATTAGTTAGGTAGTTTTGAAAAAGATAAGAATCAAACAAAAAGATAGGATTAATTTTGAAAAAGATTTGAAAATCAATTTGAAAAGATAAGAGGTTAGAAAAGATTTTGAAATTGATTTTGAAAAAGATGTGATTGAAACTTATTTTGAAAAAGATTTGAAAAAGAAATTTTAAGATATTTGATTTTGAAAATTAAGGTTGATTACTTGACTAACAAGAAACAAAAAGATATGATTTAAAATTTAAAGATTGAATCTTTCTTAAGAGGCAAGTAACAAACATTAAAATCTTTGAATCAATCACATTAATTGTTAGTAAAGATTTTGAAATTATGAGACAAAATGAGAAAAAGATTTTTGAAAATCAATTTGAAATTTTCAAAAATATGAAAGAAAAAATGAAAAATATTTGATTTTTGAAAAAGATTTGAAAAAGATAGGATTTTTAAATTGAAAATTTGATTTGACTCATAAGAAACAACTAGATTTTAAAAATTTTTGAAAAAGTCAACTCATATTTTCGAATTTTATGAGATGAAAAAGGGAAAGATATTTTTTTGATTTTTGAATTTTTAGTGAAGAAAGAGAAAAACACAAAAAAGACACAAGACATAAAAATTATGAATCAAAACACACAATGCATGCAAGAACACTTTGAATGTCAAGATGAACACCAAGAACACTTTGAATGTCAAGATGAACACCAAGAACTTTAGTTTTTAAAACTTTTAAGAAAAGAGAAACATGCAAGACACCAAACTTAGAAATTGACAATGTTTAGGCACTAACAAATTGAAAATGCATATGAAAAACAAGAAAAAGACACAAAACTCAAACAAGAAACATCAAATTATTTTTGATTTTATGATTTTAGAAAAAAAAATTTTGGACTTTTTTCGAAAATTATTTTGAAAAGGAAAATAAGGATTTCAAAATTTTTAATAGGAATTCCAGGAATCTTGCAATGTTAGTCTAAAACTTCGGTCCAGGAATTAGACATGGCTCACCAGCCAGCCAAGCTTTCAATGAAAGCTCCGGTCCAAAATACTAGACATGGCCAATGGCCAGCCAAGCTTTAGCAGATACAAATCAGGCATATAACAGCTGATTAGATGAGAGTCCAAGGGCTCTTGTGATGATAAGTTGAAATCTCGGTCCAAAGGATTAGACATGGCTTCACAGCCAGCCAGAATTCAACAGATCATCGTGAAACTATAGAATTCATTCTTAAAAATTTTGAAGCCATAGAATAATTTATTTTTTTTTTTGAAAATTTTTCGAAAATAAAATAATAAAAACAAAAAGCTTAAAATTAAAATAAAATAAAATTACCTAATCTGAGCAACAAGATGAATCGTCAGTTGTCCAAACTCGAACAATCCCCGGCAACGGTGCCAAAAACTTGGTGCGCAGAAATCGTGATCCTTCATTCCCCGGCAACGGTGCCAAAAACTTGGTACGCAGAAATCGTGATCGTTCATTCCTTGGTAACGGCGTCAAAAACTTAATACGCATGTTCATAATTTTAGTTCTTTGTCACAACTTCGCACAACTAACCAGCAAGTGCACTGGGTCATCCAAGTAATAAACCTTACGTGAGTAAGGGTCGATCCCATGGAGATTGTCGGCTTGAAGCAAGCTATAGTCATCTTGCAAATCTCAGTCAGGCAGATTCATATGGTTATGGATATTTGATAATTAAAATATAATTAAAACATAAAACAGGATAGAGATACTTATGTAATTCATTGGGGAGAATTTCAGATAAGCGTATAGAGATGCTTTTGTTCCTTCTGAATCTCTGCTTTCTTGTTGTCTTCATCCAATCATTCCTACTCCTTTTCATGACAAGCTTTATGTAGGGCATCACCGTTGTCAATGGCTACTTCCCGTCCTCTCAGTGAAAATGGTCCAAGATGCGCTGTCACCGCACGGCTAATCATCTGTCGGTTCTCGATCATACTGGAATAGGATTCAGTAATCCTTTTGCGTCTGTCACTACGCCCAGCACTCGCGAGTTTGAAGCTCGTCACAGCCATCCCTTCCCAGAACCTACTTGGAATACCACAAACAAGGTTTAGACTTTCCAGATCGCAAGAATGGCCGCCAATAGTTCTAGCCTATACCACGAAGACTCTAATCTCACGATCAGAAGGCTAAGAGATACACATTCAAGCTTGTTTGCATGTAGAACGGAAGTGTTTGTCAGGCACGTGTTCATAAGTGAGAATGATGATGAACGTCACATAATCATCACATTCATCATGTTCTTGCGTGCGAATGAATATCTTAGAGAAGAAATAGGCTTGAATTGAATAGAAAAATAGTAGTACTTTGCATTAATTCATGAGGAACAGCAGAGCTCCACACCTTAATCTATGGTGTGTAGAAACTCTACCGTTGAAAATACATAAGAACATGGTCCAGGCATGGCCGAGAGGCCAGCCCCCATAAAGGTCTAAGATTTCCTAAGACTAATCAAAGATCCCCCTTTTAACATGATAGTAAAAAAAGTTCTATTTATACTAAACTAGTTACTAGGGTTACATAAATGAGTAAATGATGCAGAAATTCACTTTCGGGCCCACTTGGTGTGTGCTTGGGCTGAGCATTGAAGCTTTCATGTGTAGAGGTCTTCCTTGGAGTTAAACGCAAGTTTGTAACCTGTTTCTGGCGTTTAACTCTGCTTTGCAACCTGTTTCTGGCGTTTAACTCCAGAATAGGGCATAGAGCTGGCGTTGAATGCCAGTTTGCGTCATCTAAACTCGAGCAAAGTATGGACTATTATATATTGCTGGAAAGCCCTGACTGTCTAATTTCCAACAAAATTGAAAGCGCGCCATTTGGACTTCTGTAGCTCTAGAAAATCCACTTTGAGTGCAGGGAGGTCAGAATCCAACATCATCTGCAGTCCTTCTTCAACTTCTGAATCTGTTTTTTGCTCAAGTCCCTCAATTTCAGCCAGAAAATACCTGAAATCATAGAAAAACACACAAATTCATAGTAAAGTCTAGAAATGTGATTTTTATTTAAAAACTAATAAAAATATATTAAAAACTAATCAAATCATACTAAAAACTATGTAAAAATAATGCCAAAAAGCGTATAAATTATCCGCTCATCAGGTAGATTGCCAGCTCTTTAGTATTCATCACACCTTGAAACCAATTCCTTTGCATCCTTGAACATGGTTGGCCAATAGAACCCACATTGTAGCACCTTGGCTGCAGTTCTTTCCCCACTAAAATGGCCTCCATATGCAGATCCATGTCATTGCCAAAGCACTTCTTGTCCTTTCTTATGGGAAATACACCTTCTCAAGATCCCATCAGCACACTTTTTGAACAAATAAGGCTTATCCCAGATGTAGTGTTTAGCATCCTTGATTAGCTTTCTCCTCATGTTTTGTTGATGTTAGCTAGTAGTTCCTCAATAGTCTTGAAATTTGCTACATCTGCAAACCAAGGGGCTTCTTGAATCATCATCAACTACTCATCAGGGAAGCTCTCATTCACTACAAATTGGTGTGCCTTATCTTCTTCTTGTGGGATCCTTGATAGGTGGTCAGCCACTTTGTTCTCTGCTCCACTCCTATCTGTAATTTCAATGTCAAACTCTTGGAGTAGCAGGATCCACCTTATTACTCTGGGCTTGGACTCTTGTTTGGTAAGCAAGTATTTGAGTGCTGCATGATAAGTGAATAAAATTACTTTAGAGCCAATAAGATATGATCTAAATTTGTCAAAAGCAAAGACAATGGCAAGTAATTCCTTCTCTGTAGTGGTGTAGTTCCTTTGATTCTCATTAAGGACTTTACTAGCATAGTAGATAACATGCACCAACTTGTCCTTCCTCAGTCCTAAAACAACACCCACAGCAAAATCTGATGCATCACACATCAACTCAAAAGGTAATTACCAGCATGGTGGTGCTATGATAGGTGCAGAGAAAAGTCTATTTTTGAGCTCCTTAAAGGCTAGCATGCATTCTTTATCAAAGATAAAAGATACATTAGAGACAAGCAAGTTACTCAAAGGTTTGGCAATTTTTGAAAAATTTCTAATGAACCTTCTATAAAAACCAGCATGTCCTAGAAAACTTCTAATTGCTTTGACATTACAAGGTGGGGGTAGCTTTTCAATCACCTCCAGCTTAGCCTTGTCTACCTCTATGCCTCTTTTTGAAATCTTATGACCAAGAACCACCCCCTCTGTAACCATAAAATGGCATTTCTCCCAATTCAAAACAAGGTTGGTTTCTTGTCATCTCTTTAGCACCAAGGCCAAGTGATGCAAGCATTTAGAATATGAATCACCAAATATAGAGAAGTCATCCATAAACACCTCAATGAATCTTTCAATCATGTCTGAAAATATGGAGAGCATGCACCTTTGGAATGTTGCAGGTGCATTGCACAATCCAAAGGGCATTTTCCTATAAGCAAAGACACCATATGGACAAGTAAATAAGGTTTTCTCCTGATCCTTGGGGTCTACAACAATTTGGTTGCAACCAAAATAACCATCCAAAAAGCAATAATATTCATGTCCGGCCAATCTCTCAAGCATCTGATCCATGAAAGGCAGAGGAAAGTGATCCTTTCTGGTGGCTTCATTAAGCTTCCTATAGTCGATGCACATGCGCCAGCCAGTCACTGTTGTTGTTGGTATCAGCTCATTCTTCTCATTTGGTACAATAGTGACCCCTTCTTTCTTAGGAACTACTTGCTCAGGGCTTACCCAAGGGCTGTCTGAGATAGGGTAAATCACCCCTACTTGCGACAACTTCAGTACTTCTTTTTGGACTATTTCATTCATGGTTGGGTTCAGCCTTCTTTGCTGCTGTCTTAAGGGTTTAGCACCTTCTTCAAGTAGGATTTGTGCATACACTTTGAAGTACTAATTCCTTTTAAGTCTGCAAGTGTCCATCCTATAGCATCCTTGTGTTGTTTCAGCACTTGGATAAGCTCCTCTTCTTGCTCCTTACTCAAGCTTGAGTTAATGATTACTGGGTAAGTGTTGTTGTCACCCAAATAAGCATATTTCAAAATTGGAGGTAAGGTCTTCAACTCTAGTTTTGGTGCCTCTACTTCCTTGTTATCCGTGTGGTGGTTCTCCTCCTGGTGCTTGTTGCTCTAGCTCCATAGTCCCTTCACATTGTTCTTCTTCCAAGACCTCTTGAACTATCTGTTCCATGGTATCTACCATCATGCATTCTCCTATGGATTCCTTTGGGTAACTCATTGCTTTGAAGAAATTAAAGACCATCTTCTCTTCATGTAACCTCAAGACTAGTTCCCCTTTTTGCACATCAATGATGGCTCCAGCAGTAGCTAGGAATGGCCTTCCTAGGATGATTGATGTGTTAGCCTCTTCTTCTATATCCAGCACAATAAAGTTAGCTAGGAAGATGAACTCTCCCATGTTTACCAACAAATCTTCCACCACCCCATGTGAAAACTTGAATGTTCTGTCGGCCAATTGGAGTGTCATTCTTGTTGGTTTGGCTTCTTCAATTTTCATCATTCTCATCATAGTCAAGGACATGAGATTGATCCTAGCTCCCAGGTCACACAATGCTTTTTCAATGTTGATATCCCCTATGATGCAGGGAATTTGGAAACTCTCAGGGTCTTTCATCTTCTGAGATAGCTTCTTTTGTAAGATGGCACGGCACTCCTCAGTTAACACTATGGTCTCTTTTTCTCCCCAATTCCTCTTTCTTGTCATGAGCTCTTTTAAGAATTTGGCATAGAGTGGCATTTGCTCCAGTGCCTCAGCAAATGGTATGTTGATTTGGAACTTCTTGAAGATCTCTAAGAATCTAGATGACTGACTATCTTTCCCATCCTTTCTTAGCCTTTGTGGATATGGTGCCTTTGGCACATAAGGCTTCAAGACTGGCTTTGGTGAGGATGGTGTAGGGGTTTCTTCTTCATTCTTGTTTTCAGGCTTTTCTGCAACTTCTTTTTCTTGGTTGCCCTAGCTTGGGGTTGCTTCTTCTACAACTTTTCCACTTCTAAGTATGGTGGCTGTAGTGTGTTTGTTGGGTGGAGTGGTATGATGTGTTTTGTGAATTGTGGTAGGGTCTATTGTTGCCTGATTGATGTTTGGGGTTGTGGTTGTTGTATTGATTAGATTGGTATGGCTTGTTATGGTCTTGGTTGTGGCTTTGTTGGTTCCCCCACCCAAAATTTGGGTGGTTCCTCCATCCTGATTTGTATGTCTTGGAGTTGGGATTATATGGTGGTCTAGAAGGATTGTTCACATAGTTAGCTTGTCCCCATTCACATTCAACTTCTGGTGCATCTCTGGTGTAACGACCCAATTTTTAATATGTCCAGATCATACTGGAAACTGAGCGCTACCAATTTGTCTTCCTAATTATTATCTATTATTTATCATATGAGCCTGATTCGTTGTTAAAAGCGTAGTTAGTTAGTGAGGTACTTTTTTTTAAAAACGTTTGAATTAATAAACAGAATCATTTATAATCAATTCACTAATAATAACAGATAAAACAGTTATAAGCAACCACACATAAATACATCACAAGCAGCTAACAACATTTAGTGATCCAGCCTTTATTAGAGTATAGACTTTTAGTTAGAACACCCCTAGATATAGCCAGATAATAACTATATACATATATATACATACAACATCCCAGGTCCTGACCTGTTCAAGAGATCCCTAAGCTGGCACCTAGGCTAGCCTAGACTCTATACTCACCTAGTCCCTCTAAACTACTAAAGCGAGGGAAAGTACGTTCTAGGTCTTCAAAACTCAAGTCAAGTGGAACGTCACCAAAAGGTAGAACATCATCTGCTACTCCTCTGCACGATCATATGTCATCAAAGAGCGTCTCTCAAGTACTTCATCGAGTGGCCACATAACAGCAACATCGTACGGAGGACTTAGGCTAAAGTTTGTAGAAAAGCGGGGTGTAGACGTTGGCTGGCCTCATAGTATATACATATAAACAGGTAACGGAGTTCACTCTAGACTCAGAAAACTATTTAGAGTGGAATCCTTTTTGTGAACGATCGTCAGCGAACTACGGAAGGGTACTTATGCTTCAATCTGAAGGGGGAAGGGAGAGAGAAGGGGTAAGAACTGGGGAGTTCTTAGTAGGGTCGGGGTTATTAGTTATGTTCATTTATTTGGGGTCGATTAGTAGACGAATAACATAATATAGCGAAGCAGTAAACAGAAGATAAAGACAGAAAGAGAAAGTAGAGACAACAGAAAGCAGAACACAAACAAAAGAATACAAGAAAATAAAACACAGAAATAGCATACAAGCAGACAAACATAAAGAAATAGATCACACACAAGAAAGAATGCCACAAAGAATGATGCGCAGACAAGAATGATGCATGTCTAGCCCTAGCGTAGGCCATGAGCTCATGTGTCGGTTAGCTGCCCGCAATCCCGACATTTATCCGGTCACGAGTAATCCCGATTTTCCGAATACGATTTTCCGTTCCTAAATAAATGCGCATATAATAATAGCCGCTCATTTGAGACAGCCTCTGCTTACTGCAGGAAAATATATATATACTCTGCTCTGCTCTAGGGAAGCGGAAAATAGATGTAGGTAACTTAGTTTCCCTACAGAAGCTCTGGGTTGCATAAAGCAACTAATATATATTAAATATAGCTCTGGGTTGCATCAAGCAACTAATATATATATAAATATAGCTCTGGGTTGCATCAAGCAACTAATATATATATAAATATAGCTCTGGGTTGCATCAAGCAACTAATATATATAAATATCTCTTTATTATATTACTCTTCTCTTTATATCTCTTTACTCTGTTCTGGTTTCTCTTTTCTCTGTATCTCTTTACTCTGTTTTAATTACTCTGTTCTCTGTATCTTTTTTTCTCTTCTCTGATTACTCTTTTCATTTGTATCTATATTACTCTTTTTCTCTTTATTTCTTTACTTTACTCTGGTTACTCTGTTTTCTGTATTTTTCTACTCTGCTCTGATTTCTCTGCTTAACGTATGTATTTAAAGTTTATGTAAATTTCGGTATGAATAGTTCGCTTGTCCCAAGTATAGGTTCATTAAGTCAATACTGAAACAGTTTAACTTTTCATATAATACCTAACCCTAGTCGCAACTCAAGGACTAACTATGTTGCCCTAGTTCGTTCACTAATTTTTGTCTGTTTTTCTGTTATTAAAACCTTACAGACTTTTCTTTAGTTTTTATCTTTTCTTCAACTTTTTATCTTTCTTTTATCTTTGCCTCACTAATATGTTCTTACCACTCCCTAAGTGTTTTATGAAGGTAATTATGAGATTCTGCGCTTAAAGTTGTCTTTCTAAAGCTTTTACAAAAAACTGCCTTTTCCGCATTATTTTATTATTTTTATTAAAATATTATTTTTAATTAAATATTATTATTTAATATTTTATTATTATTTATTATTTTATTATTAAATTTTCGAAAATTAACTTTACTTTAACCTTTAACCTTTAAAATTCACTTTTTACCACCCGTAACTTTTAATATTTCTACTTTTATCACCCTAACTTTTGGAAATTACAAAATAACCCCTTAAACACCAAAAATTTAACTTCCTTGCCCTTTCTAAGATCTAAAAGGTGTTCTTCAATGTTCTTCACCACACTCAAAGTGTTCTTCGTGTTTTTCGTAAATTCTTCAGATTCTTTCTCTGTTTTTACCCGTTTTTCAGTCTTTTCAGCAACCGATTTTTACCAAAATTCAAAATAAATTTCCAGCCACTAAAACCCCATCTTTTCTATATGATTTTAACACAAATTGAACCTCAATTTAAGCTCTAGGGTTTCATTTTCCGGCAGCCACAAGAACACACATTCATAGCTTGAATTTCATCAAATTTCATCAATTTTTTCCCAAAATTTCAATAAGAATTACTCATACAAACAATCAATTTCAAGCACAGCCAAACCATATCATAATCACACAACTCAAACACAATCAATCAAGATTAAATTCGTCAATCCCTACCTGGTTTTGCTGCTCCTAATTTGGTTAAACTTTCAGGTGGTCCTTAAGCACTTTTTCCTCCTTAGACTTGCTGGAAATTCACGTTTCTTGGCCCTCAAGTCAAGTTAAGCATGATTCCTAAGGAAGAACATCAAGAAAACACATGTTTTGCATGGTTTTCCTTGAAAACCGAATTGAAATGGGAGGGAGACAGCCATCTCACCTTTTTTCCATCCTTGATAAGTTACATGGTTATTTAGAGGAAGAAGAGAGGATCATTTTGGTGAAATTGGAGTTTTGATTTGAGTTTTAGTTCAGAAGAAATCAAGCTTTGAAGATTAAGTGTTCATGAAAGTTTCTCTCTTTTCTCTCTTGTTATTTTCGGCCAAAATGATGAAATGAGACAGCCTTGGAGGTCTTGGGGGTGTAAGGTGAGTTGTGATTGGTTGGCTTGGAGGTGGATTAAAATAATATTAAAATATCTCAGGTGTATAACTACTAAAACTAGGTGTATCGGAACACTTGTAAAAACATCTCTAAAAATTATTTTCTGAGCTACTAGCATAAATGACACTAGTAACATATTTATTATGAGAATAAAACATGTATAATGAGGCCTTAGCATTGCTAAAGTCATCAGAGAGTGCTGGTGCTAAGCTGCACCAGTAAACCGTAAACCCGGTTAAACCAATTTTCTGTTTTTAACTAAAACAGACTAGGTAACCTTATAATATCATTCAAGCATTTTCTAATACTAATATAATGATAATATTATACTATTATCTCTCTCCTCTCATAAATCGAGTTCGGTTTGTCAAACTGAGACTATTTACGAAAAATCGAATCAAAACCCCTAACCGATACGGTTCAAAAACTAGGTTCTTCGTGACCGCGTTATCGAGCTTGTCTCAACTAAGGTCCTGAGTTAAAGATAATATAATGACAATGAGGATTGAGATGCTTGATGATACAGAAGAGGTATTCCCTTTACTGATCTTTCGGAGAAATCCGTGTATTCAGAAATGATCTCGCGTACTCAAAAATTAGGGTTGTTACATTCTACCCTCCTAAAAGAAAATTTTTCCCTCAAAATTTCCTTTACCTGTAAACAGGCTCGGATAATCGTCCCTTACCTTATCTTCGAATTCCAAAATTATGCGCAATAGTTAATGAAGGGAAGGAATATATTATACCCTTATTATATAGTACATTTAAAGAGCAAGTCTTAACATAACATTAACCTTGGATCACGGAGTCTGAGTACAGAGCATCATCAACAGTCATGGTAGATATTCGTCCTAATATTTGGGTTCTGACTGGATCTTGAACAAACCTATTTGGGCAAGCCCTGGCCATATGTCCAGGTTCTCCGCAAGTATAACAATTGTTTGTTCCATACTGACAAGGTCTATTACCATGATCTTTCCCACACCTTGAGCATATCGAAATACCCTGAGATTGACCTCCTCGTTCCTGTCCTAGATTATAGTTATGGTTGTTGTTGTTGTTGCGAGCAAGAAAATCACCATTCCGTTGATTCCTATTTTGGCGCCGATATTGATCATTGGCTTTAAAGTTGCGACCTTGAGGGGCTAAATTCTGAATAAGGTCTCTTCGTGAGGCCTCCCTACGATCTGCTCGAGCTATCGCCGCCTTCTTCGAACATTCTTCCACTAGTTTACTTTTATTCACCAGTTCAGCAAAATTTCGTATCTCTAGCGGAACAACAGAATTCATCAGTTCTTCTCGGAGTCCTCCTTCAAACTTCAGACACTTCCATTCCTCAAAGTCGGCCGGGTTCCCTTGACAAATCTTGGAGAAACGGCACAAGTCATCGAACTTACGGGCGTACTCAGCAATAGTCATATCCTCTTGCTTCAGTTGCATAAGCTCTATCTCCTTAGCGTCACGTGCCGCTCTCGGAAAATACTTCTTATAGAATTTGTCCCTAAAGGTATCCCAAGGAATGTCACCTTCATTTTGTTGCAGCAGTCGCTGTATCCCCTGCCACCAATACTCAGCCTCTCCTTCGAGCATATAGGTAGAAAACTCTACATGTTGGCCTTCCGGAACATGTTGTGCTCGCAGTGATCGCTCGATACCTCGGAACCAGTTGTCGGCATCAGTCGCAATGAGTGTACCTTTGAACTTAGGTGGATTCACTTTCAGAAAAGTAGCAAGGGTCATGGGTTTATCAGGATGCGCTGGATCAGCCTCATTGTTCCCATTATCCTCTCCATTTTCATTTTCATTTCCATTTCTCACTCCAAGACGCTCAACAGCCCTAGCAGCAGCCATTGCAGCCTCACGCACTGCATCAGCTACAGTGTTCATCGTAGCCATAAACGTTTCCTGATCTCTCTCTCGGTTATCACTAGGGTTTTTTTCCGCGCACTCTGTCTCCGTGGTCTCATTATAGCCCTATTCACACCAAACAATCATTATTAAGGTGATCAGTCTCAATATTTCAAGTTAAGTGTGAACATTTCCTAAAATGAAAGCACAGAAACGATCATGCAATACATATCATTAAGATATCCTATAAGCATGAGACATATGGTATGCGAAATTGTTACTTAGGTTGTGAATTGTTGTTCGAAATTGATTCCCTGGTGATGGCACCAAAAACGGATGCACAGAACCATGGTCTAAACATATCTTCACAACTTCGCATAACTAACCAGCATGTGCACTGGGTCGTCCAAGTAATAAACCTTACGTGAGTAAGGGTCGATCCCACGGAGATTGTTGGTATGAAGCAAGCTATGGTCACCTTGTAAATCTCAGTCAGGCGGATATAAAATAGTTATGGAGTTTTCGAAATTAATACTAAAAGAAGGATAGAAATACTTATGTAAATCATTGGTGAGAATTTCAGATAAGCGTATGGAGATGCATTCGTTCCTCTGAACCTCCGCTTTTCTGCTGTCTTCATCCAATCAGTCTTACTCCTTTCCATGGCTGGCTTTATGCAAGGGCATCACCGTTGTCAGTGGCTACATCCCCTCCTCTTGTGAAAATGGTCCAAGATGCCCTGTCACGGCACGGCTAATCATCTGAGGTTCCCGATCATGCTGGAATAGGATTCACCCTCCTTTTGCGTCTGTCACTACGCCCAGCACTCGTGAGTTTGAAGCTCGTCACAGTCATTCAATCATTGATCCCTACTCGAAATACCACAGACAAGGTTTAGACTTTTCGAATTCTCTTAAATGCCGCCATCATTCTAGCTTACACCACGAAGATTCCGATTAAGAGATCTAAGAGACACTCATTCAATCTAAGGTAGAACGGAGGTGGTTGTCAGGCACGTGTTCATAGGGAATGATGATGATTGTCACGTTCATCACATTCAGGTTGAAGTGCGAATGAATATCTTAGAAGCGGAATAAGTTGAATTGAATAGAAAACAGTAGTACTTTGCATTAATCTTTGAGGAACAGCAGAGCTCCACACCTTAATCTATGGAGTGCAGAAACTCTACCGTTGAAAATACATAAGTAATGAAGGTCCAGGCATGGCCGAAGGGCCAGCCCCCAAACGTGATCAATAGATCAAAAGATAATCCAAAGATTCCAAAGATCCAAAGATATCTAATACAATAGTAATAGGTCCTATTTATACTAGACTAGTTACTAGGGTTTACAGAAGTAAGTAATTGATGTATAAATCCACTTCCGGGGCCCACTTGGTGTGTGCTTGGGCTGAGCTTGAGTGTTGCACGTGTAGAGGTCCTTCTTGGAGTTGAACACCAGCCTTTGTGCCAGTTTGGGCGTTGAACTCCACTTTGCAGCTTGTTTCTGGCGCTGGACGCCAGAATTGGGCAGAGAGCTAGCGTTGAACGCCAGTTTGTGTCGTCTAAACTTGAGCAAAGTATGGACTATTATATATTTCTTGAAATCCCTGGATGTCTACTTTCCAACGCAATTGGAAGCGCACCATTTTGAGTTCTGTAGCTCCAGAAAATCCATTTTGAGTGCAGGGAGGTCAGAATCCAACAGCATCAGCAGTCCTTCTTCAACCTCTGAATCTGATTTTTGCTCAAGTCCCTCAATTTCAGTCAGAAAATACCTGAAATCACAGAAAAACACACAAACTCATAGTAAAGTCCAGAAATGTGAATTTAACATAAAAACTAATGAAAACCTCCCTAAAAGTAACTAGATCCTACTAAAAACATACTAAAAACAATGCCAAAAAGCATATAAATTATCCGCTCATCAACACACAACAGAGTATGAAATGAAGCATAGTCAGTCCACTCCCTAGGCTCTACCGGGAACGAACTGCTCTGATACCAAATTGTAACGACCCAATTTTCAATATGTCTAGATCATACCGGAAACTGAGCGTTACCAATTTGTCTTCCTAATTATTATCTATTATTTATCATATGAGCCTGATTCGTTGTTAAAAGCGTAGTTAGTTAGTGAGGTACTTTTTTTTTGAAAATGTTTGAATTAATAAACAGAATCATTTATAATCAATTCACTAATAATAACAGATAAAACAGTTATAAGCAACCACACATAAATACATCACAAGCAGCTAACAACATTTAGTGATCCAGCCTTTATTAAAGTATAGACTTTTAGTTAGAACACCCCTAGATATAGCTAGATAATAACTATATACATATATATACATACAACATCCCAGGTCCTGACCTGTTCAAGAGATCCCTAATCTGGCACCTAGGCTAGCCTAGACTCTATACTCACCTAGTCCCTCTAAACTACTAAAGCGGGGGAAAGTACGTTCTAGGTCTTCAAAACTCAAGTCAAGTGGAACGTCACCAAAAGGTAGAACATCATCTGCTACTCCTCTGCACGATCATATGTCATCAAAGAGCGTCTCTCAAGTACTTCATCGAGTGGCCACATAACAGCAACATCGTACGGAGGACTTAGGCTAAAGTTTGTAGAAAAGCGGGGTGCAGACGTTGGCTGGCCTCATAGTATATACATATAAATAGGTAACGGAGTTCACTCTAGACTCAGAAAACTATTTAGAGTGGAATCCTTTTTGTGAACGATCGTCAGCGAACTACGGAAGGGTACTCATGCTTCCATCTGAAGGGGGAAGGGAGAGAGAAGGGGTAAGAACTGGGGAGTTCTTAGTAGGGTCGGGGTTATTAGTTATGTTCATTTATTTGGGGTCGATTAGTAGACGAATAACATAATATAGCGAAACAGTAAACAGAAGATAAAGATAGAAAGAGAAAGTAGATACAACAAAAAGCAGAACACAAACAAAAGAATACAAGAAAATAAAACACAGAAATAGCATACAAGCAGACAAACATAAAGAAATAGATCACACACAAGAAAGAATGCAACAGAGAATGATGCGCAGACAAGAATGATGCATGTCTAGCCCTAGCGCAGGCCATGAGCTCATGTGTCGGTTGGCTGCCCGCAATCCCGACATTTATCCGGTCACGAGTAATCCCGATTTCCCGAATACGATTTTCCGTTCCTAAATAAATGCGCATATAATAATAGCCGCTCATTTGAGACAGCCTCTGCTTACTGCAGGAAAATATATATATACTCTGCTCTGCTCTAGGGAAGCGGAAAATAGCTGTAGGTAACTTAGTTTCCCTACAGAAGCTCTGGGTTGCATTAAGCAACTAATATATATTAGATATAGCTCTGGGTTGCATCAAGCAACTAATATATATATAAATACTAGCAGGTGACCCGTGCAACGCACGGGTTGAAAATTTCGGTTCCTTCTTTTGGATTTGTTTTTTCAGTGTTTTTGGATTGTCACTTTTTACGTTGATAAAAAGTACTTTTATTGTTCAATTCTTAACAAAATGTAACAGATTTATTTACTCTATCACTACTCAATATATAAGTATTTTTTCCTAACTCTTCATAGTTTGCATAAGTATCGTTGCTTTTCAAAACATTAATTTTGATGAGCACGTCTTAGAATTGGCTATAGAAATCCTATCTCATAGAACATTGTATCTTGTTCAACTTCATAAATTATGCAACAACAAATACAACTTAAAAATATAAACAATACAATTAAAAAGATAAACATAAATAAGAACCAAAATCAATATAATTTATGTATATAAAAAGAATTCTTTCGTCGCATTAAAATTTAAGGAAGGGAGAAATTGAAATTGAACCGTATAAGATTTTATAGGTTTTTCACGTATTACAACAAAAATATATTATTATTCAAATGCATAAAATTAAATCTTCTAACATTGAGATAAATAAGAGTCAAAATTGAGAAAAATCATCAGTAATCAAAAGAGTAAAAATTGCTTTAGTTTGATACTTGAACCTAAAAGAAATATCTGGTTTCCTAATAAATTAAAAATGTTATCAGTAAAACATAATAATAACACACAAAAAATTCATATTAGTTATTAGTTATGAGCTAAACAAATAATATCAAGTTTAAAAAAAAATTTCACACATACGCAAGTCGCAAATTTATTGACCTAAGATCTCAAATGCAAGTAATTCTCCTCACACAATAAGAACAGAGTTATTATTATAAAATATATAGTTAAACTTACTATACAGTAAATCAACTAATCATAAGTAAACTATTCGAGTTGAGTCACAAGAGCCTGAAAAATATGGTAAGTGAACGAAGTTATTAACCCACTTAAAGACAACTTATTAACTAATAATTTGGTTATGCGTAATGTTAATACAACTCATTGTGTTTTAAAATAATAAAATTATATTTTTATGTTGATTCAAACAAATATCTATAAATTGATGCTATTCTAATATACGTTAATAATACATGATGTTCTAATTTTTTTCTTGTGAAAAATTTTTATTTATAATTTTGTGCCATTAATATCAAAATTGTGTATTCAGAAAATTGCGTATTTGACTCTCAAATTGACACGAGAGAGAGCTAAAAAGATCCAAATATTTTTAAAATTACTTTATCCAATAAAAAAAATAATAAGTGGAATAAAAAATCATGACTGATTTTATAGTGTACACATATCCTTGTCAACATTTTAAGTATATGTGTTAGTAGGAGCACTATCGAAAGAAGATAAACGCATGCACCAAAAGAGAAAATTATTAATGATATGATACAACTGAGAAGTGTCTTAAAATTAATCCAAAACACAAACATATAGAATAGGTAACATTTCAGAAAACTCACAACACAAAAATGATTGGTTTGGTGTCACAATGCCAATGCTAAAATGATCAAAGATTAGTGCACATTTTCATTTAATTCCTAACAACAGTTCTTTATAACCTCATGGGTAATACTCATGTTAAACTAAGGTAACAATGAGTATTTATAATCCAAAAAGTAAAAAATAATTTAACAAAGGAACAGCTGCCAGCCGGAACATTTATTGCACTGAGAGTTAACATTGAGACCCTTTGAAAATCTGAGTGAACTCTATGTCCTCCTAAGTCCTCACCAGAGGCTCCTGCTGTTACTCGTATAATATCTTAAATAAGTGTAAATTTCCCCAATATATCAACATGAGCACCACTCTGGGTTCCCCTTCCTTCGAGAAGATTAGCCGGAGCAGCATCTTCATACTCCCTTATGAACGTTTAGATGCCTGAAGGATTAAAGCGGATTTTTTCCCGCCAACCTCTTGCACAAATGAAACCAGCGCTTAAAAGAGGATCGGTTTCATCCCCGTTGGCACTATAAACTCCATCCTTTAAAAAAGGGTCCTCATCTCCACCAATTGCTGATGTGTCAATCTGAAACGGAATGTAGCATTTCGATTGAGAGGTTGACTTATAAACATAGGCTCTTTACATTAGAATTCCGACCCCATACATAGAGTAAATCTCCATATTTGGAGCATGTGGTAATCTGCAGCAGCAGGACAAAAATATAACACAAACCATAAAGAGAAGTAGTATGAATAAACAACGGATTTTAAAAGACAGCAGGATACAACATTATAGAAGATAGCAAAAGCAAGAATCTATCAATACCCCAAACCAAGGTAATAAAATGATTAATTACGTAGTAGCTAAGTGCCAACAATAGTCAGATTCTAGATTGGCAGTCTTCTTGTGTGCAACTTCTACAAAATGTTTACTAAAGTAATTAAGTATAGGATCTCACCTTGTTTCTAAGGGGTTAGACCAATATTTGTAATGCTTGTATTTTGGGTCATCTAAATTATCAGCAATCCCATGAGACAGTTTTCTAAAAATAATGTTTATTTAACTCATTTTGTGCATTGTAATAAACTTCCTTATTTCCAAATTTATTCCAGAACTTATAGTTATATATTTTAAATACTCAAACTAATTTTAGACATTATACTTCTATTATTGCTGTAGCTTTTTCCAACAAAAAATTGAAAGAAATAAAGAAAGACCTAATAGAGCAAGGGTGCCAATGAATGAATACATCATAAGAAAACTTAAATCAATCTAATGCCTACTAACCTGTCGAAGCCATTGGATCACCTCACAATTTCCATCATGAAAGCGAAAAGACAGCTCCATGACCACAAATCTAGCTTTTCAATTTGACCCATATTCCAATCAGAAATCACTCCCACAAATCATCCCCCTCCCTAAACCTACCCTAAATCAAGTGTGTATGAGTATTAATAGCTCAATAGTTCAGTGTACGTTATAGAAAATTGAGTACTAAAATCAACGAAAAATTACAAAACTCAGATTTAAAACACACAAACCCCAGTGGGAAATCAGGAGCACAATTGCAAACCCTAATAAAATCACTGCATACTGAAAACGAAGAACCTAACAGAAAATCGAAAAAGAATCTCTCTTCATGAAGACAGAGTTCAGAAAAAGAATCAAAATTATTCAAAACTACTATGAATTACATATTAGAAAACTAAATCCAATCTGATGCCTACAATTTCTAGGATATTCGGAGAGCATTTGAAGTGTTTTCATATGGATTGTATATAGATCTTATTATGTGTCTCACTTTCATCGTGTTTTTTTTTTTCACATGCTTTTGTTTCAATTGCTGCTAGAACCAAAAAATTAGCCACGTTTTAACTAACAAACCTAAAAGAAGTATGCATCTATGTACAACACAGGTGTGTTTTTTTGATCTCCAAAGAAAAATTAATCAATTAGGAAGTGAAGTAAATAAAGAGTTATCTTTATCTAACCAAAGTAATTAAGTACCTAAAATTAGCTAATTACCATACAATCAATTAAGACATATATCAATTAAGAAATTTGAATTTTAAAATACATAGAACCTTTACTTGGGGGGGGGGGAGGGGATGAAGTAAGTAACATGAAAATTTGAAAGATAATTAGTGACCTCAGATATCTAGATATCTAGGGAAAGATATTCACGACCCCCAATAAGTAATCCTCTCTATAGATACTAAACTAAGAACAATAGATATAAATCTAGAAATATGTAGTAAACAGCCGCCCCTATCAATAATCTTTTCTATAGATCCTAAGCTAGCAGCAATATATATTGAGGTAAAAATAATCAAAAACTTTTTTCACCTACCAATTAACATACGAAAAAATAAACCAAACAAAAAAAAGGTTTATAATGATAATAGTGAATGAAATAATAAAAGATCATGTCATTGCTTATAAAAAAAATTATTAGGCAACTGAAATTCAAGGTAATAATTTTTTTATTTGAAAGAATAATATGTTTTCATTTTTGGTATGTATGTTCTCGTCTAAGTTAAGGGACAAAGAGAATTGGTAAACTAACAATTTCTAAAACACTAACAAACTTTTTAAATTAACAACACCAAGGAAGTAGAAAGAACTTAGACAGCTGTGATTAAACCAAGGGAAACTGAATCTATTTATAAACATATCCAAGTGGATAAAGTGCAACAAAACTATAATAATATCTTAATAAAGTTATATTAGAGTAAAAATTTACATATGCCATAAGATAATGCTTATTTTTTATTTTTCATTTTTTTTATCCCTAAAAAGAGAACATTAAAAAAATGGCATTTAGTAAATGCACAAACATGCCAAGGATTTGTCAATGACTATGGCAAAAGAAGATCAGAACTTGTTAAACGGCATTTAGTAATAATAATAACGAATGAAATAATAAAAAAAGTAACTAATATAAAAGGAGAATATGAAAAGGCAAACAAGAGATATTTGGTGGTTACAAATTCAATAGAAAGAAAGTGCATTGGATTGATTTGTATAGAATTTTCTACTTTTTAGTACAGAAGTTTTTTAAATATAAATGTATAAAAATTAATCATTTAAGAGTTAAAAAAATAAAAGTTAAGAGTTTCAGTGCGAACCAAATGGTGGAAAAATGAGAAATATAAGAGATAAATAGCTCCAATATGAAGCAAATGAGGAAGCCAACCCTTGAAATTGAACCATATCGAATTTTTATAGATTTTTCCACTTTTTAAAACAAAAGAACTTTATCATTCATGTGCATAAATTATATCTTTTAAGATTGAGAAATAGAGTCAAAATTAAGGAATATGGGATTAGTAATCCAAAGATTAAAAAATGATTTAGTATCATCACTGAAAAAAATAAATATCTGGTTTTTTATTAAAGTTAAAAATTTTATCTGTCAGATACCATCTTAAAAATACACGTTTTACAGGTCCAATGTGACAATAAAAGTAAATTTCATCCAAAAATATTAATCAAAGAAGTTCAGACATCCAACAAACTCGATGGATTATTTGGAAATGAAATATAAACTCCATACACAGAGATCACAATTTATCACAGTTTATACACAGAGGTCAAAGGGAAAAATTTCTTACCTTAACTTTCTTGAAAATTTTCTGACCTCATTTCCATATGCAGTAAAACTGTATTGCAATTTGAGAACCGAAACCAACAACAACCTCAATCGCTCTCTTATACATCTTTAGCAACGAAGAAATCACATTATAAAAAAAGTTAATTGGCATCCAAATATCAATATAAGTAGAGGATAACATTGACATAATCACATACAACTTAACAACAAAAATCATGAAAATTTATTTACATAAAAAATATAGCAGTTTAAAACAAAACAATTAATCTCACAAAAGCATGTAAATTTTGAAAGACATTCAAAAATCCTAAGAATAAATAACTGCGAATTCATAATAATGGTAAACACAATAATGCATAGAAAACATGATGATACAAAACAAATTTAATTTTAATAAAACAAATAAATAAACAAAGTTATCCGAAATTATGAGTTCCACCCGGACAAAAATCCAAACGCCACTTTCTTAGATCTTTTATTTTGCATAAAATAAATAAATAAATAAATAACCCAAAGATCTGTGAAACAGACAAACAAAAAAAAATCAGCGGCCTAAATTGCACATTGTAAACATATTAACTTATCTTTTTTCACTCCTTTGAATAAGAAAAAAAAATTGAAGATTAATTCAGTGAACTATATTTTGCAATTAAAATAAAATGATACAATTTGCAGCTGTTGTGACAATTATGAGAAATATATCTAGGTATTTTGAACCACACACACGCACGCGCGCACGCGCACACGCACACATGCACACAGAGAGAGAGAGAAGAAATCAAGTAATGATCTGATTTTTAAATATGAGTTTAATCTGATCCAAAAACGGAAAGATTGTGCTCAAAATCAATTTTTCCTTGCTTTCAAAATTCAAAATCTAAACTCTTGTTTGCTTTTCTATTGTGCCAATTCTCATAGAAATGAATATAAAAAATGGTATACCTTTTTCAAATTTCTCGCTTTTAAAGGTAGTAGAGCTCCTAATAACCACAGGCTTTGAAGATATTTCAATCGCAGAAATCTTCATATCCTAGTTTGATTCTTATCAGCATAGATTTTAATATGAAAATATAACAACCAAATCAATAAGAAAAAAGAGAGCACAATCCAAAAACAAATCCGAATCGAGCATTGGCCAGATGTCAACCACACTGAAGGATAACAGTATCATAATCACACACAACTTCAACACAAAAATCACGAAAATCTATTTACATCAAATTTTAACAGCTTGCAAGAAAAACTTAATCCCACAAAAGCCTGTAAATTTTGAAAGACATTCAAAGAAACCTTAGAATTAAATACAGCGAATTCATAATTATGTGAAACACAATAATATCTAGAAAAGACAATGATGATAAACAAAATTAATTTCAGAAACAAAACCCTTACCCACTTTGAATCCCACTGAGATAATGGGAAAGAATCAAGGCAAAGACGCGACACAATACAACCTACACCAATGACCAGAGTGGTGTACACTTGTATATAAATAAGGCACAAAGGTAATTTTGACTCCGAAGACAAAAAAAGGGCACAAAGGGGAATTTAACACTCAATTTGGTTGTGACAAAAAACATCAGAAAAAAAAAAAAGAAAATAACCAGTAGTAAGAAAACAGGTAATGACTTCTCGACATACAAAATGAGGAAGGCAGCAATTGAAATTGAACCATATCAAGCCACAAAGGTGAAAAATAAAATGAAAAAAAAAACAGAATAATATGAATGAAGAGTCATACCTAGTAGTGCCACCGCCGCCACTGCAAACACCAGAGCGGACCATCAAAAGCAAATCATCATCCATCACGCCCATCTCTCATAAAAGAGGAAAACAAAATATGCATTGATACAATAAGTACCCAAGAAAATAAAGACCAAAAGATCAAAGAAACAATAAAGAATAAAATAAAGGAACCCAGCGGTTGAAATTACACCATACAGATTTTTAAAGAATTTTCCACTGTTTTAACACAATTAGTTTTTCGAACTTGAATGCATAAATTGGTCAAATTAAAACCGCACTTGTTCACTTATTTTGAAAAGCTTTTAGCATATTCAAACTCAAGATTAAAAATCCGAAGAATACACCCAAACTTATAATAAAGAACAAAAAGAACCTTGAAATCTTTGAATGAGAAAATATCAAAAACTGAAATTTGAAAGCATGTCATTTCACTAATTAGGCAGTATCAAATTCAAGTGACTAATCAAAGCCACTAAGTTTTTGTTAAACTGACACTTTTATGTTATTGCAATTATTCTAGAATTTTCAACCCGAAATAAAATCTACAAACAACAAAGGAAAACCGAGAACACAGAGTCAAACACAATTTCAGAATTTTCACAACCGGAAGAAAGGGTACAAATCATTAACCAAAAGTAAGAACAAATTATACAGAAATTTGAGACCTTCTTATGAGTAAAAATTTATTTGAGAAACTTTAAAGCGTGTCATTTCTAGCACCTTAAATCAGTTAGGAAATTAAAGATATTTTGGAATTTTCACATACAAATAAAATCCCCAAAGAACACAATAAAACTGAAATCGAATAAGATAAGGAAATATCAACACTCACACTCCACACATATGTAGTAGTAAACTCAATTTATGTTTCTAGTCAACATCATATAAAACTTTTAGTTAAAAAAATGTTCAAAAAGCATCTGAAGCAGCATGATTAAATCTGTGCATTGAACAGTTATTATCCAATTCAAATGACTAATTAAAGCGACTAAAATTTTTCTATACAAACTTATTCAACAAAACTATCAAAATAGCTATAATAACTAACTTCTTTATCCATTATTAGAAGCCGAAGAAAAGCATGTTCTTCATTCTCCTCCCTATGATCAATTAAACTCCTCATTCTGATGATTCTGAGTGTTATCTTCCAACATTCCTTCCAGGGGGTGAGATTAGAGAGGAGCTTTTTTGAATCAGTTGACACTAAGCATAGTTCATTTGTTTCATCTATCACACAAGCAGCAATACAAACAAAACCACCCAATTTTCAGAAGGAAATCAGAAGGGAATGGATGAACAGAACCAAAAATAATTACTGTTACTGGAACAAAATATCTTATATCAAAACAAAAAATACAATTTTCAAAACAGAATCAGAAAAGAATGCCCAAACAGGGACAAAAACAAATCCTGTTAATTGAAAGGAAACTTGAGTATCAAAGTAAACAAATATCAAAGAATCTGAAATAAGTCATAACCACTACATACCTACATCACAGGAAATTCAGACTGAACAGTGAAACACGCCACATGATGGAAGGGGACAGAGAAAGGACAGGGCCACCGTAAAAATTCCCACCTAACTTGTTGTTTCTCAAGATAAGAGAGAGGCAGAGTGACATGAACCCTAGGCTGATTTCCTCTTGAGAACTACCACCGATCTTTAAATGAATCTGACAAATCAGACCAAAAAAATTTGTTCCCAGGATCCTTTTCCATGAACCCTAATCGCACAAGTAGCTATATCAATAAGGGTTAGGAAAAGAAAGAAACCTGAAACACCAAGATATCATAGCCAAAAACCGATCCAAGAAGGGGAAGAACTGGGAATGGAGATTGAAGCTTACCGAATGAATGGATTGATGAGAGTAAGGCTTGTCAGTCAGTATCCACGCATCTACTGCTCTCAACTCTGTTCTTGCTTCTTCATTTTGATTCAATCCGTATTCCATAAAAATACTCTTTGAGAAGCAGCTACTTGAACACTTCCAACCCACAAAATCATCACATTAATAAGCAATAACTTTTCTGTTTTTCTTCTACCTTTAAAATTTGAAATCATTCATAGTTCAATTTTTTCTTCTACTACTACTGCATGTGGACAGTACTCTTAATGTGAAACAGATGAAAACACATAATCGGTGGCATTCTGAATTAAGTAATTTCCACACAGAAATTAAAATTTCACTAATTAATCAAGATCCATATTATGTATAGTTATGAGCAGTGAAATTAAGTAAAGGTGATATTGGGTCAGAGAGAGGGAGAATGAAGAAGTACGAACCAGGGATCACTGGAATATTCGAAGAGCTTGCCTTTGGTAGAGAAGATGATGAGTGCGACTTCGGCATCGCATAGCACTGATATTTTGTTTGCCTTCTTCAGCAAACGTACCTATCTACCTATCCTCTATAACATTGAATCTCCTTCAATCTCCTTATATTCAGCGCATTAAACCTCCTCTAAGAAAATCAATAAACACATCAATAAATTAAACTTTCTTCTTAATTAACTGAATGGTTTAAGCGAAAGGAAACTAACCAAATCGCCTTCAATGACATATTTGGGGACTTCATCTCTAAGAGTGATGAGATCCTCTTCGCTGAGATCCTTAGTGATCTTGTTGTCCATGCTTATATCGTAGAGAATCTTGCGAGCTCTGCTCCTTCCGATTCCATGGATGTACTATAGCGAGAACTCAATTCTCTTGTTCGGAATCTCCACTCCGCCAACTCGAGCGCACTCTATGCTTAACTCTCTCACCTGAGCACACAAATTCGAAAGTAAACAAACAAATTTCAAAAATGTAAGGTAGAGTTTGTTTTATGTTACCTTGGGAGGGTTGAGAACAGGGAAATAGACGGCTCTGGAAAGAGGTCTAGGGTTTGAGATTAGGGCGAGAGAGGGAGCTATAGGCATCGCTAGCGTTTGTGCCATGCTCGAGTTGTTCTTCTTCTTTCTCTGCTGCTAAATAGAAGTAAGAGATAAATAGAAATTAAAACCAAAAGAAGCAAAATTGTCTCAACACAACTCCTCATTCTAATGTATTATATTAACATAACAACCCATAAAAGAAGCAAAAACTTTAGCATATAAAATATTAGAACCACTAAATATATATATATCAAAAACCAATCTATAACTTCAAAAAAAGCTAAAAGCTTTTTCTCTTTCTACAATCAACCGGTTCTTCTCATTTCGCTCGTTCTAAAATATGCATTATCTCAAAAAAAAAACATTACTAAACCACAAAAAAAAGAAAAATTAAATATAATTTATATAAATATAAGCAAGAGAAAAAATAAGTCCGGCAAGCTTCAGCTCTATATGAGGAAATTCAAATTATTAGCCTTATTAGCTTCTCTAATAAGCACCCAACCCCAATCTGGTTCAACAAAATACTATCTTAATTAGGAATATGAAAGCTAATCAAATTTAATTAAGCATAAAGCAGAGTTTGTTACACACAGAAAGCATATATATAAGAGGAAATAGGAAATGTAAAAGCATATATACTCCTACTACTGCATGTAGACAGTACTCTTAATGTGAAACAGATGAAAACACATAATCGTTGGCATTCTGAATTAAGTAATTTCCACACAGAAATTAAAATTTCACTAATTAATCAAGATCCATATTATGTATAGTTATGAGCAGTGAAATTAAGTAAAGGTGATATTGGGTCAGAGAGAGGGAGAATAAAGAGGTTCGAACCAGGGATCGCTTCCCTAACTGCGATGCAATCTCAGATCAAAATCCAGCTGGATACTCAATTAATCTCTTATCAATTTCCCTCTTATCAAAAAAATCCAAATAGACTATTTTGTCTTGCAATCTATATATCCATATGGAAGGTTGTAATTCTGTACCTGTGGGGTAAGTACTGAAGGCAACTCCATGTAGCATATGAACCCATTGAGACTCCAATGACATAGAACTGTGGCCCTAACTCTAACTGATCAGCAAGTTCTTGAATGTCAAGTGCTTCACTTTTGAGCGAGCGTTTGGGATTTGGATCACTTTCTCCATACCCAGCTCGGTCATATTGCAGCAGATATATGCCTAGTTCATCTATTAGTTCCTGTATATATGTATATATACACGTTGAGTAACCTTATTCAGCATATGAATATCTTAATTGTATAGTACTACTATTCTGTTTAAGTTGACAGGGAATGAGTAATTGTACTTGGGATGCGAGAAAGTTCATCTCTTTGGAGCTTCCAAAACCATGGACAATGATGATCTTGTACTTTTCCACATCCTTAGAAACCCCTCTCTCAAGATAAGCCAGGTGCCTCCCATCTCTGAGTTTAATTCTTGGTGAAATCATAGCAAAATCATCTTGGTTTCGAGAAACAACCTTAGTCCCCTGAAACAAAAACCCAATAACATATATAATATTGAAACCATTAAGAATGAACAAATCTTATCAGTGTTTACCTGACAGAAACCTCTGCAGAGTTGTTTTGTCTGAGATTGTGATGGTTTCTTATCACTGAACAATAGTTTAAGGTGATGTCCGAATCTTTTCATCTGTTCTTGATGACTTAGTAGATCCAAGCTATGCTTTTTATTTCTGTGTGCACATCAAATATGAATGGAATGATAACTGAATTTGGTTCATTTGGTTTGTTTAAATCAGAGAAAATCAAACAAAAAGCAATCGGATCGTGGAATTCATGAATAAAATAAAGGAACCCAGTGCTTGAAATTACACCATACAGATTTTTAAAGAATTTTTCACAGTTTTGACACAATAGTTTTTCAAACTTGAATGCATAAATTGATCAAATCAAAACTGCACTTGTTTACTTATTTTGAAAAGCTTTTAGCATATTCAAACTCAAGATTAAAAATCCAAAGAATACACCCAAACTTATAACAAAGAACAAAAAGAACCTTGAAATCTTTAAATGAGAAAATATCAAAAACTGAAATTTGAAAGGATGTCATTTCACTAATTAGGCAGTATCCAATTCAAGTGACTAATTGAAGCCACTAAGTTTTTGTTACACTGATTTGAACACACAAATACTACACATTTATGTTATTGCAATTATTCTAGCATTTTTAGCCCGGAATAAAATCTACAAACAACAAAGGAAAACCGAGAACACAGAGTCAAACACAATTTCAGAATTTTCACACCCGGAAGAAAGGGTCCAAATCATTAACCAAAAGTAAGAACAAATTATACAAAAATTTGAGACCTTCTTATGAGTAAAAATTTATTTGAGAAACTTTAAAGCGTGTCATTTCCAGCACCTTAAATCAGTTAGGAAATTGAAGATATTTTGGAATTTTCACATACAAATAAAAGCCCCAAAGAACACAGTAAGATAAGGAAATATCAACACTCACACTCCACACATGTGTAGTAGTAAACTCAATTTATGTTTCTAGTCAACATCATATAAAATTTTTAGTTAAAGAAAAGTTCAAAAAGCATCTGAACCAGCATGATTAAATCTGTGCATTGAACAGTTATTATCCAATTCAAATGGCTAATTAAAGTGACTAAAATTTTGCTATACAAACTTATTCAACAAAACTATCAAAATAGCTATAATAACTAACTTCTTTATCCATTATCAGAAGCCGAAGAAAAGCATGTTCTTCATTCTCCTCCCTATGATCAATTAAACTCCACATTCTGATGATTCTGAGTCCTTTCTTCCAACATTCCTTCCAGCGGGTGAGATTAGAGAGGAGCTTTTCTGAATCAGTTGATACTAAGCATAGTTGATTTGTTTCATCTATCACACAAGCAGCAATACGAACAAAACCACCCAATTTTCAGAAGGAAATCAGAAGGGAATGGATAAACAGGACCAAAAACAATTACTGTTACTGGAACGCAACATCTTATATCAAAACAAAAAACCCAATCGACAACGAAAACGCCTGAAAATATGATGATTGGACCTTTGTAGCTGCAACTGCCGTTGCCGAGGAAGTGGGATGCGATTCCTCAATTGCCTTTAAGCAAGCCGCCGGGCTAACGCTCTTCGTGAGCGTGTGAAGCCCGCAACAGAGATCTCAGTCTCTCAGCATCGCCGGCATCTCTCTGCTTAGCTCAATCGATTAGGGTTTTCAGATGGAGGTTGACAAAAATGATGTTGAAGATACGGCGTTCGAGAGCGTGAGATATGCCTTACATAAATGAGGATTTGGGAGACAGGGAG
The DNA here is from genome assembly GCF_003086295.3 of Arachis hypogaea. Classification (NCBI taxonomy): domain Eukaryota; kingdom Viridiplantae; phylum Streptophyta; class Magnoliopsida; order Fabales; family Fabaceae; genus Arachis; species Arachis hypogaea. The sequence continues at coordinate 71,020,004 of NC_092050.1, forward strand.
AGCGATAAACAGAGCGTTAATGGCCAGAGATTATCCGGAGCAGGAGAAGTGAGTTGGCTATCTATGAGAAAAAGAAGGGGAAGGTTGGATTTAGGGTTTCAAAAGAAAAAGAGAGAGGACGGCACAGGTTGAAGCGAAAGAGAGATAAAGAGGGAAAAGATAAGGGGAGAGAAGAATGTAACGTATTTACCTTACTCACCGTTTCAATTTTTTTATTCTAAGTTATTGAGGAACTGACGCGTGGCTTCAGGAGCCACGGCAATTATACAAGTAGTAGATAGCTCTGGGTTGCATCAAGCAACTAAGATATATATTAATATAGCTCTGGATTGCATCAAGCAACTAATATATATAAATATCTCTTTATTATATTACTCTTCTCTTTATATCTCTTTACTCTGTTCTGGTTTCTCTTTTCTCTGTATCTCTTTACTCTGTTTTAATTACTCTGTTCTCTGTATCTTTTTTTCTCTTCTCTGATTACTCTTTTCATCTGTATCTATATTACTCTTTTTCTCTTTATTTCTTTACTTTACTCTGGTTACTCTGTTTTCTGTGTTTTTCTACTCTGCTCTGATTTCTCTGCTTAACGTATGTATTTAAAGTTTATGTAAATTTCGGAATGAATAGTTCGCCTGTCCCAAGTATAGGTTCATTAAGTCTATACTGAAATAGTTAAACTTTTCATATAATACCTAACCCTAGTCGCAACTCAAGGACTAACTATGTTGCCCTAGTTCGTTCACTGATTTTTGTCTGTTTTTCTGTTATTAAAACCTTACAGACTTTTCTTTAGTTTTTATCTTTTCTTCAACTTTTTATATTTCTTTTATCTTTGGCTCACTAATATGTTCTTACCACTCCCTAAGTATTTTATGAAGGTAATTATGAGATTCTGCGCTTAAAGTTGTCTTTCTAAAGCTTTTACAGAAAACTGCCTTTTCCGCATTATTTTATTATTTTTATTAAAATATTATTTTTAATTAAATATTATTATTTAATATTTTATTATTATTTATTATTTTATTATTAAGTTTTCGAAAATTAACTTTACTTTAACCTTTAACCTTTAAATTTCACTTTTTACCACCCATAACTTTTAATATTTCTACTTTTACCACCCTAACTTTTGGAAATTACAAAATAACCCCTTAAACACCAAAAATTTTACTTCCTTCCCCTTTTTAAGATCTAAAAGGTGTTCTTCAATGTTCTTCACCACACTCAAAGTGTTCTTCATGTTCTTCGTAAATTCTTCAGATTCTTTCTCTGTTTTTACCCGTTTTTTAGTCTTTTCAGCAACCGATTTTTACCAAAATTCAAAATAAATTTCCAGCCACTAAAACCCCATCTTTTCTATATGATTTTAACACAAATTGAACCTCAATTTAAGCTCTAGGGTTTCGTTTTCCAGCAGCCACAAGAACACACATTCATAGCTTGAATTTTATCAAATTTCATCAAATTTTCCCCAAAATTTCAACAAGAATTACTCATACAAACAATCAATTTCAAACACAGCCAAACCATATCATAATCACACAACTCAAACACAATCAATCAAGATTAAATTCGTCAATCCCTACCTGGTTTTGCTGCTCCTAATTCGGTTAAACTTTCAGGTGGTCCTTAAGCAATTTTTCCTCCTTAGACTTGCTGGAAATTCACGTTTCTTGCCCCTCAAGTCAAGTTAAGCATGATTCCTAAGGAAGAACATCAAGAAAACACATGTTTTGCATGGTTTTCCTTGAAAACCGAATTGAAATGGGAGGGAGACAGCCATCTCACCTTATTTCCATCCTTGATAAGTTACATGGTTATGTAGAGGAAGAAGAGAGGATCATTTTGGTGAAATCGGAGTTTTGATTTGAGTTTTAGTTCAGAAGAAATCAAGCTTTGAAGATTAAGTGTTCATGAAAGTTTCTCTCTTTTCTCTCGTTATTTTCGGCCAAAATAATGAAATGAGACAGCCTTGGAGGTCTTGGGGGTGTAAGGTGAGTTGTGATTGGTTGGCTTGGAGGTGGATTAAAATAATATTAAAATATCTCAGGTGTATAACTACTAAAACTAGGTGTATCGGAACACTTGTAAAAACATCTCTAAAAATTATTTTCTGAGCTACTAGCATAAATGACACTAGTAACATATTTATTATGAGAATAAAACATGTATAATGAGGCCTTACCATTGCTAAAGTCATCAGAGAGTGCTGGTGCTAAGCTGCACCAGTAAACCGTAAACCCGGTTAAACTGATTTTCTGTTTTTAACTAAAACAGACCAGGTAACCTTATAATATCATTCAAGCATTTTCTAATACTAATATAATGATAATATTATACTATTATCTCTCTCCTCTCATAAATCGAGTCTGGTTTGTCAAACTGAGACTATTTACGAAAAACCGAATCAAAACCCCTAACCGATACGGTTCAAAAACTAGGTTCTTCGTGACCGCATTATCGATCTTGTCTCAACTAAGGTCCTGAGTTAAAGATAATATAATGACAATGAGGATTGAGATGCTTGATGATACAGAAGAGGTATTCCCTTTACTGATCTTTCGGAGAAATCCGTGTATTCAGAAATGATCTCGCGTACTCGAAAATTAGAGTTGTTACATCTGGTGAGGGAAAAACGATTCCACACAAACTCACCGGCAAGTGTACCAGGTCGCATCAAGTAGTAATAACTCACAAGAGTGAGGTCGATTCCATAAGGATTGATGGATTGAGCAATTTTAGTTAGGTGATGAATTTAGTTAAGCGAATATTTGATGATTTGAGTGATTTTGATTAACAGAAGCTAAATTGCAAGTAAATAAAGGTGCAGAAGGTAAATTGTGCATTAAAGTAAAGTGCAGAAGAGGTAAATCGCAGAAACTTAAAGTGCAAGAAAGTAAAAGAGATGAATCTTAAATTGCAAGAACGGTAAATGACTGAAGCTTAAAGTGCAAGAAACTTAAATTACTGAATCTAAATAGCTGAGAAAGGTAAATTGCATTAAGCGTAAAGGGATTTGGGTGTTGGGATTTAAATTCAGGTAGAAAATGTAAACTAAAATGATTCAGAGAGCTGTAAGATGAAAAAAATTTAGCTCAGTAGCCAAATAGAATTGTACAATTGCTTGAAGAAACAAACAGCAAGAAAAATTAACTCAATTATGAAATTCTAAAAGAGAAATTTAAGATCGAAGAAGAGCAATGAGGTCAGAAAGCAGATCTAGATCTCAATTACCCCCTTGATCAATCAGAAAAGAGATTGCAGAAGAAATGAAAATGAAAACAGCAAAGAAGATTTAGATCTAATTCTCCAATTCGCAGAACTATATGAAAGAAAAGCAAAAATGATTCCCAGATCCAGAAATTCAATAAAGTTCTTAAATCTGAATTCAGAAACCCAAAACAGAAAGTAGAAGTTGCAGAAGAAAGAAAATAAAAACAGAAAGCAAAAACTAGATCTAATCCCAATTCCAAAAATCAAAACGAAAACTAAAAGTGAAAACTAAAAATGAGCTAAAGGTCCTTACAAATTGAACTTGATCCTATTTATACACTTTTGATTTTGGTCTTCAAAACTTGGAATGGACCTTTTAATTTTTGGGTTTGAAGAAAGGTGGATCCAGGTGGCTTTGGTTCAAGTGGCATGGGTCAGGGTGTATTTGGTTAGCTCCCAGTGAAGCGCTCAGTTCACTAAGTGAACGCTACATTCACTGCTCCAAGCATGCTTCCTCACGTGCTTCCTTGGTGGGCGTTTCTTCATTAGCGTTACATTAGTGAACGCTACGTTCACTTACCCAATGCTGCCCCTTGTGTCTTTGATGTGCGCCTTTGGTTCCTTGGCCAAAATCACGAAAACTTCGCTTTAGTGAACGTGGCGTTCACTTTTTTGAACGTTTATCCTTGATTCCCTTGTGTTGCGCCAATTGTTTTCCTGGGCCAAAGTCACGAAAATGCTCAATTTTTTTAGCGTAACGTTCACTTTAATGAACGTTGCTCCTTGGCATAATGAACGCTTCCTTGCTTAATGTAGCATTCCCTTTAATGAACGCTAGCGTTCATTCATTTCCTTCATTGGCTTTAATGATTCATAATGCCAATTACGTAAAGCTTGATTTGCCAATTGGACAATATTAATAAAGGGTTCATGTATGCTTTCATTGGCCTTAGTTAATAATGCCAATACGTTCATGCATTGCATAAATAATTAAATGCATGCATACATAAGCATTAATGCATGATCATTTATGATAATGAAATAGCATGGTTATTAATTATTAATGCATGCATAAGCATTAATGCATATGCCAAGGCTTCATGGTCATGGGCCACGCTTTTAAAAGCGTGGCCTAAGGTTCAAAAGCCTGCTCAAACTTCAAAGTGTGCCCCAAAATCCTTCTTTTCTTCTTTTCATCATTTCTTCACCTACAAGTAACCAAACAACTAATCAAAGTCCCACCAAAATCACTAGATATTTGCATCATTTATAAAATCAAATAATTCTAGCATAAAACCTATGATTTTGTGTAAAATAGATGATGTTTGATTGATTCAAGAAAATCATGAAAATCCACTCCAATTACTTACTTATTGTGCAAGAAAGTGCATAAAACCTAATAAAACAAATGAAAAATGCTTGCAAAACTAGCATAAGATGACTTGTCATCACAACACCAAACTTAAATCTTGCTTGTCCCCAAGCAAGCGCTAAACATGAGAAGAAATGAAATGAAACAGAGAAGTATATAGGTCCTTATTTAGCAGATAATAGAATTTGAACCATGGGGTTTTATGCAGACAAAAATGCAGCTCACTTATTCTTTGTTGTCATAATGCCTTGCTTTTTTGATTGATCCCTTCTTGGTTTTTCCTTCTTTCTTTTGCTTAGAAAGCTTATTTCTCATTGATAACTCAGTGTCAAGTGTTGCAGCAGCCTTTTGGCTCAATTTTGCTCAACACTTCTTCACTACAGACACTTGGCTCACAATTCTTCTTAGGAACATTGATGCCCAACACCTCTTTGGGTCACTAAATGCTTTGTAACTAGGTTGCTCTTCATAGTGGACTTTCGGTTGGTAATTCCAGATTAGTTAATCCAAGTTACCAAGTTTTAAAAGACTCCTCAGAACCTAATTGTCCAAGCATATCCTAGTACAAAAAGCACCACAGACATATGTCCTAAGGTCCAAGCTATTGGTGTCTAGCCTTATTGTTTGTTTCTTTGCCAATTCTTGGCTTTTCTTTTCATTTTCTTTCTCACTTTTCTTCGTTTCCCAGGGATGTTCATAAATAAAAGGTTTTATGACAGCAACTAAGTTCACACTACATAGAATATTTTATTATGCAGCTTTTATTATTGAGCTTATCATCCAATCAAGCAATTACCACCACAGGTCTTGATTCTAATTCCTACTACATTGAACAATCACTTTCTATTTCAAACATTTTCTTTTATTGATGCAAAAGGGGAAACAAGACATGAATTTAAGGCAGATGAAGATGAAGAAAAGCATTTAAACTAGTGCAGACATCAAAATTTGCATTATTTGAACTAAACATCAAGGTAAACAGTAACTTCTCATTCAGATCATTTCAAAGCATAGTGAATTTTGTGACAATACAACCTCTCAGGAGTGTCTTACAGCCTTCCTTTTGTCATCATCATCTTTTACTTTTTCATTTCCTTTGGTGATGATTCTTTTAAGAGGCTGAGTGTCTTTTCTGCATAATTATTAGAAGTTGCTTGTTTTTCTAAGCACTTAAGCAAATGGTTAGCATGCATGAACTATTGTAGTCTATGATGCATCAGTTATATGAAACCTTGTGCCTTTGCTGAAGGTAATAAAGCTAAAAACTAGAAAACAGATAGTGGTTTAGTGGTTTTCCTGATTGCTTGGAGCTAGTAACCAGTTATGTAGAGGGTTGAAATGTGTTTTTAAGTGAGATTTTTGGTGGAACACCAAACTTAGCATCCTTCATTCACCCTTAAATTGTTTTGGTGTGCAACACCAAACTTAGCTCCTTGCAATACAGATAAAACTACTTAACCCTTTTATTGAAATAGTTAAGAAAAAGAAAACTACTTCTGGTTGGGTTGCCTCCCAAACAAGCGCTCGTTTAGTGTCATTAGCTTGACATCTTTTCCTTTAGATCATGGAGGCTGAAAATCGTAGTGCCTTAGCTTTTCTCCTCTTACTGTGAACTTCCTTCCGGTCTCCTCTTTGATGATCTCTAGGTGTTCAAGTGAAAGTATCCGGTTCACAGTATAGTACTCAGACAATTGTGGAGACACCTTCATTGGTTGGGTGTTTAACATCACTTTATCCCCTAGTGAGAAACCTTCAGTGGGGATCTTCTTGTTTCTCCATCCTTTTGGCCTCTTCTTCTTCTCTTCTTTCTCAGGAGATAAATCATGCTTTGGTGGTTCTTTATCTGGGTGTTTTGGATCTAGTTTCTCTTTGATTTCCTTGGTCTGTTTCATCATCTCTACTTCTTTCAAACATGGGTTTAGAAGTCTTAGAGTTAACTCATTGAATGCCTCCTTCAAGCTCTGATCTCTGGCCTTATCCTTCTTGCATTCTTCTTTTTGAGTGGGCTCATGAAGGGTCTTGAAGACATGAAATGCTAGGTGCTCATCATGCACTCTTAGCAACAATTCCCCTTTTTCAACATCTATCAATGCTCTGCCCATAGCTAGAAAAGGCCTCCCCAGGATGATGGGAGTGTTGGGGTCTTCTTTCATATCCAAGATAATAAAGTCAGCAGGGAGAAAGAATTTTCTCACTTTTATTAGCACGTTCTCCACAATTCCCAGTGCTTGCTTAATGAATTTGTCAGCCATTTGGAGAGCTATTCGAGTGGATTTCAGCTCAAAAATTTGAAGCTTCCTCATAAGAGATAGAGACATCAAGTTTATGCTTGCACCAAGGTCACAGAATGATTTCTCAATAGTTATGTTTCCTATGGTACAAGGTATATAAAACCATCCAAGATCATCCTTCTTCTCTGGTAGACCTCTTTGGAGAATAGCACTACACTCCATTGTCATTTCAACAATCTGTCCTTCCTTCAAGGATCTTTTCTTTGTTAGCACTTCTTAAATAAATTTGGCATATAATGGCATCTGTTCAAGTGCTTCTAAGAAGGGAATATTGATGCTGAGTGTCTTGAATATGTCTAGGAATTTTAAATATTGCTTATCCTCGTTCTCTTTCTTGAATCTTTGAGGATATGGAAGTTTGGGGATATATGGCTTCATCCCTTCCTTCTTTTCTTGTAGTTGTGTTTCAAGGATGTTCTTATCTCTCTTTGAGCTTTTTGCATTCTTAGTCTTTCTATCCTCTTCACTTCTCTCCTCTGTCTCTTCTTGTAGAACTTCTCTGTTGTGTTCTTCCTGATTGATGGCTTCCTTCTCCTCAGTCTTCTCACTTCCCACTATGACCGCTTTGCACTCCTCCCACTTTGTAGCTTTTCCTTTGTCCCTTGGGTGGTCTTTAGTGGCACTAGGGGATGCATTTGGTTGCTTCTCACCCATCTCTGCAATTTGTTTAGTCATTTGCTCCATATGCCTCTCAAGATTTCTGATTGATGCTTCTTGGTTTTTGCTTGTTAGGGCTTGATCTTTTCTTATTGCTTCCTGATCTTATCTTGCCATTTCTTGATTTTTCATGAGTTTCTCCATCATTATCTCTAGACTAGAGATTATTTGAGATTCTGGATTTGGTTGTGGTTGTGTGAAATGAGATGGTTGTTGCTGGAAGTTATTTGAATTATTTGTGGGGGTATTTTGTGGGTAGAATGTGGATGTGGAACAGTTATTCTGGTAGTTTTGTGAGTTGTTATGGGGTTGGTGATATGTGTTTTATGGGTTTTTAAATTGGTTAGTATTATTGGATGAATGACTTTGGTTGTTTATGTTGCTGAGACTGTTAGAGTAGAAGTCCTTTTGTCCTTGATTCTGATGCTCACCCCACCTCAAATTAGAATGAGTCCTCCAGGGTGTCTTGTGTGCATCACCATGGAAGTTGTGTTGGAATGAACTTGAGGTGTTGTTCATGTATTGCACCTGCTCAGGGCTTTGTTGCTCATAATTGAATATCCCAAAACTTTCTTTAGATTAGTTCCACTCGTGTGAGGTTTGAGATTGGCTTTGTGTATTTACTGCAGTAATTTGCAGTCCATCAATCTTCTTGGCCATCATCTCCATTTGTTGCTGAAGTTGTTGGTGCATCTGTTTGTTTTGTGCCAAGATAGTGTCAACACTTTCAAGCTCCAAGACACCTCTCTTGAGAGCTGGTGGGCATTGCCTTTGATGAGCAAAAAAGTATTAATTATTAGTCACAGTGTCTATGAGATGTTGGGCTTCTTCAGCCGTCTTCATGAGTTGCACTGAGCCTCCAGCAAAATAGTCAAGTGCTTCTTGAGCTCTCAGTGTCAATCCTTCATAGAAGTTTTGGAGTCTATCCCATTCACTGAAAATTTCTGGTGGGCACTTCCTGATTAAAGCTTTGTATCTCTCCCAGGCATCATACAATGATTCTCCATCCATCTGAGTAAATGTTTTTACCTCTGTCTTCAGTCTGATGATCCTTTGGAGAGGATAGAACTTGGCTAAGAACTTGCTCACTAGATCCTCCCAATTGTTGATGCTTTCTTTTGGAAATGCCTCCAACCATTGGGCAGCTTTGTCCCTTAATGAAAATGGGAATAGTAGCAACTTATAGATGTCTGAATGTACACCAATTGTTTTCACTGTGTCACATATCCTCAGAAAGGTGGATAGGTGCTGGTTTGGATCTTCCAAAGGACCTTCTCCATAAGAACAGTTGTTCTGCACCAAGGTGATGAGTTGAAGCTTCAATTCAAAGTTGTTTGTATCAACATTTGGAGTAAGTATGCTACTCCCACAGTGCCTTGGATTAGGAATGGTATAAGAGGCCAATACCCTCCTTGCAGGTTGAGCATTGTTGGTTACTTCTTCCTCATCCTCCATGACTTGCACAATCACAAACAATCCAAATGAAAATTGGACATTCTCATGCTAGAATGTGGTTAGAGGGTTAGTTGACACAATATGTCAAACAGTTAAGATGCTTAAAAGAAAAACAAAAGAAAATTTCTTAATCTAAATTACCACCCTACTTAATCATTGTCAATCTAAATCAATCTCTGGCAACGGCGTCAAAAACTTGATAAGGGAAAAATGATTCCACACAAACTCACCGGCAAGTGTACCAGGTCACATCAAGTAGTAACAACTCACAAAAGTGAGGTCGATCCCACAGGGATTGATGGATTGAGCAATTTTAGTTAGGTGTTGAATTTAGTTAAGCGAATATTTGATGATTTGAGTGATTTTGATTGACAGAAGCTAAATTGTAAGTAAATAAAGGTGCAGAAGGTAAATTGTGCAGAAGAGGTAAATTGCAGAAACTTAAAGTGCAAGAAAGTAAAAGAGCTGAAACTTAAATATCAAGAAAGGTAAATGACTGAAGCTTAAAGTGTAAGAAACTTAAATTGTTGAATCTAAATTACTGAGAAAGGTAAATTGCATTAAGAGTAAAGGAATTTGGGTGTTGGGATTTAAATTCAACTAGAAAATGCAAACTAAAGTGATTCAGAGAGCTATGAGATGAAAAAAATTCATCTCAGTAGCCAAACAGAATTGTACAATTGCTTGAAGAAACAAACAGCAAGAAAACTTAACTCAATTATGAAATTCTAAAAAAGAAATTTAAGATCGAAGAAGAGCAATGAGATCAGAAAGTAGATCTAGATCTCAATTACTCCCTTGATCAATCAGAAAAGAGATTATAGAAGAAATGAAAATGAAAATAGCAAAGAAGATTTAGATCCAATTCTCCAATTCTCCGAACTATATGAAAGAAAAGCAAAGATGATTCCTAGATCCAGAAATTCAATGAAGTTCTTAAATCTGAATTCAGAAACCCAAAACAGAAAGTAGAAGTTGTAGAAGAAAGAAAATGAAAACAGAAAGCAAAAACTAGATCTAATCCCAATTCCCAAAATCAAAATGAAATCTAAAAGTGAAAACTAAAAATGAGCTAAAGGTCCTTACAAATTGAACTTGATCCTATTTATACACTTTTGATTTTGGTCTTCAAAACTTGGAATGGGCCTTTTAATTTTTGGGTTTGAAGAAAGGTGGATCCAGGTGGCTTTGGTTCAAGTGGCATGGGTCAGGGTGTATGTGGTTAGCTCCCAGTGAAGCGCTCAGTTCACTAAGTGAACGCTATGTTCACCGCTCCAAGCATGCATCCTCAAGTGCTTCCTTGGTGGGCATTTCTTCATTAGCGTTACATTAGTAAACACTACGTTCACTTACCCAACGCTGCCCCTTGTGTCTTTGATGTGTGCCTTTGGTTCCTTGGCCAAAATCACGAAAACTTCGCTTTAGTGAACGTGGCGTTCACTTTTTTTATCGTTTATCCTTGATGCCCTTGTATTGCGCCAATTGTTTTCCTGGGCCAAAGTCACAAAAATGCTCAATTTTTTTAGCGTAACGTTCACTTTAATGAACGCTGCTCCTTGGCATAATGAACGCTCCCTTGCTTAATGTAGCGTTCCCTTTAATGAACGCTAGCGTTCATTCATTTCCTTCATTGGCTTTAATGATTCATAATGCCAATTACGTAAAGCTTGATTTGCCGATTGGACATTATTAATAAAGGGTTCATGCATGCTTTCATTGGCCTTGGTTAATAATGCCAATGCGTTCATGCATTGCATAAATAATTAAATGCATGCATACATAAGCATTAATGCATGATCATTTATGATAATGAAATAGCATGGTTATTAATTATTAATGCATGCATAAGCATTGATGCATATGCCAAGGCTTCATGGTCATGGGCCATGCTTTTAAAAGCATGGCCTAAGGTTCCAAAGCGTGCTCAAACTTCAAAGTATGCCCCAAAATCCTTCTTTTCTTCTTTTCATCATTTCTTCACCTACAAGCAACCAAACAACTAATCAAAGTCCCACCAAAATCACTAAATCTTTGCATCATTTATAAAATCAAATAATTCTAGCATAAAACCTATAATTTTGTGTAAAATAGATGATGTTTGATTGACTCAAGAAAATCATGAAAATCCACTCCAATTACTTACTTATTGTGCAAGAAAGTGCATAAAACCTAATAAAACAAATGAAAAATGCTTGCAAAACTAGCATAAGATGACTTGTCATCAATCTCCTACTTGTTGAGGAGCTTGTGCTTGAATGGCTGAGACTTGATTCTTCTCCATCTTCTTGGTCAAGGCTGCTAGTTGTGCAGTGATTACTTTGTTTTGGGCTAACAAGGCATCCATGGAATTGAGCTCCATTACTCCTCTCTTTTGAGTTTTATCTGAAGCATAGAAATACTCATTCTCAGCCACAGTCTCTATGATATCTATGGCTTCTTCAATGGTTTTCTTCTTGTTGAGTGAGCCTCCTGAAGAATGATCTACTGCTTGCTGTGACTCATATAACAGCCCTTCATAGAAGATTTGTAGTTGTACCCTGGTGCACGAAATTGTGATCATCAATGGCGCCAACAACTTGGTATGCACAATTGTAAACTCAACTCTTTATCACAACTCTGCACAACTAACCAGCAAGTGCACTGGGTCGTCCAAGTAATAAACCTTACGCGAGTAAGGGTCGATCCCATGGAGATTGTCGGCTTGAAGCAAGCTATGGTCATCTTGTAAATCTCAGTCAGGCGGATTCAAATGGTTATGGAGAATTGATAATTAAAAGATAAATAAAATATATAATAAAGATAGAGATACTTATGTAATTCATTGGTAGGAATTTCAGATAAGCGTATGAAGATGCTTTGTTCCTTCTGAACATCTGCTTTCCTATTGCCTTCTTCCAACTATTCATACTCGTTTCCATGGCAAGCTTTATGTTGGGCATCACCGTTGTCAATGGCTACTTCCCGTCCTCTCAGTGAAAATGTTCCAAATGCGCTGTCACCGCACGGCTAATCATCTGTCGGTTCTCGATCATGTTGGAATAGCGTCTGTCACACGCCCAACAATCGTGAGTTTGAAGCTCATCATAGTCATCCCTTCCCAGAACCTACTCAAAATACTACAGACAAGGTTTAGACTTTCCAAATCTCAAGAATGACCGCCAATAATTCTAGCCTATACCACGAAGGTTCCAATCTTAGATTAGAAACCCAAGAGATATGCATTCAAGCCAGTGCTAGTAGAACAGAGGTGGTTGTCAGGCACATGTTCATAGGTGAGAATGATGATGAGTGTCACGGATCATCACATTCATCAAGTTGAAGAACGAATGAATATCTTAGAGAAGAAGTAGGCGTGAATTGAATAGAAGAACAATGGTAATTGTATTAATTCATGAAGAACAGCAGAGCTCCACACCTTAATCTATGGTGTGTAGAAACTCCACCGTTGAAAATACATAAGAACAAAAGGTCCAGGCATGACCAAATGGCCAGCCTCCCAAAGAGGGTTCAATCATCAAAACATGATTAAGAGATGAAAATACAATAGCAAAAGGTCCTATTTATAGAAGACTAGTAGCCTAGGGTTACATAAATAGGTAATTAATGCAGAAATCTTCTTCCGGGCCCACTTGGTGTGTGCTTGGGCTGAGCATTGAAGCTTCCATGTGTAGAGACTTTTGTTGGAGTTAAACGCCAGCTTTTGTGCCAGTTTGGGCGTTTAACTCCAGCTTTTGTGCCAGTTCTGGCGTTTTGACGACAGAATTCTTAAGCTGACTTAGAACGCCTGTTTGGGCCATCAAATATCAGGCAAAGTATAGACTATTATATATTGCTGGAAAGCCCAGAATGTCTACTTTCCAACGCAATTGAGAGCGCGCCAATTGGACTTCTTTAGCTCCAGAAAATCCACTTCGAGTGCAGGGAGGTCAGAATCCAACAGCATCTGCAGTCCTTTTTCAGCCTCTGAATCAGATTTTTGCTCAGGTCCCTCAATTTCATCCAGAAAATACCTGAAATCACAGAAAAATACACAAACTCATAGTAAAGTCCAGAAAATTGATTTTTATTTAAAAACTAATAAAAATATAATAAAAACTAACTAAAACATACTAAAAACAATGCCAAGCTCATCACAACACCAAACTTAAATTGTTTCTTGTCCCCAAGCAACTAAAAATCAAATAGGATAAAAAGAATAGAATGTACAATAAATTCCAAAAACATCTATGAAGATCAGTATTAATTAGATGAGCGGGGCTTTTAGCTTTTTGCTTCTGAACAGTTTTGGCATCTCACTTTATCCCTTGAAGTTCAGAATGATTGGCATCTATAGGAACTCAGAATTCAGATAGTGTTATTGATTCTCCTAGTTAAGTATGTTAATTCTTGAACACATCTACTTTATGAGTCTTGGCCATGACCCAAAGCATTTTGTTTTTCAGTGTTATCCCTGAGGTGCTTGATAGCCTCCTGAGCAGATAAGCCATGAAACTTGGGCATCAAGTTGATTAGTGCAGTCTTCAGTTCAAAATCTGCAGCCAGATTTGGGTGAGGCACTTGATACGGTTGCAGGATAAAGTCTGAGGCTCCTGCCTCCTGGAGAGTGATCCTCCTAGGTGCTGTCATACTATCTGCACGTGAATCAACTGAATCAGTAGTAGAGGAGCTTGTTTCTCCCTCAGATGGCGGTTCAGATTCACCTTCAGATGAGACTGGTGAATCGATAGCAATCACTTCACCATCCTCAGCAGCTAACCGATGCCGAGCTCACCTAATACGTGAAATAGTTCTTTCAAATTCAGGATCAAATGCGGCTAAGCTCGGATCAGACAGTGAACGCGTCATTCAATGAAAGAAACATATAGCTCATGGTAAATAAATAAAATAAAATACGCAAATAAATAAAATTAAAAATATTTACACCAACTAATAATTTAGCACACATTTGCAACTCCCCGACAACGGCGCCAAAAATTGACGTAAGGGCGGAAGTCCGCCAATTAAGAAATTGATATAGGAAATACGTTGCAAGTGTAGCTCTTAACCAGCTAAAATCCACCTCATCAATTTAGAAAGGTTATCACAAAAGTTTAGAAAAAAAATACTGGGATTATGAGTCCCAGGTTGTCTCCCAACGAGTTGCCAAAAAGGGTGCTAATTTATTAATCAGGAATTTTCTGAGAAATTTTGAGAGTTGAATGACAGAAAATAAATAATTATAAATTAGTGCAATGAAAATTAAAGGAATTTATATTATGCAAAGTAAAAAGCCTTGACTGGGGGAATGATTAATTGGAAGTTCTATCCTTGTAGGAATTCTCTCAAGTGTAGTATAAAGGGGTTGTTGTTTTCACTTAGTTAACCCTTACTAAATAAAGGAAAGTCAAGTGATTGAGCTAACTCTTATTCGCAAATCCTAGTCCTCTCCCTTGGGAAGGTCTAGCGTTAGTAAATACAGAATTAGCCAACAACTTCCAATTTAACTAATCACTTAAGCATTCCAACTCAAGTGTCTCCTCTTAATCAACCCCATGTCAAGTATAGAATTTACTCCATTGACATGAAAATAATACTCAGAAAAATATAAGAAGAAGACATGATAAATTAAATAAAATAGAGATTGAAAATTAATTAAAGGAAAAACTAATTCTCTGTATTAAATAAATCCAAAATGGAACATACCTATCTTAACAGGGTTTATAAGTAATTGAAAGAGTAAAGGAATAAGGAAACAAACTAGAATAGTAACTTCAACGGAGGTGACGACTCTTCAATATCCAAATCCAAAGCAAAAGCATAAACTATAAAACTATGAATGTAAAAAAAACCTAGAGGAAGAGTAATTCCTCTCTAGATTCAGATCTAAAACTCTAAAACTATCCTAATGAGAATGTGTGTTGAGTCTCTGCATGTTTCCTGGCTTAAATCTGTGTTTCTGGGCCGAAAACTGGGTCAAAATACGGCCCAAAATCGTCCCCAGCATCTTCTATTAATTCTGAAGATCGCGCATGTCACGCGTACACGTCGCTGGTCGCTTTGGCGTGTCACGCGTTTGCGTCAAGCACGCGCACGCGTCATCTTGCAGAACTCCAATCCACGGGTACGCGTCAGGCACGCGCACGCGTCGCTGCAAATTTCTCCATGTCGCGCGCACGCGTGAGCCATGCATGCGCATCGATGCTCGCTGGTTATCTCCTTAGTTTCTTGTGTTCCTTCCATTTTTGCAAGCTTCCTCTCCATTTCCTAAGCCATTTCTGACCTATAAAGCCTGAAATACTTAACACACGAATCACGACATCGAATGGTATAAGGGAGAATTAAAATACACAAATTAAAGATCTCTAGGAGGCAAGTTTTCAACCATAGAACAAAACTAGGAAGGAGTTGTAAAATCATGCAAATCATATGAATAAGTGTGCAAGGACTTGATAAAAACCACTCAATTGAGCATAAGATAAACCATAAAATAGTGGTTTATCAACCTCCCCACACTTAAACATTAGCATGTCCTCATGCTTAGCTCAAGGAGATAAAATAGATGAGTAGGAAAAAGTAAGACTCATGCAATGCAATGCAACCTATGTATGAATGCAACTATATGATTCTGTCTACTTGGTTAAAAGTAAATAAGTTCTTCAAGACAGACATAAATTAAATACCACTAATTCAAAACATACAATAAAGACAAGTAAACTGTAAGAAGACAGCTCATGAAAGCAGGGAACATAGAATCAAGCATTGAACCCTCACTAATGGTGTATATGCACTCTAGTCACTCAAGTGTATAGGGTAATCACTCTACTCTTTCCTAGTCATGCTTTCTAAACTTTGTTCTTCACCTAACCAATCAACAAATATTTAATGTACCAATGCAAACATCATGAGGTCTTTTCAAGGTTGTAATGGGGCTAAGGTAAGGGTGAGGGTATATATATATGGCTAAGTGAGCTATAAATTAAATCCTTGACTAACTTAAGCTCTCACATATACACACACTCTATATACTTTTAAATTCATGCCTAGCTACCCAAAATTTCCACTTTTGCATTACATACTCATGCATCAACTTTTTCTTTCAATTTTTATCACATATGCATTGATCTTTTCCTTAACTTAACTTAGCATTGGGATAATTTTGTCCCCTTATTTATTTACTTATTTATTGAATATTTTTGGATTTTTTTTAAATAGAAAAATAAACATAACTTATCAATGCACATGAATTTTTAATTTTTTTGGTCTTACATGAGTAGGTACCCAAATTCCCAATATTTTATCATTTAAAAATTGTATGCTTTCATTAACCTAAATTCCCACAGTTTTCCCACACTTAATTGGCACACAATCTCTATCTTAAGCTAACCAAAGATTCAATTTGGGGTATTTAATTATTTTTACGCTTAAGGCTAGTGATGTGGTAAAATATAGAACAAATGGGGATTAATAGGCTCAAAGTGGCTAACAAAGGTAAATGAAAAGGGTAGGCTATTTGGGATAAGTGAGCAAAACAAGTAATGGCCTCAATCATATGCATGCATATAACACATTAAACATTGGACATATAGGATGGAACAAAATAAAGATTACAATCATAGAGAAGAAAAACACACAAGAATAAAATTTTATGGTTAAATAGTGTAACCATGTAATTAAGCTCAAGTCTCACAGGTTGTGTGTTCTAGCTTTTTAAACTATGTTCCAAATACAACTTTCAAAAAGTTTAACATAAAAGATTTTAATTTAAATTAGTGAAAATTTTCAAAAATAGGGTCTTAAAAAGAAACTTATTATTTTTTTCAACTAAATAGAACATGCATGCAAATAACTATTACTATGCAATTTATCCTATCCTAACAAAAGAAAAATAAATAAATATCCTATTGGTGTTAAGAAAAAGAAATTACCTCCGGAAATCAGGTATTGACCGACCTCCCCACACTTAAAGCTTGGCACCGTCCTTGGTGCCATCAGTTAGGAACAGAGGAGGGCTGGTAGCAGTATCTCCACAATCGGGACTGTTATGACTCCCTGTGCTGGTAAATAAAGTGGAGTCTGGGGTGTCTGGGTCTTTGTCAGGTGGGTGGTTACCAACAAGCAGCTCCTTGAGTTATGTGAATCGGCACTGGTTACAACGCTCCCTTAGCTTTGCCTTCCGGTCTTGCCGGTCCAACCTCTCAAGTATCTGATGGAGCAGTTGATTTGTTGAAGGTGCTTGTGGTGTAGACGGAGAAGGAATATCTCTGGCCGGGTTTGCAGGCCGGCTAGTAGTGGTTGCTGGGGGTCTGATGTATTTTCCGTTGGGGATGTACTGATTATCCCGTGGAATCATGTCCTTGGTGTCCCCAGCTCAATAGGAGAATCCAGCTGCTGAGACTAGATCTGAAACCAAGGCGGGAAAAGATAAGTTGCCCGCAATTTGTACGTGTCCCATGGCATGCCGAATGTGTCTTGGTAAGTTGAGAGGTTGGTCTGTAAGGATACACCAGAGGAGAACAGCCATGTCTGCAGTGAAAGAGGACTCGTGAGTGCTCGGAAAGATGTAATGGGACATAATCTGTGCCCATACTCGAGCCTCCAAAGTAAGTGTTGAAGCCAATATGCTCTTAGGTCAGGATCGATGGTATCCGTAGGTCCATCTGCTGCCAGGTTTTGCGATAACTCTGAGAACGGCGTCCCAGTCAAATTGGTATGTCTGGCGCTTAAATGAGGCTTCTTGGAATGCGTCCAATCCTTCTGGAGCAGGTGGGAGATCTAAAGCTCACTGAATGGCCTCTTCAGTTATGGGGACTTACTTCTGACGGACATAAACAGACTGCAGGGTTGGCATGTGAAAATTGGAGTAGAATTCAACTACCCATGAAAGATTAACCTGCCGTGGCTGTCTCCGTAAGAATCCCCATTGGCTACGCTCAATTCGGGGCTCAACAAACTCAACAATATGGGTATGGAGGATTAGTAGGTGCTCATTATTGTAGTTTCTCTCAGCCAGGATGGGGAACATCTGCTCACAGTAGCGGTTAATGAACTACGTAGTGTCCTTGACTGGAAAGGCTTTCTCAGTTTCATTGACCTCAATGATCCTCTTGACCCTCTTTTTTGTCGGTTTGACTGCTGTTGAGGATGGTTCTACAGCTAGTGCTCTTTTTGTTCCTCTCCTTGCTGGTGGTTTGGGAGTAGCTTTCTCTTGACCCTTCTTGGTGGCCATCCTAAAAAGGGAAAAGGAAAGTAACATGTAAAGCCAAGGGTTAAAGCGAGGAAGAGCACAGTACAAGTGATAATCAATGCCAAGGTAATGAAGATATTGTGAACACATGGTCGCGACTACATGTGATCACTTCATCAATGGACATATAGCAAGTGCATGTTATGGCAATTATATGCAAGATGTTTATTAGCATGCCGGCAAAGGCATGAGTAGCATAGATCAAGCATTAATTGCCCAATTTGATTATCAATTGTTTCAAACTAACAATCTGTTTGTATTGACAAGTAAATTCAATCAATAAAAAATTGAAAGGGGTTTTGTGAAAAACAGGCATTAGAGTAGAGGAATAGAATAATTTAAAAATGCACAATGCCATATGGGCTTTTTCACAAACACTTAGCATGCATAGTAAATATGTTATTGAAAGTATTAAATTTGAACATGCAAGCAATTCAAAAATAATTAGTGATAATTGTCAATAATTCCTTAATAATCCACAAGCAAAATATAGAAAATAATCACCCAAATAAATTTCTAACACCAATTAAAAGGATGTAAAAAGAAAAAGAAAAATAAATAAAACATAGATAATGAAAGTAAAAAGAAGAAAGAAGAAGAAAACATAAATAAAAGTAATAATGGAAAAGTAAAAAGGGAAGAAGAAAAGAAAAGAACCTTGATTGATGAAGATTAAGAGTGAAAGAAGAAAGGAAAAAGTAGAAAGGAATAAAGAAGAAAGAAGGAAGAAGGGAGAATTAAGAAGGGAGAGGGAAGAAATAGGATTAGGGAAGAAACGATAAGATTTCTGGCATAAACCTAGTAAAATTGTGCGTCGCATGTGATGCGGACGCGTGTATCACGCGTTCACGTGGATTGCTCTATTTTCGAGTGACGCGTATACGTGGAGCACGCGTACGCGTGACTTGATTTGTGCTATTGGCACGAGAGCAGCCTCGCGCACGCACAACTCTCTGTCTCATACGCACTATTGCCAAAAATTCAACCGACGCGTGCGCGTGAGGTACGCGCACACGTGGGTGGTCTGGTTGGGAAAAATGATGCGAACGCGTCAGGGACGCGTACGCGTGATATGGCTTGTGCTTCCAGCGCCATTCCAGCACCAGGCCACCACAACTTTCTGTCTAAACACATTTTTACGCCGAATAGCAGGGTCATGCGTACGCGTAGGCAACGCGCACGGGTGGATGGCTGATTTTGCAAGTGACGCAGATGCGTCAGGGACGCGTTCGCGTGGGCGTGTTTCTGCCTAAGGCACGCCTCCAGCTATGCTCCCGTGTAACTCTCTGTTCAATCTTCTTATTTTGTCGCATGCACATATGATGCGTACGCGTCATCGACGCTTGCGCGTTGTGTGTTTTTTTTTGTGCAGAATGCAAAATGTAGACTATATGCAATACTAATGAGAGGAGTCACTAAAATAAAACTAAGGAGAGAAAAAAAAAGAACGATCATACCATGGTGGGTTGTCTCCCACCTAGCACTTTGCTTTTACATCCTTAAGTTGGACGGTCTTCAGGCTCATTCTGCTTCTGTTAATGGGTCCTCCAAGAGGAAGACCTCTAGCTCTTTGTGTTCCTTCATCTTCTCACCATGATAAAGCTTTAGGCGATGTTCATTGATCTTGATGAAATTGGGACTTGAAGGATGACTCAGGTAGAAGACTTTATATGGCTCTGCCTTCTCTACTTTGTAAGGTCCTTCCCATCTAGATCTCAGCTTTCCTGGCATGACTCTCAGCCTGGAGTTGTAAAGGAGAACCAGATCTCCAGGTCTGAACTCTCTTATCTTAATATGCTTGTCATGCACAGCCTTTGATGTGTGGAAAACGATCCAACACAAAACTCACCGGCAAGTGTACCGGGTCGCATCAAGTAATAATAACTCACGTGAGTGAGGTCGATCCCACAGGAATTGAAGGATTGAGCAATTTTAGTTTAGTGATTGATTTAGTCAAGCTAATCGAGTGTTGGTTGGGTGATTTGTGATTGCAGAAGCTAAATTGCTTGAAATATAAATGGAAAGGGGTAGATTGCATGAAATTAAAGAGCAAAGAAAATAAATAAGCTGAATCTTAAACAGCAAGTAATGTAAATTGCAGAAACTTAGATTGTAAGAAATGTAAATGGCTGAATCTTAAAGTACAAGAAATGTAAATTTCTTGAATTGTAAAAGGGAATTGGGAGTGTGATTTGCAGAAATTAAACAAGGAAAAGTAAAATTCAACAAACAGAAATGTAAAAGATGGATTCAATTAGACCGGATCTTAAATGAAAATGAAAATAAGCTTGGAGTAGCAATGAAACAAGGAAATTGAAATTGAAAGATGTAGATCTCAGGACCCAAGAGACTAGATAACCAAGTCTAGATCTCAATGCCTTCCTAGATCCAAATTTAGAATTCAATTGCAAGAAAAGTAAAGATCAAGCAGTAGAAGAAAAAAAGTGAAATCGCAAATTCTCAATGATGTAGTAAATCAAAACAGAAAGAGATCTCAAGGTGAGATTGAGACAGAATTTCCTCAATTCTTCAACCCAAGATTCAAGACAAGTGTAAATGAAATTGAAAACAAGAAAACTAAGAGGAAGAGAATTCAATTCTCCTTCCCCAAGACTCAGAATCTCAAAATAACTCCTAACCAAAAGCTCTCCAAAATTACTCAGCCAAACTAAAAAGGAAAAAGCTCCCTAAAAACTTAAATTCTAAACTATTTATATACTCTCTTCAAATGATCTTCAAGCCTTGAATTGGGCCCTTGCTCTTGATGGAATTGGATTGACAGAAGCCTCTGTTGATTGCCCTTGGAGTTGGAAAGAAACCCACTTATGAACCGGGTCAGAACCGGGCCATGAACCATTAAAGCTTGAGTCAAAGTTTGAGGCAAACTTTGACTCAAGCTTTTTGTAGCAAATTGACTCCCGTGCTGTCATCCACGTTTGGCTCAAAGTTTGAGGTCAAAGTTGAGCTCAAACGTGGATCCTCCCTTGCATGTCCTTTGGCCAATGTTTGGCCCAACGTTTGAGGCAAACGTTGGCGCAAATGTGGCTCAATCAAGCCTTCAATCAGGGACACTTCTTCATACTCAAATGGCGCCAACATTTGACTCAAAGTTTGAGGCAAACGTTGGCGCAAGCTTTTTGCTCCCTGGGTCTTTCTTCTTTTGCTTTGAGGGTGCCAATGTTTGACCTCAAGTTTGAGGCAAACGTTGGCGCAAACTTTTGATGCCTCCAGGGTGAAGTCAAGCTCTTCCTCATGTTTGAGCTAAAGTTTGAGGCAAGCTTTAGCTCAAGCTTTTTGTCCTCTTTTGCTCTTTGCCATTCCTTCTTTCTTCAACCCTCTTCAAAGCTCTTTTCACCTATCATCAATCAATCAAAAACATCAAAGCTATGCTCAAAATCATGAGATTGTTTCTCTTTCATAATATATGACAATTATAGCACAAAATCTCATGAAAATGCATTAATTTATCCATGGTTGATTGAATCAAAGGAAACATGAAATTCTACCCAATTGGCTTACTTATGGCTCAAGAAAGTGCATAAAATCTATTGAAAACAAAAGAAAAAGACTAGTGAAACTAGGCTAAGATGACTTGTCATCACAACACCAAACTTAAAGCTTGCTTGTCCCCAAGCAAGAAAGGAATTATGCTCAAAGGTTCTTTCAATTAAGATGGATTGAAGAATAACTTGTAATGTCCTGTGAGTGAAGTGATTAAGTGACAGTGGGGTGAACTCTAAATTATATGCTCATGCAAGGGCTTCAGTGCTTACTAGTCCTTACATATTGGAAGTCTTAGGTTCTAGGACTTTCATCCAAATGATATCATGGAGATCTCTCTATAGGTAATCACCTTGAAGCAGCTTAGAGTTGCTGTGCTTTGGCCTTGACTCTAAGTGTCATGTCTCAAAGCGGCCCTTTAGATAAGCTTTCAATCAATACTCCTAAACCAGTTGGTTTTAAGGTATTAGGTGTTAAAGCACCCCTAAGGATTTACTTACTCAAGCCTCTCTCTTTGACACAATTCGACCACAAGCATTTACTAGGATAACAACTCTTTGAGTTCCACCTCAATCGGAAGGTGGCAAGCCTTTCCGTACACTAAGCGGAAGGGGCTCATCCCAATGGGTATCTTGTACGCTGTCTGATATGCCCAGAGCGCATCAACAAGTCTGGCGCTCCAGTCCTTCCAATGAGGCTTTACTATCTTCTCAAGAATGCGTTCAATCTCTCTGTTAGACACTTCTGCTACTTTGTGAACTATCCCATGTTTCTTCAGTAATCCTGCTAGTCTCCTGTTACAAAAGTGAGTGCCTTGATCACTCACGATTGCTCGTGGTGATCAAAAGCGGCAGATAATATGGTTTCTAACAAAAGAAATAACAGTGTTAGTGTCATCAGTACGGGTAGGAATTGCTTCCACCCATTTAGAAACATAATCTACGGCTAACAGTATGTAAAGGTAGCCACTAGAGTTTGGAAATAGACCCATGAAGTCAATGCCCCAAACATCAAAAATTTCGCAGAAAAGCATAATCTGTTGGGGCATTTCATCCCTCTTGGATATATTACCAAATCTTTGTCATGGGGAACAAGATTTGCAAAAGGCAGCAGCATCTTTAAAAAGAGTAAGCCACCAGAATCCACAGTCTAGAATTTTTCTAGCTGTTCTTTGAGGGCCAAAATGTCCTTTACTCTCAGAAGAGTGGCAGGCCTCTAAAATGGACTGGAATTCTGATTGGGGTACACACCTTCTGATTACCTGGTCATCTCCACACTTCCATAAATATGGGTCATCCCATACATAATATTTGGACTCGCTTTTCAACTTGTCTCTCTGATGCTTAGTAAAATTAGGAGGGAAAGTATGGCTAACTAGATAATTAGCTACAGGTGTATACCAAGGAACTACTTCAGATACTGCATGCAAGATATCAAATGGAAAAGCATCAATGATAGGAGTGGAGTCATCCTTAATGTGCTCAAGGCGACTCAAGTGGTCTGCCACTAAATTCCGGTTACCATTCCTATCCTTAATTTCTAAATCAAATTCTTGCAGCAACAGTATCCAACATATTAGCCTTGGTTTAGACTCTTTTTTAGCTAATAAATACTTTAGAGATGCGTGGTCTGAGTACACTACCACCTTAGTACCAAGTAAATAGGATCGGAATTTATCCAAAGCAAAAACAATAGCCAGAAGCTCTTTCTCAGTGGTGGTGTAATTAGACTGAGCAGCGTCTAAGGTCTTAGACGCATAAGCAATTACGAAAGGATCCTTACCTTCGCGCTGAGCCAGCGCTGCTCCTACTGCATGGTTGGAGGCATCACACATAATCTCAAAAGGCTGGCTCCAGTCTGGTCCTCTCACAATCAGAGCTTGAGTTAAGGCGATTTTCATCTTATCGAATGCTTGCAGGCAATCCTCACTTAGCTCGAACTCAATATCCTTCTGCAACAATCTAGATAAAGGCAATGCTACCTTATTGAAGTCCTTGATAAATCTCCTGTAGAAACCTGCATGGCCAAGGAACGAACGAACTTCCCTCACAGAGGAGGGGTAAGGTAAACTAGAAATGACATCTACCTTTGTTGGATCTACAGAAATACCAGTATTAGACACAACATGTCCTAGTACAATACCTTGTTCTACCATAAAGTGACATTTTTCAAAATTCAATACAAGGTTTGAACTAACACACCTGTCTAATACTCTAGATAAGCTATCCAAGCAAAGGCTAAATGAATCACCATATACGCTAAAATCATCCATGAAAACCTCTATACAGTTCTCAATAAGATCTAAAAAGATGCTCATCATGCATCTTTGGAAAGTAGCCAGTGCATTACATAAGGCAAAATGAACCCTTTTGTATGCATACGTTCCAAAGGGACATGTAAAAGTAGTCTTTTCCTGATCTTCAGGAGCTATATGAATTTGGAAATAGCCTGTATAACCATCTAAAAAGCAATAATCAGATTTACCTGACAGGAGATCAAGCATCTGATCAATAAAAGGCAAGGGATAATGATCTTTGCGAGTAGCTTGGTTGAGACGCCTGTAGTCAATACAAACTCTCCATGAATTCTGCACTCTAGTTGTCAGGAGCTCTCCATGCTCATTCTTTACTATTGTGACTCCAGACTTCTTGGGCACCAATTGTACTGGACTGACCCATTTGCTGTCTGAGATGGGATAAATTATATCTGCTTCAAGTAGCCTGGTCACTTCTTTCTTGACAACTTCTAAGATGGTGGGATTCAATCTTCTTTAAGGTTGACTGAAAGGCTTTGCTCCCTCTTCTAAGAATATTCTGTGCTCACAAACTTGAGGGCTAATGCCTACTATATCCGCCAAGCTCCACCCAATTACTTTCTTATGTTTTCTCAGCACATTAAGCAGTTGCTCCTCCTGTTAGGAAGTGAGTTCCCTTGCAATGATAATTGGAAACTTCTGATTATCCTCAAGGTAAGCATACTTGAGGTGGGGAGGAAGGGGTTTTAATTCCAATTTCTGCTCAGGGCTAGGCTCTGGGTTATCTGGAGTTAGTGATAATGGCAAGGTGTCCTCATTGTGTTCAGAGGGTGTTCCCACACTTGGACCTTGCTCCATGTACTTTTCTTATACTTCTTCTTGGTAAACTTTAGCTACAGTTTTATCAATGATATCACACTAGAAGATAGAATGATCTTCCGGAGGGTGCTTCATAGCTTCATTTAAACTGAAACTCACTGCTCTGCCATCTATCTCAAAGGAGTAAGTTCCTGAGAATGCATCTAGCTTGAACTTCGAAGTCTTCAGGAATGGTCTTCCAAACAGGATTGATGATGGTCTTCCTGAGTCATTAGGGGGCATTTCCAAGATATAGAAGTCAATGGGAAATGTGAGCCCCTTAATGCTCACCAGCACGTCTTTAGCGATTCCGAGTACTGTAATAATGCTTTTATCTGCTAACACAAAACGAGCTGCTAACCTTTTTAAGGGAGGGAGGCTCAAAGCATCATATATAGACAATGACATTATACTAACACACGCTCCTAAATCACACATGCAGTCAGAAAATATTACACCCCCAATGGTACAGTTAACCATGCATGGACCTAGGTCACTACATTTTTCAGGTATACCCCTCATTAAAGTAGATATAGAACTACCTGAAGGAATAGTTTCTAATTCATTAATTTATCTTTATGTATGCACAAATCCTTCAGAAACTTTACATATTTAGGCACTTGCTGAATAACATCAAAAGGGGGAACAGTTACCTCAACCTTTTTGAAAATTTCTACCATTTTGGGATCAAGTTCCATCTGCTTTCTGGGCTTCCGTGCAAGGTGTGGAAATGGGATAGGAATGGTGCCACTTGCACCTTCTGCGTCTGTTGGTGCTTCATTCCTTGGTTGAGCTGCTTCTTCTTCAACCATGTCTTTTACTTCCTCATCCTCTTCAGCATCTTCCACTTCGACGACATCCTCAGCTGGGGCGTGTTCTGGTGGGCTTGGCTCCTCATGGTTCCTCTCTTGCTGTGTGGTTTCGGATCTCAAAGTGATGGCATTGATGCCACCCTTGGAGTTAGGTAACGGTTGAGAAGGAATTCCGCTGGAGCTTGAAGGTTAGTTGGTGGAATTAGGTAATGAATCTATCCGGGAGACGAGAGCTTGTAAAGTGGCATTCAGACCATTTAAAGTAGAGTTCAGTGTAGTCTACATGTTGTCCTTGTGCAAGAGAATGAAGCATCTCATCATTTGATGAGGAAGTAGGATAAGTGATCTGAGGAACCTGTTGTTGGTTGTGCTGGGGTCCTTGGGATTGCCTTAGGTGAGGTGCTCTGTAAGGCTGGTTCTGATTCTGCTGTCTGTTGTTGTTATTTCACCTCTGATTTCCATTGTTGTCTCTGCCTCCTCTGTTATAGTTGTCCCTCCAGCCATGGTTGGAATTATCTCTGCAGTACTGGTTGGAGTTGTCCTACCACCCTTGGTTATAGTTCCCACTTGGTTGTAGTTGCCGCCTTGTTGATTGTGTCCTTGATTCGGGCGATCATAGAAGTTATGAGTGGTGGCTACGGTGTTGTCCTCTTGTTGGAGCTGCGGGCACTCATCAGTGTAGTGACTATAATCAGCACAAATTCCGCATACTCTTTGGGGAACTAGCTGTTGACTTTGTTGTGGTGGGGAAGGCTGTTGTTGTTGTTGATTCAACTGCATCTGCTTCAGTAGGTTGGTCATTTCACATATAGCTTGTGTAACAGCAGTAGTCTTACTGCTAGAGGAAACCTCTGCAATAGCCTTTGAGTGGTTGTTCCTATGCCTGTGATTCCGAGTGGATTCAGCTAAGTCACTGATCAGTTGCCATGCTTCATCTGCGGTCTTGTACTTTTTCAAGGAACCATTACTAGCACCATCCAGTGTAGTCTTATCCCGAGGCTTCAAGCCTTGAGTGAAGTAGCTGATCAAAACTAGCCTGTCAATCATGTGGTGGGGGCATGCATCCAGAAGGTTCTTGAAACGCTCCCAGTACTCATAAGGAGTCTCCGATTCACCTTGAACAATGCAGGAGATCTCTTTCCTCAATCTATATGTAACTTCAGCTGGAAATTATTTTTCTAAGAATTCTCTCCTGAGCATACACCAGTTAGTAACAATTGCTTCAGGTTGGGAGTAGTACCACTCCCTCGCCTTTCCCTCAAGAGAAAATGGGAAGGTGGTTAACAGAATAGAAGTTTCATCTGCACCATGACGCCTAACAGTGGAACAGGTTGTCTGAAAATCCCTGAGGTGCTTGATAGGCTCCTGAGCAGGTAAGCGATGAAACTTGGGCATCAAGTTGATTAGTACAATCTTCAGTTTAAAATCTGCAGCCAGATTTGGGTGATGCACTTGATACGGTTGCAGGATAAAGTCTGGGGCTCCTGCTTCCTGGAGAGTGATCCTCCTAGGTGCTGCCATACTATCTGCACGTGAATCAACTAAATCAGTAGTAGAGGAGCTTGTTTCTCCCTCAGATGGTGGTTCAGATTCGCCTTCAGATGAGACTGGTGAATCGATAGCAATCACTTCACCATCCTCAGAGGCTAACCAACGCCGAGCTCACTGATGAGCGGATAATTTATACGCTTTTTGGCATTATTTTTACATAGTTTTTAGTATGATTTAGTAAGTTTTTAGTATATTTTTATTAGTTTTTAATTAAAAATCACATTTCTGGACTTTACTACGAGTTTGTGTGTTTTTCTGTGATTTCAGATATTTTCTGGCTGAAATTGAGGGACCTGAGCAAAAATCAGATTCAGAGGCTGAAGAATGACTGCAGATGCTGTTGGATTCTGACCTCTCTGCACTCAAAATGGATTTTCTGGAGCTACAAAACTCCAAATGGTGCACTTCTAATTGCGTTGGAAAGTAGACATCCATCACTTTCCAAAAATATATAATAGTCTATACTTTGCCCGAGTTTAAATGATGCAAACTGGCATTGAACGCCAGTTCCATGTTGCAGTCTGGCGTTTAGCGCCAGAAACAAGTTGCAAAGTGGAGTTCAATGCCAGAACCACGTTACAAACTGGCGTTCAACTCCAAGAATGACCTCTCCACGTGTAAACTTCAAGCTCAGCCCAAGCACACACCAAGTGGGCCCCGGAAGTGGATTTCTGCATCATTTACTCATTTCTGTAAACCCTAGTAACTAGTTTAGTATAAATAGGACTTTTTACTATTTTATTTACATCTTTAGTTTCATCTTTAGATCACGTTTGGGGGCTGGCCATTCAGCCATGCTTGGACCTTATCACTTATGTATTTTCAATGGTAGAATTTCTACACACCATAGATTAAGGTGTAGAGCTCTGCTGTTCCTCAAAGATTAATGCAAAGTACTACTGTTTTTTCTATTCAATTCAACTTATTCCGCTTCTAAGATATTCATTCGCACTTCAATATGATGGATGTGATTATCGTGACAGTCATCATCATTCTCAACTTATGAACGCGTGCCTGACAACCACTTCTGCTCTACCTTAGATTGAATGGATATCTCTTGGATATCTAATACAGGGGACCGAATCCAAGTTATTAGTGTCTTCGTGGTATAAGTTAGAACCCATGGATGGCCATTCCTGAGATCCAGAAAGTCTAAACCTTGTCTGTGGTATTCCGAGTAGGATCTGGGAAGGGATGGCTGTGACGAGCTTCAAACTCGCGAGTGCTGGGTGTAGTGACAGACGCAAAAGGATAGTAAATTCTATTCCAGTATGATCGAGAACTGACAAATGATTAGCCATGCAGTGACAGCGCATTGGACCATTTTCACAGGAGGATGGGATGTAGCCATTGACAACAGTGATGCCCTACATAAAGCTTGCCATGGAAAAGAGTAGGATTTATTGGATGAAGACAGCAGGAAAGCAGAGATCAGAGGAACGAAAGCATCTCTATACGCTTATCTGAAATTCTCACCAATGAATTACATAAGTACCACTATCCTATTTTATATTTTATTTATTTTCATCCACTATAATTTCTTAATATAATTTAATCCGCCTGACTGAGATTTACAAGGTGACCATAGCTTGCTTCAAGCCGACAATCTCCGTGGGATCGACCCTTACTCACGTAAGGTTTATTACTTGGACGACCCAGTGCACTTGCTGGTTAGTTGTACGAAGTTGTGAAACAGATATAAGATCATGAACGTGCGTATTGAGTTTTTAGCGCCGTTACCAAGGAATGGAATGATCACGATTTCGCACACCACTCGCCTAATACGTGAAATAGTTCTTTCAATTTCAGGATCAAATGCGGCTAAGCTCGGATCAGGCAGTGAACACGTCATTCAATGAAAGAAACATATAGCTCATGGTAAATAAATAAAATAAAATACGCAAATAAATAAAATTAAAAATATTTACACCAACTAAAAATTTAGCACACAATTGCAACTCCCCGACAACGGCGCCAAAAATTGACGTGAGGACGGAAGTCCGCCAATTAAGAAATCGATATAGGAAATACGTTGCGACTATAGCTCTTAACCAGCTAAAATCCGCCTCATCAATTTAGAAAGGTTGTCACAAAAGTTTAGAATAAAAATACTGGGAATATGAGTCCCAGGTCGTCTCCCAACGAGTTGCCAAAAAGGGTGCTAATTTATTAATCAGGAGTTTTCCAAGAAATTTTGAGAGTTGAATGATAGAAAATAAATAATTATAAATTAGTGCAACGAAAATTAAAGGAATTTATATTATGCAAAGTAAAAAGCCTTGACTGGGGGAATGATTAATTGGAAGTTCTATCCTTGTTGGAATTCTCTCAAGTGTAGTATAAAGAGGTTGTTGTTTTCACTTAGTTAACCCTTACTAAATAAAGGAATGTCAAGTGATTGAGCTAACTCTTATTCGCAAATCCTAGTCCTCTCCCTTGGGAAGGTCTAGCGTTAGTAAATACAGAATTAGCCAACAACTTCCAATTTAACTAATCACTTAAGCATTCCAACTCAAGTGTCTCCTCTTAATCAACCCCATGTCAAGTATAGAATTTACTCCATTGACATGAAAATAATACTCAGAAAAATATAAGAAGAAAACATGATAAATTAAATAAAATAGAGATTGAAAATTAATTAAAGGAAAAAGTAATTCTTTGTATTAAATAAATCCAAAATGGAACATACCTATCTGAACAGGGTTTATAAGTAATTGAAAGAGTAAAGGAATAAGGAAACAAGCTAAAATAGTAACTTCAACGGAGGTGATGACTCTTCAATATCCAAATCCTAAGCAAAAGCATAAACTATAAAACTATGAATGTAAAGAAAACCTAGAGGAAGAGTAATTCCTCTCTAGATTCAGATCTAAAACTCTAAAACTATCCTAATGAGAATGTGTGTTGAGTCTCTACATGTTCCCTGGCTTAAATCTGTGTTTCTGGGCCAAAAACTGGGTCAAAACATGGCCCAAAATCGCCCCCAGCATCTTCTATTAATTCTGCAGATCGTGCATGTCACGCATACGCGTCAGTCACGCGTACGCGTCGCTGGTCGCTTTGGCGTGTCACGCGTTTGTGTCAAGCACGCGCACGCGTCATCTTGCAGAACTCCAATCCACGCGTACACATCTGGCACGCGCACGCGTCGCTGCAAATTTCTCCATGTCGCGTGCACGCGTGAGCCATGCATGCGCGTCGATGCTCGCTGGTTATCTCCTTAGTTTCTTGTGTTCCTTCCATTTTTGCAAGCTTCCTCTCCATTTCCTAAGCCATTCCTGCCCTATAAAGCCTGAAACACTTAACACACGAATCAGGACATCGAATGGTATAAAGGAGAATTAAAATACACAAATTAAAGATCTCTAGGAGGCAAGTTTTCAACCATAGAACAAAACTAGGAAGGAGTTGTAAAATCATGCAAATCATATGAATAATTGTGCAAGGACTTGATAAAAACTACTCAATTGAGCACAAGATAAACCATAAAATAGTGGTTTATCAATTATCTTATCTTATCTTTTGTGGACGATATCTCCTATCTTTTGGCTAGCTGCCTTCAGGTGGGGTGTGATCCCCCATTTTGGGCCTGATTGGGCCTCTATGGTGATGTATCCGAGCTCTTTAAGAAGAGGTCGGTGACGACCAACCTTGCAAGAGATCGGTTGTTTTGATGTCGTCAAACCTGGATAGCACAACTCGGTCCAGGGTATGAACAGCTAGGTTTTTGGAAACCCAAGGGCACCAAAGCACAGGAAGGATCATCCAAGAGAAAGAAGGATGGTGATGACTCCTCCTCCAAGAAAAAAAAATAAAGGAAAAGGGCCAATTAATTAAGGCTGCTCCAAGAAATCAAAGGTTGTTGAGTCCCATGGTTGAAAATTTTAATTCTAAATTTCTATCTAAGTAGTTTTCAGTATTATGATAGTTGTTGCTTAGTTTCTTTATGTTTTTGAAGTATCTTTGTGAGTCTCTTATGTTTGAGAAAGAAAATGTTGTTTAAGTTTCATAACCATCAATAAAAGTAGTTTGTTTTCATAAGAGTCAATGATGAGTTGTTGCAAAAACAAGAGTAAAGAGACTAAGACCAAGTGAGATAATTTAAAACTAAGAGATAAGGAACCAAGTATAGAAGCCTGAATGAATTTGGAAGAAAATAAGTCATAATGAACAATTGAACTTAGAGGATATGACAAGTAGATGCTAAAGATGACCCTTGAATATCCATAGAATCAAGAAGTAGTAAGTGAAAGACCCAAGGCTCTGAGCATCAACTACTAAGATAAAAGAAAGAAACAAATAGCTCAAAGAGCCAAAAGACCCTAGTAGGTGCTTGTGGTGAAGATGTGTCAAGAAGAGAGACCTGGGCAAGTAAATTCTTAGGGGTGTTTCAACACCTAGTACCCTAAAACCAACTGGTTTGGGAGTACTAATTGAAAGCCTAATCTAAAGGGTCGTCTTGAGACAAAACACTTACAGTCGTGGTCAATTGAAACAACAAAAGAAAAGTGAAAAGAAAAGAACAATCAAAAAGAAAAATAAGAGTAATTCTTGCTACTTCAAGGTGACAATCAATAGAAAGGGCCCCTAAGGCAAGCACTTAAAAGGATCCTCAAGAGTCTAGGAATTCATTATGATATGAAAGCAATAAAGTTCATACATGAGCTAATACTTGGCTTCTATCCTTTGTTATGAATGCATTTCTTTAAGGTCAAGTCTCAATCCATTAAGAATAACTCACATTGATTTGCTTGGAGACAAGCAAAGCTTAAGTTTAGTGTTGTGATGACTTGCATCATCTACCTCTTTCTCTTATCTAAAAGGACCATAAAAAGAGCATAATCTCATTCAATCAATGCAATTTCATGAAGTAGTTGGTGAATATTATAGTGCACTGCTTTGAAATGAGTTTGTTTTGAATTTCAGGTGAAAAGAGCAACAAAGGAAAGAGGAATCAAGAAAAAGAAGCTGGGCGTGTAAAGCTGGGTGTGCCACTTGGTACAAACGCCACCAATTAGTATGGGCATGGCACGCCAGCAATGAGGCGTAGCACACTAGTTGACAATCCTAGAAGGCAAAGTGAGAGAATTATAAGGGGGCATGCCACTTGACATCGAAGGCGTGGCACACCAGCATCATTGTCCAGAGAAGAAGTCCATGGAGCCCACTATGGGTGTGGCGCGCCAAGGCCAGGCATGGCACGCCAGGGAGAGGAAGTACAAAGGGTGTGGCACGCAAAGGCCAGGCGTAGCATGCCAGTTATAAACTCCAGAAGGGGGACTTGAAAGCTTTAACATGGGCATGGCACACCAGGGCCAGGTGTGGCATGCCAGCTATAATTTCCAGAGAGCAAGTTTGAAGACCACAAAGGAGACGTGGCACGCCAGGCTGGGCATGGCACACCAAACCCC
Organism: Arachis hypogaea; assembly: GCF_003086295.3. Classification (NCBI taxonomy): domain Eukaryota; kingdom Viridiplantae; phylum Streptophyta; class Magnoliopsida; order Fabales; family Fabaceae; genus Arachis; species Arachis hypogaea. The sequence goes on from NC_092050.1 coordinate 71,052,602, forward strand.
CTCATACACTATGGGCGTGCCACTTAGTGTCGAAGGCGTGGCACGCCAACTTTACTTTTGACTTGGGCGTGGCACGCCAATGCTTGCAGAGCTTAACACCAACACTGGGCGTGCCACTTGATAACGAAGGCGTGACACACCAGCTCTACCACCATGGAAGAAGAAGACATGGGCGTGTCACTTAAATGATGGGCGTGGAACGCCAGTCACTGGACAACGGAGACTCATTCATGCACTACCAAGGGCGTAACACGCCACCTACTGGGCGTGGCACACCACTGTTGTTCTCCAGAAAGGGAGATTGAAGCATTATCAAAGGCATGGCATGCCACCTATTGAGCGTGGCACTCCAGTATTGTTTTCCCGAGGGGATGGATGGAGCGCACACATGGGCATGGCACGCCAGACCTAGACGTGCCACGCTAGTTCAAGTTTCCAGCAAAGAAGGGTAAAGAGGAGAGCCTGGGCGTGCCACTTGGGCTCGAAGGCGTGGCACGCCAGAGTGGTTGATGGATGAGGCGTGCCACTTACAAGCCAGGCGTGGCGGACCAAGCCAAGCTGAGAAGCAAGGCATGGCACGCCACTCAAGCGCCAGCCACACGCCAAGCATATGGGTCACATTTTATGAGTGTTTCCTTTTCCTTCTAGCTATAATTTTCTTTTCTCTTTTGTATTTTCTTAATTCTAGTGATAAGAGTAGTATAAATAACCCCTAGAAGTACTGAAAAAGGAGTTGGATTGGAAAGTTAGTTTTAGTTTTACTTTACACTTTATCTCTTCCATTTTTATCTAAGCTATGAGTAGCTAAACTCCATCTCATTGGGAGAGGGAGCTCTGTTGTACTTGATAGATTAATGATAGTGAATTTCTTCTTCTCTTCATCTTCTTTTTGATTTTCTAGAAGGAATTTCGTTCTTCATGCTAGTGTTCAATCATCTTAGGAAAGAGGTTGAATGCAAAATGGGTTTTATGGGAACTTTGGAAAAGGAAACATGAAACCATAATTGAAATCCCTTCTCACACTTGAGTGGATCTGGATTTTGGGATTGGATATGGTAACATATAATCCACCCACTGTTTGGATCTATGAGGATGTGTGGTATAATCAGGGACAAAGCATATCTCTCTTCATGAGCAATTAGACCAAGAAATTGGCTGATTATCAAGATTTGAGAGATTGAATCACCAAGGGATTGGGGTTCAATCAATCATGATTGCCAAGAGGTCAATGAGTTGCATGATTGAAGATGAGATGAGCTGAATTTAATCCAAAGAGAGCAACATCTCCCAATCCCAATGAATTTCCCCTATTCTTATCTTCTATATTCTTTATAGCTTTCTTTAATTTCTGTTATTCATCATTCCCATTTACAATTCAGTCATTTATGTTCCAGCACTTTACATTCTTTCTATTTACTTTTTAGCACTCTATTGCTTTTCTTTACTTTTAAGTCATTTACATTCTTGCTCATTTAGAACTCTGTACTCAATCTTTATTGCTCAGCTTGACTAAATCACCCATTGATTAAAATTGCTCAAATCTACCAATCTTTGTGGATTTGACCCCACTCCTAGTGGGTTATTACTTGACGATATGTTGGTGCACTTGCCAAAGAACGGATTCATTTTATATGGGGAGTGAATTCCGGTCATCAAGTCCCTTAAGATCATGTAAAATATCCCTTAAATACTAAACTAATGACTAAGGATTACATAAGAAGGGTAAAACAGTCTTTTAGTGCTAAAATCCACTTCCGAGGCCCACTTGGTGAGTGTGTGGGCTGAGCTTGATTGAGATACACGTGCTAGGAGGCCTCTAAGGCGTTGAACGCTGGCTAGGGGGTCCTTCTTAGGCGTTTGAACGCTGGCTACCCCCTTGTGGGCGCTGGACGCCTGGACTAGGGTAGATGGCTGGTATTGAACGCCAATTTTGGGCCTTCTATTCTGAAGCAAAGTATGAACTATTATATATTTTTGGAAAGCCCTGGATGTTTTCTTTCTATAGCTATTGAGAACGGTCCATTTGAACTTCTGTAGCTCCATAAAAGCTCTTTCGAGTGCAAGGAGGTCAAATCCAGACAGCATCTGCAGCACTTTCTCTGCCTCTGAAATAGACCTTTGCTCCAACTCCTCAATTTCAGCCAGAAAATACCTGAAATTGCATAAAAACACAAAAACTCAAAGTAGAATCCAAAAATGTGAATTTTGCACTAAAACCTATGAAAACTTAATGAGACTTAAATAAAATATGCTAAAAACTATATGAAAATGATGCTAAAAAGCGTATAAAATATCCGCTCATCAGACATGTTAGCAAATTCCAAATATTAATAAGGAGTTATATTTGTTACATCATCACTTTGAAATGTGAATTGAATGTAAATAAGAGATAAGGATATAACGAAATTGATAAACTCTATTTTATCATTTTATTTTGTGTTAAAAAATATAAAGTTTATGAAATAATTTGTGTCATTTTGTCATTTTTAGAGATGTTTATGTATATTTCTGTCATTAATTTTTATAATTAAAATCATGCTTTCTAGGACTATAATTTGTTAATTTTAGCTCATTTGATGCCGTGATGTGTTCTTATGTAAAATATTTTAGGTTTTAGAAGCATTAGTATTCTCAAAGATTGAAGAAAGCATAAGCAACGAAAGAATTGCATAGAGAAAATGAATGCTGTCTACAAATACATAGATGCATATGCATCACTAGATGTGCACGCATGATTTGTGTATATGTATCTTAGGATGAGTGTGATTCATTAAAAGATGTATAAGGGGTCATGTTTTGGATTTAAAAAGGCTCCCAAGCATAAGATTTTTTAAGTATTTAAAGAAAAAATAGAAGGGAAAACACCAAGTAGTTTTTAGGTTAGGTTTTTAATATGTTTTAACATGAATTCTAGTGAAAAAAGCTCTAACTTCTCTCTAGAATTCTTAGAATTTTCATTAAAATTTCCTCTAGTTTTAGTTTTTATCTTGTTTTAGTTTAGTTTTGTTTACATTTTCTTGTTCTATTATCTTAGTTTAATAGAATTCTCTTGTTAATTTCTTGTTGATGTCATTTTAGTTTATAAACCCTTGTTCAATTTATGTTTTTCATGAATGAATTTAAGGTTTTATATTTTATTATTATTTAATTAAGTTATTATTATTGAATTCTTGTAGTGATAGTTGTAGTTTTAACTAATAGTTACAATTTATGATGTTTCATGTTTATGTCTTTCAAGTGTTTGATAAAACGCTTTAGTTATAGAGTAGATTTTTATTCTTGGCTTGGAGAAACCTAGGCAAACTTGAGTTATTAATCTCCAAGTTGATTGATAATTTAGAGATGTTAATTAATATTTTTTCACTAACACTAACCTTTTACTAAATTCAATTAGTAAGTTAGTTAGGACTTGTGGATTAGGGTTAACTAAGTTTAATTGATTTTTCTCAATTTGTAGAGGTTGACGAATTGAGTTTGCTTTTTGTAATTATCGTATTGTAGTTAGTGACAAGGATAGTGATCCTTACCCTCAACCCTAGCTTAGATTCTTTTAGTACTTGAATTTTCTCTTTTATTAGTTAATTGCCTTAATCATTTATAGTTTAAGTTTGTTGCTTCTTAGTGTAGTTCTCATTTTAATTGTGGCCATTTTATCTCATGCTTCTTTAATTAGTTTTTCACTTGCTCATTTATTCCATTTACTTACAATTTAGTTATATCTTGCTTCTTTAATCTCTTGTAATTGAAATTTTTGTAATTGCACAAAACACCCATTTTCTCATTGCCAATTCTAATGCACTATATTGAGTCCAAGGAAAATGATTGAAGCCTAAACTCCCTGGTTATTGATTTGAACTTTGTGACATTTTTTATTTAAACTTTGATAGTGTTGAATTTCGGTTTAAGACTATATCTACAACGAACTTGAGCTTTTGAACTTGAAAATTTTTAAACCAATTCTTAACACTCATCAGGCATCAATAAGTAAATATTATTCTAGTTCATTCATTTTACTTGTGTCATGCATCTAGTACACCCTACAATTGTGTTAGATATTTATCTACTAACAACCAAGCTGGTGCGCGAATTGAGATTTTGCACAGTTTAACTGGCAAGTACACCGGGTCATCTAAGTAATACATCAGGTGAGTGAGGGTCGATCGCACGAGGATTATCAGACTGAGCAAGCAATGGTTGTCTGGTTGGTCTTAGTTAGGCGAATCAAAAAGGGTTTGTTGATGGTAAAAATGCATAAACAGTAGACAAGGAAATAAAGAAAGAAAACAAATAGTTTGGTGTGAAAATAATAAGAGAAAACAGTTAAGGTCTCGGAGATGTTTAATTCTTCAGATTAAAATGTCTTACCAACTATTTTAACAATGAATGATTCATTCTACAGCAAACTTTAAATGTCTAAGCCCTAATCTCTTAGTGATTTAGCCTCCTCTAACCTTCATTAACCGTCACTCTCGTGGTCACTTAATTCCGATTAGAGGGTGAAGTTTAGAAAACTAGTTTAGCGCCACAAAAACCCTAATTACCCAAGACTAACAGGATTATATGTCACATATCCAAATTAGTTCATGCAATTAGTGATTTAAGAGGAATTTGTTTTCAAGCTGTAGTTCAAGTGAGATAACTCTCTCGAGAATCACAAGAACTCATGTAGAAAAGGGTCATACTCTCGTTCCACCCAGTTCATAAGATTAAGAACGAAAACAATCCTTAGAATTGAATCAAAACATAAATTAAAATAAAAGAATAATAGTTCTAATCCATAGAAATAAATAGAGCTCCCAACCTTAACCAAGAGAGATTTAGTTGCTCATACTTACAGGGAAAATGAAATTGCCGTCTAATGATGCTTGATGCCCTAGAAAGGGTGCATCTTATTCCTTAAATACTAACCTAATAATAAATGCTAGACCTAAAAGATATTATTTGTAAATAAAAATTACAAAAAGAAAATAAAATAAAACTAAGAAGTGCTAAATCCACTAGGAAGCCCAAAGAGAGGGTGACTTCGGCCTGCTGCTGGCATTTAATACCAGACATGGACGTTAAACTCCCCAAAGGGAGTAGTGGCATTTGGGTCAGAATGCGCTGCTGGTGCTAAATGCCAGTTGGGCATTTTGTGCCCAGGGAGGGTACTGTCAAAATTTTCCTTTTTGCTCCAAACTCTTCCAAATTGTTCCGAATTTCACCTGAAAGCATAAAAACACCAAAACAACTCAAAGTAGCATCCAAAGAGGATTTTCGCACTAAAAACAAGCAAAACTAAATAAAATCTAACTAAAACAACTAGAAAATACTGGTAAAGAGGGTATAAGATGCCCATGCATCACAACACCAAACTTAAACTGTTGCCTATTCTCATGCAACCAAAACAATAGGACCAAGAAGAGAAGATGCTTAAGACTTTGAAGTTTATTCTGTACTTAGTATTTTCTCCACTATCGAACATGTATTTGTATACTTTCTTCTTAGAGGTTTTATTTTGGAGAAATATAGTTGTATTTTGTACTTCTGGATTTGTAATATTTTCTAGCCGGCCTTGTCTTCATGAGTCGAGACTAATGAGCGGATAATTTATACACTTTTTGGCATTATTTTTACATAGTTTTTAGTATGATTTAGTTAGTTTTTAGTATATTTTTATTAGTTTTTAATTAAAATTTACATTTCTGGACTTTACTATGAGTTTGTGTATTTTTCTGTGATTTCAGGTATTTTCTGGCTGAAATTGAGGGACCTGAGCAAAAATCAGATTCAGAGGTTGAAGAAGGACTGCAGATGCTGTTGGATTCTGACCTCCCTGCACTCTAAGTGGATTTTCTGGAGCTACAGAACTCCAAATGGCACGCTCTGAATTGCGTTGGAAAGTAGACATTCAGGGCTTTTTAGCAATATATAATAGTCCATACTTTGCCCGAGTTTAGATGACGCAAACTGGCGTTGAACGCCAGTTCCATGCTGCATTCTGGAGTTAAACGCTAGAAACAGGTTGCAAAGTGGAGTTAAATGCCAGAAACAGGTTACAAAGTGGTGTTCAACTCCAAGAGAAGCCTCTACACGTGTAAAGCTTAATGCTCAGCCCAAGCACACACCAAGTGGGCCTCAGAAGTGGATTTCTGCATCATTTACTCATTTCTGTAAACCCTAGTAACTAGTTTAGCATAAATAGGACTTTTTACTATTGTATTTACATCTTTGGATTATTCTTTGATCCTTGGATCACGTTTGGGGGCTGGCCATTCGGCCATGCCTGAACCTTCATCACTTACGTATTTTCAACGGTAGAGTTTCTACACACCATAGATTAAGGTGTGGAGCTCTGCTGTTCCTCATGAATTAATATAGAGTACTATTGTTTTTCTATTCAATTCAAGCTTATTCTGATTCTAAGATATTCATTCGCACCTCAATATGAATGTGATGATCGTGACAGTCATCATCATTCTCAACCTATGAACGCGTGCTTGACAACCACTTCCGTTCTACCTTAAATTGAATGAGTATCTCTGGGATTCCTTAATCAGAGTCTTTGTGGTATAAGTTAGAATCCATGGACGGCCATTCTTGAGATCCAGAAAGTCTAAACCTTGTCTGTGGTATTCCGAGTAGGATCTGGGAAGGGATGGCTGTGACGAGTTTCAAACTCGCGAGTGCTGGGCGTAGTGACAGACGCAAAAGGATCAATGGATCCTATTCCAGTATAATCGAGAACCGACAGATGATTAGCCATGCAGTGACAGCGCATTGGACCATTTTCACTGACAACGGTGATGCCTAACAAACAGCTTGCCATAGAAAGGAGTAGGAATGATTGTATGAAGACAATAGGAAAGCAGAGGTTCAGAGGAACGAAAGCATCTCTACACGCTTATCTGAAATTCTCACCAATGAATTACATAAGTACCTCTATCTTTAATTTACGTTTTATTTATCTTTTTATTATCAATTCACCATAACCATTTGAATCCACCTGACTGAGATTTACAAGGTGACCATAGCTTGCTTCAGGCCGACAATGTCCGTGGGATCGACCCTTACTCACGTAAGGTTTATTACTTGGACGACCCAGTGCACTTGCTGGTTAGTTGTGCGAAGTTATGATAAAGAGTTGAGATTACAATGTTGCGTACCAAGTTGTTGGCGCCATTGATGATCACAATTTCGTGCACTAAGTTTTTGGCGCCGTTTCCAGGGATTGTTCGAGTTTGGACAACTAACGGTTCATCTTGTTGCTCAGATTAGGTAATTTATTTTTTTTTAAGCTTTTTATTTCTTATTTTCAAAAAATACAGAAAAAAAATTTCTTCTTTTTCGTTTTTCCAAAATAATTTTTGAAAAATCCAAAAAAAAATTTATAAAATCATAAAATCAAAAATATTTTTGTGTTTCTTGTTTGAGTCTAGAGTCAAGTTTTAATTTTGGTGTCAATTGCATCTTTTTAATTTTCTAAAAAAATTATTTTTGAAAATTTCATGCACTGCATTCTTTATGATCTTCAAGTCGTTCTTGGCCAGTCTTCTTGTTTGATCTTCATCTTTTCTTGTTTTGTGTCTTTCCTTGTTTTTCATATGCATTCTTGAATCATTAATGCCTAAAGAATAAAAATTTTTAAGTTTAGTGTCTTGCATGTTTTCTTTTCTTGAAAACTTTTCAAAAATAAGTTCCTGGTGTTCATCTTGACATTCAAAGTGTTCTTGGTGTTCATCTTGACATTCATAGTGTTCTTGCATGCATCACATGTTTTGATCCAAAATTTTCATGCATTGAGTCTTTTTCATGTTTTTCTCTTTCATCATTAAAAATTCAAAAAAATCAAAAAAATATCTTTCCCTTATTCTATCATAAAATTTCGAAAATTTGGGTTGACTTTTTCAAAACTTTTTCAAAATTAGTTGTTTCTTATGAGTCAAATCAAATTTTTATTTTAAAAACTCTATCTTTTTCAAATCTTTTTCAAAAAATCAAATCTTTTTCATTTTTCTTTCATAATTTTCGAAAATTTCAAATTGATTTTCAAAAATCTTTTTCTTATTTCTATCTTATATTTTCGAATTTAATACTAACAATTAATGTGATTGATTCAAAAATATTATGTTGTTACTTGCCTATTAAGAAAGGTTCAATCTTTAAATTTTAAAATCAAATCTTTTTGTTTCTTGTTAGTCAAGTAATCAACTTTAATTTTCAAAATCAAATCTTTTTAAAATTCTTTTTCAAATCTTTTTCAAATTAAATTTCAATCACATCTTTTTTAAAATTTAATTTCAAAATCTTTTCTAACTTTTTATCTTTTCAAATTTGATTTTCAAATCTTTTTCAATTAACCACTTTACTTTTTATTTGATTCTTATTTTTTCAAAACTACCTAACTAACTCCCTCTCTAATTTTCGAAAATCCCTTCCCTCTTTTTCAAAACTCCTTTTTAATTAACTATTTGTTTTAAATGTTAATTTGATTTAATTTTATTTTCCTTTCTTAATTTTTGAATTTTAACCTTAATTTAAAATAAAAACAAAAATATTTATATTTTATTTTATTTAATTTTCGAAATTCTCTCTCCCTCATCTCTTTCTAATTATTTTATTTATTTACTAACACTTCTCTTCATCTCAAAATTCGAACCCTATCTTCCTCTTGGTGTTCGAATTTCTCTTCTTCTATTCTTTTTTTCTTCTACTCACATAAATGAATCTCTATACTGTGACATAGAGGATTCTATATTTTCTTTTCTGTTTTCTTCTTTTTCATATGAGCATGAACAAGGATAAGAACATTCTTGTTGAAGCTGATCCTGAACCTGAAAGGACTCTGAAGAGGAAGCTAAGGGAAGCTAAAGCACAACTCTTTGGAGAAAATCTGACAGAAATTTTTGAAAAAGAAGGAGACATGGCCGAAAATAATAACAATGCAAGGAAGATGCTTGGTGACTTTACTGCACCAAATTCCAATTTACATGGAAGAAGCATCTCAATTCCTACCATTGGAGCAAACAACTTTGAGCTTAAACCTCAATTAGTTTCTCTGATGCAATAGAACTGCAAGTTTCATGGAATTCCATCTGAAGATTCCTTTCAGTTCTTAACTGAATTCTTGCAGATCTGTGATACTGTTAAGACCAATGGGGTTGATCCCGAGGTCTATAGGCTTATGCTCTTCTCGTTTGCTGTAAGAGACAGAGCTAGAGTATGTTTGGACTCTCAACCTAAAGACAGCCTGAACTCTTGGGATAAGCTGGTCACGGCTTTCTTAGCTAAGTTCTTTCCTCCTCAAAAGCTTAGCAAGCTTAGAGTGGATGTTCAAACCTTCAGACAAAAGGAAAGTGAATCCCTCTATGAAGCTTGGGAGAGATACAAGGAACTGACCAAAAAGTGTCCTTCTAACATACTTTCAGAATGGACCATCTTGGATATATTTTATGATGGTCTGTCTGAATTATCAAAGATGTCACTGGACCATTCTGCAGGTGGATCCATTCACCTAAAGAGAACGCCTGCAGAAGCTCAAGAACTCATTGACATGGTTGCAAATAACTAGTTCATGTACACTTCTGAAAGGAATCCTGTGAATAATGGGATGCCTATGAAGAAGGGAGTTCTTGAAATTGATACTCTGAATGCCATATTGGCTCAGAATAAAATATTGACTCAGCAAGTCAATATGATTTCTCAGAGTCTGAATGGATTGAAGGAATCATCCAACAGTACTAAAGAGGCCTCTTCTGAAGAAGAAGCTTATGATCCTGAGAACCCTGCAATAGCAGAGGTAAATTACATGGGTGAACCCTATGGAAACACCTATAATCCCTCATGGAGAAATCATCCAAATTTCTCATGGAAGGATCAACAAAAGTCTCAACAAGGCTTTAATAATGGTGGAAGAAACAGGTTTAGCAATAGCAAGCCTTTTCCATCATCCACTCAGCAACAGACAGAGAATTCTGAGCAGAATCCATCTAGCTTAGCAAATATAGTCTCTGATCTATCTAAGACCACTTTAAGTTTCACAAATGAAATAAGGTCCTCCATTAGAAATTTGGAGGCACAAGTGGGCCAGCTGAGTAAAAGAGTCACTGAAACTCCTCCTAGTACTCTCCCAAGTAATACAGAAGAAAATCCAAAGAAAGAGTGCAAGGCCATTGATTTAACCATCATGGCCGAACCTACAAGGGAAGAGGAGGACGTGAATCCTAGTGAGGAAGACCTCCTGGGACGTCCAGTGACCAATAAGGAGTTCCCCCTTGAGGAACCAAAGGAATCTGAGGCTCATCTAGAGACCATAGAGATTCCATTGAACCTCTTTCTGCCCTTCATGAGCTCTTATGAGTATTCTTCCTCTGAAGAGGATGAAGACATTACTGAAGAGCAAGTTGCTACGTACCTTGGTGCAATCATGAAGCTGAATGCCAAATTATTTGGTAATGAGACTTGGGAAGATGAACCTCCCTTGCTTACCAATGAACTAAATGCATTGGATAGGCAGAAATTACCTCAAAAGAAACAAGATCCTGGTAAATTCTTAATTCCCTGTAAAATAGGCACCATGACCTTTGAGAAGGCTCTGTGTGACCTGGGGTCAGGAATAAACTTAATGTCACTCTCTGTAATGGAGAAACTTGGGATCTTTGAGGTGCAAGCTGCCAGAATCTCATTAGAGATGGCAGACAACTCAAGAAAATAGGCTTATGAACTAGTAGAGGACGTGTTAGTAAAGGTTGAAGGCCTTTACATCCCTGCTGATTTCATAATCCTAGACACTGAGAAGGATGAGGATGAATCCATCATCCTTGGAAGACCCTTCCTTGCCACAACAAGAGCTGTGATTGATGTGGACAGAGGAGAGTTGGTCCTTCAACTGAATGAGGACAACCTTGTGTTTAAAACTCAAGGATCTCCTTCTGTAACCATGGAGAGGAAGCATGAAAAGCTTCTTTCACTGCAGAGTCAACCAGAGCCCCCACTGTCAAACTCTAAGTTTGGTGTTGGGAGGCCACAACCAAACTCTAAGTTTGGTGTTGAACCCCCACATTCAAACTCTAAGTTTGGTGTTGGGAGGTTCCAACAATGCTCTGAACATCTGTGAGGCTCCATGAGAGCTCACTGTCAAGCTATTAACATTAAAGAAGCGCTTGTTGGGAGGCAACCCAATGTTATCTAATTATATTTATTTATTTTCTATTGTTATTTTCTGTTTTCCTTAGGTTGATGATCATGTGGAGTCACAAAAACTACTAAAAAATCAAAAATAAAATGAAAAACAGCAGAAAAAAATAGCACACCCTGGAGGAGAGCAGTCTGGCGTTTAAACGCCAGAAACAAGAATCTGTCTGGCGTTTAACGCCAGAAACAGGCACCAAGCTGGCGTTTAACGCCAGAAACCAACATCTACCTGGCATTAAACGCCAGAACAGAGCATGGAAGTGGCGTTTAACGCCAGAAACAGGTAGCAGTCTGGCGTTAAACGCCAGGAATGCATGTATAGGGCGTTTTTCACGTCTAAAAGGTACAGGGATGAAAAACCCTTGACACCTCAGGATCTGTGGACCCCACAGGATCACCACAGGATCTGTGGACTCCACAGGACCCCCACCTACCCTTCTTCTCTCCTCTTCACACCTTTTCATGACTCTCTTCCCCAAATACCCTTCACCAATCAACTCAATCACTCTTCCCCATCACCTCTTCACCACTCACATCCATCCTCTCTTCCCCAAAAACCCTACCTACCTTCAAATTCAAACTAATTTCCCTCCCAAACCCAACCCTAATGGCCAAAACTTCACCCTCCCCCCACTCCTATATAAACCCCTCATTCCTTCTTCATTTTCACACAACACAACCCTAAATTCACCCTTGGCCGAAAACACATCACCCTCCATCTCCTCCATTTTCTTCTTCTTCTACTATTTTTCTTTCTTCTTTTGCTCGGGGACGAGCAAATATTTTAAGTTTGGTGTGGTAAAATGCATAGCTTTTTGTTTTTCCATAACCATTAATGGCACCTAAGGCCAGAGAAACCTCTAGAAAAAGGAAAGGGAAGGCAATTGCTTCTACCTCTGAGTCATGGGAGATGGAGAGATTTATTTCAAAAGGTCCATCAAGACCACTTCTATGAAGTTGTGGCCAAGAAGAAAGTGATCCCTGAGGTTCCTTTTAAGCTCAAAAAGAATGAGTATCCGGAGATCCGACTTGAGATCCAAAGAAGAGGTTGGGAAGTTCTCACCAACCCCATTCAACAAGTCGGGATCCTAATGGTTCAAGAGTTCTATGCAAACGCATGGATTACTAGGAACCATGATCAAAGTGTGAACCCGAATCCAAAGCATTGGCTTACTATGGTTCGGGGGAAATACTTAGATTTCAGTCCGAAAAATGTAAGGCTGGCGTTCAACTTGCCAATGATGGAAGAGAACGCACGCCCCTACACAAGAAGGGTCAACTTTGATCAAAGGTTGGACCAAGTCCTCATAGACGTATGTGAGGAAGGAGCTCAATGGAAAATTGACTCAAGAGGTAAGCCGGTTCAACTAAGAAGGCATGACCTCAAACCAGTGGCTAGGGGATGGTTAGAGTTCATTCAACACTCAATAATTCCTACTAGCAACCGGTCTGAAGTTACTATAAACTGGGCCATCATGATCTATAGTATCATGATTGAAGAGAAGGTGGAAGTTCATGAGATTATACCTCAAGAACTCTACAAGGTGGCTGACAAGTCCTCCACTTTGGCAAGGTTAGCCTTTCCTCATCTCATCTGTCACCTCTGCAATTCGGCTGGAATTGACATAGAGGGAGACATCCTCATTGAAGAGGATAAGCCCATCACTAAGAAAAGGATGGAGCAAACAAGAGATCATGGACCTCAACATGAGCATGAGGAGATTCCTCACCATGAAATCCCTGAGATGCCTCAAGGGATGCACTTTCCTCCACAGAATTATTGGGAGCAAATCAACACCTCCCTAGGAGAATTAAGTTCCAACATGGGACAACTAAGGGTGGAGCACCAAGAGCACTCCATCATCCTCCATGAAATTAGAGAAGATCAAAGAGCTATGAGGGAGGAGCAAGAAAGACAAGGAAGAGACATAGAGGAGCTCAAGAGCACCATTGGTTCTTCAAGAAGAGGAAGACGCCACCCTCACTAAGGTGGAGTCATTCCTTAATCTCCTTGTTTATTTATTTTCCCGTTTTTCGATTCTTGAGCTTTATGTTTATTTATATTTGTGTCTTATTACATGATCATTAGTGTCTAAATGTCTATGCCTTAAAGTTATGAATATGAATCCATCACCTCTCTTGAATGAAAAATGTTTTAATTACAAAAGAACAAGAAGTACATGGTTTCAAATTCATCCTTGAAACTAGTTTAATTATTTTGATGTGGTGGCAACACTTTTTATTTTCTGAATGAATGCTTGAACAGTGCATATGTCTTTTGAAGTTGTTGTTTATGAATGTTAAATATATTGGCTCTTGAAAGAATGATGAAAAAAGAGAAATGTTATTTGATAATTTGAAAAATCATAAAAATGATTCTTGAAGCAAGAAAAAGCAGTGAATACAAAAGCTTGCAGAAAAAAAGAGAAAAGAAAAATGGTGAAAAAAAAGAAAAAGAAAAAGCAAGCAGAAAAAGCCAAAGGCTCTTTAAACCAAAAGGAAAGAGCAAAAAGTCAATAGCCCTTAAAACCAAAAGGCAAGGGTAATAAAAAGGATCCAAGGCTTTGAGCATCAGTGGATAGAAGGGCCTAAAGGAATAAAATCCTAGCCTAAGCAGCTAAACCAAGCTGTCCCTAACCATGTGCTTGTGGCGTGAAGGTGTCAAGTGAAAACTTGAGACTGAGCGGTTAAAGTCAAGGTCCAAAGCAAAAACAGAGTGTGCTTAAGAACCTTGGACACCTCTAATTGGGGACTTTAGCAAAGCTGAGTCACAATCTGAAAAGGTTTACCCAATTATGTGTCTGTGGCATTTATGTATCAGGTGGTAATACTGGAAAACAAAGTGCTTAGGGCCACGGCCAAGACTCATAAAGTAGCTGTGTTCAAGAATCAACATACTGAACTAGGAGAATCAATAATACTATATGAATTCTAAGTTCCTATAGATGCCAATCATTCTGAACCTCAATGGATAAAGCGAGATGCCAAAACTATTCAAGAGGCAAAAAGCTACAAGTCCCGCTCATCTGATTGGAGCTAAGTTTCATTGATATTTTAGAATTTATAGTATATTCTCTTCTTTTTATCCTATTTGATTTTCAGTTGCTTGGGGACAAGCAACAATTTAAGTTTGGTGTTGTGATGAGCGGATAATTTATACGCTTTTTGGCATTGTTTTTACATAGTTTTTAGTATGATTTAGTTAGTTTTTAGTATATTTTTATTAGTTTTTAATTAAAATTCACATTTCTGGACTTTAATATGAGTTTGTGTATTTTTCTGTGATTTCAGGTATTTTCTGGCTGAAATTGAGGGACCTGAGCAAAAATCAGATTCAGAGATTGAAGAAGGACTACAAATGCTGTTGGATTCTGACCTCCCTGCACTCAAAGTAGATTTCTGGAGATATTGAACTCCAACTGGCGCGCTCTCAATTGCGTTGGATAGTAGACATCTAGGGATTTCCAGTAATATATAATAGTCCATACTTTGCTTGCGTTTAGACGATGCAAACTGGCGTTGAACGCCAGTTTCATGCTGCATTCTGGAGTTAAACGCCAGAAACAGGTTACAAAGTGGAGTTAAACGCCAGAAACAGGTTACAAACTGGCGTTCAACTCCAAGAGAAGCCTCTACACGTGTAAAGCTCAATGCTCAGCCCAAGCATACACCAAGTGGGCCCCAGAAGTGGATTTCTGCATCATTTACTCATTTCTGTAAACCCTAGTAACTAGTTTAGCATAAATAGGACTTTTTACTATTGTATTTACATCTTTGGATTATTCTTTGATCCTTGGATCACGTTTGGGGGCTGGCCATTCGGCCATGCCTGAACCTTCATCACTTATATATTTTCAATGGTAGAGTTTCTACACACCATAGATTAAGGTGTGGAGCTCTGCTGTTCCTCATGAAATAATACAAAGTACTATTGTTTTTCTATTCAATTCAAGCTTATTCCGATTCTAAGATATTCATTCGCACCTCAATATGAATGTGATGATTGTGACAGTCATCATCATTCTCAACCTATGAACGCATGCTTGACAACCACTTCCATTCTACCTTAGATTGAATGAGTATCTCTGGGATTCCTTAATCAGAGTCTTCGTGGTATAAGTTAGAATCCATGGACGACCATTCTTGAGATCCGAAAAGTCTAAACCTTGTCTGTGGTATTCCGTGTAGGATCTGGGAAGGGATAGCTGTGACGAGCTTCAAACTCGCGAGTGCTGGGCGTAGCGACAGATGCAAAAGGATCAATGGATCCTATTCCAGTATGATCGAGAACCGACAGATGATTAGCCATGCAGTGACAGTGCATTGGACCATTTTCACTGAGAGGACAGGATGTAGCCATTGACAATGGTGATGCCTAACAAACAGCTTGCCATAGAAAGGAGTAGGAATGATTGGATGAAGACAGCAGGAAATCAGAGGTTCAAAGGAACGAAGGCATCTCTATACGCTTATCTGAAATTCTCACCAATGAATTACATAAGTACCTCTATCTTTAATTTACGTTTTATTTATCTTTTTATTATCAATTCACCATAACCATTTGAATCCGCCTGACTGAGATTTACAAGGTGACCATATCTTGCTTCAGGCCGACAATCTCCATGGGATCGACCCTTACTCACATAAGGTTTATTACTTGGACGGCCCAATGCACTTGCTGGTTAGTTGTGCGAAGTTGTGATAAAGAGTTGAGATTACAATTGTGCGTACCAAGTTGTTGGCGCCATTGATGATCACAATTTCATGCACCAGAGACTAGTGATTATTATGTATCTTATTTGAAACCTATGTATGTATATATATATATATATATATATATATATATATATATATATATATATATATATACGACGTTCACTTGTGTTAACGTTTCTTGTGTGTGACTATCGGTCATTCGATGTTTAAATTTCTTCAAGGACTCCTAGTTCTGATGTTATTCTGCTATTTCTTTTAAGTATCGTAATGCCTAACCACCTTTGATTTACGCGGCGGATCTATGATACCACCGCATTATTAATGCCTTTTTAAATCAATTTGTACTGCGAATTAGGGATGTAAGTTACCGAACCGGACCAAAATTTACCGCAAAATCAAACCAAAATTTATGACAACCGAATGAAAAAACGAAAAAACTAGTTTTTTTTTTCAAATTAAACCGATTAGTTCAGTTCAATTTTCAGTTGGTTTGGCAGAAATCGAACCGAACTGAACCGAACTAAACCGAAGAACTGGTTCAGTAATGCTTCTTTTTACTAGTTTACCCTTTAACCTAGTAACAAAATATCCAAATCCCTAACTCTAACTCCCTTATAGCTTTCACACATCCACAAGCCCACAACTCGCATCAATATTCCTCTTCTATGCTTGAGTGAGCCAGAGGGCGTCGTGCCGCCATCCTCCAGACGTAAGTCGTCCATCGTCACTCTCAAGGATGTCATCACAACTGCATCAGTCATCCCCGTCGCAGGCATAACAGAGAACTGGAGAGCATCGTCATCTAACCTGCAACGTCGTCCAGTTCGCATTGTCGTCCAATTCACGCTGTCATCCAATCTTCACTGTCATCCAGTCCATGTATCACAGCAAACCCTAGACTGAGTTGTCTTCCCCATCGCCGAGAAACACTTTCCGTCGCCGAGCAGTTCCTCTTCGTCGCTGAGTAGTCCTCTCAGTCACCGAGCATCAGCCTTAGTCCAAGCCCTCTTCTGCAACTTATAATGTCTTTTTCTGATATTAGTAACTTAGTATATTCACAATTTTTTACATAAAATTTGTGGTTGTTGCTGGTCTGTTGGAAAAAAACAAATTTTTTTGAACATTATAAGTTGATAATGGTAGAATCTTCCACCTCATTATGGCTATAATTTTGTTGTTGTTGCCGGTATGTTGGAAACTTCTCAATTTTTTTTTAATGTTATAAGTTGATAATGGTAGAATATTCAACCTCATTATGGCTATAATTTTATTTCTGTTGCTGGTCTGTTCTTGATTAGTGTTCATACACCGGTCCGAGCTATAGGGCCGAGTTGGCTGAGGACAAATGGGCCGACCTCACGAAAGGTTGGCCCACCGTTGATCTCTTCGCAAAGAGCTCAGACAAATGCCTTAAAGGCCCAAGAAGGCCCAGAGCGAAGGAACCACCGCCCATCAAAGGGCGGTCGGACAAAAGATAAAAATCTCCTTTCCAAAAAGATAAAATAAGATAACTAACTTATCTTAAAGGAAGATCATCAAAGCACTACCATAAATACACTGGAGTACCTAGGTATAACTCATACTCCAATTCTACAAAAAACCTGCTTAAAGCCCGTGATGACTTAAGCTTCCGAGTCTTTTGCAGGTACCATCATCCCTCCGGTGAACAAGGACCAGCAGCGCCACCTACCCCAACAAGTCAGATACGGCCACCTTGGACAGATCACAAGGATTTCATCCGAGATCGACCTCCTAGTTTCAGGTAATTGGTGCACGAAATCGTGATCGTTCATTCCTTGGTAACGGCGCCAAAAACTTGATACGCACGTTCATAATTTTAGTTCTTTGTCATAACTTCGCACAACTAACCAGCAAGTGCACTGGGTCGTCTAAGTAATAAACCTTACGTGAGTAAGGGTCGATCCCACGGAGATTGTCGGCTTGAAGTAATCTATGGTCACCTTGTAAATCTCATTCAGGCAGATTTCAAATGGTTCTGGTGAATTGATAATTAAAATATAATTAAAATATAAAATAGGATAGAAATACTTATGTAATTCATTGGTGAGAATTTTAGATAAGCGTATAGAGATGCTTTTGTTCCTCCTGAACCTCTGCTTCCTGCTGTCTTCATCCAATTATTCCTACTCTTTTCCATGGCAAGCTTTATGTAGGGCATCACCGTTGTCAATGGCTACTTTCCGTCCGCTCAGTGAAAATGGTCCAAGATGCACTGTCACTGCACGACTAATCATCTGTCGGTTCTCGATCATACTGGAATAGGATTCAGTAATACTTTTGCGTCTGTCACTACGCCCAGCACTCGCGAGTTTGAAGCTCGTCACAGCCATCCCTTCCCAGATCCTACTCGAAATACCACAGACAAGGTTTAGACTTTCCGGATCTCAAGAATGGCCGCCAATAATTCTAGCCTATACCACGAAGACTCTGATCGTAGATTAGGAGGATAAGAGATATGCATTCAAGCTTGTTTGCATGCAGAACGGAAGTGTTTGTAAGACACGCGTTCATAAGTGAGAATGATGATGAGCATCACATAATCATCACATTCATCATGTTCTTGTGTGCGAATGAATATCTTAGAGAAGAAATAGGCTCGAATTGAATAGAAAAACAATAGTACTTTGCATTAATTCATGAGGAACAGCAGAGCTCCACACCTTAATCTATGGTGTGTAGAAACTCTACCATTGAAAATACATAAGTGATAATGGTCCAGGCATGGCCGAATGGCCAGACTCCCAAAGAGGGTTCAATCATCAAAACATGATCAAAAGATGCTCAATACAATAGTAAAAAGTTCTATTTATACTAAACTAGTTACTAAGGTTACAGAAATAAGTAATTGATGCAGAAATCCACTTCCGGGCCCACTTGGTGTGTGCTTGGGCTGAACGTTGAAGCTTTTACGTGTAGAGGTCTTCCTTGGAGTTAAACGCCAGTTTGTAACCTGTTTCTAGCGTTTAACTCTGCTTTGCAACCTGTTTCTGGCATTTAACTCCAGAATAGGGCAAAAAGCTGGCGTTGAACGCCAGTTTGCGTCATCTAAACTCAAAAAAAGTATGGACTATTATATATTGCTGAAAGCCCTGGATGTCTACTTTCCAACGCAATTGAGACTGTGCCATTTTGACTCCTGTAGCTCCATAAAATCCACTTTGAGTGCAGGGAGGTCAGAATCCAACAGCATCTGCAATCCTTCTTCAACCTCTGAATCTGATTTTTGCTCAAGTCCCTCAATTTCAGTCAGAAATTACCTAAAATCACAAAAAACACACAAACTCATAGTAAAGTCCAGAAATGTGAATTTTATTTAAAAACTAATAAAAATATACTAAAAACTAACTAAATCATACTAAAAACTATGTAAAAACACTGCCAAAAAGCGTATAAATTATCTGCTCATCACAACACCAAACTTAAATTGTTGCTTGTCCCCAAGCAACTGAAAATAAAATAGGATAAAAAGAAGAGAATATACTATAAATTCCAAAATATCAATGAAACTTAGCTCCAATCAGATAAGCGGGACTAGTAGCTTTTTGCCTCTTGAATAGTTTTGGCATCTCACTTTATCCATTGAAGTTTAGAATGATTGGTATCTATAGGAACTTAGATTTTAGATAGTGTTATTGATTCTCCTAGTTCAGTATGTTGATTCTTGAACACAGCTACTTTATGAGTCTTGGCCGTGGACCTAAGCACTCTGTTTTTCAGTATTACCACCGGATACATACATGCCACAGACACATAACTGGGTGAACCTTTTCAGATTGTGACTCAGCTTTGCTAAAGTCCCCAATTAGAGGTGTCCAGGGTTCTTAAGCACACTCTTTTTTTGCTTTGGACCTTGACTTTAACCGCTCAGTCTCAAGTTTTCACTTAACACCTTCACGCCACAAGCACATGGTTAGGGACAGCTTGGTTTAGCCGCTTAGGCCAGGATTTTATTCCTTTAGACCCTCCTATCCACTGATACTCAAAGCCTTGGATCCTTTTTACCCTTGCCTTTTGGTTTTAAGGGCTATTGGCTTTTTGCTCTTGCCTTTTGGTTTAAAGAGCTTTTGGCTTTTTCTGCTTGCTTTTTCTTTTTCTTTTTTTTTTTTTTTGCCATTTTTCTTTTCTCTTTTTTTTCGCAAGCTTTTGTATTCACTGCTTTTTCTTGCTTCAAGAATCATTTTTATGATTTTTCAGATCATCAAATAATATTTCTCCTTTTTCCTTATTCTTCAAGAGCCAACAATTTTAACATTCATAAACAACAAATTCAAAAGACATATGCACTGTTCAAGCATTCATTCAGAAAATAAAAAGTATTGTCACCACATCAAAATAATTAAACTAATTTCAAGGATGAATTCGAAATTCATGTACTTCTTGTTCTTTTGTAATTAAAGCATTTTTCATTTAAGAAAGGTGATGGATTCATAGGACATTTATAGCTTTAAGACATAGACACTTAAATACTAATGATCATGTAATAAGACACAAACATAAACATAAAGCATAGTAAACAAAAAACAGAGAAAAATAAATAGACAAAGAGATTAAGGAACGGGTCCACCTTAGTGAGGGTGGCGTCTTCCTCTTCTTGAAGAACCAATGGTGCTCTTGAGCTCCTCTATGTCTCTTCCTTGTCTTTGTTGCTCCTCCCTCATAGTTCTTTGATCTTCTCTAATCTCATGGAGAATGATGGAGTGCTCTTAGTGTTCCATCCTTAGTTGTCCCATGTTGGAACTTAATTCTCCTAGAGAGGTGTTGATTTGCTTCCAATAGTTTTGTAGAGGAAAGTGCATCCCTTGAGGTATCTCAGGGATTTCATGATGAGGAATTTCCTCATGCTCTTGTTGAGGTCCATAAGTGGACTCTCTTGTTGCTCCATCCTTTTCTTAGTGATGAGCTTTTGAGATGAATCTCTCCATCTCCCATGACTCAGAGGTGGAAGCTTTTGCCTTCCATTTCCTCTTTCTAGAGGTTTCTCTAGCCTTAGGTGTCATAAATGGTTATGAAAAAACAAAAAGCAACGCTTTTACCACACTAAACTTAGAAGGTTTGCTCGTCCTCGAGCAAAAAAAGAGAAGAGGGAGTAGACGAAGAAGAAAATAGCTGAGATGGAGAGGTGTGAGTGGTTCGACCAAGGGGGTTTTAGGTGGTTATGAGGTGTGAAAAGGAAGGAGTGATGGTTTGAATTTGAGTGGGTGGTTGTAGGTGGGTTGTATGATGGTTTTGGAGGAGTAATGGAGGTGATTGGTGGAGGTTATTTTGGGGAAGAGTGTTATGGAAAGGTGTGAGGAGGAGAGAAGAAGAGAGGTGGGGTAGGTGGGGATCCTGTGGGGTCCACAGATCCTGAGGGGTCAAGGACTTATCATCCCTGCTCCATTTAGGGGTGTAAACGCCCTTAGACTGCAATCCTGGCGTTTAACGCCAGATTGCTGCTTGTTTCTGGCGTTAAACGCCACTTCCATGCTCTGTTCTGGCGTTAAACGCCAGTCTGGTGCTTGTTTCTGCTGTTTAACGCCAGCTTGATGCTTCTTTCTGGCGTTAAACGCCAGTTTGATGCTTCTTACTGGCGTTTAAACGCCAGTAAGTTCTTCCTCCAGGGTGAGCTGTTTTTAATGCTATTTTTCATTCTGTTTTTGATTTTTCAGTAGTTTTTGTGACTCCACATAATCATCAACCTAAAAAATAAAATAACAATAGAAAATAAATAAATATAATTAAATAACATTGGGTTGCCTCCCAACAAGCGCTTCTTTAATGTCAATAGCTTGACAGTGAGCTCTTATGGAGCCTCACAGATATTCAGAGCATTATTGGGACCTCCCAACACCGAACTTAGAGTTTGACTGTGGGGGCTTTGGTTGACTCTGCAGTGAGAGAAGTTTTTCATGCTTCCTCTCCATGGTTACAGAAGGAGATCCTTGAGTTTTAAACACCAGGTTGTCCTCATTCAGTTGAAGGACTAACTCTCCTCTGTCCACATCAATCACAGCTTTTGCTGTGGCTAGGAAGAGTCTTCCAAGGATGATGGATTCATCCTTATCCTTCCCAGTGTCTAGGATAATGAAATCAGCAGGGATGTAAAGGCCTTCAACCTTTACTAACACGTCCTCTACTAATCTATAAGCCTGTTTTCTTGAGTTGTCTGCTATCTCTAATGAAATTCTGGCAGCTTGTACCTCAAAGATCCCAAGTTTCTCCATTACAGAGAGTGGCATTAAGTGTATTCCTAACCCCAGGTCACACAGAGCCTTCTCAAAGGTCATGGTGCCTATGTTACAGGGAATTAGGAATTTACCAGGATCCTATTTCTTTTGAGGTAATTTCTTCCTATCCAATGCATTCAGTTCATTGGTGAGCAAGGGAGGTTCATCTTCCCAAGTCTCATTACCAAATAGCTTGGCATTCAGCTTCATGATTGCTCCTAAATACTGGGCAACTTGCCCTTGAACAATGTCTTCATCTTCTTCAGAAGATGAATAGTCATCAGAGCTCATGAATGGTAAAAGGAGGTTCAATGGAATCTCTATGGTCTCCAGATGGGCCTCAGGTTCCTTTGGTTCCTCAAAGGGAAACTCCTTATTGGTCAGTGAACATCCCAGGAGGTCTTCCTCACTAGGATTCACGTCCTCCTCCTCCTCTCTGGGTTTGGCCACACCAAGTAAGGTTATGGCCTTGCACTCTCTTTTTGGATTCTCTTTTGTATTGCTTGGGAGAGTACTAGGAGGAGTTTCAGTGACCCTTTTACTCAGCTGGCCCACTTGTGCCTCCAAATTTCTAATGGAGGACCTTGTTTCATTCATGAAACTTAGAGTGGCCTTCGATAGATCAGAGACTATATTTGCTAAGCTAGATGGATTCTGCTCAGAATTCTCTGTCTGTTGCTGAGTGGATGATGGAAAAGGCTTGCTATTGCTAAACCTGTTTCTTCCACCATTATTAAAGCCTTATTGAGGCTTTTATTGATCCTTCCATGAGAAATTTGGATGATTTCTCCATGAGGTATTATAGGTGTTTCCATAGGCTTCACCCATGTAATTCACCTCTGCCATTGCAAGGTTCTCAGGATCATAAGCTTCCTCTTCAGAGGATGCCTCTTTAGTACTATTGGAGGCAGCTTGCAATCCATTCAGACTCTGAGAAATCATATTGACTTGCTGAGTCAATATTTTATTCTGAGCCAATATGGCATTCAGAGTATCAATTTCAATAACTCCCTTCCTCTGAGGCGTCCCATTACTCACAGGATTCCTTTCAGAAGTGCACATAAATTGGTTATTTGCAACCATGTCAACGAGTTCCTGATCTTCTGCAGGCATTTTTTTTAGGTGAAGGGATCCACCTGCAGAATGGTCCAATGACACCTTAGCTAATTCAGACAGACCATCATAGAATATATCCAGGATGGTCCATTCTGAAAGCATGTCAGAAGGACACTTTTTGGTCAGTTGCTTGTATCTCTCTCAAGCTTCATAGAGGGTTTCACCTTCTTTCTATTTGAAGGTTTAAACATCCACTCTAAGCTTGCTAAGCTTTTGAGGAGGAAAGAACTTGGCTAAGAAAGCCGTGACCAGCTTATCCCAAGAGTTCAGGCTATCTTTAGGTTGAGAGTCCAACCATATTCTACTTCTGTTTCTTACAGCAAACGGGAAAAGCATAAGCCTGTAGACCTCGGGATCAACCCCATTGGTCTTAACAGTATCACAGATCTGCAAGAATTCAGTTAAGAACTGAAAAGGATCTTCTGATGGAAGTCCATGAAACTTGCAATTCTGTTGCATCAGAGAAACTAATTGAGGCTTTAGCTCAAAATTGTTTGCTCCAATGGCAGGGATTGAGATGCTTCTTCCATGTAAATTGGAATTTGGTGCAGTAAAGTCACCAAGCATCTTCCTTGCATCTCCAGCATTGTTATTATTTTCGGCCATGTCTCCTTCTTTTTCGAAAATTTCTGTCAGATTTTCTCCAGAGAGTTGTGCTTTAGCTTCCCTTAGCTTCCTCTTCAGAGTCCTTTCAAGCTCAGGATCAGCTTCAACAAGAATGTTCTTATCCTTGTTCCTGCTCATATGAAAAAGAAGAGAATAGAAAATAATAGGGATCCTTTGCCATAGTCGAGAGGTTTTTATGTGAGTAGAAGAGAAGAAAAAGAATTCGAACACAGAAGGAAGGAGAAGGTTCAAATTTTTAAGAAGAAGAGAAGTGTTAGTAGATAAATAAATAATTAGAAGGAGATGAGAGAGGGAACTATTCGAAAATTAAATAAAATAAAATAAAAATATTTTTATTTTTAATTTAAAATTAAAGTTAAAATTCAAAAAATTTAAAAAGAAAAATGAAATTAAATTAAAATTTAAATCAATTAGTTAATTAAAAAGGAATTTTGAAAAAGAAGTTAATGATTTTCGAAAATTAGAGAGAGAGAATTAGTTAGATGGTTTTGAAAAAGATAAGAATCAAACAAGATAAGATTAATTGAAAAAGATTTGAAAATCAATTTTGAAAAGATAAGAAGTTAGATAAGAAGTTAGAAAAGATTTTGAAATTGATTTTGAAAAAGATGTGATTGAAATTTATTTTGAAAAAGATTTGAAAAAGAAATTTTAAAAAGATTTGATTTTGAAAATTAAAGTTGATTACTTGACTAACAAGAAACAAAAAGATATGAGTTAAAATTTAAAGATTGAACCTTTCTTAATAGGCAAGTAACACACTTAAAATTTTTGAATCAATCACATTAATTGTTAGCATTAATTTTGAAAATATGAAATAGAAATAAGAAAAAGATTTTGAAAATAAATTTTCAAAATTTTGAAATTATGAAAGAAAAAAATGAAAAAGATTTTATTTTTGAAAAAGATTTGAAAAAGATAGAATTTTTTAAATTGAAAATTTGATTTGACTCATAAGAAACAACTAAATTTTAAAAATTTTTGAAAAAGTCAACCCAAATTTTTGAATTTTATGAGAAGAAAAAGGGAAGATATTTTTTTATTTTTGAATTTTTTAATGAAGAAAGAGAAAAACAATGAAAAGGCTCAAAACATGAGAATTCAAGATCAAGACACATGATGCATGCAAGAACACTTTAAATGTCAAGATAAACACCAAGAACACTTTGAAGATCATGATGAACATCAAGAACTTATTTTTGAAAAATTTTCAAGAAAAGAAAATATGCAAGACACCAAACTTAGAAATTTTTAATTTTTTGACACTATGAATGCAAGAATGCATATGAAAAATAAGATGCAACACACAACAAGAAAATATGAAGATCAAACAAGAGGATTCATCAAGAACAACTTGAAGAAAATGAAGAATGCAATGCATGAATTTTCGAAAAATGCAAGAAAGAGATAAACATGCAATTGACACCAAACTTATGACTTGACACTAGACTCAAACAAGAAACACAAAATCTTTTTGGTTTTTATGATTTTACTAAAATTTGTTTTTGGATTTTTCGAAAATTATGTTGGAAAAACGAAAAAGAAGAAATTTCTTTTTTTCAAAAATTATTTTGGGGAAAACGAAAAAGTAGAAAAATTTTGTATTTTTTTGAAAATAAGAATTAAAAAGCTTTAAAATAAAATAAAATTACCTAATCTGAGCAACAAGATGAACCGTCAGTTATCCAAACTCGAACAATCCCCGGCAACGGCGCCAAAAACTTGGTGTATGAAATCGTGATCGTTCATTTCTTGGTAACGGCGCCAAAAACTTGATACACACGTTCATAATTTTAGTTCTTTGTCACAACTTCGCACAACTAACCAGCAAGTGCACTGGGTCGTCCAAGTAATAAACCTTACGTGAGTAGCGGTCGATCCCACGGAGATTGTCGGCTTGAAGCAATCTATGGTCACCTTGTAAATCTCATTCAGGCGGATTTCAAATGGTTATGGTGAATTGATAATTAAAATATAATTAAAATATAAAATAGGATAGAAATACTTATGTAATTCATTGGTGAGAATTTCAGATAAGCGTATAGAGTTGCTTTTGTTCCTCCTGAACCTCTGCTTCCTGTTGTCTTCATCCAACCATTCCTACTCCTTTCCATGGCAAGCTTTATGTAGGGCATCACCGTTGTCAATGGCTACTTCCCGTTCTCTCAGTGAAAATGGTCCAAGATGCGCTGTCACCGCACGGCTAATCATCTGTCGATTCTCGATCATACTGGAATAGGATTCAGTAATCCTTTTGCGTCTGTCACTACGCCCAGCACTCGCGAGTTTGAAGCTCGTCACAGCCATCCCTTCCCAGATCCTACTCGGAATACCACAGACAAGGTTTAGACTTTTCGGATCTCAAGAATGGCCGCCAATAATTCTAGCCTATACCACGAAGACTCTGATCATAGATCAGGAGTCTAAGAGATATGCATTCAAGCTTGTTTGCATGTAGAACGGAAGTGTTTGTCAGGCACGCGTTCATAAGTGAGAATGATGATGAGCGTCACATAATCATCACATTCATCATGTTTTTGTGTGCGAATGAATATCTTAGAGAAGAAATAGGCTCGAATTGAATAGAAAAACAATAGTACTTTGCATTAATTCATGAGGAACAGCAGAGCTCCACACCTTAATCTATGGTGTATAGAAACTCTACCGTTGAAAATGCATAAGTGATAATGGTCCAGGCATGGCCGAATGGCCAGCCTCCCAAAGAGGGTTCAATCATCAAAACATGATCAAAAGATGCTCAATACAATAGTAAAAATTTCTATTTATACTAAACTAGTTACTAGGGTTACAGAAATAAGTAATTGATGCAGAAATCCACTTCCGTGACCACTTGGTGTGTGCTTGGGCTGAGCGTTGAAGCTTTCACGTGTAGAGGTCTTCCTTGGAGTTAAACGCCAGTTTGTAACCTGTTTCTGGCGTTTAACTCTGCTTTGCAACCTGTTTCTGGCGTTTAACTCCAGAATAGGGCAGAAAGCTGGCATTGAACGCCAGTTTGCATCGTCTAAACTCGAGCAAAGTATGGACTATTATATATTGCTTGAAAGCCCTGGATGTCCGCTTTCCAACGCAATTGAGAGCGCGCCATTTGGATTCCTGTAGCTCCAGAAAATCCACTTTGAGTGCAGGGAGGTCATAATCCAACAGCATCTGCAGTCCTTCTTCAACCTCTGAATCTGATTTTTGCTCAAGTCCCTCAATTTCAGCCAGAAATTACCTGAAATCACAGAAAAACACATAAAATCAGTAAAGTCTAGAAATGTGAATTTTATTTAAAAACTAATAAAAATATACTAAAAACTAACTAAATCATACTAAAAACTATGTAAAAACACTGTCAAAAAGCGTATAAATTATCCGCTCATCAGTAACCCTCGGAACATTGGCGTCGTTATCGGGGAACCTGGAAGTCATCCCACTACAATGGAAAATAACCTACCAATGACCTTAACTCCGCTTTGGAAGAAGGAACACCGCTTAAGAACACAGATGCCACACCAATGGACACACCTCAATCCAAGGGAGACAAGCAACCTCCAAACACGGAGATCTTAGACGCCATCTGTGAACAGCAGGATCACCTTAAACAGCTTGAACAAGAAGCCGAATGACAGCAGGAGGCCGAGCGAGATCTTCGGAGAGAAACAAGAAGGCGTCGACAGCTGGAAGACAAGCTCCTCAAGCTCGAAGCCGATCTCAAAAATAAAACTACTCAGTCCAACTGCGAAGATAGCCCCCACAAGGATCAAGACCCGTTTACAAAAGAAATCATGAAAGCTAAAGTCCCGAAAGACTTCAAAGCTCCTGACATGAACCCATACGATGGTACGTCCGACTCGAGTCATCATCTCAGCAACTTTAGAAGCCAGATATACCTCACGGATGCCTCGGACGCAACCCGTTGCAGAGCCTTCCCGACTACCCTGACTATGACGGCAAGAAAGTGGTTCGACAATCTGCCTCCAAGATCAATCGCAAGCTTTGACGACCTTGCCAAAAAGTTCCTCGCCAGGTTTTCCATTCAAAAGGATAAAACCAAACACGCTCCAAGCCTGCTAGGAATTAAACAAGGAGATCAGGAAAGCCTTCGCAGGTACATGGAAAGATTCAATAAAGCATGCCTTGACATACAAAATCTTCCAACAGAAGCAGCCATCATGGGACTCCTCAATGGCCTACGAGAAGGACCCTTTAGCCACTCCATATCCAAGAAGCACCCAACATCTCTAAATGAGATTCAAGAACGGGAAGAAAATACATCAATATGGAGGAAAACTCCCGATTAGGAGAAACCTCGAAAATTGGATCCTCCTACCCACCTCGGAACAAGGATAAATAATCTAGGAAAAAAGAAGACCAGCCTACTGAGAAACCCAGGAAATACCACAATTACACCCCCTCTTCGGGTGTCCCTCGTGGATGTCTACCGAGAAGTGTCCCTCTTAGGGTTTAGGGTCCTCGCCCGATTAAACACAAAAGAGGAAGAAGTCGGATAGAATATTGCGAATACCACCGAATCTACGGGCACACTACCAACCAGAGCTACGACTTGAAGAATGTCATAGAAAAACTAGTCCGAGAAGGGAGACTAGATTGGTTCCTAGCCAATAAAGTGGACGAACCAAAAAAGAGAAGAAGGGACGAAGAGGGTGAACGAGCTGAACGCCCCCCTCACACCCCTAAGAGACATGTTCACATGATCAACGGAGGATTCGCAGGAGGAGGGATCTCCAAATCATCACACAAAAGATATCTCAAAGAGGTATACCACGTCGGAGAAGAGGACAAGTCACCCGACCTCCCCACTATCACCTTCACCAAAGCTGATGCTGTGGGCGTCATCCCCGGGCATGATAATCCAGTGGTCGTAACCATCATAGTAGCCAACACCAATCTCCACCGAACATTGATCAACCAAGGGAGTTCTGCGGATATACTATTCAAATCCGCCTTCGACAAGCTCGGCCTGCAAGAAAAAGAGCTCAGAGCATACCCGAATAGTCTATTCGGGCTCGGAGATGCCCCAATCCAGCCACTTGGATACATCCCACTACACACAACATTCGAGAAAGGAACACGGTCTAGAACTCTAAGCATAGTACATCGTAGTCGATGTGAGCTCTGCATATAATGCCTCATAGGTAGAACAACGTTAAATCAGTGCACCGCAGTGGTCTCCACTCCGTACCTATGCATGAAGTTCCTAACTCCAGAAGGGATCGCCACCATAAAAGGAGAACAAAAACTCGCACGACGCTGTTACAACGAAAGTCTGAACCTTAAAGGTGACCCCAGAGGAAAAGACACAAATACAATTGAACTCAGGGGAATCAGAGCTCGCGAAGAACTTCGTCCTCGGCTAGAAGGTGAGACTGAAGAAGTTCAGATCGGGGATACTCAAGACAAAATAACAAACATGGGGGCAAACCTAAACAAAGACTTAAAGGAATTACTGACAGAATTCTTAAGAAAGAACTCCGAACTGTTCACATGGAAGGTTGCAGACATGCCCGGTATTGATCCCGGACTAATGTGCCATAGATTAGCAGTATATCCTGGATCTCAGCCAGTGCAACAGAAGCGTAGAAAGCTCGGCCCAGAGAGCACGCAAGCCGTAGAGGAACAGGTGCAGACCTTGCTGGAGGCAGGGTTCATAAGGGAGGTAAAGTACCCATTATGGCTAGCCAATGTCGTACTGGTCAAAAAGTCAAATGGGAAGTGGCGGATGTGCACTGATTACACTGACCTCAACAAAGCCTGCCCAAAAGAACCCTACCCACTCCCGAATATAGACACACTAGTCGACGTTTCATCAGGATACAAGTACCTCTCCTTCATGGATGTTTACTCGGGGTACAACCATATCCCGATGTATTAACCCGACCAGGAGAAAACCTCATTCCTAACCCCAAGAGCAAACTACTGCTACGTAGTCATGCCCTTCAGACTCAAGAACATAGGGGCTACGTACCAAAGATTGATGAACAAAGTTTTCGCCAATCACATCAGGAAGCTGATGGAGGTTTATGTAGACGACATGCTGGTAAAAACATAGAGAGAGGAAACATTTTTATCCGACCTCGCCGAAGTGTTTGACAATATAAGAAAGCATGGGATGAGACTTAATCCCGCAAATTGCACCTTTGCGGTAGAAGCTGGAAAATTCTTGGGCTTCATGCTCACCCAAAGGGGGATCGAAGCAAACTCGGATAAATGCCAGGCGATACTTAGCATGAAAAGCCCGATCTGTGTCAAAGAGGTCCAGCAGCTCAATGGAAGACTAGCGGCTCTGTCTAGATTCCTAGCTGGATCGGTCTTAAGATCTCTCCCTTTCTACGCAACACTAAGGAAAGGAAAGAGGTTTGAATGGACCCCAAAATGTGAACAAGCCTTCCAAGACTTCAAGATATTCTTGGGGCAACCATCTATCCTAACCCGACCCAGGGAAGGTGAAGAACTAATCCTATACCTCGCCGTAGAAAGTCAGGCGATAGCATCAGCACTAGTCAGAGAAAACGAAAACAGGCAACAACCTATCTACTTCATTAGAAAGGCTCTACATAGGGATGAACTAAACTATCAAAAGATAGAAAAGTTCGCTTATGCCCTTATACTTACTTCTCGATGACTCTGACCATACTTTCAGGCCCATACCATCAGAATACGGACCAACCAACCTATGAAAAGTATTCTACAGAAAACAGATTTAGCTGGCAAAATCCTATAATGGGCTGTCGAGTTGTCAGAATTTGACCTCAAGTATAAAGCTTGAACAGCCATCAAGTCCCAATACATCGCTGACTTCATTGCAGAATACACCGACACCCCAGACACACCCACTAGCTGGAACCTCTACATTGACGGTTCATCAAACAAAATCGGAAGTGGAGCCAGAGTCATCCTAGAAAGTAATCAAGGAACTCAACTAGAGCTCTCCTTAAAATTTGAGTTTCCTGTCTCGAATAACCAAGCCGAGTACGAAGCCCTACTAGCGGGTTTGAAGCTGGCTAGGGAGGTCGAAGCTCAAAAGCTTACCATTTTCAGCGATTCGCAGGTAGTCACCTCATAAATAGAAGGGAGCTACCAGGCTAAGGATCCCACCGTGAAGAAATACCTAGACAAGACCAGAGAACAGCTCAGAAAATTCATGGGATATGAGATCCGACATATACCTCGGGAACAAAATGCCCGAGCTGATGCACTTTCGAAACTAGCCAGCACCAAACCCGGGGACAACAATAGAAGCGTCATCCAAGAAACATTACAAACTCCGTCAACTTCAGAGGAGCAGGAGGTTCTAAACATATCAGACTAAGACCAAGGGTGGATGACTCCCATAATTGACTATCTCAAATCTGAAACACTCCCCACAGATAAAAATGAGACAAAAAGGCTAGTACGAGAAGCATAGTACTATACCATAGTGCACGACGTCCTATATAGGAGAGGAATCTCTACACCCCTCCTAAAATGCATCCTGACCTCCGCTACAAGGGAAGTCCTAGAGGAAGGAGGACAAATGAGCAAGTAGGAAGTCACGAACAATCCCCACTAAAAGATGGAAACTCCAAAGATCCAAGAAAGAAACAATCTTGGAATGCTGGGGCAATGAGAGGATGAACGAAAGGAAGCTTCTTTCGCTGAGCAAATGAAACAGACGAAAGCAAAGGAGAAACGACAAGAAAGAAAACGCCTTTCGGATTTCAAATGAAAAGCAAAGAGGGAAATGAAATGGTAAAAGGGAATTTAAGCCCTATTAAAAGGCCTTCAAAGCCCTTGCACGTTCCCAAGGAAGTTAAACATACCCCGAAAGCGCGCCGCAATTAAAGAGCTAAAAACGCTTCGCATTTAAGCAAGAATAACACTGGACTCATGCGGGAAGGAGCTACTCGAACCCGATGATAAACTCCATTTTTAGGGTTTATCTTGTGTTAAATTTAGAGGGTTTTGTCAACTTTTCTCCCATTTATTTACTAAGATAGCATAGTTTTGTAAATTCTCCTTTAATTGTGCTTAAGAGTGAAAACATGCTTTTTAGGATTTAAAATACTTAACTTTAATTCTCCTTGATTCCATTAGGTTCCTTGATGTTTTTGTTAAGTGATTTCAGATTTTAGGAGGCAAAGATTGGATCAAGGGATAAAGAAAAAGCATGTAGAAATGGAGGAATCGCAAAGCTGTCAAGCCCGACCTCTTCGCACTTAATTGACCATAACATGAGCTACAGAGGTCCAAATAATGCGGTTCTAGTTGCGTTGGAAAGCTAACATCTGGGGCTTCAAAATGACATAAGATTTTCCATAGTTGCATTGCACATAGGGGGCGCATATGCACTGTACGTGTACGCGCCGATGGTTGCACATGATTCACTTAATGCAACTCGTGGCCAGCGATTTTAGAAGCCTTGTGGGCCCAATCCAACTGATTTCTGATGCTATTTAACCCAAGGATTGAAGGGGTATGAAACACATTAGACACTAGTGTAGTTTAGATAAGTTTTTGGAGGGAAAGTTAGTTTCTAGAGAGAGAAGCTCTCTCTTCTCTCTAGAATTAGTAGTAGGTTAGATCTAGATTAGGAATTCTTAGATCTAGGTTAATTTCATGCTTAGATTTACTTTTCCTTTGCAATTTCTTCTTCTTCTACCTCTTCTCTTTCTGGTTTAGCATTTAGTTCTTGTAATTCTCTACTTTTATGTTGATGCACTTTTGTTTCTTCTATTTCTCTTTAATGTAATTTATGATTCATGTTCCTTTATTGTTCATTTGATTTGTTGTTGTTTAATTCCTTGCAATTGAGTAGTGTAAATTGAGTAGTGTAGATTTACTTCTCTTGCAATTTTACTATGTTTTCCTTTTATGCCTTCCAAGTGTTTGATAAAATACTTGGAAGGATGTTAGAGTAGAATTTTATGCTCTTGGCTTGGGAAGGTAACTTAGGAATTCTTGAGTTACTAATGCCCAAGTAGTTGACGATTGGGAGCCATTAACTCTAGATCTCACTAATTGATTTGGTGGAGAACTAGGACTTATGGACTTGGATTGATATAGCTCACTTGACTTTCCTCTACTATTAGTTAGGGGATGACTTAGTGGGATTGATCCTTGCCAATTCTCATGTTGTGGTTAGTGATAAGGATAGAGATCTTTGACCACCAACCTTTGCCAAGACCTTTTTAGTTGTTAGTTTATTTTTATTGCCATTTACATTTCATGTCTCTTATCCCAACAAGCCCAAAATATCTCATAACCAATAACATGACACTTTATTGCAATTCCTAGGGAGAACGACCCGAGGTTCCAATACTTCGGTTTATAAATTTAGAGGTTTGTTTTAGTGACAAACAATCTTTTGTATAAAAGTGTTATTTATTGGTTTAGAAACTATATTGCCACGAGAATTCCTTTGTGAATTCTAAACCATCAAAAATCCATTCATCACCCGACCAAACTAATGCAAGAGCACGACTTCCTCAAAGATTGAAGCTCAAAAGCACGATCTCACGGGAAGATCGAAGCTTGAGCAGGGGCACTGTTCATACACCGGTCTGAGCTATAGGGCCCAGTTAGCTAAAGACAAAGGGGTCAACCTCACGAAAGGTTGGCCCACCACTGATCTCTTTGCAAAGAGCTCGGACAAACGCCTCAAAGGCCCAAGAAGGCCTAGAGTGAAGGAACCACCTCCCATCAAAGGGCAGTCGGACAAAAGAAAAATATCTCCTCCCCAAAAAGATAAGATAGGATAACCAACTTATATCAAAAGAAGATCATGAAAGCACTACTATAAATACACTAGAGCACCCAGGTATAACTCATACTCCAATTCTACAAAAAAACCTACTTAAAGCCCGTGCTGACTTAAGCTTCGGAGTCTCTTGCAGGTACCACCTCCTCCGGTGAACAAGGACCAGCAGCGCCTCCTACCCCAACCAGTCGGATACGGCCACCTTGGACAGATCAAAAAGATCTCATCCGATATCGACCTCCTAGTTTCATGAAACCCTCGGAACAATTAGGTTGATGAGTTTGGATAAAATTTTTGAATAAAATTACTGTCACTAATTGTTGTTGCTTGTCTCTAATTTTTGAACAAAATTGGCTTTGTGTGTAAAACTCGGTCAAACCATAATTCAATAAGTAATTAATTAAATATGAGCAAGAAGGGTTGGAAAATTTAGCAATCATAATTTAAAAATTTAACGATGATATTTAGACTCAGAGGATTTTTCTGAGTGAGAAAACATAGTTTTCTGCGTAAAAACGCGTATTGAAAATTTGACCGGCAGTACCGCTTAAATATGTTTGGTACTATAGCTGAAAAAATTAATTATGAGTAAAGAAGGTTAAGAAATTAGAATTTATGATTTGGAAAAGTAAAAATATTTAAAATATAAATTAAAACGTTAATCTTAAAGGTTTTGGCCTAAAGTTGGACCCAAACCCAACATATATAAGCCCTTAACTAAGGCTATTCAGAAACCAAAGTCCCATTCACTTATGTTTCATGTTCAATTGAAGGGATAGGGAAGATAAGAGTGAAACCCTAACTCCCCAAGTATTCAAACCACCATAACTATCCCTCTAGAGCTCCAATCGCCGCACCGTTTACACCTACGCGTCACCCATCTCATCCTTTACAATTATATCTGAATAGATCGGTAAGATTTTTGAATTCTTACCCCAATTTCGTAGTACATGTTAAATTCAAATTTGAGTTTTGGGTATTGAGAAATCTTGTGATTTTGATGGGTTAGGGATACTCTTGAATGAGCTATAGCTGGGTTTCATCATATATTTTAGTGGGTAAAAGGTGAGAACCACTTTCCTTGTGTTTATAATGTTTTATGAAACCCTAATGTATATTATGTGAAAATAGTGTAGTATTGTGTTAGAGGCACTAGATTGGTCATTGGTGAGGCTTGGAGCTAAGGCTTGGCAAAAATTCACTAGTGACGAGCTTAATTTTGACTTCCAAGAGATACAGTTTAAGTTTCATTTAAATACCGTGTAATGTAATGTGAAATCCTAGGCTAGATGTCC
Source organism: Arachis hypogaea (assembly GCF_003086295.3). Taxonomy (NCBI): domain Eukaryota; kingdom Viridiplantae; phylum Streptophyta; class Magnoliopsida; order Fabales; family Fabaceae; genus Arachis; species Arachis hypogaea. The sequence continues at coordinate 71,087,515 of NC_092050.1, forward strand.
CTAGGAATAAGTATGAATTGTGTGTTTGGTTGGAATCGATGTATGTAGTTTATGTGTTATTGAAATTGATAATTTGGATGGTGATTGTGCAATTATGAATTATGTTTGAATTGATGGATGTTGGGTCGGAGGCCAGAAAATGGTAAGAGTGATAAGTTGGTGAATGTATTGTATATTGATGCATGAGTTTGAATGGAAATTTTAGTATTGAGTATGTGGAATTTGGTAAGGATTTGTTGAAATAGTGAAAATTGAGGATTTGAGGTGTGAAGTTGATGAATTTGAGTTAAATGTATGAATGGCGTATGTTTGAGTTTGGTTACTGGTGAATGTGTGAAATTGAGTGGTTTAGGGTCATTCTGTTGATGTTAAAACTGTTTTGCCTTGTGAACTTTTGAAAAAGTTGGTAAATTCTATTTTTAGTTAAAACTAATTTTTTGCCAACTTTGGCAGGCCATAGCTCGGTCTTTGGAGTTGGAAATTTTTCAAAATTGGGTTTTTATCAAAATTTATTTATCGATCTTTTCAACGGTTCAATAATTGTTGAAAAAGATTTTTGTGAAAAAAGATATGAAGGTTTGAAATTTGGACTGAAAAACTGATTTCTGCAGCATATGAGAATTTTTCAAGCTTTGATATGTCATGCATACGTGGAATCCATCGTGCGTATGTGGTAATTGGTCACTGCCAATACCCATGCATATGTGAACATGGTCTACGTACGCGACTTTGTCACATTTATGCTCATGCGTATGCGACACATGTAATGCATATGCAAGTGTGCTCTACTACCCAAATTTCTCGCATACGTGAAGGTAGTCTACGTATGTGACTATGCCAATTTTTTGCACTCATGCATACGCATGACCACCCAGTTCTGCAAAACTTAAATTTTTGAGTTTTTAACCATTCTTTTAACCTTCTAAACTTCTGTAAACCCCGATAAGAGTCTAGAGTCGGTGTAATTAAAGATAGAAGAGTTAGAAATGAGACATAAAGAGTTGAATTGGTGAATTGAGAGAAAATGAACAAAATGTGAAGTGATGTATGATGGGGATGATTATGATGATGAGTGGTAATTAATTATGATGCCGAAGGATGATGATTAATGATTTTAATTACTATTGAATATGAATTAAAATGAGATTGAAGGGGAGATTGTTAATGAGATTGAAAATGAAATTGATATTAAAAACGATTCTGATTAAGATATACCTGATCAGCTAGATGCAGTGGCATTGTTCCACTTGCTCTGGGTTATGGTTTGAGTCTCCCAAGGTAGATGCAGTGGTTCACCTCCACTTGCTCCTGGTTGAGAATGACATATGATTTAAGACTTTATCTGAGTCAAGAATTTTTCTGGGTAGATGCAGTGGGTCGGCTCTACTTGCTCCAGGTTAAGATTTGAGATTCTATTGACCCTTCGTCGCAAGTTGTGACCAAGCACTTTAACTCTCCAGATCCCCCCAATGAGATGAAATTGATTGACGAATGATTATGAATATATGCATAGACTATTGGGGATGCGCGCTGACGTGGCGGAAATTGGCGAGTCAATAATTGTTATAAGATATGCGTTGCAAGTATAGTTCTTAACCAACCAGAAATCCGCTTATCAATTTAGAAGGATGTCACAAAAATTAAAATTAAAATACTGGGAGTATGAATCCCAGGTCGTCTCCCAACGAGTTGCAGAAAGGTGTGCTATTTTATTAATCAGATATTTTCAAAATGGTTTGAGTTGAATAAACAGGAAATTAAATAATTTAAATAGAAGCCTTGACTGGGAGTAGATTAGTTGGAAGCCATATTCTTGTTGAAGTACTCTCAAGATTAATTGATAATTGAAGGTTGTTCTATTTAGTTATCCCTTACTAGGTAAGGGAAGGTCAAACAAGTTGAAATGCTGTTTCTATTCACAAGTTCCAATCCGCTCAATTGAAAAGGATTAGTGTCAGTGATTAGAGAGCATTCCAACAATAAACCTAATTACAATTTTTCTTTTAAGCATTCCAACTCAAGGGTTCCTTTCAATCAACTCTCCATCAAGTTAGGGAACTACTCGCTCATTGTGAATGTAGAACTCATAACATAGGAAAGGGAATTAAAGAAAGACATGATAAATAAAACTCAAAGGAATCAGTTAAAAATAAAAGTAACTCTTGTATTAATAAATTCTAAAATAATCCAATAGTAAAATTGAGTGAATTAAAGGACATGGAAGAGTAAAGCCAAGTAAAGAAAATGAACTAGAATGACGAAGTCTTGATGAGATAATAACTCTTCTCAATATCCCAATGCAAAGAGCAATAGAAATTAAAATCATAAGAACTATGAATGTGTAGAGAGAGAAAACCTAGAGGAGGAGTAAAACTAGATCTAAAAACTAAAAACTGTGTAGAATGAATGTTGTTGTTGGTTTCTGCATGTTCTCTGGCTCTAGTCTGCTCTTCCGGGCCGAGAACTGGGTCAAAGCAGGGCCCAAAATCGCACCCAGCGAATTCTGCAGATTATGCAGATCGCGCACATCACGCGATCGCGTCATTCATGCGGACGCGTCATTCATGCGGACGCGTCATTCGGCGTTTTGCTTGCCATGCAAGCGCGTCGTTCACGCCTCCGCGTCACTTGTGCTATTCCAATCCGCGCGGTTGCGTGAGCCATGCGGCCGCGTCACTGCGATTTCCTCTCTTTCGTGCGGTCGTGTGAGCCATGCGGCCGCGTTACTCCTCGCTGGTCATCTCCTTAATTTCTTGTGTTCCTTCCATTTTTGCAAGCTTCCTTTCCAATCTCCAACTCATTCATTCCCTATAAAGCCTGAAACACTTAACACACAGATCACGGCATCGAATGGAATAAGGGAGAATTAAAATGCGTAATTAAAAGTCTCTAGGGAGCAAGTTTTCAATCATGTAATGATTTTAGGAAGGAAATATAAATGCATGCTAATCATATGAATAAGTGGGTAAAGACCATGATAAAACCACACAATTAAGCACATTATAAACCATAAAATAGTGGTTTATCAACCTCCCCACACTTAAATATTAGCATGTCCTCATGCTTATTTAAAGGAGATAAAATAAATGAGTAGGAACATGTAAAACTCATGTAATGCAATGCAACCTATATATGTGAATGCAACTATATGATTCTTGTCCACTTGATCAATAGTAAATAAGCTCTTCAAAACAATTACAAATCAAATTCCACTAATTCAATTCTCATACAGTAAGAACAGATAAAAATGCAAGAAGGTAGCTCATGAAAGCAGGGAACATAGAATTCTAAGCATTGAACCCTCACTGATGATGTATGTATGCTCTAATCTCTCTAGTGTATAGGGCAATCACTCTATCCTTCTCTAATCGTGCTCTCTAATTTTTGTTCTTCTCCTAACCAATCAACAACATTTAATATACCAATGCAAACATCATGAGGTCTTTTCAAGGTTGTAATGGGGCTAAGGTAATGGTAAGGATACATATATGGCTAAGTAAGCTTATAAACTGAATCTTTAATTAACCCAAGCTTTAACATAACCTATATATATTCTATATAACTTTAGAATTCATACCTAGCTACCCAGAATTTCTCTTTCACATTTCATACTCATGAATCAACTTTTTATCTTAATTTTATCATACATGCATTGATCTTTGAATTCTTAACTTAACATTGGGGAAATTTTTTCTCCTTATTTATTTATTGAATATTTTTTATTTTTTTTTTTATAGTTTCACATGAGCAGGTGTCCAAATTTCCATTATATTATCATGACACATTCCCTTATTATCTTTTGTTTCCACAATTTCCCATACTTAATTAGCACACACAATTCTATCTTAAGCTAACCAAAGATTCAGTTTGGGATATATAATTGTTTTTCCGCTTAAGGCTAGTAATGTGGTAAAATATAGAACAAATAGGATTTAAAGGCTCAAAGTGGCTAACAAAGGTAATTGAAAGGGTAGGCTTAATTTGGATAAGTGAGCTAAACAATTAATGGCCTCAATCATATGCAAGCATATAAATATAATAAACATTGGACATATAGGATGGAACAAAATATAGATTACAATCATAGAGAAGTAAACACACAAGAATAAAATAATTATGGTTAAATAATGTAACCATGCATAAAGGCTCAAATCTCACAGGTTGTGTGTTCTTTGGCTTAAAAAAATCATGTTCTAAATACAGCTTCAAGCAAATTTATCATAAAAGTTTTAATTAAAGTTAGTGAAATTTTGTTCCAAAAATAGGGTCTTAGAGGAAAACTTATTGTCCTTTCGATCAAGTAGAACATGCATGCAACTAATCTATTACTATGCAATTTATCCTATTCTATAGAAGAAAAACTAACTAAATATCCTAATTTATTGGTGTTTAGGGAAGAGAAATTACCTCCGGAAGTTAGGTACTGACCGACCTCCCCACACTTAAGGCTCTGCACCGTCCTCGGTGCCATCTGTCAGGAACAAAGGGGGGCTGGTAGCAGTGTCTCCACAGTCGGAGCCATCATGGCTTCCTGTGCTGGTAAAGGAAGTGGAGTCCGGGGTGTCTGAGTCCTTGAATTTTCCCATAATCAGCTCCTTGAGGTATGTGAATCGGCGCTTGTTACGGCGCTCTCTTATCTTAGCTTTGTGTTCCTGCCGATCCAACCTTTCGAGTATCTGATGGAGCAGTTGGTCTGTTGTAGGTGCTTGTGGTGTTGAAGAAGGAATATCTTCAACTGGTTCAGTAGGATGGCTTGTGGTGGCTAGTGGAGGTCTGATGTATTTCCCGTTAGGGACATACTGATCATCCCGTGGGAGCATGGCTTTGGTGTCCCCAGCTCTATAGGAGACTCCGGCTGCTGAGACAAGATCTGAGACCAAGACGGGAAAAGGTAAGTTACCCGCAATTTGTACGTGTCCCATGGCATTCCGGATGTGTCTTGGTAGGTTCAGAGGTTGGTCTGTAAGGATGCACCATAGTAGGACAGCCATGTCTGCAGTGAAGGAGGACTCGTGAGTGCTCGAAAAGATATAATGGGACATGATCTGTGCCCATACGCGAGCCTCCAAGGTAAGTACTGAAGCCGATGTTCCCTTAGGGCGGGTATGATGGTATCCGTAGATCCAACGGCTGCCAGGTAGTGCAATAACTTTGAGAACGACATCCCAGTCAAATTGGTACATCTGGCGCTTGAGTGCGGCTTCTTGAAAGGCGTCAATCTTTCTGGAACAGGGGGAAGACCTAGAGCCTTTTGAATGGCCTATTCTGTAATGGGGACTTGCTTCTGACGGACAAAGACAGACTACAGGGTTGGCAGGTGGAAGTTGTAGTAGATCTCGACTATCCAAGAAAGATTGACCTACCTTGGCTGTCTCTGTAGGAAACCCCATTGTCTTTGTGCAATTTGTGGCTCAACAAAGGTAGCAATATGGTTTGGGAGGAGAAGAAGGTATTCGTTGTTGTAACTCCTTTCTGCCAGGATAGAGAACATCTACTCACAGTAGCGATTGGGAAATCGCGCAGTGTCCTTTGCTGGGAAGGCTCTTTCTTTATCATCAACCTTGATAATCCTCTTAGTTCTTTTTGTTGAGGGTTTAACCGCAGTTGAAGAGGGTTCTGCCACTAATGCTCTTTTTGTTCCTCTTCTTGCTATTGATTTGGGAGTAGCTTTCTCTTTTTCTTTCTTGGTGGCCATCCTGAAAGGGGAAAAGAAGAAAGTAACATAATTCAAAGAGATAGAGCAAGGAATAAGATGGTATGGGTGGCAATCAATGCACATTAAAGATGAATGAAGTGAACACATGGTCATGACTACATGTGAAAAGTTCATCAAAGGGAATAAAGCAAGTGCATATTTGGGAAATTAGATTCAAGATGTTTATTGGCATGCTGGCAAAGGTATGAGTAGCATAGATCAAGCATCACTCGTAACAAACCATCACGTTTGTATTGACAATTATTTTCAACGAATAAAATATGAAAGGGGTTTTGTGAAAAATAAGCATTTAATAGTAGAATAGAATAACGTAGAAAAATGCATAATGCCATATTGGCTTTTTCACAAACATATAGCATGCATGGTAAATAAGGTATAGAAAGTATTAAAGTGAACATGCAAGCAACCCTTTAAAAAAAATTTATAATTGCCAAACAATTTCACAACAATCCACAAGCATATAATGAGAAATAATGACTCAAATAAATTTCCAACACCAAGTAAAAAGGAAAAAAAAAAAGAAAAAGAAAATATGGATAATGAAAGTAAAAAGAAAAGAAAAGAAGATAACATATAAAAATAAGAAGAACAATAGAAAAGTAAGGGGAGAAGGAGAAAAAAAACCTTGTTAATGGGGGTGAGAGAGAGAGAGGGAGTAGAAAGTGAGAAAGAAGGAAGAAGGAAGAAGGAAGAAATAAGGAGGGAAAAGAGAAAATAGGATTTGGGGAAAAGAAAGACAAGATAATTGGCAAATCAGAGAAGCTGTGCGGCGCAAGCGACGCGGTCGCGTGGGGCACGCGGTCGCGCGACTTGCACTGATACTAATTGACGCGGTCGCGTCGGTCACGCAGTCGCGTGACCCGTTTCATGCTACTGGCGCGAGGGCAGCCTCGCGCTCGCACAACTCTCTGTTCGAAATTTTATTTTTGCCAAATCTGGGGTGATGCGATCGCGTGGGGCATGCGATCGCGTGAGTGGCCATTAGAAGGATATGACGCCGTCGCGTCGGTCACGTGGCCGCGTGGGAAGGATTGTGCGTTCAGCACCAATCCAGCACCACTCTAGCACAACTTTCGGTCGTGCACCCTTTTCACGTCGAATTCTAGGGCACACGATCGCGTGAGTGACGCGGTCGCGTGGGAGGCCAATGTTCCCAATTGACGCGGACGCGTCGGTGACGCGGTCGCGTGGGGCGTTTTGTGCCACTGACACGCCTCCAGCCACGCTCTTGCGGGACTCTCTGTTCGTTTTATTATTTCCTCCCATCTCCTGCGACGCGGACGCGTCAATGAAACGGTCGCGTCGCGTGAAATTTTTTTTTTATTAAAAATAAAAGTATGTAAATATAGATGCATGAAATGTACTGATAAAGAGAAGAGTTATTGAATAAGAAAACTAAGAATAAGGAAAAGAACGATCATACCATGGTGGGTTGTCTCCCACCTAGCACTTTGCTTTAACGTCCGTAAGTTGGACGCTCCACTAGCTCAGACTTCGGCTATGTGGGGATCTTCCAAGAGGAAGATCTCGAGCTCCTTATTTTTCTTCAGCTTCTCGCCATGGTACAGCTTTAAACGATGTTCATTAACTTTGATAAGTTCAGAGCTTGAAGGATGGCTTAGGTGATAAACTCCGTATGGTTCGGCCTTCTCTACTCTGTATGGACCTTCCCATCTTGATCTCGACTTGCCTGGCATGAGCCTTAGTCGAGACTTGTAAAGGAGGACTAAGTCCCCAGGTTGGAACTCTTTTCTCTTGATGTGCTGATCATGTACAGCCTTCATCTTCTCCTTGTATAGTCTTGAGTTCTCATAAGCTTCTAGGCGAAGGCTTTCCAGTTCTTGCAGTTGCAACTTCCTTTCAGCTCCGGCTTTCTCAATTCCCATGTTGCACTCCTTTACTGCCCAAAAGGCTTTGTGCTCTATTTCAACAGGGAGATGACAAGCTTTTCCATAAACTAAGCGGAAAGGACTCATCCCAATGGGGGTTTTGTATGCTGTTCTGTATGCCCAGAGTACATCTTGTAGCCTGGTGCTCCAGTCTCTTCTATGAGGTTTGACTATCTTCTGCAAGATACGCTTTATCTCTCTGTTTGACACCTCGGCTTGCCCATTAGTTTGAGAATGGTAGGCTGTTGCAACCTTATGAATTATTCTATGCTTCTTCATTAATCATGTTAGTCTCCTGTTACAAAAATGGGTGCCTTGATCGCTCATTATTGCTCGTGGTGATCCAAAGCGACAAATAATGTGGTTTCTCACAAAGGAAACAACAGTGTTAGCATCATTAGTGCGGGTAGGAATGGTTTCCACCCATTTGGAAACGTAATCCACAGCTAACAATATATAAAAATAACCATTAGAATTTGGAAATAGACCCGTGAAGTCAATGCCCCAAACATAAAAAATTTCACAGAAAAGCATAATTTGTTGAGGCATCTCATCCCTCTTGAATATATTACCAAATTTTTGGCATGGGAAACAAGATCTACAAAATTCAGCAGCGTCTCTAAAAAGAGTAGGCCACCAGAATCCACAGTCTAAGATTTTTCTAGCTGTTCTTTGAGGGCCAAAATGTCCTCCACTCTCAGATGAGTGACATGCCTCTAAGATGGACAGGAATTCTGATTGAGACACACACCGTCTAATTACCTGGTCAGTGCCACATCTCCATAAATATGGATCATCCCATATATAATATTTAGACTCACTTTTCAGCTTGTCTCTTTGGTGCTTAGAAAAGTTTGGAGGAAAGGTGCGGCTAACTAGATAATTAGCTACAGGTGCATACCAAGGGACTACCTCAGATACTGCTTGCAGGTTATCAAATGGGAAATTATCAGCTATAGGAGTGGGGTCATCTGTAATGTGCTCAAGGCGACTCAAATGGTCTGCCACTAAATTCTGGTTACCACTCCTATCCTTAATTTCTAAATCAAATTCTTGTAATAGCAGTATCCAACGTATAAGCCTTGGTTTGGACTCCTTTTTAGCTAATAGATACTTTAGAGCTGCGTGGTCTGAGTACACTACTACCTTCGTACCAAGTAAATAGGCTCAGAATTTATCCAGAGCAAAAACAATAGCAAGAATCTCTTTCTCAGTAGTAGTGTAATTGGACTGAGTGGCATCTAAAGTTTTAGACGCATAAGCAATAACAAATGGGTCTTTACCTTCACGCTGAGCTAGTGCTACTCCTACTGCATGGTTGGAGGCGTCGCACATTATTTCAAATGGCTGGCTCCAGTCTGGTCCTCTCACAATTGGAGCTTGAGTCAGGACGGTCTTCAGCTTATCAAATGCTTGTTTGCAATCCTCACTGAACTCGAACTCAATATCCTTCTGCAGTAGCCTGGATAAGGGAAGTGCTACCTTACTGAAGTCCTTAATGAATCTCCTGTAAAAACCTGCATGGCCAAGGAACGAACGGACTTCCCTCACAGAAGAGAGGTAAGGTAAACTAGAAATGACATCCACCTTTACTGGATCTACAGAAATGCCAGTATTAGACACAACATGTCCCAGTACAATACCTTGTTTTACCATAAAGTGACATTTTTCAAAATTTAATACAAGGTTTGTACTGACACATCTATCTAATACTCTATATAATCCATCTAAGCAAAGGCTAAAGGAATCGCCATAAACACTAAAATCATCCATAAAAACTTCCATACAATCCTCAATAAGATCAGAGAAAAGACTCATCATGCACCTTTGGAAGGTAGCTGGTGCATTGCACAAGTCAAAGGGCATTCTCTTGTAAGCATAAGTCCCAAAAGGACATGTAAAAGTGGTCTTTTCCTGATCCTCAGGAGCTATATGAATCTGGAAATAACCTGTGTAACCATCTAAAAAACAATAATGTGATTTACCTGACAGGCGATCCAGCATTTGATCAATGAATGGAAGAGGATAGTGATCCTTACGAGTGGCCTGGTTGAGGCGTCTGTAGTCAATGCAGACCCTCCATGCGTTCTGAACTCTGGTTGCAATGAGATCTCCATGCTCATTCTTCACTGTAGTGACTCCAGACTTCTTGGGCACCACTTGTACTGGGCTTACCCATTCACTGTCTGAGATGGGATAGATGATATCTGCCTCCAATAGTCTGGTCACTTCCTTTTTGACAACCTCTAAGATAGTGGGGTTTAGTCTTCTCTGGGGTTGACGGACAGGTCTTGCTCCCCCTTCTAAAAATATCCTATGCTCACAGACTTGAGGATTGATGCCTACTATGTTTGCCAAATTCCAACCAATTGCCTTCTTGTGCCTCCTCAGCACACTAAGTAACTGCTCTTTCTGTTGAGAAGTGAGTTCCCTTGCAATGATAACTGGAAACTTCTGATTGTCTTCAAGGTAAGCATATTTGAGGTGTGGAGGAAGGGGTTTTAATTCTAACTTCTGATCATGGTCAGGCTCTGGGTTGTTTGGAGCTGGTAACAATGGTGAAGCACTGTCATTGTCCTCCAAGAATGTCCCCACACTTGGACCTTGTCCTATGTACTTCTCTTCAAATTCCTCCTGGTGAATTTCAGCCATGGTTTCATCTATAATGTCACACTGGAGGATAGAATGATCCTCCGGTGGATGCTTCATAACGCCATTCAGATTGAAGATTACTACTCGGCCATCTATTTCAAAAGAGTATGTTCCTGAAAAGGCATCTAATTTGAACTTCGAGGTCTTCAGGAATGGTCTTCCGAGTAGGATTGATGATGGCTTCTCTGAGTCATTTTGGGGCATCTCCAGGATATAAAAATCAATGGGAAATGTGAGCCCCTTAATGCCCATTAATACATCTTCAGCAACTCTAGCCACGGTAATAATGCTTTTATCTGCTAACACAAAATGAGCTGCCGACCTTTTTAAGGGAGGGAGCCTCAAAATATCATATATAGACAAAGGCATTATACTCACACATGCTCCTAAATCACACATGCAGTCAGAAAATACTACACCACCAATAGTACAATTAACCATACATGGACTTGGGTCACTACACTTTTCAGGTAAACCTCCCATTAAAGCAGATATGGAACTACCTAAAGGAATAGTTTCTAATTCATTAATTTTGTCTTTATGTATACATAAATCTTTTAGAAACTTTGCATATTTAGGTACCTGTTGAATAACATCAAAAAGAGGAACAGTTACCTCAACCTTTTTGAATATCTCTACCATTTTGGGATCAGGTTCCAACTGCTTCCTGGGCTTCCTTGCAAGTTGTGGAAATGGAATGGGAGTGGTGTCTTCTGCAGTGTCTGCGCCTTTTGGTGCTTCTTCCTATGGTTGAACTTCTTCTTTTTCATCTATGTCCTGTATGTCCTCTTCCTCTTCAACATCTTCTATTTCCACTACCTCTTCAGCTGAGGTGTGTTCTAGTGGGCTTGGCTCCTCCTGATTCCTCTCCTGCAGTGTGGTTCCGGATCTTAGGGTGATGGCATTAATGCCACCCTTTGGATTGGGTAATGGCTGGGAGGGGATTCCACTGGAGCTCAAAGGCTGGTTATTGGAGTTATTCATTGATCCAATCTGTGAGACAAGAGCTTGCAAAGTAGAGTTCAGACCATTTAGTGTAGCATAAAGGTTATTTTCCATGGTCTGTTGTCTCCGATCAATAGATTGTAGTAAGTCGTCATTAGAAGATGAGGAAGGATAAGTAATTTGAGGGGTCTGCTGTTGGGTATTCTGTGGTCTTTAGGATTGCCTCAGGTGAGGTGCTCTGTAGGGCTGGTTCTGGTTCTGGTCCTTGGGAGAGATAGGAAATGCTGTTGTCAACTGATTTTTATTAAGGTAACCCTAGCCGTCCTAATAGGTTGTGACTACTGGCTATATATATATATATATATATATATCTTGTCTTTATCCTATTCTTCCTTAATGCTTTATTTTGTTTTTCTTTCCGAACGTGCTTTGAGCTTTTTCATTGATACGTGAGTGTTTCCTTTTGTGATTTTAAACTAACTCCTTTTCATACTTCTTGTTTAATAATTCCTTTCAATTATATATGTATTATAAATCCACCTTGAGTCATACCACCTTATTAACATTGACTTATGACTCGAGCATAAGGATTTGAATATTAGGGTGTTATATCGTGCTTCTCCAATAACAACTGATTTTGAGGAGTGTAACACCCTAATATTCAAATCCTTATGCTCGAGTCGTAAGTCAATGATAATAAGGTGGTATGACTCAAGGTGGAGTTATATATATATATATATATATATATATATATATATATATATATATATATATATATATATATATATATATAGAAGGAATTAATAAACGAGAAGACTGAAAAGAGTAAAAGAAAATCGCAAGCTTACATACACGTGTCGAAGAATATAATGTATTCGGATAAATAGGTAAAATAAAACTTAAAGGTAGAATAGAGTAAAGACAGAATATGTATATAAACATATTTATAATAATCATTAGTCATGACTTACGAAGTTTAGGTCGGCTAGGATTACAGCCTAATAAAATGGTTGATAACAAATCTTATCTCTCCCACAATATACAATATGGCCTCTATAGGCAAGGTTTCAAAAGAAATATTTACATTTACATCATTAAAGCTTTCTAAATTAAAAGAGAGAGGAATCCAAACAAAATACAAGTAGATTTCAGAATAACTTCACCATCTTCCAGACGAACTCCAGCTCACCATGAAGCACCAGAACCTGCATTTGAATAACAGTTGATATATACAGAATGAGAACTCCCGATCCATGGGTTTCTAATACGGTAAAAATGCCAAATAGATACAATATAAGGCAACAGAAAACTCACTAAGCAATGTTAAACTCCATACATTATTATTTCCATCATAGGTTCTCACTAATCTGTAATTAACGGGGAATTCTGATCTATTTCACCTTCATCAAAGTTTCCACAATCATTTACCTCCATGTTTCCACAATTCTCCGAACTCCAAACAGAATAGCCCTCAGTGTCAACCAACACCAGCATGAGGGACCTCTCAATTATACAAACACAAGCAAGGCAAACAAGTAATACACAAGTACATGCAAGTAAGTCAATTAGCATATAGTCATTTACATGTACAAGAAAACAAGCCATGACAAGAATAGCAAACTCAAACAAATGCAGATGATGCATATCTGTCCTACTAGCCATGAGCTCACATGTCGGTTACTTTGCCAAAACCTGACACATCCGGTAGCTAACTTGGATATCGTCCTCTTGAGAAGCGGTGGGTGGTAAACTACCACGATCCCCACCTGGTGAGTGGTACACCACCACGATCCCCACCATTGTAAGTGGTACACCACCACGATCCTCACAAGATTTTTAATTGGAAACCAGTGGGCGGTAAATAACCATGATCCCTATCTTAACTGCAACCCTAGACAAGTGGTACATCACCACGATCCCTACCAGGTGCATAAATCACAATTTTCACAACTCATAGGTGGTAAACAACCACAATCCCCATGTCTATTGCGATATTGGACAGGCAGTACACCACCACAATCCTTGCCAAGTTAAAACTCATAACCTCTGCGAGCGGGATGAAACCACCAGAGCATGTGGAACCACGCCACTGCATCTACCCAGCCAGGAACATCTCAACCACATTCTGGAGCAAGTAGAATCACTCTACTGCATCTACCCAAGCAGGTACATCTCAAATCAGAGTTAATTCCATTATCGACTTCCTCCTCAATTTCATTTCACTTCGTTCATAATCATAATCATCAAAAGTCATCACAATATCTCATCATCATCCTCTCTCCTTTTCATCCTCATTATACTTCACTTCACATTTAGTTCATCTTTCCTCAATTCAATGTCTTGACGTATTCGGTCTCATTCCTAACTCCTCTACCCTCTATTTTACCGCTTTAAAATAATAACAGCATTTATAGAGGTTTAGAAGGCTCAAAGAATGGTTAAAAATACAAAAATATATTCTCTGCAAAGCTGGGCGGTTGTGCGTACGCACGAGTCCACTTTTGCGCTTACGCATGGTACTCGCACAGTACTCGCACGAAATTCTTTAAATTTTGAAATGCCCATCATGCGTAAGCATGGGTGATGCGTACACATGACCTCAAAATTCTGCAACTTCTACATAATTCAATTTTTAAAACTAGATCTTCAAATGTTCGTAAAGTTTTCTAAAGAATTTATTTTTCAACCATTGTTGAACCATTGGAAATATTATTGAATAAATTTTCATAAAAATAAAATTTCGTTGAATTTTCAACTCCGAGGACCGAGTTACGGTCCGCCGAAGTTGGCCAAAAACTCGTTTTCACCCAAAACCAGAAATTTCTCATTTCAATGAGTTCACGATCCAAACCAAACTAAAGCCATACAATATTCATCCGTAAAAAATCTCAACATAGATTCCTTCATTCTCTACTTATTTAACCATTCATCTCCTTGCAATTTAACTTCCACTTTATCAATCCATCTAATAATTTCTATTCATAAAATCACCAAATTCTCATTATATCCACAACCAATTCATCCACATTATAAACCTGTCAATAATTCATTATCACTCTCAAATTATATCAAATTATTTTATAACACAAATCACCCATTTTCATCCAATTCCAAGCCTTATCATTTATTCCGAACTACTTCAATCAACAATTCAAAAATTCAACTACTTTTCACATATTCAATACCAAATGCAATAGTTACTAAATCCAAACATAATCAAACCAAATTCATACACTCCAATCAATCACACTTACTCGGACTTATCCGATCACGGCCTCAGGCCCAAAATTTACGGCCTCCGCCTAACATTCATTAACTCATCAACTCAATAATTCATTTCATCAGTTCTTAATTTCAATCATCAAGCTCATACCACATTCTCACAACTCATAAACAACCAATCACCAAATTAAAATAAAAACTAACACTTCATGAATTACAACATTTTAATCTAATCCAATCACACAATTCAAACTTATTCCTAGGGGCATCTAGCCTAGGACTTCATGGCACATTACATGGTATTTAAATGAAACTTAAACCGTACCTTAGCCGATTTTCCTCCAAGCTCAAAACCACCAAGATTGATCCTCACAAGCTTCCAAGCAATTCACCAAGTTCCAGCCACTGATAGAAAAATCTCAAGCACCCTAAATTAACAACTCAACTCCCATCAACATCTATTCAATCTAATTCCATACATTGTACCAAAATCAAATACTAGGGTTTATCAAATTCAACTATCCACAAGGATTTAGTGATTTTTTACCTTATCCACTAAGAGTTGTGATGAAACCCAACAATAGTTCCTACTAGAGTACCCCTAAACAACCAAAATCTCAATATCTTAATATACACACATCCAAAATGCAAATTGAAAGGGAAAATAAAACTGGACAAAGAACTTCAAGGTACTCACCACAATACTTAAAGAGAATCAAAGAGGATGAAGAGAGCGACACATGGGCGCAAACGACTCGTCAATCGAAGTTTCGGATCAAAAGTTATGGTGATATATGAAGTTGGAGGTGAATAGTGAGTTAGGGTTTTTGTTTTCCCATCTCTCTCATCGTGGAACTCTCTCTCTCTCTCTCTTTCTCCATAAAATCTGAATTGTGATGGTGTTAAGTGTGTTGGGGAGTATTTATATATGTGGACTTGAGTCCGGTTCACTTGTTTTAATCCGTTGACCCAACTTTGAGCCAAAACTTTTAAAATTAGTGTTTTAAAGTGCATTCTAATCATTTTCGTTTTTCCAATTATAAATTTCAATTTCTTAACCCTCTTCACTCATAATTAATTATCTCACTCACAGTGCCGGACAAACTTAAGTCAGTATTGCCGATTAATTTACCGATACGTGTTTCTACACATTTTTTCGCATAAAATTACATTTCTCCACTCGAAAAAATTCACTAAATCCAATTATCATAGTTAAATTTTTAAATTTCTAAGTCTTGATTTTTAACTCCGTCCGAACGCGTTTTAACTATTTCAATTTAATGATTAATTATCCAATTAATCTTTTTATAATTTTTCGGGTCTTACAAGGAGCTTATTGAGAAGTTTGAGAAATTTGAATTAGGTATGCAAAAAAAAAATTTGAAGTTCCTTTCATAGTTTATATTTATAATTTATAATCTATATTGATTTCTTTGTTTTGTTTTTGAAGAAATTGCACCAACTGGAGAAGATGATGATGAATCTGGTATGGATTTAGATTAAGTATGGTGGCTATTTTATTTTTTATTTAGTTTTAAAGTGTATTTATTTTTGTTCTTTGTTAGACATTTTTAATTGTCTTTGTTTTTATGTGTAATTATTAGGACAAGTTGAAATTATATTGAATTTAGATGTAACGTACTCTTATTATTTTAGTTTATTGACCGTTCTAAACTTTGTTTTATGGTGATTGAAATTCTGATTATCAGCATTTAAAAAATTAAAAAAATCGATCGAATTAAACCGCTGTTAATTTGATTCGATTCGATTCAGTTGTCTTGCAACAACAAACCAAATGATTGATATTGTGAAAGAATCGAACAGGTCAGTTCGATTGATTTTTGGTCTAAAATTAAACCAAATCAAATCAATTACACCCCTAGTGCGAATTATCTTTCTATATTTTTAATTATAATTCAAAAGCAATATGCCAATTGGCTTATTTTTCCTTTAAAAAATTTATAAAGGTATAATTCGCCACAATCAAGCTGTGTTTTCGAAATTAAAAGAAAATTATGATTCAGCCCTCTTATTTTGTGTCATCACAATTTTGCTTTTGCCCCTCGTTCTCAATCTTTTCAACCTCAGGTATTTCGAAAATCACAACACTCATATTTGAGAATTTCACCCAATGACAGTCATATAAAAAAAATCAAAATCAAAACAACCCCTGCCACCTCACACCTCTTATCAGAGCGAGGGTCATAGACGAAGAAAAAAACATTGATATTAAAATATAGAATTTTTTTAAAGTACTTTTCCATGTGAGAAAGGAAGGGAAATTCACACACATGTAGAGGTTATTATATCATTATCAGGTATGTAACATTTCAGTGACACATAGGCCAACACATGCATTCACCAAAAACTCAAGCAACTATTCCTTTCTATTTGTCTCGAATGGCTTCTCAATGATGTTGGACCGCACCTATATTGAGCAACTTCCGAGAAAGTTTTAACAGCTTCTGGATCTGCAAACATATATATAAGCAACCATAGAATCGCGCATTTTTCTTTTATTTAAATGAAAATGTTCGTTAATTCTTAATTTGGATGAAAAACAAAAGATTTATACTCTATTATTAGGCCATAATTTCATAGGTAGGGTTATTTCGCAAGTTTTGACTATAAAATTTAAGGATAAACGTTTATTTAGTAGGTCTTAGTAAAAAATGAGTTAAAAATAATTTATACGTATTTAGCATGCAGGCAATGAATCATGTTCAAATATTATTTTTATATATTTCGCTAGAATAGGAAGCGACAAAATATTAGCTAATAAACATACATATCGGTATTTCTTGTTTTTATTTTCTATTCATTTTAAAATATAAATATTAATAAAAATATTTAAATCTAAATAAAATATAAAAATTTATTAAATTGAAAATCTAAATTTTATATTTTAGTTCAAAAATAAAAAAATTAAATTTTTTAAAAATTTATAAACTTAAAATGAAATGATTAATAATTTTTTAAAATTCATTGAGAGAGAGAGAGAGAGAGAGAGAGAGAGAGAGAGAGAGAGAGAGAGAGAGAGAGAGAGAGAGAGAGATTTTGAAAAATTAAGATGGCATAAGAGATCAACACATACAACTACCTTAAAATAAAGACAATATGTTAGGTGGATTCTTTTAAAATTAAAAGTTTCAGTAACTATTCTTTAAATGTCAACGAATTAAAAGATAATTTTTAATAAATTTTAAAATATTATTAATCATTCTGCTTTAAAATTTATAAGTTTGTAAACATAATTTTTGTTAAATACAAACTTAAATACAAAATTTGAATTTATTAGTGGTGATTATTATAATATTTTATTTGAATTCAAAAATTAAAAAATTCAGTGACATTTATATTTTAAAGTACTTATATTTCGTTAACACTATATGAAATATATATGTATGTAATATTTGTCCCTCATTTTACTGTGAAGGCTTACGAAATATGCATTTATATATCCCTAAATTTTGTAGCTGAAGCGTGCAAAATAATCCTACCTGAAAAATATCTCGATAATACGCAAAATGATAAATATTTTATTTTTAACCTAAATTAAAAATTAATTTTTTTTTATATCTAAATAAAAACATTCATGGAATAACCACTTATTGTGTTGTGCATATTATCTACCTATTATTTTACCTATATATAATAAGCCACAAAGTACATAAACTTTTAGTAAAATATTATATGCATAATCTTTTTATATATCTTTCTTATACATCTTTTTCTTTTGATATTAAAAAGTAATAAATAAAAATGTGTGAAAAAATTGTTTTTTATACTTAAAACTTATATAAATAGAAATGATAAAATACTATTAGAATTTATTATTTTTGGTAATCAATTAATCATCAATATTTAAAAGTATAGATTTAAATATATTGTTAAATTACTAAACTAAAAAAATTAAATTAATAATAAAATAATGACAAAAAATAATAAATTTTAATATCTATTTTTTTTATAGTTTAAAAATAATTAAATATCACAAAAGATGTTTTAAAATTATTTCTCATTTTCGTATCTAGACTAGGGATGTTAATGGGGTAGGGCGGGGGCGGGGATGCCTCCCTGCTCCCCATCCCCGCCCTCAGATTTGCTCTCCATCCCCGCCCCATTCTTCACGGGGCCCCATTCCCCGCGGGGACCCCATTCCTCATCTACATAATAGTTCTAACTAATTATTAATTTCCATATGAATAGAGCTGCAAGTATCTATCTTGTACAAAAACTGCAAGATTTTATACAAAAAGTCTAAATGACACGATGGTGACTTCTTTCGAAATAACGCAATGGAGGACGCAACGATGAGCAAAGGATTATGCAAATAAAGAATAGGAGTTTTGGGTTTCTATATATATGTGTGCGTGAGAAATGACTAAAAAACATATATGAGAAATAAACTATTAAAGATAATTTAAGGAATTCATTAATTTCGGGAAATAGCGGGGACGGGGCGAGGATCCCCGCTCGGGTCCCCGCGCCTGCTTCGGGGGAATTTTGTCCCCATCCCCATCCTTACGGAAAAAATTCCCCACAATCGAATCCTCATTCGGGACAGTCCCCGCAAAGATCCCCGCGTCTCGGAAAATTTTACCATCTCTAATCTAGACTAAGAAAAAAAAAACCGACATTTCATTATTAATAATAAAATAGCGATTACATAATAAAAAAGTGAAAAAAAAAGAGCCGGCGGGGGGGGGGTTGTTTGTGTCACACTCAGACGGGCATATATACACATATCATGTGGCTCCTACTCCGAGGAAGTCAATAAATGGTGGTGTATAATTAGAAGATGCATCATGGGGGTCCCTAATAGGGACCTTGTTCCTGTCTTGAGCAAAGGATGATGTTGTTGATGACGATGATAGCTCCATGGCCAAACAAACATGGGGTGTTGTTGTAATTGTTGAAGAGGAACCCGATGAGTAACTGTAAAAGTTGTGGTCTTTTGGCATTTGCATTTGATAGAGATATTGTTGGGGATGAGTATGACGAAGATTATGATATTCATCACCGTCGTCATTAGTATTATCCCAATAATACCTATCATAATTGCTAGTTGCACCTTCAAAAATAAAAAATAAAAATAACAAAATAAAATTAAGAAAAAAAAGATGAACTAATAACAAAGTTAGCATGGAGCTGTGTGAAGGTAATAAGTTCCACTAAGTATAATGTGTTTATTATTAAATAGAGTAATGCTAGGAATACTGTAAGAGTCAATTTCAGTCAATAATACAGTAGATTGTCAAACAAATTCAATATAAAACTCACTAAAAAATAAAAATTATGTTTGTTGAATTTAAATATTTAATATTTTTTTTATTTACATTTTTTTTATGTTTAATGTCAGTTGTGCAATATTAATTCCTAAAAGTTTCTTCATTAATTATGTTAAATGTTTTAATTTACTTACTACTTAAAAACAGTGCCATTATTTCAAGCACCTTGAAAAAGTTTCAGAAAACAATGCCACTATTTGCATCACCATTAAAATAATACATGAGATACATGAGATGAATGAAATAAAGAACACTTACCAGCAGAGAAGAAACAATAATCAAAAGGAAACTGTTGTTGATTATAGAAGCCATTAGGGTCCTCTTCATTATTATTATCTTGTTGTTGTCTCCAACAAGCAGTAGCCATGTGAGTAATAGTTGCTGAACCATTAATAAACTGACCACCATAATAACCACTAGTAGTACTGGTGGTGATGTTATTTCTACTGAAGAGAAGGCTCTGACGGTTATTATTATTATATCTTCTGATTTTCCTATTGGTCCTTGAAGGAAAGGATTTTTGCTCCCTGTAGTATCTGGCCATGATAACATGCCAGTGGTTCTTGATAGCATTATCTGTTCTGCCAGGAAAAAGCCTTGCAATCATAGCCCATTTTTTGCCATACACTCTATGTGCTTCCATTAGCCTCTCTTCCTCCTCTTCACTGAATGGATTCTTCTTTATTCTTGGATCTAGTTGGTTGAACCATCTCAACCTACAACTCTTCCCTGAAACACACAAATAATATATATAAAAAACTTTTAAAAATTATTTCATCATAAATTACTCTATTTGATATATATTTTTTAAAAATTGATTTCAACATATTTAAATTCATGGAGTGTACAGTAACTAGTTATGTCGCTACGATAATTATACAAATACTATTAAAATTAAACTTATATTTTTTATTTTGCTAATATTTTTTATTTTTTAAATTGAAAAATATTATTAAATAATAAAATATCGGTTATTTTAATTTTAACAGTACTTTTTAACATATCTTTCATAACCACCGGAGTATAGGCACCATGAACCAAAAGATTAATTAAAGCGGAGAAATATTCATCACATTAATAGAAGGCAGGAGAGAAGAAATAATGAACCAAAAGATAGCTAAGTAGTAGTCATTATTATTTGAGTAGAAAATTCAAACCTGATCTTCCTTCTAGATTCTGAGCAATGAGGTTCCAGTTCTGAGGGCCATGAAGAGCCACAAGCTCCTTCAGCTTGGAATCTTCTGAAGGCCTCCAATGCCCTCTTGCACACACTTTGGACTTTTCACTGCTATTTACCTCTTTCCCACTACTCATCATGCAATACTTCTCCTCATTAGGGTTCTCTTCATCATCATTGAACTTATTAGTTGCTGCTGCTGCTGCTTCTTCTTCATGGTTGTGGAATTTTTCATTGCCATCCTCACTGGAATCATAATCAGAATCTTTATTATTACAGGGGTGTTCTTGAAAATTTCTAGAACGGCAATCCCTCATAAACTGATGATGAAATGGAAATAAGCTTGAAGTAGTTGTTCCTCTTCCATTGTCATTATTATGGTTATGCATTTCCTTGGTATAAT
The DNA here is from genome assembly GCF_003086295.3 of Arachis hypogaea. NCBI lineage: Eukaryota > Viridiplantae > Streptophyta > Magnoliopsida > Fabales > Fabaceae > Arachis > Arachis hypogaea. The sequence continues at coordinate 71,108,810 of NC_092050.1, forward strand.
AATTACTTCTCTTTTGCGATGAAGAAAGAGTTGTTGATGATGAAAGCGTGCGAAGAGAGAGAGAACCCATGTCTGTGTAGAAAACTCCCATTGAATAAGGAGAATGGTGTGAAATAGTTGACGTTGGTGGGGGGCATGATCTCATTTTTCCTTTGTGTCTGACTTCAACTGTTACAGTGACATATATGCTCTAATGGATGAATGAATGACTTCAGCCAGCTTTTAAGGGCTACATTCATGGAAGGTTAAATTTTTTTTGTTATCTTTTTTTTTTTTTAATTTGTTTTGTGACAAGTGAAGCTAGGTCAAGCTAAAATTGTAACCAACTTTTGGAGAAAAATCTGTGTTGCACGTAATTTCTTTATTTTTTCTATTGTAAAAACAATAGTCTCCATTTTCTATTAAAAAAAAAATACTTTCTACTTTTATGATATAGTTTGACATTGGTTTAGTGTATTATGGACTTAAATATTGTAGCAAGGATAGTTTTGATGATTAAGTAGTTTGGATAAATGGTTTGAGAATTTTGATAGTTATATTATTGATGGGTTAAGCTAAGGAGAGAGTATAATAGCTAGTAGAGTTTGATTTATTTATTAGTTAGTTACAATGTACTCTATGATCATCTATTTATATAGGCTCCATAAGTTGATTCTAGATATAATTCCAAATCTTAGATATTTCTAGATATCAACCTAGATATTTTTAAATACTATTCTTAGATATTTTTAATATTTGATTTATTTAATTAACTTCTAGACTTCTCCATCATAATACTAGATATTTATTTTTATGAAACAAGATCATGAAAATTCTAAAAAGTTCTACAAATATGTAGCATCATTAATACTCTTTCTTGATGTACATTTGTGTAATTCCAAGCATCTCTCGAAATAGTTCGAACTTTGATCTTGGTAGTGCCTTAGTGAAAATGTCTATCAGTTGCTCATCTGTGTTGCATTACTCGATTTTTATCTTTTTCTCCAATATAACTTTTCGTATAAAATGATACTTGATAGCTATATGCTTGGTCTTACTATGACGGACTGGATTGTTTGCCATTGTTATTGCTAACTTGCTGTCGCACAACATAATTGTTGGTTCTTCTTGTTGCTCTGCTATGTCTTCGAATATTTTTCTTAACCATATTACTTGACTAGTAGCATTTGCGGCTGCAACATAATCAGCTTCAGCAGATGATTGAGCCACAGTGTTTTATTTCTTTAATGCTCAAGAGAATACTCCTGATCCTAGTATAAATGCATATCCAAAAGTGTTTTTCATGTCGTCAATTAATCCTGCTGAATCACTATCGGTATATCAAGTAGTTTTGGATCTTTGATAGATTTATAGTGATGAATGCCATAATCCTTTGTACCTTGTAGATATCTTAAGATTCTTCTTGTAGCCCCATAGTGCTTTTGACTTAGATTTTGCATGAATCTTAATAGTAGACTTGTTGCATACATGATGTCATCTCTTGTGGTAGTTAGATAAAGGAGATTTCTAATAAGACTTCTGTATTGTGAAGCATCTGCTTCTCTAGGCCATATGAATCTTCTTTTTGTAATTTCTCATTATGAACTAGATGAGTAGATACTACATTGAAATTATTCATCTTGAACTTTTGTAGCAAATTTTGAGTGTATTTTTTTGCGAGATAAATATTTTGTCTTCATTTTGGTTTACCTCAATGCCAAAAAAATAGTGCATCAATTCTAAGTCAGTCATCTCAAATGTCTGCTTCATTTCTTCTTTGAATTCTCTGATTATAGTCTCATTATTTTCTGTGTAGATAAGATCGTCCACGTGCAAAAAAACTATGAGAGTGTTTGAATTACCTTGCGTCTTGATGTAGAGTGTAGGCTCAGTTTTACTCTTTCTGAATTCATGATCAGTGAAATATTTGTCAATTTGATTGTAGCATACTCGCGGTGCTTGCTTGAGTTCAGAGTGCTTTCTTTAGCCTTAGCACCTTATCTTCATGTCCTTCTTCAAGAACCCGTATGGTTGATCAACATATAATTCTTCCACCAGTTCTCTATTTAGAAACACAGATTTCACGTCTAGTTGATAGATCTTCCATTACTTTTGTGCGGCAAGTGCAATGAGCGCCTTTATTTTATCTGGGCGAGCTACAGGTTCAAATGTCTCTATGTGATCTATCCCAAAAATTTGTGCATATCCTTTATCTACGAGCCTTACTTTATGCTTCTGAATAGATCTATCAGGATTGAGCTTAGTCTTGTATACCCGTTCGACTCCAATGATATCTTTATTTAAAGGGCGATTTACCAGTTCCCATGTGTTGTTCTTCTCAATTATCTTGATTTCTTCTTTTATGGCATTTTTTCATTCTTCTTGCTTTTCTGCTTCTTCAAAGCTTGTAGGCTCGATCTTGACAAAATTGCATGTTTCATATACGTCTTGCAAAGGTCTAGGTTTTTTTGGTGGAGAATCAGTTATTGCTTCTACTGTTGGAGTAGGTGTGCTTGCTTTTTCGCGTTTTTGTTCATCTAGTCTAGGTGGTTGTGGTGATACTTCAATGCTTTCTTTCTCGACTTTTTCATCTTTCCAGTTTCATGAAGTATTTTCATCGAACTCCACGTCTCGACTGATTATGAATTTTTTTTATTTGCAAGTTATACACACGATATCTTTTTGATTGTGTATTATACCTAAGGAAGATTCTTTTTTCTGTCTTCTCATCCAGCTTACTTCTTTTTTGTGTGGGAATGTGGACATAGCATATGCATCCAAAAACTCTTAGATATTTTGCGGAAGATTTTTGTCCATTCCATGCTTCAATTGGAGTTTTATTTTCTATTGCCTTAGTGGGACAATAATTTAGTAGGTGTGGTTGGACGCCGGGCTTGTGTGCAAATTAGAGGAGGGCCACCGAGCGTAGAGAGCTGGCCGTCAAGCCTGCAAAGTGGGCCGCCGAACATCCATGTTTAAGGCTGGGCGTCCGATTTTTATGCTCTTTGGGTCGGTTGGGCCTTCTTGAACCGGTTTTGTATTGTTAAAAAGGCTTTAATTCTTGGTTATTTTGTGACAAAAATTTCTGAAAATACAAAAATACTAATACGACTCTAAATACTTGATTATTTTAAAATTTCACTAGAAAACATAAGAAATTTGATTAAAATCTAAGAAAACAAATGAAATAGACCCTTAAAAACTGTTTAAGATGATGTGTTATCACAATACCAAATATAAAACTTTGCTTTCCTCAAGCAAAAAGAAAAATAAGCAGAGTTTATCTTAAGTGAAAAGAAATTAAAGAGTTTGGAAGTTTAATTTTAAAAACAAAAATGGAATTTATGATAATCCTTGTGATTATATTCGGCTTCTTTTATGCTTGATGAATCTTGCATACTTAGAATTTGAAAATTTCTAAAAGGTTAGATCCAAATTGTGTTATGACAATTCTTTTGGGCTTAAATGACTTGAAGGTAGTTACTTCACATTTAATTCTGGAAAAGATCTTTGAGACTTTTGACTCTAAGTGTTCTATCACAAGGCAACTCTTAATGAGCTTTCAATCGATAATCCTGGGCCAGTTGGCCCAAGTTACCAGGTGAAAAAGCATCCCTCGAATCTAATTACCCAAGCCTCTTCTTGAAACAATCACACCACAAGCACATAACTAGAAAATGATTGATCCAGATATCGATGCCCAGAGCCTTTTTGTACTTTAAATATTTTGTCTTAAGTTGACTCTTTAGGCAGGCTTTCAATTGATAATCCCAATCCAGTTGGCTCAAGTTATCGGGTGATAAATCACTCAAATTTATTTGCCCAATTCTTTTTCCTTAGAATACAAATATCATAGGCACATAACTAGACCCTAGTCATTGGTGCTCAGAGACTTATAAATTTTGATTCTTTTGATCTTTCTAAACTTTTTTTTTTCACTACTTCAGTAAGTGAATGATCGTTGAATTCTCATAATACTTCTTTAAAATTTTATTTTTAAAGATTCTCCTTTCGTTTTCTTAAAATTCAAATATCTTAAGTTCATGAAATGTAACTTTATATTCTTGAGCACCATCACTTTTGTTTTGAATTTATTATTCAATAATATATGCTAAAATTTTAAAAACTAATTTTTGAATTTTAAAAATTTCTAGAGGTCCCCCCTTTGTTTTTAAAAATTAATTTGAAATTAAAATAAAATGCATAAAGAAAAAAATAGGAAGAAATATCTAATTAACTATAAAAAAAAATATAATTTAAATTTATCACATTTTTATTTATCTTTATTGTCTTTTTCTTGAATAGAGAAATATTAGTTCCATAAAACAATACCTAACATATACAAAACAAGTTTTTCTAATGATTGAACCTCATGTTCAATCTCAATCAATATTTTAAATAACCCAAATAACCCTCGAAACAAGTATTATGTTTGTTAAGTATAATTTAAAGTTAGAAAGGCTATTTCAATTTTAATAAAGTATTAATTTAGTTCTAGTTTTTTGTTAAAACTAAAAATTAGTGAATATATTCTTTTAAAAATCTATTTGTTTTATAGAGCGACGTAGCTGGTTCATTCTACAATAATTATGTTAGACCCCTTTTTGACTCTGGTTAAAAAAGAAATACCCATGTCCACATGATCTTTTTTTGCCAAAACTAATCTAATAGACCATCTTCAAACTTCAGCGGAAGACACATTTGGCCACTTCATTGGAGTATCCGCCTTATATAATATAGGGTCATGACTCGTGGCATTGCATTTTTGGAAAAAAGCGATCATCCTTATATGGCAACACAACTGGTTTTTAATCTCAGACTCATTTAAACAAAATCTTATATTCGAGTAATTCTTTCTTTTTTAAGAATATTAACTTTTTAATAAAATGGAAACATAATACATGTACTTATTTTGGAAAAAAAGAATATTAAAGAGTAAAGTATCGTTTTTGTCCCCAATATTTGGGGTAAGTCTTATTTATGTCCCTAACGTTTAAATCGTCCTATTTGTATCCTTAACGTTTATAAAAGTGATTCAATGTTATCCTACTATCAGTTATACTAACAAATCAGATTATATTTTTCAATTATTTTTACTTGAATGTATTCATTCTCAATTAGGTCTCACTTGGATGTGGTCGATTTTAATATTATACTCACTATTTGTGTTTAGATTCAATTATGTCCTTAGAAAAGTAAATTATGTAGATGTTATAGGAATTAGTTTTAACATTTGATGAGCTATTTTTCGGAGTAGATCATCAATTCTATCCCAAACATTTATATTCTAACTTCAAGAAGAGGTTTTTAAAACTCAAACTAAAGCGTTGATGATGTGTAATTGACGGCAGGATAACATTGAATCACTTTTACAAACGTTAAGGATACAAATAGGACGATTTAAACGTTAGGGACACAAATAGGATTTACCCCAAACGTTGGGGACAAAAACGATACTTTACTCAATATTAAATATCAAATAACTTTAGACAAAAAAATTTAAAAATAAAAAATATAGACGAAGATAAAATAAGTTCTTATGCATGAAAAAGAATACATCAAAGAAAGATGTTGACTAAACTGATGAACAATATTACTTAAAACTTTATTTAAATTAAGAAATGTGACAATTTGATGGATTATAAATCATGGTTGATTCTTTTGTAAGTGGAGAGAATACATAAAGTGTAACAATCCGTAGTTTTAAAATTTATATTATAAATTATTTATGATTTATTTTATTAAATTGAACTATTTATTAAAATTATTTTATTAGATATAATCAATTTGATTTTATAATTATTGAAATTTAAATTGACTAGGATTATTATATACATAATTTTATTAAATGTGATATTTTTTATAATTGAAACTAAAATTTCGATAATATATAAATGATAAAAATTATATGATTTAATTTAAGTAATTGATATTTTGTTAAACATTATATTTTAAATTATTAATTATGAATAATTTATGATTTATTTTATTATAGCTTTTATTTTTAGAAACTATTTTGTTAAAAGTATTTAAATTAATTTTTATGATACGTTGAGTTTACATTAATTAAGATTATTATATAATTATGATATAATAAAATATTTTACTTAATTGAAATTATAATTTTAGTAACCTATTAATAATGAATAATTTATAATTTAATTTTGGTAATTAATATTTCAAATTTAAAATCCGCCGGTATGAGCAAATATCGGTATTCTTCGATAAATTTAATTTTGCTAATACTTCATCGTATATCCTTTATCATTATGTTACTAATGTCATTTATATTAGTAACTCATATATATATATATATATATATATATATATATATATTGTGTTTTAATATATCAAACTTTCATAGTTATTCGTTTAAAATATTTATAACTTGAATCGCTGATTCAGCAGTCTTAAAATGCGACACCCAACCCCCATGTGTCACCTAATCATTTTAATCACCATTATCCCTCCTTAATCATCAAAACAGCCATGCAAATGTTCATTTTGGGGTGAGAAAAAGAAAAGAGAATCGGGAGAGAGAACAAACCGTGAAACTCCCAAACATTCTAAGTTCAATTTCTTGAGTTCTGTAACTCCAATCGAAAATCTAATCCTATAAAAATATTCGTATCTTTCTCCTCTTCATGTTGACGTAACTTTTGTTCGGAAGAAGTCAACGGCGAAACTGCTGTCCCTCCATGCATGTTCGGCCAAGTGAGCCCAAAGGTGGAGTAGACGATTTATGACGTTTTCTTCTCAGATTTTTCAGTCAAAAAGTTTCTTCGGTACTTCCATTATGAGGACAGCAAACTAGACGTAGTGTTTGATAAATTTTATTGTGATTTGAATGTGTTTATGTTGCTTAAATGGAGGCTGGTTATGATATGATTGAAATTTAGTGATTATAATGTTTGTTTTGTGTTAAAATTTTAATGTTTTATAGCTTGTAATTTCGGTTCCTTGAAAGGCTAAAAAAATCGAACTAATTTATGTAAAAAATGAGGTTATTCTAAGCTTTAAACATGATAAAATTCATGTGATTTGGTGGTTGAAAATTAGAATTGAACATTAAGAAAAATTAGTTACGAAAAAGTTAAAAAACTAGTTAAAAGTTAAGTAATTTTGATGAACTTTTGATGAGTTTGATTTGATTCTTTGAAGAACACAAAACCTTCATGTTTTAATTATTTCATGGCCAAAATAGAATTAAGAAAGAGTTTTGGGGCTGAAAGTTAACTAAAAAGAAATTTGGGAGTTAAAATAGAATTTTTAGAAGTTAAGTGATTAAAGTGTAATTTCATAAAAATATAGGGATCAAAAATAAATTTTCAAAAGCTTTAAGAATATCATTAATTGAACTCCTAGTTTTAAAATATATAATAATATTATTATTTTATTTAAATAATTATGTTATTAATAAAAGATATAATGTGATTAAAAATGGTAAACAGTAATCTTTCCTAAATACTTTAGAAATACAAAGCTAATCTTAGAACTTTTGGATCCACTTCATAAGACACTTAGGAAAAAAAGAGAAAAGAATGTGAAAATGATTTATATTGTGAAAATGTAAGAAAGTAAAAGAGAAGGATAAAAAAGAAAAGAAAAAGATTAAAAGAATCTCTACCACAATAGAGTAGAGAGCAAAGACTAAAAGAAGCTAAAGAACCTCTGATACAGGAGAGTAAAGAACAAGAAAGAAAAGAATACATTAAGTAAAGGAATTCCTACCACAGGAGAGCAGAGGCCAAAGATAAAATAAGTCTAAAAGACCCTCTGCCACATGAGAGCAGATGAAACATGATTGTTGTTTGGGTCTAAGTGCCAAATATATAATGGGAACACCTACACATTATGAACTGTTTTTTAGATGTAAACATATTACAATATGTATAAAAGTCACATTGTATGCGGCCTGGCCGTAAGACTTATATGCACACTGTATGCATTTGGAAAGCCATATCTAGGACTTGTGCTCAGGTAATATCGGGAGCGGATAGGCAACTGATATACATGAGCTCATGGCCTGCGTAGAGCTAAACATGCATCATACTTGTTTGTGCATATCTCTATGTTATGTAATTCTGTGATTGTGTTTGTGCTATATGACTGATTGACTTCTGTGTTCTTTTATTTATTATGTTTGTATGTGTCCTGTTGTTAGTTGTTGTTGGCTATCTATTGAAGATTGTGTATTCTTTTGTGGGATTGTTGTGTAATAAAGAATAAAATGAACATAATTATCCACCCTAGCCCTACTAAGAACTCCCCAGTTCTTATCCCCTATTTCCACCCCCTTTCAGCTATAGGTGCGAAGGCTTATTACAACGCTGCGAGAGCATAGAAGAATATGTTTGCAAGTTAAGTTGTTGTTAGAATTTATTTATCCATCGCCTTGTTAGTTGAAGTTTTATTCAGAAGGGTATGTTTTGTAATTGGTTTTGTAATTAGTTTTGTATATAATACTATATTAATATTAAGTATGTGAATATGTGATATTTGTTCTTGTTGGAGAAGTTTTAGCTTTTTAGAAAAATTGTCAACAAATTATTGCGTAAAGGTTTAATATTGAATAGATAATAAAGGACTATTTTATTATCACTTACTTTTCCTGTGTGTTTGTGAAGTAGCAAGCCCCTAGAGTGACTATTGGTGGTTGGAACGACACTTCTAGAGTGGTGGCTTACAACGATTTGGTCAACATTATTATGACAACACTGGAGGTTGATATTTAAACCTGGTGTGCTTTTATTTGTTATGATGAAGTTTCAAGGGTTTGAAGGTGGGATTTTAAGAGGAAGGGGTTATGGCAAGAAATATTCAGTAGGGTGGCACAAGTGAAGGTATCTTTTTGTTGGTCTTTTCTAAACTAAGGGAGGGGTAACATGAAAATTTATATTTTATAGGATTTTAATTTTTTTTCCTAGCGAAAAGTTTCACTTTTGTCACTGCAAGTTCTATTTGTATGTTTTTAAGGGGCCATAATAAATTTTTGAACAACCCAGCAATGTAAACAAAGACACTCGTCTTTTACAAAACTCAGTTTAATTCCACATTTTCTTTTTTTTTTTTCACAATAATTTCATGTTGTGGTTAGAGAGGGTAGAGGCTAGGTCGGTAGGTGTTGACAATCTCTTGCTAGAGCTACAGAAGCCAATTTCTAGCCTTGGTACATCTAGATTTTCACTACAACGGATGCTAGAATCACAAAGCTTTTCTAAGCCTACCTGTGTCCTTATCCGCGAGAATAAATCAAAACCTGAAGGTGTCTCTTCTAGAAGGAATTATGTTGCTACTCAAGTCATGCCGCGAAGTAATGCTAGAGCACATATATTTGGGAGAGGCCAAATGGATCCAAAAAATAAGTCTTACACTCATCTGATCCACCCTTCTAAGAAAGGGAAGACTAAAGTGGATGCTAGCCCCAAGTACCTGTGGAATATTATTGTCCCAAACTCATCCAGCTACGACGAGATATTGTTATTGATGAGTCCCTATCAATGCTGCGGCCAATAATACGACCTACTCCATGGGCCTTCAATTGGGACCTTTGTTTCACTGGTCTTCTAGAACACCCAAGCTAAGTATTAAGGGGTAATGCGCACACGACACCTATTTGAAACTCTACGGAGAAGGTATTTACTCTTGTGAATAGCTACTTTTTTACATATTCCCATCATGCTATTGTAACTAACACTGCGCAAATAATGCAAGCCTTTAACCAGCTACTTAGGTTCAATCAATTAGAATGCACAACATTGGTTTGTGACCTTTTCTCCTTCTCACAGCTAGGCTCTCACGCTAACAAGCTGCCCAAGATAGAGCCTTTGTAAGATAAGAAAGTTGAAACCCAACCAGGTTTAGTTATACCCCTTCATTAGAATTAGGCCACTGTTATGTTGGTGGTAATAACACACAATGCAAAAAGGGCAAGTGAAAAAGGAATCAGGAGGCCTAGCCTGATATCAAAGCTTAACTCCCTTGTTTTTCTTATTCCCTTGGTAAGTGGCCCTAACTTCAACTATATAAATATAGTGGTAGTTCAGGTTATTCATGGACATATTTTAACAAGTACAAATGCATACAGTTATTTGAGATGGTCTTCGATCCAAGGCTGATATGGATCTAACAATAGATGAATACCGCATGGCAGCATATATCTTTGGAAAGATAGATAACTATAATACGTATCCACTCTTCGTCTTAGTCTTTGATTTTGTGATTTGTGTTTCACAATGTTATGGATATGACGTTAGGATTTTTGCCAGTAAAGAATTTCATAAAAACAGTCGCGTTGTAGATATAGTCTCTAAACCGACAGAAATCCCTTCGTACAAACGTTTTGGTTGTCACAAGTAACAAACCCCTTAAAATTGATAACCGAGTATTTAAACCTCGGGTCGTCTTCTCAAGGAATTGCAGGGAGGTATGTTCTTATTATTGGTTATGAGTTTGTAAATTGGGGGTTTTGGAAGTAAGGAGGGAATATGTTATATGATAAGTAAAATAAAATAATAATAATAAAATCTCTTGGCAAGGTATAAGAATTGGAATTCCTATCCTAGTTATCCTTATCAAGTGTGAAGAGAATTGGGTTTTAATCCCACTTGGTCAGCCTTTATTAAACAAAGGAAGGTTAAGTGGACTGATTAGCTTGATTCTCAAGTCCTAGTCAACTCTTGTGGAGAGACTAGTGTTAGAGCAATCCTAGCTAAAGCAGAATCTGTCAATTTCAATCACTTGCTGAGTTTGATAACTCAAGTACTACCAATCACTTGACCAAAGCCAAAAGGGAGAAAAATATCTAAATTAAATTGAAAGCAATCTTAAACAGAGCAAAGCAATCATAAATCTGAAATACCTCAAATAACATTAATTAAGAAAATTATATGTAACATGGAAGAGTTCATAAATTAAATTGGAAAATAAATAAAAATAAAGAACCTGGGATTGAGAGCCACTCCTAAAACTAAGAGAAATCCTAAATCCTAATCCTAAGAGAGAGGAGAGAACCTCTCTCTCTAAAAACTACATCTACTCCTAAAATTGTGAATATGAAAGCTTGTTCATGTATGGATGCATTCCCCCACTTTATAGCCTTTAATCTGTGTTTTCTGGGCCGCAAACTGGGCCAGAAACAGCCCAGAATTCGCTGGAGAAGAATTCAAACACGCTGATTTTCGTCACTGCGACGCGGCAGCATGGGTCACGCGGTCGCGTCACCTAGCGTCAGAGAAACTATGGCATATTATATATCAAATCGAAGCTCCGGACGTTAGCTTTCCAACGCAACTGGAACCACGTCGTTTGGTCCTATGTAGCTAAAGTTATAGCCGTTTGAGTGCGAAGAGGTCAGGCTGGACAGCTTAGCAATTTCTCCAACTTTTTGTATTCCTTCCACTTTTGCATGCTTCCTTTCCATCCTCGGAGCCATTCCTGCCCTGTAATCTCTGAAATTACTTAACACACATATCAAGGCATCTAATGGTAATAAGAGAGGATTAAACATAGGGAACTTAAGGCCAAAGAAGTATGTTTTCAATCAAAGCACATAATTAGGAAGGCAAATGTAAAGTCATACAAATAGTATGAATAAGTTGGTAAAGAGTTAATAAAAACCACTCAATTGAGCACAAGATAAACCATAAAATAGTGGTTTATCAACCTCCCCACGCTTAAACATTAGCATGTCCTCATGCTAAGTTCAAGAGATGCTATAAAGATGAAGAGGAATGGTAGAATGTATGAAATGCAACCTATCTATATGAATGCAACTACATGCAAAGAAATGTTTCTACCTACTTGGTTAAAAATAAATAAGTTCTCCAAGACAAAAATAAATCAGATTTCACTAATTCAAATCATACAATAAAAAGTAAGTAAACTTGTAAGAAGATAGCTCATGAAAGTAGGGAGTATAGAATTAAGCCTTGAACCCTTACTAGTAGTGTATATCACTCTAATCTCTCAAGTGTATAGGGTCAATCACTCTACTCTTCTCTAGTCATGCTTTCTAAAATTTGTTTTTCATCTAACCAATCAACAATATTTAATATACCAATGCAAACATCATGAGGTCTTTTCAAGATTGTAATGGGGCTAAGGTAAGGGTAAGGGTATATGTATATGGCTAGGTGAGCTTTATGAATTGAATCTTTAATTAACCTAAACTTTCACCTAACATACATATACTCTATATAACTCTAAAATCATGCCTAGCTACCTATAGTCTTCACTTTTGCATTACATACTCATGTATCAATTTTTCTTTAATTTTATCACATATGCATTGATCTTTTATTAACTTAACATTGGGGTAATTTTGTCCCCTTATTTATTTATTTATATATATTTTTTCTTTTTTTCTTTTTCTCTCTTTTATCTTATTTTATTTTATTTTATTTATTTTATTTTTTTATTTTTTTTATCTTTTTTTAGAGAGACATAAAAACTAGAATAACATATCAATGCATATGGAATTTTTAATTTTCTGTTTTACATGAGTAGGTACCCAAATTTTCCAATATTCAAAATTAGAAACATGATACATTACCTTATTAACCCAAGTTCCCACAGTTTCTCCACACTTAATTAACACACTATCTTAAGCTAACCAAAGATTCAATTGGGATAATTAATTTGTTTTCCACTTAAGGCTAGTGATGTGGTAAAATATAGAATAAATGGGGATTAAAAGGCTCAAAGTGGCTGACAAGGGTGATTTAAAGGGTAGGCTTATTTGGGATAAGTGAGCTAAAATCAAACAATGGCCTCAATCATATGCAAGCATGTAAATACACTAAATAATGGACATATAGATTGGAACAAAATATAGATTACAATCATAGAGAAGGAAACACACAGGAATAAAAATTTATGGTTAAATAATGTAACCATGTAAATAAGCTCAAAATCTCACAGGTTGTGTGTTCTTTGGCTCAAAAATCATGTTCCAAATACAACTTCAAACAAATTTAACACAAAAATTTTTCAAATTAGTGAAATGCTATAAAATTTCTTGAAAAAGAAAATATTACTTCAACCAAGTAGTAACTAAATGCATAAAATCAAATAAACATGCAATTAAATATGCAAATGCAACAACTAACAAGAAAAAATAAAACATTGGTGTTTGAGATAGGAAGGTACTAACCCACGGAGATCGGTATCGACCTCCCCACACTTAAAGATTGCACCGTCCTTGGTGCATGCTGAGATTTGCAAGTGGACGGGGGTTGTGGTTCCTCAGCTGGGGCTCTTTTTGTTCCTTTCCTTGCCGGTAGTTTGGGAGTAGCTTTCTCTTTACCCTTCTTGGTGGTCATCCTGAAAAGGAAAAAAGAAAGTGACTTTTAAAGCTAAGGGTTAGAGCAAGGAAGAGAGCAGAAAAGGTGGTAATCAATGCACAATAAAGAAGAATGACGTTAACACACGCTCATGAGTACATGTGAAAAGTCATCAATGGAAAATAGCTAGTGCATATGATGACAAGTGAATGCAAGGTGTTTATTGGCATGCTGGCAAAGGCATGAATAGCATAGATCAAGCATTCAATGTTCAAATTAGATTACCAAGTCTTTCAAACTATCAACATGTTTGTAATAACAATTATATTTAATCAATAAAACATGAAAGGGGTTTTGTGAAAAACAACAGGCATTAATAATAGAATAATTTAAAATAGTGTTCAATGCCATACGGGCTTTTTCACAAATACATAGCATGCATGGTAAATAGGTTATTGAATGTATTAAATTGAACATGCAAGCAACCCTTTAAAAAGTAATATATAATTGTCAAACCATTTTAATAATCCAAAAAAATATATAAAAATAATGACCCAAATAAATTTCTAACACCAATGAAAATAATGCAATGAATGAAAGTATGTAAATAAATTAAATAAAATAGAATGAAAGGGAAAAAGGATGAGAAGAAGAAAAAGAAAGTGAGAAAGGAGAGAGAAGGAAGAAATTAGGATTAGAAAAGAAAAGATAAGAAAATTGGCACTAATTTGGATAGGTTGTGCGACGCTGGCGACGCGGTCGCGTGGTGCGCGATAAGGTTGGGTGACGCGGACGCGTGGGGCACGTGATCGCGTGACTCGATTTCTGCTAGTGGCGCGAGTGCAGCCTCGCGGTCGCACAACTCTCTGTTCAAAACTCAGTATTGCCAAAATCCAGGGTGACGCGATCGCGTGGGGCATGCGATCACGTGAGTGGCCATTATGAGGATATGACGCGGTCGCGTCGGTCACGTGTCCGCGTGGAAAGGTCTGTGCGGCTAGCGCCAGTCCAGCATCACTCTAGCTCATCTTTTGGCCATGCACCCTTTTGACGTCGATTTTCAGGTCACGCGGCCGCGTGGGTGACGCTGTCGCGTGAGAGGCCATTATTCCCATATGACACGGTCACGTGGGACAATTTGTGCCATTGGCACGCCTCCAGCCACGCTCTCGCGTGACTCTCTGTTCGTTTTCTTTTCTTCCAAAACGCACTGGTGACGCGGACGCGTCAGCGACGCTGCCACGTCGCGTGCGTGTTTTTTTTTTTTGTGCAATATGCAGATGCAAATGCAGTGCTGATATGGATGTTATGAATAATTCCAGGTTCAATAAAAATAGAATAAAATAAAATAAAAAATAAACAAAACGAAATAAAATTAAAATTGAGAAAGGAATGATTATACCATGGTGGGTTTTCTCCTACCTAGCACTTTTAGTTAAAGTCCTTAAGTTGGACATTTGGTGAGCTCCTTGTTATGGTGGCTTGTGTTTGAAGTCATCTAGGAATCTCAACCAATGTTTGTATCCCCAATAACCTCCGGGGTCCCAAACTAAGCATGTAAAGCCCTTAAGAAGCTTCAAACAGATTCTTAGGCTCCCGGGATAACAAGTGTCAGAGCAGATTCCAGGATCCCAAATCTTGCTTTTACACCCATCTTTGTCGGGATCTGTATTTTTTCAACTGGGTGATAAGTAATTTGAATTCTCACTGCAGCTACCAAACAGCTTCCTAGACCCATTCAGTTGAGCTTTACACCAACCTTTGCGTTTAAACTTAAAGCTTCCAACCATAATGAACCTTGCAGGACAATTCTTACGACTGGCTATCTTCCTCTTACTCTTAATGTTACAAAGGGCTCTAAGTTGACCATCCGTCTCCAGTAGCCCATATTCAAGTGGAATTAGAAAGCTAAGGAATAGGAATTTTACCCACTTGAATGTTGTGAAGGATGATGGCAACTTAGGGGGAGGTAGTTTTAATGAAATTGCAAGTTCCACTCCCTTTTGCTTTTCTCTGATAATTACCATCTCTTTGTAAGCTTCTTCAATTTCAACCTCTTCCTCTTGGTAGCTTTCTTCCAATTCAATCTTCTCTTCATTGCTTTCCAAGGGCATGGGAGGTTGTGCTTCTTCTTCTTGAATCTCCATCTCTTGATCAACCTCTTCCAAGTCTTCAACTGTGATATGCCTTGGAGGTTGTACACCCTCCTCAGCATCAATTTCAAACGTCTTGGAAGGGGGTTCTATGACTGGACTTTCCCATAGAGGTTCTGCATCTCCTAAGTCTTCAACCACTTCTTCTTCTTCAATAATTCCGGCTTCCTCCACTTGTTCCAGTACAAAGTCATGCTCCGTACTGTTCACTGGAGTTTCTAATATCTCCTTCATGCTACGTTCTTCATTAGATTGCCCACATGAAGCCATGAGGGTTCCTTGAGTGTCCGAACGTCGGGAAGCTAATTGATTTATCGCTTGTTCCAATTGACGAATGGTTGCCTGAAATCGATCCACTGTTTCCTTGAAACGATCCTTTGTCTCTTGATGCACTCGGCTTTCATAAATAGGATCATAGTGCTCTTGGATTGATGGATATGAAGATGGTGAATATTGAAGTGGTGGTTCTTGTGAGTAATTGGGTTGGAATTGGGGTGGTTCTATATATGGTTCATATGGCTCATAAAGTGGTTAGTGTGGTGGATACGAGTTAGGGTCATATGGAGGTGAATGGTTGTAGGTGGCTTGTGAGTATGGTGGTTCAAAGCTGTGTTGAGGAGAGGGTTTATAGGCATATGGTGGTGGTTGTTGATAGTCCATTGGAGGTGGTTGTTGCCATGAGGGTTGATCAAATCCTTGTGGCTCCTCCCATCTTTGATTGTTCCAACCTTGATGCCTGTTCTCCTTGTAATTCCCTCTTCCTGCAACATAATTGTAACCAGACTCATAGCCAGAGGGGTGAGAGTTCATAGTAGCAAATAAAAATTAAAAATAAAAATAAAAAAAATTTAAATTAAAAGGTTATTTAAATTTTGAATTTGAAAATTAAATTTTTGAAATTTGAAATTTGAATTTTTGAATTTAATAAGGAAAGAGAAAAACAATAAAATGACAACTAACTAAAAATTTTTTTAGATCAAAACGAAGAAAACAACTAAAAACAACTTCAAGGTCAAGATGAACACGAAGAACAACTTGAAGATCAAGATGAACACCGAGAAAAAATTTTTTTTTTGAAAAAAAAATGTTTTTTTTATAATTAAATAAAAACCAATAACCTCTTAATTTATGAAAAAAAAGCAAAAATAAAAACAAATAAACAAGTAAAAAGCAAATATTTACAATAACCAATAATAAGGCACACGTTTCCAATTCCCCGGCAACGGCGCCATTTTGACGTTAGGATTTTTGCCAGTAAAGAATTTCATAAAAACAGTCGCATTGTAGATATAGTCTCTAAACCGACAGAAATCCCTTCGTACAAACGTTTTGGTTGTCACAAGTAACAAACCCCTTAAAATTGATAACCGAGTATTTAAACCTCGGGTCGTCTTCTCAAGGAATTGCAGGGCGGTATGTTCTTATTATTGGTTATGAGTTTGTAAATTGGGGGTTTTGGAAGTAAGGAGGGAATATGTTATATGATAAGTAAAATAAAATAATAATAATAAAATCTCTTGGCAAGGTATAAGAATTGGAATTCCTATCCTAGTTATCCTTATCAAGTGTGAAGAGAATTGGGTTTTAATCCCACTTGGTCAGCCTTTATTAAACAAAGGAAAGTTAAGTGGACTGATTAGCTTGATTCTCAAGTCTTAGTCAACTCTTGTGGAGAGACTAGTGTTAGAGCAATCCTAGCTAAAGCAGAATTTGCCAATTTCAATCACTTGCTGAGTTTGATAACTCAAGTACTACCAATCACTTGACCAAAGCCAAAAGGGAGAAAAATATCTAAATTAAATTGAAAGCAATCTTAAACAGAGCAAAGCAATCTTAAATCTGAAATACCTCAAATAACATTAATTAAGAAAATTATATGTAACATGGAAGAGTTCATAAATTAAATTGGAAAATAAATAAAAATAAAGAACCTGGGATTGAGAGCCACTCCTAAAACTAAGAGAAATCCTAAATCCTAATCCTAAGAGAGAGGAGAGAACCTCTCTCTCTAAAAACTATATCTACTCCTAAAATTGTGAATATGAAAGCTTGTTCATGTATGGATACATTCCCCCACTTTATAGCCTCTAATCTGTGTTTTCTGGGCCGGAAACTGGGTCAGAAATAGCCCAGAATTTGCTGGAGAAGAATTCAAACACGCTGATTTCCGTCACTGCGACGCGGCCGCATGGGTCACGCGGTCGCGTCGCCTAGCCTCAGAGAAACTATGACATATTATATATCAAATCGAAGCCCCGGATGTTAGCTTTCCAACGCAACTGAAACCGCGTTGTTTGGACCTCTATAGCTAAAGTTATAGCCGTTTGAGTACGAAGAGGTCAGGCTGGACAGCTTAGCAATTTCTCCAACTTCTTGTATTCCTTCCACTTTTGCATGCTTCCTTTCCATCCTTTGAGCCATTCCTGCCCTGTAATCTCTGAAATTACTTAACACACATATCAAGGTATCTAATGGTAATAAGAGAGGATTAAACATAGGGAACTTAAGGCCAAAGAAGCTTGTTTTCAATCAAAGCACATAATTAGGAAGGCAAATGGAAAGTCATGCAAATAGTATGAATAAGTGGGTAAAGAGTTAATAAAAACCACTCAATAGAGCACAAGATAAACTATAAAATAGTGGTTTATCAGGATACTATAATGACTTCAAGTTATGCTTTGAAGCACAGGAAAATTTAGTTTAAGTTTTACAAGTTAGAGGTCCCAAGGGCAAAGTTGCATTCATTTTTCCTCCAAATATGTGCCACACCTATCTGTAAGGTTTCTTAGATTGTTTATGCAATTCCTTGTAGTTAATAAAAATGGTAGATTACTTTTGAAGACACATTTCATGTTCATTCCCATTATGATGGATGATTATTAACATTTGGCTCCTTCTATCACCTGCTGATGATGTGCGTCGGCTGAAACCTTTTAATGTCATCACAATGTCTCACTTGTGCTATTGGATGCCGATGATGACTCAGCTAGAGAAGGTTTTTAGTTAACCATAATACATCTATAATTCAAATTGTGAAATCATTTGTTGAACATTTTGCAATCTTGTCGATGTAGGTCATTGTTCCAATATGTGAAATACCTCAGTCTTGGTTCATAATGTTGGTTGATTTCAAAGAGGCCAAAATTTACTGTATAGGCATCACCAAGACTGAGGAGATGGTGGAGCGGAGGGAGCACAATATATGATCCATATTGGGTTCATTATGATATTAGTAAATTTAAGCCAAACAACTACGTACATTGAGAGTAGTCATTTTTTGGATTGTCTATGTCCTCTAACAGAAGCTGTAAATGATAACTCTGTGCCTGATTTTCAAAAAAGAACATAACCTTAGGAGTTTTAATAATGTCTTAGCTAACCTTATAATATGGAGACCTATTGTATATCCAAGAGGAGTGCCCAACTTTTCTAATAGGTACAGATCAGGACAAAATATAACATATGAAATTTAAATTATAAATAATCTTATTGTTGATCATCCTAGTTTGATCAAATTTTGGTGTTGTAGTAGAGACGCTACTATATGGTGTCTTCATTGGCTCTGACAGGAGGGCCCTTTTGATGTGAAGAGGCTTGGAGTTATGATAAGTGGGAAGGTCAACAAGAAAACTGCCACAACTATCATCCTCTCCAAATGGAACCAAAAGAAGCAAGTTGTTGACTCTATGAATTAAGCTACATTGCCATCATGTAATGCTTCTAGAGTGGCTCATGTCTTCGTCTGTTGCCTCCATTGCATATCTTTCCTAATATTACTAGTATAGCATTAGTACTACTTAATGTGGTGTCTATATTAACTAAGTACAGTGTGTAGTGCGGAAATGAGTGGTCCCTCACCTATGGGGGAGCACACTATCTACACATCAAATTTTTTCTTAGTTGGATAGTATGCCCAACCTTTTTGTGTTTTATAATTCTATGATACATGTAGCTACTATGTATGGCACCTATTACAAGCAAGTTTAAGTTGGTGTTTGTTAATGGTAGTGTGTTTAGCACCAGTTTAGTATTGATCATGAATCCCTACAATTTGCCTTCTAATAATTATCATGTTCTAAAATTGTTCCACTGTAAAACTAATATTCTGAACTTACTTATCGCATACTTGGCTTGTTGGTAGTGTTGTAAAAAAAATACTATACTCCAATGTTAGAGTGCCAAATTAACAATAGTGCAAAAAGGAACTATTTTATTAAACATTGAGAGAATTTTATAAATTTAACACTTTGAATTTTTTTGAACACAGCAATAGCAATTTATATTTTCAAGTATGTTTAAAACACTAGTACCATTGCAACCATGATGTTTAACATGTTAACTCTAAAGGTATTCTTAAAAAGATAGCCTAGCTAGCCTTCACTAAATTAACGTACTCAAACTACCAACAACTGCTCCTAGGCTAATAAGTCCCCATAAACGTGCCCATATATGGTTTTAACGCATTGTCCATCCCATAGCACTTACTCCATAAATAAAAAAGGCCATGGAAAAATGACCAGCGACACCTTTCTGTTAGACTAGGTTATGGATTATTCTGGGTTGGGATGGGTTCCAGGTTAGGGTGGGCAATCTAGGACAGGTAAGTTTGGCCTGGCCACTGTCCACAAAAAAAAGGCCAGCACAAATTAATAAGGTTCCAAAGCCAATAATTAAGATTTAAGATCCATAATCACTCCATGGATAAAGACAACTTCAGCAACCCCTATTCCCAAATAAAACACGTGAAAATAGCATCCTCAAACACATGGCACGTAAATTAATTGCCATTAATCATTAACAAGGTCTCCTAACAAACTCAGTAGTCAAGAAAATGAAAAAAAAATACTATTACAACACCTTAGGAATGTCCATTATTAGTGTCAAGTCTGACAGAAAATTGAATGGTAGCTTCCAACTCCGGAGTTTGTCATAGCTGTCCCAGTGAAATTACATCTGCCACATTTTGAGGGAGTCACATCCAGGACCTGCAAGTCAAATTGTCATGAAGTGTTCCCACCAACAAAGAGCCAAGCATCCCGTTCATGGCACTAATGTAAAATATGCATTTTCATTTCAAATTAAGCATAGTTTAAGTAACACGACAATGCTATAATAATGGACACTTTTCGGAATTGACACACAAAAAAAAACATTCAAATTATAAGACAGAACATAGTCATACCTGAATGCATCATTATTTCCTTTGACTATCCATGCCTTGCTTCTATGGTTGCATACCTTGCAATGCCTCATTCGGACACCGGGTCCTTTAGTGATCAAGTCGGCCACACTTGCTACACTTGTGTCATTTTCTTCTTCATTGTTGCCAAAGCCTAGCTCAAACATCCAATTTTCTTTGTTCTTACACAAATGGGGTCCTTTACACCTTCATCTGCAGCATGGACAGTTGCATCTTCCACTGATCTGAGCCCATGCTTTATCTCCAGACAAAGGGCATCATCCAACACATTCTTCAAGTAGATATTGAAGTCCTCCTCACCGAGGCATGCAACCCGGCCAAGTCTACTATATAATTGAGAAAAGGTGCCCAATCACATTTTATAAGTAGTTGTGTGATCATGACCTTCACAGCTCGTACTTACTAAGACATAATGTAACTTTGCTGGAGGAGGACCAGCGTATCAGGTATCGTAGTCAAATCCATGCAAACTAACACCGGAAGAATGTGTCAGCAATCTGGTTTATCAATTCCTTAAGGTGGTTCAGTTGCTCCTCTCACCCTTTGATGATAGATTGAAGCTCATTTTGTTCTTGGATCAATAGTTGAAAAGCTTCTTCCATTGAAAGTTGTGGCAAAAAAGATGATTCGTCATGCTGGAGAAAGTCATAGTGCATGGGATGTAGTGTTTCAAGAGGACTATAGGAGTAAGGATGCTGGAATGGTTGTGGTTCTGAGGGTGGTTGTTCATGAGGCTCATATGGGTAGTGGTAAGGTGGATATGGATTTGGATTCCATAGAGGTATTTGGTGGTAGAAGGGAGTGGATTGAGAGTATTGTTATTGAGAAAAATGTTGAGGATGGAGGTCATATAAATTTGGTGATTGAGGTTTATAATCATAACAAGGACCACCATATCCATTGGATTAGTATATACCATGGGGTTTGGTGGGATCATAGTAGGATGGAGGGGATGATGCCATGAGGATTGTCCATATGAACGTGGCTCCTCCCTCAAGTAATTTTTCATCCCGTAGTGTGAACCGCCATTAAAGTTGTCTATTCCTGCAACATTATTACAACGATACAACTCAAAATCATGATGACCGGAATTCACTCACTATATAATGAATCCATTTTTTGGCAAGCGCACTAAATTATCGTCAAGTAATAACCCACAATAGAGTGGGTCGAATCCCACAGATATTGTTGATTGAACAATTTTAGTTAATGGATAATTTTAGTCAAGCTAATCAATAGAAATTATTGAGTGTAGAAATTTAAATAACAGAAATGTAAATGACTTAAAAGTAAAGGAAAGCAATAAAATGCAGAAAAGTAAATGACAAATCATGATGACCGGAATTCACTCACTATATAATGAATCCATTTTTTGGCAAGCGCACTAAATTATCGTCAAGTAATAACCCACAATAGAGTGGGTCGAATCCCACAGATATTGTTGATTGAACAATTTTAGTTAATGGATAATTTTAGTCAAGCTAATCAATAGAAATTATTGAGTGTAGAAATTTAAATAACAGAAATGTAAATGACTTAAAAGTAAAGGAAAGCAATAAAATGCAGAAAAGTAAATGACAATAATGTAAAGTGCTGGAACATAAATGACTGAATTGTAATGGGGAATGGGTAATAGAAGAAATTAAAGGAAAGCTATAAAGAATATGAAAGATAAGAATAGGGGTAATTCATTGGGATTAGGAGATGTTGCTCTCTTTGGATTAAACTCATATCATCTCATCTTCAATCATGCAACTCATTGACCTCTTGGCAATCATGATTGATTGAACCCCAATCCCTTGGTGATTCAATCTCTCAAATCTTGATAATCAGCCAATTCTTTGGTCTAATTGCTCATGAAAAGAGATATACTTGGTCCCTGATTATACCACACATCCTCATAGATCCAAATAGTGGGTGAATTTTATGTCACCATATCCAATCCCAAAACCCAGATCTACTCAAGTGTGAGAAGGGATTTCAATCATAGTTTCATGCTTCCTTTTTCAAGGTTCCTCGGAAACCCATTTTGCATTCAACCTCTTTCCCAAGATGATTGAACAGTAAGCATGAAGAATGAAATTCCTTCTAGCAAATCAAAGAGAAGATGAAGAGAAGAAGAAATTCACTATCATTAATCCATCAAATACAACAGAACTCCCTCTCCCAATGAGAGAGAGTTTAGCTACTCATAGCTTAGAGAAAACTACAAGAGATGGAAGAAGACGAAGTGAAATGTAAAAGTGAAAGTAAAACTAACTCTCAATCTAACTTTTTAACCAACTAGCTAACCCTTTTTTCAGTACTCTCAGGGGTATATATACTACTCCTATCACTAAAAAGTAAAAATTACAAAAAGGAGAAGAAAATTACAATCGAAAATAAAAGAAAAAACTCATAAAATGAACCATGTGCCTGGCGTGTGAGTGGCGTGTGAGTGGCGCGCCATGCCTAGCTTCCAAGTGGGACGCCCTTCTCATGCAGCTAGCCTGATGTGCCACGCCTTCGAGCTCGAGTGGCACGCCAAGTGTGATCTCCTTCTTCTCCCTTTCTAGAAATTAGAACGGGCGTGGCATGCTCAGGTGTGGCATGCCACGCCCTCAATAAAGCATTTCTTCCTTCTTCTAAAAATGTGAACTAGCGTGGCACGCCCAGTTTTGGCGTGCCACGCCCTTAGTGAATTCCTCATCTTCCTCCTCTGGAATGTTGAACTGGCGTGCCACACCCAATAGCTGGCGTGCCATGCCCTTGATAAGGGCTTCATTTTCTTCTCTGGTCAACTACACTGGCGTGCCACGCCTAGGTCCCAAGTGGCACGCCCTTGGTGCGAGTGATGTTGGCGTGCCACGCCTCAATCATCAAGTGGCACGCCCCTCTTCATGTTGCCTTGGCGTGCCATGCCTAAAGTCCAAAGTGGCATGCCCATTCATCTTTCCACGGAGGCTTGTGTTGGCGTGACACGCCTTCGATTTCAAGTCGCACGCCCCCTTGTAGAAGTTGCATTCTTCCTCTCTGGACTAGTGAATTGGCGTGCCAAATCTTCGAGCTCAAGTGGCATGCCCATTATGGTGTTGAGCCTCTTCAAGCCTTGGCGTGCCACGCCTAGAACCCAAGTGGCACGCCCATCCACTCTTGACTTGGTGTGCTACGCCTTAAGTCTCAAGTGGCACGCCCTTGTTGGTGCTTCCTCCATGCTCCTCTGCTCAAATGCATTGGCATGCCACGCCTTTGACCTTAAGTGGCACGCCCATTGTAGATGGTGGAGTTGGCGTGCCACACCCAGCCTGGCGTGCCACACCCCTTTTGAACCTTCAAGAATGCTCTCTGGAATTTATGGTTGGCGTGCCACGCCTGGCCTTGGCGTGCCACGCCCATACTAAGGCTCATTTTCGCTTCTCTAGAGTTTATAACTGACATCCACGCCTGACCTTGGCATGCCACGCCCATTGTGCTTCATCTCCTTAGCGTGCCAACCTGGCCTTGGTGTGCCACACCCATTGAAAGCTCCATGGACTTCTTCTCTGGATTTAATAACTGGCGTGCCATGCCCATACAATTTGGTGGCGTTTGTACCAAGTGGCACGCCCAGCTCACACGCCCAGCTTCTCTTTCTTGCTTCCTTTTTCTTTTGTTGCTCTTTTCACCTGAAATTCAACAAAAACTCATTTCAAAGCAATGTACCATAATATTCACCATTTAACTCATGAAATTGCATTGATTGAATGAGATTATACTCTTTTTATGGTCCTTTTAGATAGGAGAAAGAGGTAGATGATGCAAGTCATCAAATCACAAGGATAAAGATTCATAGGAAAAGAGAGAATAAAAACAAACAAAAAACTATTAAAAATTGAACACAAGCATATTTATTATATTCACACTATGTTAGGATATCAGAAGGAAAAAGCAAGCTATTCATACTATTCACATATTCAAGATAGCCAAAAAACTTGATGAGTGCTAAATACCGGTTTAGAAATTCACAAGTTTAAAAAGCTTAAGATTCGTTGTAGCTCTAGTTCTAAATCAGCAATTAATACTATCAAAGTTTAGTTTACAAATGTCACAACTTTAAAATATTAACCAGGAGTTTAATCCTGATTCGTTCTTCCTTGGAATTATAATATAGTATATGATGATATGATCATTGAGTATGGAAAAAATAGGGGGTTGATTACAATAAACAGAAATTTAAAGTGACTAAAAATTAAAGGAGCAAGTAAGGATTAAATAAAAAAGCGATAAGACTAAGAGTAATTAAAGAAATTAACTAGAGGGAAAAGAGAAGTAAATTCAAGCTCTAAAAAGGTCTTGGCAAAGGTTAAGGGTTAAGGATCACTATCCTTGTCACTAACCACAACATAATAATTACAAAGAGCAAATCCAATTTGTCAACCTTTAAAAATTAAAGAAAGCCAATTAGGTTTAATTAATCCTAATCTACAAGCCCTAATCAACTTATTGATTGAACTAGTAAAAGATTAGCGTTAGCGGAAACAAGATTACTTAACATCTCTTAATTACAAATCAACTTGGACCTTAGTAACTTAAGATCACCCAAGTTTCCAACCCAAGCCAAGAATAAAAATCTACTCTATAACTAAGTAAGATATTTCATCAACCACTTAGAAGACGTATAAACAGAACTTAATAAATTACAAGAATAATAAAAACTATAGCTACTCAATGCAAGAAATTGACAATAACAACTAAAGTAAATAAGAATAAAGCATAAACTATCAAATTCATTAAAAAAATTTGAAGATTCAAAAAGAGTTCAAGAATTTAAAATAACAAAATAGAAGAAGTAACAAGAAATTTTAAGAAACTTAAAGTAGCAAAACAAGAAATTATAAACTAAAAACTACAATTAAACAAAACTAAAACCTAGAACTAGAGAGAAATTCATAAAAAATTCTTGAATTCTAGAGAGAAGTTGGAGCTTCTTTCTCTAGAATTTAAGGACTAAAACCCTAAAGAAAAGAAAAGATAAGTGTATGATAAGTTGTTTTTTATTCTCCCTTCATGCTTCCTTCAAATGCATCCGAAATAGACTGAATTGGGCCAAAACTGACCACAACTCATGAGTCATGTGCCTTTTGTAATGAGGCATGAGTTGGATATCATATGTACACATGTATGATCCATACACATCTCATGCATATACATGCATGATGTATATGGATCTCTGCAGCTTCGCCAATTCTTCATTTCTTCATGAAATGTTTACTTTTGCATGCTTTTTTTCCATCTTTCCAAGCATTCTTTGCCTCCTTGATGAGTGGATATTTTATACCATTTTTGGCACTATTTTTATATAGTTTTTAGTATGTTTTATCTACTTTTCATTATATTTTTATTAGTTTTTATTCAAAAGTCACATTTCTAGACTTTACTATGAGTTTGTGTATTTTTCTATGATTTCAGGTATTTTCTGGCTGAAATTGAGAGACTTGAGCAAAAATCTGATTCAGAGGCTGAGAAAGGACTACAGATGCTGTTGGATTCTGATTCTACTGCACTCGAAATGGATTTTCTGGAGCTACAGAAGCCCAATTGACGCACTCTTCATTGTGTTGGAAAGTAGATATCCTAGGCTTTCCAGCAATATATAATAGTTCATACTTTGCCTGATATTTGATGGCCCAAACTGACGTTCAAACGCCCACCTGAGATTTCTGGTGTAGAACGCCAGAACTGGCACCTTTTCTGGCGTAAAACGCCCAAACTGGCACCCAAGCTGGCGTTTAACTCCAAGAATGGCCTATGCACGTGTAAAGCTCAATGCTCAGCCCAAGCACACACCAAGTGGGCCCCGGAAGTGGATTTCTGCACTTAGTTACTTATTTTCTGCAATCCCTAGTAACTAGTTTAGTATAAATAGTACTTTTTACTATTGTATTCATATCTTTGGACGTTTAGTCCTTAGACCTAAAAGCTTTTGAGAACCTTTATCATCTTTTATGCTATTGTACACGTATGGAGGCTGGCCTCACGGTCATGCCTAGACCTCTTTCACTTATGTATTTTCTACGGTGGAGTTTTTACACCTCATAGATTAAGGTGAGGAGCTCTACTGTTCTTCATGAATTAATGCAAGTACTATGATTTTTCTTTCAATTCACGCCTACTTCTTCTCCAAGATATACTCTTGTACTTAATTTAGTTAAGTCAGACTGAAGGGGTGACCCGTGACAATCACCCACTATCTTCAGTACTCGCTTAGCCAAGATCCGCGTGCCTGACAACCACAAGCGGTCTACATGATGTTCAACGTAGTCATTGGACGACAGCCGGAGTATATTCTCTTGGATATTTAATACACGGACCGAGTCCGTGAGATTAGTATATTCATGGTATAGGCTAGAACAATGGCAGCATTCCTGAGATCCGGAAAGTCTAAACCTTGTCTGTGGTATTTCGAGTAGGATCTGGGAAGGGATGGCTATTACGAGCTTCAAACCTGTGAATGTTGGGCGCAGTGACAGTGTGCAAAAGGATAGAGAGATCCTATTCTGGCACTAGCGGGAACTGATAGATGAGTAGCCGTGCAGTAGCTGTACATGGTATTTTTCATCCAAGACGAGAAATATGATAGTTGATTAGCCGTGCAGAGATCGTACCTGGTATTTTTCATCTGAGAGGATCATACAGCTTGCCATGGAAGGAAGCACGCATGATTGGAAGGAGGCAATAGGAAAGCAGAGGTTCGAAAGCAACAAAGCATCTCCAAACGCTTATCTGAAATTCCCACCAATGAATTACATAAGTATCTTTATCTTATTTTATGTTTTATTTATCTTTTAATTATCAAAATCTCATAACCATTTGAATCCGCCTGACTAAGAGTTACAAGGTGGCAATAGCTTGCTTCAAGCCGACAATCTCCGTGGGATCGACCCTTACTCACGTAAGGTATTACTTGGACGACCCAGTGCACTTGCTGGTTAGTTGTGCGGAGTTGTGAAAAGTGTGATTGCAATTTCGTGCACCACTCCTAAACCTTAAAAAACTTAAACAAACATATCAAGGCATCGAATGAAATAAAAGTTAAATTAATTTGACAATTCTAACGGCGTAAAATCATGTTTTAATCAATTAAGCACAATTAAGAGAAAACTCACAAAAGCATGCATTTACAAGAAATATATGTAAGTTAAGTTGATAAATTCTACTATTTTCAATCTAAAAATCATCATAAAATATGAATTTATCATCCTGTTTGGTGAATGTGACAAGATTAAAAATGCCCAACCTATGCTGCAAACGATTTATATATCTTCGGTATGATTATGCCAACCTCCTTCAAGATAGTCATCTAAGCAATTTCAACATCAAATATCCTCCTATGGGACCTTGAATCATCGATGTACTGATGACTTGCATCATCTACCTCTTTATCTCATCTAAAAGGACCATAGAATTGGTGAATTCTCATTCATTTGATGCAATCACATGAATTATATGATGAATTTATGGGACATTGCTTTGAAATAAATCTTGCTTGGATTTCAGGTGAAAAGAGCAACAAAAGAGGAAGAAAGCAAGAAAAGGAGCTGGGCGTGTGCGCTGGGTGTACCACTTCATGCAAATGCCACTATTTTGACTGGGCGTGGCACGCTAGACCCAGGCGTGGCACGCCAGCTATTGTTTCCAGGGAGCAAATTTGAAGGATTACTATGGGCATGGTGATAAACCACTATTTTATGGTTTGTATTGTGTTTAATTGAGTGGATTTTATCAAATCTTTACCCACTTATTCATATGATTTGCATGATTTTACAATTCCTTCCTAGTTTCATGCTATGATTGAAAACCTGCTTCCTAAGCCTTTAAATTGTATATTTTAATTCTCCTTTATACCATGGATGCCGTGATCCGTGTGTTAAGTGTTTCAGGCTTCATAGGGCAGGAATGGCTTGGAGAATGGAAAGGAAGCTTGCAAAAATGGAAGGAACACAAGAAACTAAGGAGATGACCAGAAAACAACGATGCGCATGCATGGCTAACGCGTGTGTGCGAAATAAAGAAAATCACAGCGACGTGAACGCGTGCCTGACATGTACGTGTGTATTGAAGATTCGCGCAACGACACGAGCACGTGCCTGACGCGCCTGCGTGGAAAGGAATTTCGGCCAGCGACGCGTACGCGTGACATGCGCGATCTGCAGAAAATTTAGAAAACGCTGGGGGCGATTTCGGGCCGCATTTTGACCCAGTTTTTGGCCCAGAAACACATATTAGAGCCAGAGAACATGCAGAGATACATACACATTGACACATACACATTACGCATAGTTTGAATTTGAGATCTGAATCTAGAGAGAAACTACTCCTTCCTCTAGGTTCCTTTACATTCATAGTTTAGAGTTTTCATGTTTTTGCTTTTGGATACCGAGAAGACTCATTACCTCCGTGGAAGTTTCATTATTCTAGTTTGTTTTCTTACTCTTTTACTTTTCTTGCCATTAACCCTATTTGGATAAGTATGTTGCATTTTGGGATTTATTAATGCATGAACCTATTTTATTTTTAATTGCTTTTTAATTATTGTTTATCATGTCTTCCTTATATTCCCTTTTTTAATTCTGTGAAGTTTACAATCATAATAATGGAGTAGTTTCCCAACTTGATTGGGAGTTGATAAAAAGGAGAACCTTAAGTTGGAATACTCAAGTGTTAATCCTCGTGCATAGTTGATGATTGACAACTCTAATCCCTAACTCTAATCTTAAGGAGAGGATTAGGACCTGAGGATATAGTTTATTAGTTAGTTATTTGACTTTCCCTTATTAATTGAGGGATGACCAAGTAGATCAACAATGTTCTAGGATTGCATTTGAGGAAATCCAACAAGGATAGAAATTCCAATTAATCATCTCCCAGTCAAGGCTTTTAATTGAATTAAATAAATTCTCTAGTTAATTTCCACTGCTTAATTTTATAATCATTTATTTTCCTGCTTCTTATACTCAAAAATTTCTGGGAAACCCTCCGACCAATAAGCTGCACTCTTTTGTCAACTCGTTGGGAGACGACCTGGGATTCATACTCCCAGTATTTTTAATTCTAATAATTGTGACAACCCTTTTAAATTGATAAGCAGATTTTAGCTGGTTAAGAACTGTACTTGCAACACTACTTTTTACTATTAATTTCTTAATCGGTCAATTTCTGCCCACATCAATTTTTGGCGCCGTTGCCGGGGAGTTGCAATAGTGTGCTAATTTATTGGTTGGAATTTATTTATTTTCATTTTATTTTATTTTATTTTATTACCATGAGCTGTATGTTTCTTTCATTGAAAGACGCGTTCACTGCCTGATCCGAGCTTAGCCACTTTTGATCCTGAAATTGAAAGAACTCTTTCACGTATTAGGCGAGCTCGGCGTCGGTTAGCCTCTAAGGGTGGTGAAGTGGTTGTTCCCAATTCACCAGTCTTATCTGAGAGTGAATCTAAACCGCCATTTGAGGAAGAAACAAGCTCCTCTACTACTGATTCAGTTGATTCACGTGCAGGTAACATGGCAGCACCCAGGAGGATCACCCTCCAGGAGGCAGGAGCCCCAGACTTCACCCTGCAACCGTATCTAGCACGTCACCCAGATCTAGCTGCAGATTTTGAACTGAAAACGTCGCTAATCAACTTGATATCCAAGTTTCATGGCTTACCTGCTCAGGAGCCTAAAAAGCACCTCAGGGATTTCCAGACAGCCTGTTCTACTGTTAGGCGTCATGGTGCAGATGAGACTACTATTCTGCTGATAGCCTTCTCGTTTTCTCTTGAGGGAAAGGTGAGGGAGTGATACTACACTCAACCGGAGGTAGTAGTTACCGACTGGGACGCGCTCAGGAGGGAGTTCCTGGACAAATACTTTCCAGCTGAAGTTACAGACAGACTAAGGAAAGAGATCTCCTGTATTATCCAAGGAGAATTAGAGACCCTCTACGAATACTGGGAACGTTTCAGGAACCTCTTAGACTCATGTCCCCACCATAAGATTGATGAGATGGTGTTGATCAGTTACTTTACACAAGGTATGAAGCCTCAAGATAAAACTACATTAGATGCTGTAAGTAATGGCTCTCTGAAGAAGTACAAGACGGCGACAGAAGTGTGGCAGCTGATCGCTGATCTGGCTGAATCTACCCGAAACACTAGACATAGGACCAACCATCCTAGGACTGTTACGGAGGTGTCCTCTAGTGGTGAGACTGCTGCTTTCACTAAAGCTCTGGGAGAGGTGACCAATCTACTAAAGTAGATAAACCTGAATCAACAACAATCTCAACATCCCTCACCCCAACATAGTCAACAACTGGTTCCTCAGAGGGTATGCGGGATATGTGGTGATTATAGTCATTATACTGATGAGTGTCCACAGCTCCAACAAGAAGACAACACCTTGGCAGCTACTCACAATTTCTATGACCGCCCAAATCAAGGCTCCTATCAACAAGGCGGCAACTACAACCAAGGTGGAAACTATAACCAAAGTTGGCAAGACAACTCCAACCACGGCTGGAGAGATAATTCCAACCATGGCTAGAGGGACAACTATAACAGAGGAGGTAGAGACAACCAGGAAAATCAGAGGTGGAATAATAACAACAACAGACAGCAGAACCAGAACCAGCCTTACAGAGCACCTCACCTAAGGCAATCCCAAACACCTCAGAACAACCAACAGCAGGCCTCACTTACCCCTCCTCTTCAAATGACGAGTTGCTTCAGTCCCTTGCACAAGGACAAAAGAGCATGGAAAGTACACTTAACGGTCTAACATCCGCTATACAGGCTCTCGTCTCCCAGATGGGATCATCAAGTACTTCTAGCACTCAACCTGCAAGCTCCAATGGAATTCCTTCTCAACCCTTACCCAATCCCAAGGGTGGCATCAATGCCATCACTTTGAGGTCTGGAACCACCCTGCAAGAGAGGAATCAGGAGGAGCCAAGCCCACAGGGACACGCTCCAATGCAGACATGGTTGAGGTGGAGGAAGTTGAAGAGGAAGAGGAAGAGGAAGTGCAAGACATGGTTGAAGAAGAAGCAGCTCAACCAAGGAATGGAGAACCCAAGCAAGATGAAGCTGTAAGAGATACCATTCCTATCCCATTTCCACACCTTGCAAGGAAGTCCAGGAAACAGATGGAACTTGATCCTAAAATGGTAGAAATTTTCAAAAAGGTTGAGGTAACTGTTCCCCTTTTTTATGTTATCCAACAAGTGCCTAAATATGCGAAATTTTTAAAGGATCTGTGCATACATAAGGATAAGATTAATGAACTAGAAACTATTCCTTTAGGTAGTTCCCTATCTGCTTTAATGGGGGATATACCTGAAAAATGTAGTGACCCAGGACCATGCATGGTTAACTGTACCATTGGGGGTGTAATATTTTCTGACTGCATGTGTGATTTAGGCGCCTGTGTTAGTATAATGTCTTTGTCCATATATGATGCTTTGAGGCTCCCTCCTTTAAAAAGGTCGGCAGCTCATTTTATGTTAGCAGATAAGAGCATTATTACAGTGGTTGAAATTGCTGAGGACGTGCTGGTGAGCATTAAGGGGCTCACATTTCCCATTGACTTTTATATCCTGGAGATGCCCCAAAATGACTCAGGAAAGCCGTCATCCATCCTGCTTAGAAGACCATTCCTGAAGACTTCAAAGTTCAAGCTGGATGCCTTTTCAAGAACCTACTCTTTTGAGATAGACGACCGAGCAGTAAGCTTCAATCTGAATGAAGCCATGAAGCACCCTCCGGAAGATCATTCCGTCTTTCTATGCTACATCATTGATAAGACTGTAGCTGCAGTCCAACAAGAAGAATTAGAAGAGATGCACATGGAGCAAGGTCCAAGTGTGGGGAAACCCTCTAAACACAATGAGGACAACTTGCCATTATCACCAGCTCCAGAAGATCCAGTGCCCAGTCAGGAGCAGAAATTGGAGTTAAAGCCGCTACCATTTCACCTCAAGTATGCTTACCTTGAGGATGATCAGAAGCTCCCAGTCATTATTGCAAGGGAACTTACTTCCCAACAAGAGGAACAATTACTTAGTGTGCTGAGAAGACACAAGAAGGTAATTGGGTGGAGCTTGGCAGACATAGTAGGCATCAACCCTCAAGTTTGTGAGCACAGAATATTTTTAGAAGAGGGAGCAAGGTTTGTCCGTCAACCCCAAAGAAGATTGAATCCCACTATCTTAGAGGTTGTCAAAAAAGAAGTGACCAGATTACTTGAGGCAGATATCATCTATCCCATCTCAGACAGTGAATGGGTAAGCCCAGTACAAGTGGTGCCCAAGAAGTCTGGAGTCACTACAGTGAAAAATGAGCAAGGAGAGCTCCTAGCAACCAGAGTACAGAACGCCTGGAGGGTCTGCATTGATTACAGACGTCTCAACCAGGCCACTCGTAAGGATCACTACCCTTGCCATTCATTGATAAAATGCTGGATCGTCTGTCAGGTAAATCACATTATTACTTTTTAGATGGTTACACAGGCTATTTCCAGATTCATATAGCTCCTGAAGATCAGGAAAAGACTACATTTACATGTCCCTTTGGGTCTTATGCTTACAAGAGAATGCCCTTTGGCTTGTGCAATGCACTAGCTACTTTCCAAAGGTGCATGATGAGTCTTTTCTCTGATCTTATTGAGAACTATATAGAGGTTTTTATGGATGATTTTAGCATATATGGTGATTCCTTTAGCCTTTGCTTGGATAGCTTATCTAAAGTGTTAGACAAGTGTGTTAGTTCAAACCTTGTTTTAAATTTTGAAAAGTGTCATTTTATGGTCAAACAAGGTATTGTACTCGGACATGTTGTCTCTAACACTGGTATTTCTGTAGATCCAGCAAAGGTAAATGTCATTTCTAGTCTGCCTTACCCCTCCTCCGTGAGGGAAGTTCGTTCGTTCCTTGGCCATGCAGGTTTCTATCGGCGGTTCATCAAGGACTTCAGTAAGGTAGCACTGCCCTTATCCAGACTTCTGCAGAAAGATATTGAGTTCGAGTTCAGTGAGGACTGTATAGAGGCATTCGATAAGCTAAAGATCGCCTTAACTCAAGCTCCAATTGTGAGAGGACCAGACTGGAGCAAGCCCTTTGAGATTATGTGTGATACCTCCAACCATGCTGTGGAGCGGCGCTGGCCCAGCACGCAGGTAAGGATCCTTTCGTAATTGCTTATGCTTCTAAGACATTAGACGCTGCTCAGTCTAATTACACTACCACTGAAAAAGAGATTCTTGCTATTGTTTTTGCTCTGGATAAATTCCGAGCCTATTTACTTCGTACTAAGGTGGTAGTGTACTCAGACCATGCAGCTCTAAAATATTTATTAGCTAAAAAGGAGTCCAAACCAAGGCTAATACGATGGATATTGCTGCTGCAAGAATTTGATTTAGAAATTAAGGATAGGAGTGATTCTCAGAATTTAGTGGCAGACCACTTGAGTCGCCTTGAGCACATTAAGGATGACTCCACTCCTATCAATGATGCTTTTCCTTTTGACAGCTTGCATGCAATATCTGAAGTAGTTTCTTGGTATGCACCTGTAGCTAATTATCTAGTTAGCCATACTTTCCCTCTAAATTTTACTAAGCACGAGAGGGATAAGCTGAAAAGTGAGTCCAAATATTATATATGGGATGATCCCTATTTGTGGAGGTATGGTACTGACCAGATAATTAAGAGATGTGTGCCTCAATCAGAATTCCAGTCCATTTTAGAGGCCTGCCACTCATCTGAGAGTGGTGGATATTTTGGTCCTCAAAGGACAGATAGAAAAATCCTAGACTGTGGATTCTGGTGGCCTACTCTTTTTAAAGATGCTACTGCTTTTTGTAAATCTTGTTCCCCATGCCAAAGGTTTGGTAACATATCCAAGAGGGATGAGATGCCCCAACAAATTATGTTGTTCTGCCAGATTTTTGATGTTTGGGGCATTGACTTCATGGGTCCGTTTCCAAACTCGAGCGGTTTTTCATATATATTGTTAGCTGTAGATTATGTTTCTAAATGGGTGGAAGCAATTCCTACCCGTGCTGATGACGCTAACACTGTTGTCTATTTTGTTAGAAACCATATTATCTGTCGCTTTGGATCACCACGAGCAATCGTGAGCGATCAAGGCACCCATTTCTGTAACAGGAGACTTACCGCTCTATTGAAGAAGCATGGCGTTATTCACAAAGTAGCCACAGCCTACCACCTGCAGACTAATGGACAAGCGGAAGTGTCTAACTAAGAGATAAAACGTATCCTGGAGAAAATAGTCAAGCCTCATAGGAAGGACTGGAGCACCAGGCTACAAGATGCGCTTTGGGCATATCGGACTGCATACAAGACACCTATAGGGATGAGTCCCTTCCGCTTGGTTTATGGAAAAGCATGTCACCTCCCAGTGGAAATAGAACACAAAGCATTCTGGACGGTGAGAGAGATCAACATGGGATTTGAAAAAGCAGGAGCTGAAAGAAAGATGCAGCTACAAGAGTTAGAGAATCTACGCCTAGTGGCATATGATAATTCTAGGCGATACAAAGAGAAGATGAAGGCTGTACATGACAAGCACATCAAAAGGAGAGAGTTCAGACCTAGGGAGTTGGTCCTCCTTTACAATTCCAGACTGAGGCTCATGCCAGGCAAGCTGAGATCCAGATGGGAAGGTCCCTACAGAGTAGAGAAGACAGAGCCCTACGGAGCTTTCACCTAAGTCATCCTTCAAGCTCCAACTTCATCAAGGTCAATGGACATCGCTTAAAGTTATATCATGGTGAGAAGATGAAGAAAAATAAGGAGCTGGAGATCTTCCTCTTGGAGGATCAACCCACAGCAGAAGACTGAGCTAGTGGACCGTCCAACTTAATGACGTTAAAGAAAAGTGCTAGGTGGGAGACAACCCACCAAGGTACGATCTTTCAGTTTTCTCCTTAGCTTTATTTTAATTTTTCTCTCAGTATTCATTTCTCATATCTGCATGAACTAGCTGCATATTGCATTCTGCATACTGCATTCTGGATAAAAAAAATGCACACGACGCGCAAGCGTCGCTGATGTGTCCGCGTCATATGTGCATACGACAAAAGGGAGATTTGAACAGAGAGTCACGCGGGAGCGTGGCTGGAAGTGTGCCTTTGGCACCAACACATGCACACGAACGCGTCCCTGACGTATCTGCGTCGTTTGCAAATCCAGCCCTGCACGCGTGACCCCGCGAAATCGACGTAAATGGGTGTATGGCAGCAAGTTGTGATGGAGTGGGGCTGGAACCGTGCTAGAAGCACAAGCCCTACCACGCGAACACGTACTCCACGCGTCTGCATCATTTTTGAAAGTTAGGCCATTCACGCGTGCACGTCACCCATGCGCACGCGTCACCCTAAATTTTGGTAAATATGCGTTTGAGACAGAGAGTTGCGCGAGCACGCGGCTGCTCTCGCGCCACTAGCATAATTCAAGTCACGCGTCCACGTGACCCACGCGTCCGCATCACATGCGACGCACAGTTTTACTAGATCAATGCCAGAATATCTTATCTTTCCCCCAAATCCTATTTTCCTCTTCCCCCATCTTATTTCTTTTTTCTTTCTTCTTTCTTCTTTACTCCTTCTCACTTTTTACCCTCTTTCCCCCTTCTTTCTTCTTCACAATCATCATCAAGCTTCTTTTCTTTTCTTCTTCCCTCTTTACTTTTCCATTATTATTTTATCTTTATGTTTTCTTCTTCTCTTTCTTTTTACTTTCATTATCTATGTTTTCTTTTTCTTTCTTTTTCTTTTTAACCCTTTTAATTGGTGTTGGAAATTTATTTGGGTCATTATTTTCTATATTTTGCTTGTGAATTATTAAGAAATTGTTTGACAATTATATATTACTTCTAAAAGGGTTGTTTGCATGTTCAAATTTAATACTTTTAATAACATATTTACCATGCATGCTAAGTGTTTGTGAAAAAACCCGTATGGCATTGTGCATTATTTTTATATTATTCTATTCTACTACTCTGATGCCTGTTTTTTCAAAAAATCCCTTTTTATATTTCATTTGTTAAATATAATTGTTAATACGAACAGATTGTTAGTTTGAAAGAGTTGATATCTAACTTGGACATTTAATGCTTGATCTATGCTACTCATGCCTTTGCCGGCTTGCCAATAAACATCTTGCATTTAATTGTCATCACATGCACTTGCTATATTTCCATTCATGAACTTTTCACATGTAGTTGCAACCATGTGTTAACGACATCCTTCTTTACCGTGCATTGATTATCACTTGTCATAGCCCCTCCCTTGCTTTAACTCTTAAGCTTTACATGTTACTTTCTTTTTCCCTTTTTAAGATGGCCACCAAGAAGGGTAAAGACAAAGCTACTCCTAAACCACCAGCAAGGAGAGGAACAAAAAGAGCATTAGCTGCGGAGACACCTTCAACAGCGGTAAAACCCTCAACAAAACGAATCAAGAGGATCATCAAGGTCGATGAAAAAGAGAAAGCCTTCCCAGCAAAGGACACTGCGTGGTTCACTAACCGTTAATGTGAGCAGATGATCCCCATCCTGGTGGAAAGAAACTATAACAATGAGCACTTTCTCATCCTCTCAACCCACATTGTTAAATTTGTTGAGCCCCGCATTGAGCGAAGAGAATGGGGATTCCTACGGAGACAGCCACGACAAGTTAATCTATCATGGGTAGTTGAATTCTACTCCAATTTTCACTTGCCAACCCTGCAGTCTATCTATGTCCGTCAGAAGTAAATCCCCATAACTGAAGAAGCCATTCAGCGAGCTTTAGATCTTCCCCCTGCTCCAGAAGGATTGGACACATTTTAAGAAGCCTCACTTAAGCGCCAGACATACAAATTTGATTGGGACACCGTTCTCAGAGTTATAGCACAACCTGGCAGCAGATGAATTTATGGATACCATCGATCCCGACTTAAAGGGATATCGGCTTCAGCACTTACCTTGGAGGCTCGAGTATGGGCGCATATTATGTCCCATTACGTCTTTCTGAGCACTCACGAGTCCTCCTTCACTGTAGACATGGCTGTTCTACTATGGTGCATCCTTACAGACCAGCCTCTAAACTTACGAAGACACATATGGAATGCCTTGGGACACATACAAATTGTGGGCAACCTACCTTTTCCCGCCTTGGTTTCAGATTCGTCTCAGCAGCCGGAGTCTCCTACAGAGCTGGGGACACCAAAGCCATGCTTTCGCGAGATGATCAGTACGTCCCTAACGGAAAATATATCAGACCTCCAGTAGCCACTACCAGCCAACCTGTAGACCCGGCTGAAGACATTCTTCCTTCCACATCACAAGCACCTACAACAAATCAGCTGCTCCATCAGATACTTGAGCGGTTGGACCAGCAAGACTAGTAGGCAAAGCTAAGAGAGCACCGTAACCAGCGCCGATTCACATTCTTCAAGGAGCTGCTTATAGGAAACCACAGACCTGAGAAAGACCCAGACACTTCGGACTCCACTTCATTTACCAGCACAAGGAGCCATGACGGTCCCGACTGTAGAGATATTACTACTAGCCCCCCTTTGTTCCTGACAGATGGCACCGAGGACGGTGCAAAGCCTTAAGTGTTGGGAGGTCGGTCAGTACCTGACTTCCGGAGGTATTTTCTCTTTCCTAACACCAATAAAATAGGATACTTATTTATTTGTCTTTTGATTAGGATAAGATAGATTTCATAGTAATAGGTTATTTGCATGCATGTTCTATTTGGTTGAAATATAATATGTTTCTTTTTAGGACCCTATTTTTGAAAAAATTTCACTAATTTAAATCAAACCTCTTGTGTTAAATTTGTTTGAAGTTGTATTTGGAACATAGTTTAAAAGGCTAAGAACACACAACCCGTAAGATTTTGAGCTTAACTACATGGTTACATTATTTAACCATGATTTTTATTCTTGTGTGTTTACTTCTCTGTGATTGTTATTTATATTTCGTTTCATCCTATATGTCTAATGTTTAGTATATTTATATGCATGCATATGATTGAGGCCATTATTTGTTTTAACTCACTTATCCCAAATAAGCCTACCCTTCTATTTACCTTTGTTAGCCACTTTGAGCTTATTAATTCCCATTCGTTTTATATTGTACCACATCACTAGCGTTAAGCAGAAAAATAATTAATTATCCCAAATTAAATCTTTGGTTAGCTTAAGATAGAAATTGTGTATTAACTAAGTATGGGAAAATTGTGGGAACATGGGTTAACAAGGGAATAGAATATGTTTTACAATTGATAAAATATTGGGAATTTGGGTACCTACTCATGTGAAACAGAAAAATAAAAAATCCATATGTATTGATATGTTATTGTTGCTTTTATATTTCTAATATATATATATATATATATATATATATATATATATATATATATATATATATATATATATATATGCATGCAATTAGTTAAGTAATTAAATAAGGGGACAAAAATTATCCCAAGGCTAAGTTAATAAAAAGGTCAATGCATATGTGATACAAATTAAAAGAAAAATTGATACATGAGTATGTAATGCAAAAGTGGGAAATTATGGGTAGCTAGGCATGAATTTAGAAATTATATAAAGTGTATGTATGTTAGGTGAGAGAGCTTAGGTTAGTCAAAGGTTCATATTTTAGCTCACTTAGCCATATATATACCCTCACCTTTACCTTAGCCCCATTACAACCTTGAAAAATACCTCATGATGTTTGCATTGGTACATTAAACATTGTTGATTGGTTAGGTGAAAAACAAAGTTTAGAAAGTATGATTAGAGAAGAATTGAGAGATTACCCTATACACTAGAGAGACTAGAGTGCACATACACCATCAGTGAGGGTTCAATGCTTGATTCTATGTTCCCTGCTTTCATGAGCTATCTTCTTACAAGTTTACTTGTTTTACTGTATAATTTGAATTAGTGGAATTTGATTTATGTTTGTCTTGAAGAGCGTATTTGCTTTTAACCAAGTAGACAAAATCATATAATTGCATTCATATATATAGGTTGCATTGCATTGCATGAGTCTTACTTTTCCCTATTCATTTATTTTATCTCCTTAAGCTAAGCATGAGGACATGCTAATGTTTAAGTGTGGGGAGGTTGATAAACCACTATTTTATGGTTTATATTGTGTTTAATTGAGTGGATTTTATCAAATCTTTACCCATTTATTCATATGATTTGCATGATTTTACAATTCCTTCCTAGTTTTATGCTATGATTGAAAACCTGCTTCCTAAGCCTTTAAATTGTATATTTTAATTCTCCTTTATACCATTCGATGCCGTGATCCGTGTGTTAAGTGTTTCAGGCTTCATAGGATAGGAATGGCTTGGAGAATGGAGAGGAAGCTTGCAAAAATGGAAGGAACACAAGAAACTAAGGAGATGACCAGCGAACAACGACGCGCACGCATGGCTAATCCGTGCGCGCGAAATGAAGAAAATCACAGCGACACGAACGCGTGCCTGACGTGTACGCGTGTATTGAAAATTCGCGCAACGACGCGAGCGACAAGTCATCTTATGCTAGCTTTTCAAGCATTTTTCACTTGTTTCATTAGGTTTTATGCACTTTCTTTCATTGTAAGTAAGTGGTTTGGAGTGGCATTGCATGGTTTTGTTGAATCAATCAACCATCATTTAATTGACACTAAATCATGAGGTTTAAGCTAAAATTAATTGGTTTTTAAATGATTTATAAACCTTGTGAATTTGGTGATACTTTGATTGGTTGTTTTGATTACTTGTAGGTGAAGAAAAAAAGAAAACAAGAAGCGTGGCCTAAGAAGAATGGCCCAAGGAAGAGAAAAGTGTGGCGCAACAAAGGAAAGCAAGCATAGCGCTCTCTCAAAGAGCTCAGTGCTCTCCATGAGAGTGCTACTCAAGACCAGGGAAGCAAAGCATGAATGCTGTGCTCTCCCACTTAACCGAGCACAAAAACGAACCAAGGAAGCAAAGGAAAAGCATAGTGCTCAGTTAATGCCACTCACTTTATCGGGCTCCATCCAAAATAATTGCAAGGGGGCAATGTTTGCTAATGAAAGCCCCAAGGATCGAACCCGTGAGCCAAGGGACTAAGGGAAGCGCTCCTTGCAAGGAAAATAAGCCAAAATTGGCTAAAATGCAGTCATGAAGGTTCAAACTCAAGGCATTCCACTCAAAGCATGCGTTGCCTTTGTTTATTCCACAAGGAGATTGCCCAAATTTCCTCTACCAAGGCTCGAAGCAGGGACTCCATGCCAAGACAAGGCAATGTAGCGCTCTTGCCACTCACCTAGCGCTACCCTCCTTGATTTCTAGCAACATTGACACGGACCAAGGCTTGGTGCGCGATGCTTGACACGGCCAAGGAAGCTTGGAGTGCCCAAATTGACAAGGCCAAGGCAACATGGATGCTTCGCTCTTGGGGAGAGTTGAGTGCTACCCTGGTGCTGTCCAAGGCTTGTCACGCAACAAAGGAAGGCCAAAGCAAGGCTTGGATGCTATGCTTTTGGTGACAACCGAGCACTTTACTGGGAGTGTCACCCATGGGCCAAAAATCCAACCAAAATTCCATTTAAATTCAATTCTTCATCAAATTAAAAGGCCCACTCCAAATTCTAAAATCCAAAAATAGGAAGTGTATAAATAGAAGCTAGTTTGATTTATAGAGGACTTTTGACCTTCTTTTAGAATTTTCACTTTTAATTTCTTTTGAACTTTTAGAGCTTTACTTTCATTTTTGGGATATTTGAATTTATTTTGGGGAATTGGGAAGGAGAATTGATTTCTTTTCTTCCTTGTTCTTGCTTCAGCACTCTCTACTCTTTGCTTTGAATCTTGGATTGAGAATTGAAGGAATTCTGTTTCATTCTTGATCTGAGATCTCTCTTTGTTCTTCTTCTGCATAATTCTGAGAATCAAGGAATTGGATCTAATTTCATTTGCTGTTTTCATTTTCTTCTTCTGCAATATTTACTTCTCCGTTTTGGGAATTGGAGAACTGGATTTAACTTTCATTTACTACTTTCATTTTCTACTTCTTCTGCAACTGTTTTCTACTTCTTTTGCAATTGTTCTTTGTTGGATCAAGGAAGGAATTGAGATCTAGACTTGTTCTCTTGTCTCATTCAACCCTTGAGATCTTTAACTTCCCTTTAGCTATTGTAATTGAGCTCCATTTTACTTTCTGTTTGGTTTCTCAAGTCATTCTTCTTTTCTATTTAGATCTGCTGCATCTTAATTCATCTTCTACTTCTCTGTTGATTGTCATTTAATTTTTCTTGCTAAATTTTTGAAATCCCAGCTCCCAAATCCTTTTATGATTCAAGCAATTTACATTTCTTGTATTCTAAGCTTCAGCTATTTACATTTCTTGCAATCTAAGTTTCTGTCATTTATATTACTTGCACTTTAAGATTCAGCTTCTTTATTTCCTTTGCCCTTTAATTTTACTGTCCATTGCCCCTTCCCCTTTAAATTTCATGCAATTTAGCTTCTGTTGGATACAAATCACTCAAATCAACACTTGTTTGCTTGACTAAATCAACCACCTAATTAAAATTGCTCAATCCTTCAATCCTTGTGGGATCGACCTCACTCATGTGAGTTTTTATTACTTGATGCGACCTGGTCCACTTGCCGGTGAGTTTTGTGTTGGATCGTTTTCTACACATCAAGTTTTTGGCGCCGTTACAAGAGATTGATTAGATTGACAATGATTAAGGAAGGTGGTGGTCT
Source organism: Arachis hypogaea (assembly GCF_003086295.3). Lineage (NCBI taxonomy): Eukaryota > Viridiplantae > Streptophyta > Magnoliopsida > Fabales > Fabaceae > Arachis > Arachis hypogaea. Next base: position 71,151,192 of record NC_092050.1, read on the forward strand.
AGATCAAGCATTTTTTTTCTTTTCTGTTTCTTTAATTTTTGACTAACACACTAACTGTTTGAATTTTTGCTTAAGCTAACCAAAACCTCTCTCTAGCAATAGAGTGAAGTTTTACTGGTTTTCTGGATTTGTGTTTCTGGTGCTTTGTTTGTATGACAGAGGCAGGAAGAGAGGTCCTCAACTCTGGTGATCTTGACGAAAGAACTTTGAGAAGAATAAGAAGAGAAGCCAGAGGGAAGGGAGTCATTGGTGAAGAAGTTCTTAAGGAAAAATACCAAGAAATGGAAGGGAACACTTCTAATGCCAATCAAGAAGGAGTGGCCAACAATAACAATCCACCTCAGAGAAGAGTTTTGGCCTCTTACACGTTTGCTAACCCAATTTATTGTGGGAGTAGCATCCTTACCCCAAATGTTAATGCAAACAACTTTGAACTAAAGCCACAGCTCATCACTTTGGTACAAAACAATTGTTCCTATGGAGGAGGGCCACTTGAAGATCCAAACCAACACTTATCCACTTTTCTGAGAATCTGTGATACAGTGAAGTCTAATGGTGTGCATCTGGAGACATACAAATTGCTGCTGTTCCCATTTTTATTGAGGGACAAGGCTGCTCAATGGCTTGAAATTTTCCCACAAGGAAGTATCACTAGCTGGGAGGATATGGTGAACAAATTCTTGGCCAAGTTTTACCCCCTCAAAGGATCATCAGGCTCAAGACTGAGGTGCAAAACTTCACACAAATAGATGCTGAATCTCTCTATGAGGCATGGGAGAGGTACAAGGCCCAAATTAGAAAATGTCCTCCTGAGATGTTTAATGAATGGGACATCCTTCAAAACTTCTATGAAGGTTTGACTATGAAGGCTCAAGAAGCATTAGATCATTCAGCAGGAGGCTCCTTACAATTGATGAAGACAGCAGAGGAGTCTCAAAACCTCATTGATATGGTGGCAAACAATCAATATTTCTTTGGCCATCAGAGACAATGCCAACCATCATAAAGAAAAGGGGTGCTAGAGTTGGATGGAGTAGACACAATTTTAGCTCAACACAAGATTATGCAGCAGCAAATCCAACAATAATTTGAGCAAATAGCTAAAAGGATTGACAGCCTCCAAGTTGCAACAGTAAATACAAGCCAACCATCAACCACATGGGGGCAAAATGAAGAAAATCCAGAAGATCAGCAGCAAGAATAGATTCAATATGTGAACAATCAAGGTTCTGGCCAAAATGAGGTTTATGGTGACACCTACAATCCTTCTTGGAAAAACCATCCAAACCTAAGATGGAGAGATAACCACACTCAAAACCAACAACCATGGTAAAGAAATTCAAACCAAAACAACTCAAGAAACAACCAGAACAACAACCAGCAAAATACAAACCACAATCCATATAGAAAACCCCAAAATAACCACCCAAATTCGAGCTACTATCCACCCAATAACCAAATCACTAACCAAAACACCTACCATCAACCTCCACCATCTCACAACCAGCCACAACCATCACAAGACACTCAAAGAGTCTCCAACTTGGAGATGTTACTAGAAAAGATGCTGAAGAACCAAGAGATAACAAGCAAGAATCAGGAAGCCTCAATAAGAAACCTAGAGAGGTAGATGGGGCAACTATCCAAGCAAATTGTGATTGAAAGGCCAACAAGCTCACTCCCAAGTGATCCCATTCCAAATCTTAAAGAGGAATGCAAAGCCATCCAACTAAGGAGTGGAAAGATCTTGGTGAGCAACAAAGAAGATAACAAGAGACCCATGAACAATGACAAGAAGCAAGCTGAGAAAGAGGATGTCAACAGCAACAAATAAGTGACAGCAAGCAAGCAAACTTCAGAGAAGCTCAAAGAGAAAGAAGCAGTGGAAGAACCAACCAAGGAACAAAGGCAGGGAGTGAAAACTTTCACACCTCCCTTACCATATCCCCAAAGGTTTAACAAGGAGACTAAGGACCAACACTTCCCTAAATTCCTTGAAGTCTTCAAGAAATTGGAGATTAATATTCCACTGGCTGAGGCACTAGAGCAGATGCCTCTATATGCAAAGTTCTTGAAGGAGCTCATTAACAAAAAGAGAAGCTGGCATGAGAAGGAGACCATTATGCTCACTGAAGAATGTAGTGCTGTGATCCAAAGGGGTATCCCACCAAAGCTTAAAGATCTAGGGAGCTTTGTGGTTTCATGCACCATAGGCAAGATGACATTGGAGAACGCTCTATGCGATTTAGGTGCCAGCATCAACTTGATGCCCCTCTCAATGATGAGAAAGCTTGTTATAGAAGAAATCAAACCTACCAGGATGTCACTAGTGATGGCCGATAGATCAATCAAGACACCCAATAGAATTGTGGAAAATTTACTAGTGAAGGTTGGAGAGTTTATCTTCCCTGCAGACTTTGTAATCTTGGACACAGAAGGGGAAGGAAACAACTCAATCATCTTGGGAAGACCATTTCTAGCTACAACAAGAGCTACTATTGATGTAGAAAAAGGGAGAAATGACCTTCAGGGTGCACAATGAGCAAATTGTCATCAATGTGTTCAAATCAATGCAACATCCCTTTGAACAAGAAAACAACATAAAGGTGGATATAATAGAAAGCCTGGTAGAAGAAATATTTGAAGCCAATTATCAAGAGCACCAGAAGGAACAAGTAGAGAAAGTGGTAGAAATATCCATTGAAGACAAGGAAGAGGATAAGCCAAAACAGGAGTTGAAGCCTCTTCCTCCTCACCTCAAGTACGTGTTTCTTGGGGAAGCAGAAGCCTTGCCAGTAATCATAAACTCCTCCTTGAACATGGAAAAAGAAACAATGTTGATTAAAGTGTTGAAAGCTCACAAAACAGCCTTGGGGTGGACAATTGAGGATATCAAAGGCATTAGCCCCGCCATTTGTATGCATAAAATTCTGTTAGAAGAAGAATCAAAGCCTGTAGTTCAACCCCAAAGAAGGCTCAACCCAGCCATGAAGGAGGTAGTTCAAAAAGAAGTCATGAAGCTATGGAATGCTGGGATAATCTTTCCAATCTCTGACAGCTCATGGGTGAGCCCGATTCAAGTTGTACCAAAAAAGGGAGGAATGACAGTCATCACCAATGAGAAGAATGAGTTGATCCCCACCAGAACAGTGACTGAGTGGAGGATGTGGATAGATTATAGAAGATTGAATGATGCTACAAGGAAAGATTACTTTCCTCTCCCATTCATTGATCAGATGCTGGAAAGATTGGCCAGTCATACCTATTATTGCTTCTTGGATGGGTATTCTGGGTACAATCAAATAGTGGTAGATCCCAAGGATCAAGAAAAGACTTCCTTCACATGTCCATTTGGAGTTTTTGCCTACAGGAGAATGCTCTTTGGGCTATGCAATGCCCCAGCCACCTTTCAAAGGTGTATGCTTTCCATTTTTTCTTATATGATGGAAAAATTTTTAGAAGTCTTCATGGATGATTTTTCTGTTTTTGGCAATTCATTTAACACTTTCTTGCATCATTTAACTCTTGTTTTGAAAAGATGCCAAGAAACTAACCTGGTATTGAATTGGGAGAAATGCCATTTCATGGTTCCTGAAGGGATAGTTCTTGGGCATAAAGTATCATGCAAAGGTATAGAAGTTGATAAGGCTAAAATAGAAATTATTGAAAAACTTCCTATACCTGTTAATGTGAAAGCAGTAAGGAGTTTTCTTGGGCATGCTGGCTTTTATAGGAGGTTCATCAAAGATTTTTCAAAAATAGCAAAACCATTGAGCAATTTACTAATGATTGATAACCCTTTCATCTTTGATGACAACTGCAAATATGCCTTTGAAACTTTAAAGAGAAAACTCATTACAGCACCAATTATCACACCCCCTGATTGGAACTTACCTTTTGAACTTATGTGTGATGCAAGTAACCTTGCTATTGGTGCTGTGCTGGGGCAAAAGAAAGACAAGTTGCACCATGTCATATATTATGCCAGCAAGGTGTTAAATGAAACACATAAAAATTATACCACCACTGAGAAAGAGCTTTTGGCAATTGTATATGCATTTGATAAGTTTAGGCAATACTTGATTGGTTCAAAGGTTATAGTATATACTGACTATGCTGCTCTCAAGTATCTAATGTCTAAACAGGATTCAAAGCCAAGGCTTATTAGGTGGGTGCTGCTGCTACAAGAATTTGACATTGAAGTGAGAGATAGGAAGGGGAGTGAAAATCAAGTAGCAGATCATTTATCAAGAGTGCCACAAGAAGCCAATCAAGATAGACCACAGCAAGTAAATGAGAATTTCCCTGATGAGCACCTTTTCCAAGTTCAACAAGCACCTTAGTTTGCTGACATAGCAAATTACAAAGTGGGAAGGAAGATACCTCAAGAATTTTCCAAGCAACAAGTGAAGAAGCTACTCAATGAAGCAAGGAAGCTCTTGTGGGATGAACCTTTTTTATTCAAGAGATGCTCTGATGGAATGATTAGGAGGTGTGTTCCTGAAAATGAAATGAAAGATATATTGTGGCATTGTCATGGTTTAGCATATGGTGGACACTTTGGACCAGAGAGAACAGCTGCTAAAATATTGTAGAGTAGATTTTATTGGCTAACCATCTTCAAGGATGCCAGGGAGTTTGTTCACCAGTGTAATGAATGCCAAAGAGCTGGAGGATTGACAAGAAGGAATGAAATGCCTCAAAATTTCATTCTTGAAGTGGAGCTATTTGACCTTTGGGGCATAGATTTCATGGGGCCCTTCCCTCCTTCTTACTCCTTCAAATACATTTTGGTAGTAGTGGAATATGTCTCAAAGTGGGTAGAAGCAATAGCCACAACCACATGTGATACACAAATTGTTCTTCAATTCCTAAAGAAGCACATTTTCACTAGATATGGAGTGCCTAAGGGACTTGTAAGTGATGGTGGTGGTCATTTTTATAACAAACAGATGGAAAAATTCCTTCACAAATATGGAGTGATTCATAAAGTAGCCACACCATACCACCCTCAAACCAATGGCCAGGCTGAGCTTGCAAATAGAGAATTGAAGAGAATTTTAGAGAAGACTATGGGAGCAACCAGGAAAGATTGGGCTAGAAAATTAGAAGATGCACTTTGGGCATACAGGACAGCATTCAAAACTCCTATTGGGAAGTCCCCTTTTCAACTGTTATATGGAAAATCTTGTCACCTCCCTGTAGAGCTTGAACATAAAGCTTTTTGGACCATTAAACTTCTCAACCTTGATTCTCAAGCAGCAGGGGAGAAAAGGCTGCTACAACTAAATGAGTTGGATGAGTTTAGGCTGGAAGCTTATGACAATGCTAAGATATACAAGGAAAAGGCCAAGAGGTGGCATGACAAGAAGATCTCAAGGAAGGAGTTCAAACCAGGATAGCAAGTACTCCTATATAACTCCAGGCTCAAAATTTTTCCTGGCAAGCTCAAATCCAAATGGACTGGCCCTTACTTGGTGACAAAGGTTCTCCCTTATGGAAGCCTTGAATTGTTAGATGAAGCAACAAAAATCCAGTTCACAGCAAATGGGCACAAAGCAAAGCCTTACTTAGGAGGTCAATGGGACAAAGAAAAGGAGGTTCAGAACTTAAATTGATCAAAGAATGAGGGATGTCAAGCTAGTGACAATAAAGAAGCGCTTGTTGGGAGGCAACCCAACCTGAGGTAGTTTTCTTTTTATAACCATTTCAATAAGGTTAATTAGTTCTACCTGTATTGCAAGGAGCTAAGTTTGGTGTTGCACACCAAAACAATCTAAGGGAGAATGAAGGATTCTAAGTTTGGTGTTCTACCAAAAATCTCATCATAAAACACATTCTCACCTTCTGCATAATGTTAGCTTCAAGCAATCAGATAAACTAATTAACCAATCTGCTGTTTTCTAGTCTTTAGTTCTATTACCTTTAGCAAAGACAAAAGGGTCTCACATATGGTTAATTTGCTGCATGAGAAGCATTGGTAAAGGACTAAGTTTGGTGTTCACACACCAAAGTAAGTTCAAAAGCCCACAAATAAGCTTTGCATACTAACCAGTTGCCTAAAGGGCTTGAAAAACAAGCAACTTTTGAGGATTATGCAGGAAAACAGCCAACAATTAAAGATAGTCTGCATTATGACTCAAAAGGGGCACAACAGAAGGAAGAATGAAAAGCTGCAACCCAACAGGTTGTATTTGTACTTAACCCCTGTTGCTGAGGAATATTTTAACTTGGGAGTCCCTATATGTATGGCTAAAGTGTTCTGTTAGTTGCAAGTGGAAATATTTGCTAAAGAATGCTATCTGCATAATCTTGTTATCCTTCATTAACTTGAATTTTGTTTTGTTCCTTTATGCAATGAATAAAAGAGAAATGTTTGATTTAGAAAAGTGAATGTTCAATGTTGCAGAAGTTAGGATGAAAGTTAGTGGTGGTATTTGTTTGATCCAATTGTTAGCTCATAAACTAAATGCTGTATAATGACATGTTCCTTAAAGTGTGAGCTAGTTTGCTGCTATAAAGTCTGCTATAAATGAAAGTCCCTTGAGAATGAATCAAAATAAAAAGAAAAATAAAGAGAAAAGCCAAGAATTGGCAAAGAAACAAACAATAAGTCTAGATACCAATAGCTTGGACCCTAGGACATATGCCTGTGGTGTTTTTGTACTAGGATATGCTTGGATAAGTAGGTTCTGAGGAGTGTTTTGAAACTTGGCCACTTAGATCAACTGATTTGGGATTACCAACCAAAAGTCCACTATCAAGAGCAACCTAGCTACAAAACATTTAGTGATCCAAAGAGATGCTGGGCATCAATGATCCTAGGATGAAAATGTGATCCATGTGTCTGCGGTGAAGAAATATTGAGCAAAATTAAGCCAAAAGGCTGCTGCAACATTTGCCACCAAGCCTTCAATGAGTACTAAGCTCTCTAAGCAAAATAAAGAGGGAAAAGCTAGCAAGGGAGTAAGCAAAAAGTAAAACATTGTAGCAGCAACCTTAGTGAACCTTTGAGGAAACATTTTTTATATAGCAGCAAGTAATAAATGAGCTACCATTGTCTGCATAAAATCCCATGAACCAAGTTCAACTATCTGCTAAATAAGGATATGCGTACTTCTCTATTTCATTTCATTTTCTCTTATGATTAATGCTTGCTTGGGGACAAGCAAGGTTTAAGTTTGGTGTTGTGATGACAAGTCATCTCATGCTAACTTTTCAAGCATTTTTCACTTGTTTCATTAGGTTTTATGTACTTTCTTTCATTGTAAGTAAGTGGTTTGGAGTGGAATTGCATGGTTTTGTTGAATCAATCAACCATCCTTTAATTGACACTAAATCATGAGGTTTAAGCTAAAATTAATTGGTTTTAAATGATTTATAAACCTTGTGAATTTGGTGATACTTTGATTGGTTGTTTTGATTACTTGTAGGTGAAGAAAAAAAGAAAACAAGAAGCGTGGCATAAGAAGCGTGGCCCAAGGAAGAGAAAAGTGTGGCGCAACAAAGGAAAGCAAGCATAGCGCTCTCTCAAAGAGCTCAGTGCTCTCCATGAGAGTGCTACTCAAGACCAAGAAAGCAAAGCATGAATGTTGTGCTCTCCCACTTAACCGAGCACAAAAATGAACCAAGGAAGCAAAGGAAAAGCATAGTGCTCGGTTAATGACACTCACTTTATCGGGCTCCATCCAAAATAATTGCAAGGGGGCAATGTTTGCTAATGAAAGCCCCAAGGATCGAACACATGAGCCAAGGGACTAAGGAAAGCACTCCTTGCAAGGAAAATAAACCAAAATTGGCTAAAATGCAGTCATGAAGGTTCGAACTCAAAGCATTCCACTCAAAGCATGCTCTGCCTTTGTTTATTCCACAAGGAGATTGCCCAAATTTCCTCTACCAAGGCTCGAAGCAGGGACTCCATGCCAAGACAAGGCAATGTAGCGCTCTTGCCACTCACCTAGCGCTACCCTCCTTGATTGCTAGCAACATTGACACGGACCAAGGCTTGGTGCGCGATGCTTGACACGGCCAAGGAAGCTTGGAGCGCCCAAATTGACAAGGCCAAGGCAGCATGGATGCTGCACTCTTGGGAAGGCCAAAGCAAGGCTTGGATGCTATGCTCTTGGTGACAACCGAGCACTCTACTGGGAGTGTCACCCATGGGCCAAAAATCCAACCAAAATTCCATTTAAATTCAATTCTTCACCAAATTAAAAAGCCCACTCCAAATTCTAAAATCCAAAAATAGGAAGTGTATAAATAGAAGCTAGTTTGATTTAGAGAGGACTTTTGACCTTCTTTTAGAATTTTCACTTTTAATTTCTTTTGAACTTTTAGAGCTTTACTTTCATTTTTGGGATCTCTGAGTTTATTTTGGGGAATTGGGAAGGAGAATTGATTTCTTTTCTTCCTTGTTCTTGCTTCAGCACTCTCTACTCTTTGCTTTGAATCTTGGATTGAGAATTGAAGGAATTCTGTTTCATTCTTGATCTGAGATATCTCTTTGTTCTTCTTCTGCATAATTCTGAGAATCAAGGAATTGGATCTAATTTCATTTGCTATTTTCATTTTCTTTTTCTGCAATATTTACTTCTCTGTTTTGGAAATTGGAGAACTGGATTTAACTTTCATTTACTGCTTTCATCTTCTACTTCTTCTGCAACTGTTTTCTACTTCTTTTGCAATTGTTCTTTGTTGGATTAAGGAAGGAATTGAGATCTAGACTTGTTCTCTAGTCTCATTCAACCCCTGAGATCTTTAACTTCCCTTTAGCTATTGCAATTGAGCTCCATTTTACTTTCTGTTTGGTTTCTCAAGTCATTCTTCTTTTCTATTTAGATCTGCTACATCTTAATTCATCTTCTACTTCTCTGTTGATTGTCATTTACTTTTTCTTGCTAAATTTTTGAAATCCCAGCTCCCAAATCCTTTTATGATTCAAGCAATTTACATTTCTTGCACTCTAAGCTTCAGCTATTTACATTTCTTGCAATCTAAGTTTCTTTATTTCCTTTGCCCTTTAATTTTACTGTCCATTGCCCCTTCCCCTTTAAATTTCATGCAATTTAGCTTATGTTGGATGCAAATCACTCAAATCAACACTTGTTCGCTTGACTAAATCAACCGCCTAACTAAAATTGCTCAATCCTTCAATCCCTGTGGGATCGACCTCACTCATGTGAGTTATTATTACTTGATGTGACCCGGTCCACTTGCCGGTGAGTTTAGTGTTGGATCATTTTCCACACATCAGTGCCCACGTGGAAAGGAATTTCGGCCAGCAACTCGTACGGGTGACATGCGCGATCTGCAGAAAATTCAGAAAATGCTGGGGGCGATTTCGGGCCGCATTTTGACCCAGTTTTCGGCCCAAAAACACAGATTAGAGCCAGGGAACATTCAGAGACACATACACATTGACACATACATATTACGCATAGTTTGAATTTGAGATCTGAATCTAGAGAGAAACTACTCCTTCCTCTAAGTTCCTTTACATTCATAGTTTAGAGTTTTCATGTTTTTGCTTTTGGATACCGAGAAGACTCATTACCTCCATGGAAGTTTCATTATTCTAGTTTGTTTTCTTACTCTTTTACTTTTCTTGCCATTAACCCTATTTGGATAAGTATGTTGCATTTTAGAATTTATTAATGCATGAACCTATTTTATTTTTAATTACTTTTTAATTATTGTTTATCATGTCTTCCTTATATTCCCTTTTTAATTCTGTGAAGTTTACAATCATAATAATGGAGTAGTTCCCCAACTTGATTGGGAGTTGATAAAAAGGAGAACCTTGAGTTGGAATACTCAAGTGTTAATCCTCACGCATAGTTGATGACTGACAACTCTAATCCCTAACTTTAATCTTAAGGAGAGGATTAGGACCTGAGCATATAGTTTTTTAGTTAGTTATTTGACTTTCCCTTATTAATTGAGGGATGACCAAGTAGATCAACAATGTTCTAGGATTGCACTTGAGGAAATCCAACAAGGATAAAAATTTCAATTAATCATCTCCCAGTCCAGGCTTTTAATTGAATTAAATAAATTCTCTAGTTAATTTCCACTACTTAATTTTATAATCATTTATTTTCCTACTTCTTATACTAAAAAATTTCTGGGAAACCCTCCAACCAATAAGCTGCACTCTTTTGTCAACTCGTTAGGAGACGACCTGGGATTCATACTCCCAGTATTTTTAATTCTAATAATTGTGACAACCCTTTTAAATTGATAAGCAGATTTTAGCTGGTTAAGAACTGTACTTGCAACGCTACTTTTTACTATTAATTTCTTAATCGGTCAATTTCTACCCGCATCACGTGGCACGCCAGAGCTAGGCGTGGCATGCCAACTATACTTCCTAGAAGAGAATCCATGAAGAGCTATCAGGCGTGGCACGCCAGTTATATTTTTCAGAAGACGGATGGCTAAGCTTACTATGGGCGTGGCACGCCAATGCTGGGCATGGCACGCCAACTACACTTTCCAGAAAGGGGTCTTTGAAGAATTGCGAGGGGCGTGGAACGCCAGTTCTATCCTCCATGATGGGCGTGGCACGCCAGGTTAAAGGCGTGGCATGCCAGTTCAACTGAGTAGAGAACGAGGGAAGAAGCAGTACCAAAGGGCGTGCCACTTGGTACTTTGGGCGTGGCACGCCAAGCTTGTGAGTTCAACCATCATCATGGGCGTGCCACTTGAGCCCTGGCCGTGGCAGGCCAGTTCACTTGACTAGAAAGAGAGAATGAAGCCCCCAACAAGGACATGACACGCCAGGTCGAAGGCGTGGCACACCAATGCAAAGTCCCAGAAAAGAAGGACCAAGACCTCATCGAAGGTGTGCCACTTGAGACTTTGGACGTGGCACGCCAAGCCAAATTGTCAATGGGCGTGCCACTTAGTGCTTTGGGCGTGGCACGCCAACCTTGCTCGCGCCATGGGTGTGGCACGCCAGCTTATTGGACCAGAGAAGAAAGTGTATGTGCCAACAAAGAGCGTAGCACGCCAGACCTATGCGTGGCACGCCAGTTCAACCTTCCAGAGAAGAGATTGAAGACCCTAATGAGGGCGTGGCACGCCAGGACTAAGGCGTGGCATGCCAGTACAAGTGACCAGAGAAGAAGATTGAAGAGCTTAACAAGGGCGTGGCACACCAGTTCAAAATTTCAGAAGAGGAGCTTGAAGATCTCAACATGGGCATGCCACTTTGGACCCTTGGCGTGACACGCCAGTGCAACTTTCATTATGGGTGTGCCACTTGAGAGATGGGCATGGCACGCCAAGCCAGCTTCACTATGGGGCGTGTCACTTGAGTTTGGGGCGTGGCATGCCCAGCCAATTCACATCATGGGCATGCCACTTGGGAGCTAGGCGTGGCACGCCAATCCAAGCCAATGAGCTGGGCATGGCATGCCACTCACACGCCACTCACATGCCTATAATGAAGGGTTTTTCTCTTTAGTTTTTAATTGTAATTTTCTTTTCATTTTGGTAATTTTTCATTTCTAGAACAGGAGTAGTATAAATACCCCTTGAAGAGTACTGAATAGGGGGCTTGGAACTTTGACTTCACTTACTTCATCTCTTCCATCTCTTGTACTTTTCTCTAAGCTATGAGTAGCTAAACTCCTTCTCATTCGAGGAGGGAGCTTGGTGCACGAATTGTGAATCACACTTTTCACAACTCGTACCACTAACCAGCAAGTGCACTGGGTCGTCCAAGTAATACCTTACGTGAGTAAGGGTCGATCCCATGGAGATTGTTGGTTTGAAGCAATCTATGGTTATCTTGTAACTCTTAGTCAGGATATCAATTATATTTATCAGTTTGAATTGCGAAAAATAAGAGAGCATGAAATAGATACTTGTTATGCAGTAATAGAGAATATGTTGGAGTTTTGGAGATGCTTTGTCTTCTGAATCTCTGTTTTCTCCGTGTCTTCTTCTTCACGCACGCAAGGTTCCTCCTATGGCAAGCTGTGTGTTGGTGGATCACCGTTGTCAATGGCTACCATCCGTCCTCTCAGTGAAAAAGGTCCAGGTGCGCTGTCACCGCACGGCTAATCATCTGTCGGTTCCCACTCATGCTGGAATAGGATCCATTGATCCTTTTGCGTCTGTCACTACGCCTAGCCCTTGTGAGTTTGAAGATCATCACAGTCATTCAATCCCTGAATCCTACTAAAAATACCACAGACAAGGTTTAGACTTTCCGGATTCTCAAGAATGCTGCCAATGGATTCTAGCTTATGCCACGAAGATTCTGATTAAGGAATCCAAGAGATATTCATTCAATCGAAGGTAGAACGGAGGTGGTTGTCAAGCACGCGTTCATAGGTTGAGGATGATGATGAGTGTCACGGATCATCACATCCATCATATTGAAGTGCGAATAAACATCTTAGATAGAAACAAGCGTGTTTGAATAGAAAACAGAAATAGTTGCGTTAATTCATCGAAACACAGCAGAGCTCCTCACCCCCAACAATGGATTTTAGAGACTCATGCCGTTAAAGAGTACAGAGTTCAGATCTAAAAATGTCATGAGGTGCAAAATAAATCTCTAAAAGTTGTTTAAATACTAAACTAGTAACCTAGGTTTACAGAAAATGAGTAAACTATGATAGATAGTGTAGAAATCCACTTCTGGGGCCCACTTGGTGTGTGCTGGGGCTGAGACTTAAGCTTCTCACGTGCCTGGGCTGTTTTGGGTGTTCAACGCCAGGTTGTAACCTGTTTCTGGCGTTGAACTCCAACTTGTAACTTGTTTCTGGTGCTGGACGCCAGACTGCAACATGGAACTGGCGTTGAATGCCAGTTTACATCATCTATCCTTAAGAAAAGTATGAACTATTATATATTTCTGGAAAGCCCTGGATGTCTACTTTCCAATGCAATTGGAAGCGCGCCAATTGGACTCCTGTAGCTCCAGAAAATTCATTCCGAGAGCTGAGAGGTCAGAATCCAACAGCATCAGCAGTCCTTTTTCAGCCTGAATCAGATTTTTGCTCAGCTCCCTCAATTTCAGCCAGAAAATACCTAAAATTACAGAAAAATACACAAACTCATAGTAAATTCCAAAAATATGAATTTTGCCTAAAAACTAATTAAAATATACTAAAAACTAACCAAATCATACTAAAAACTATATGAAATTAACCCCAAAAAGCGTATAAAATATCCGCTCATCACAACACCAAACTTAAACTGTTGCTTGTCCTCAAGCAACTAGACAAATAAAATAGAATACAAATAAGTCACGAAGCAGTAATATCTCAGAGTTCTTGAGTGAAGCTCAGATTCTAATTAGATGAGCGGGACTAGTAGCTTTTTGCTTCCGAACAGTTTTGGCATCTCACTTTATCCATTGAAGCTCAGAATGATTAGCATCTATAGGAACTTAAAATTCAGATAATGTTATTGATTCTCCTAGTTTAGTATGTTAATTCTTGAACACAGCTACTTTATGAGTCTTGGTCGTGGCCCTAAGCACTTTGTTTTCCAGTATTACCACTGGATACATAAATGCCACAGACACATAATTGGGTGAACCTTTTCGGATTGTGACTCAGCTTTGCTAAAGTCCCCAATTAGAGGTGTCCAGGGTTCTTAAGCACACTCTTCTTTTTGCTTTGGACTTTGACTTTAACCACTCAATCTCAAGTTTTCACTTGACACCTTCACGCTACAAGCACATGGTTAGGGACAGCTTGGTTTAGCCGCTTAGACCAGGATTTGATTCCCTTAGGCCCTCCTATCCACTGATGCTCAAAGCCTTGGATCCTTTTTATTACCCTTGCCTTTTGGTTTTAAGGGCTATTGACTTTTTTTGCTTGCTTTTTCTCTCTCTTTTTTTTCCTGCAAGCTTTGTATTCACTGCTTTTTCTTGCTTCAAGAATCATTTTTATGATTTTTCAGATTATCAATAACATGTCTCATGTTCATCATTCTTTCAAGAGCCAACATATTTAACATTCAAGAACATCAAATTCCAAAGGCATATGCTCTGTTCAAGCATTCATTCAGAAGGCAGAAAGCATTGCCACCACATGTAAATAATTAGAATTTCTTTTATTAAAAATTCAAAAAATATTGCCTCCTTATTCTAAAGAAAATCTTCTATTTTATTCATGTTTAATGATGATGAGAAAAATAAATTATAGCTTAATTGGAGATAAAATAACTACTAATTACTACTATAACTTCTAAGGTAAAACTCAAATAAGAACAATTATCACAGAGTTGAGACTAAGATTAGAACTCAACAACCTTGAGTTTGGGATGTGGATGTTCCTCTAGTCTATGGGGTGCTTGGTCCTTCAAGAGATAACTTCTGACGCTTCAGTTCCTTTAAGTCACGCCCTTCCTCTTTTTGTTCCCTGAGCAGTTTGCAGAGCATACTGTTTTGATTTTGCTGTTCTTCTTTTATTTGGTCCATAGATTCTTGCAACTTGGTAACAGATGCTTCAAGCTGTTCCCAATATTCAAATTGAGGGACTTCCGGGAGAAATTCTTGCGCCCTCCTCTTGATGGGGTCATCCTGCACTTGTTGTTTTTCCATTGTGGTTTTAGTGATTGGTTGCTGCACTGAGATGTACTCCGTCATTCCCATCCTTACTCCAGCATCTTTGCAGAGCATAGAGATTAGGCTTGGATAAGCCAACCTGGCATCTTTGGAGTTCTTGTTTGCAAGTATGTAAAATTTAGATGGAATCAGTTGATGAACTTCCACTTCTTTTCCCAACATAATGCAATGGATCATCACTGCTCTTTTAACGGTAACTTCAGAACGGTTGCTAGTGGGCAATATAGAACACCCAATGAAGTCCAGCCATCCTCTGGCGACTGGTTTGAGATCTTCTCTCTTGAGTTGATTTTGGACACCCTTGCTACTGGTGGTCCACCTGGCTCCAGGGATGCATATATCCTCTAGAATCTTATCTAGGCCCTTGTTTGTTCTCATCATTCTCCTATTGAAGGAGTCTGGGTCATCTTTCAGCTGAGGTAGCTTAAAGATCTCCCTGATTTTGTCAGGGTGGATTGAACAATCTTTCCTCTGACCACAGTCCGATAGTCATAGAGGGCAGTTCCAGATATTCTCTTCCTGTCTGTTTGCTACAGATTAGCGTAGAACTCCTGAACTATATTCCTTCCCACTTTTGTTTCAGGATTAGCTAGGACTTCCCAGTTCCTGTTTCAAATCTGCTCTTGGATCTCCAGATATTCATCTTCTTTCAGATCAAACTTGACTTCCAGGATCACTGATCTTAGACCCATTATTTTGTAGTAATGGTCTGAATGTTCTTTGGTTAAGAACTTCCCTTGATTCCAAAGTGGTTTTGGAATACTCTCTTTCTTGCCTCTTGGAGTGGGTTATTTTCCTTTAGGAGCCATGATCTTAGTGGGTATAGTTTAGTGATCACGGATAAACACACCAAACTTAGAGGTTTTCTTGTCCTCAAGCAAAAGAAAAGAAAGAAGAGGGATAGGAGGAGAGCTAGTGTCGAATGGTGGATGAGAGGAGGGAGGCCGAATGTGGATTTAAAAGGAAGGGGGGTCGGTTTTCGAAAATTTTAAAAAGATAAGATAGAAGATATGATTTATAAAAAATAAGTATGATATGAAAAGATGTGATTTAAAATTGAAAAGATATAAAAGATATTTGAAAAAGATAAATTTGGATTTTGAAAAAGATAATGTGGAGATTTGAAAAAGGTATTGATGAGTTGAAAAGATTTTAGAAGGAAAAGAGATAGATTTGTTTTGGAAAATTTGAAAAAGAGTTGGATTGGATTGAAAAAGAATTTGTGTTTATGGATTAAGATACATTTGATATTTTTAAAGTAGGGTTTTTAGAAATTAGGGTTTTTAGAAATTAGGGTTTGTAACATGTTTATGCAAGAAATCATGAATTGAAACATGAAAATTAAAATTAAAATAAAAAATGTGAAATAAAAACGAATTTACCTCCTCCCCACCATCCTGGCATTAAACGCCCAAATGCTGCATGTTTTGGGCGTTTAACGCCCAAATGCTGCTTCTCCTGGGCGTTCAACGCCCAGCTGTTGCTTCTTTCTGGCGTTGAACGCCAGGAACTCCTTTGTCACTGGGCGTTCAGCTGTAAATCCGGCGTTAAACGCCCAGAAGGTGCTTCTTTCTGGCGTTCAACGCCCAGAAGATGCTTCTTTCTGGCGTTTAACGCCCAGATGGCTATCCTTACTGGCGTTCAACGCCCAGTGGATGCTTCTTTTGGGCGTTGAACGCCCAATTGTGCCTCTTACTGGCGTTTTCTTGCCAGTGAGCCTTTTTTTTTCTCTGTTTTATGTGCTGAATCCTTCTGTAACCCTGTGAACCTATACAATTGACTCTTTACCTTATTAACATTGAACTTATATGCTTTAAAAATAAATAAATAAAATCAAGAATAGGGCAAAATAACAGAAAAAGTGTTGCCAATGGCTGGGTTGCCTCCCAGCAAGCGCTTCTTTATTGTCTTTAGCTGGACCTTGCTGAGCTTTTAATTTAGCTTCAGCCTTGAGCACTCTTGCTTAACATTGCCTTCAAGATAGTGCTTGATTCTCTGTCCATTAACAATGAACTTCTTATCAGAATCAATGTCTTGAAGCTCCACATAACCATATAGTGATAGACTTGTAATCATATATGGTCCCCTCCACCGGGATTTCAGTTTCCCGGGAAATAGCCTGAGCCTAGAGTTAAACAGCAGAACCTTTTGTCCTGGTTCAAAGATTCTAGATGACAGCTTTCTGTCATGCCACCTTTTGATTTCTCTTTATAAAGCTTGGCATTTTCGAAAGCAGTGAATCTGAATTCCTCTAGCTCATTCAGCTGGAGCAATCTTTTTTCTCCAGCTAATTTGGCATCAAAGTTTAGGAATCTGGTTTTCCAGTAGGCCTTATGCTCCAGTTCCACGGGCAGGTGACAAGCCTTACCATACACTAGTTGGTACGGAGAGGTCCCTATAGGAGTCTTGAATGCTGCTCTGTAAGCCCATAGAGCATCATCAAAGCTCCGTGTCCAATCCTTTCTACGGGTACTTACAGTCCGTTCCAGAATCCTTTTTAGTTCTCTGTTAAAAACTTCAGCTTGCCCATTTGTCTGTGGATGATATGGAGTCGCCACCTTGTGGCGAATCCCATACCGGACCATGGCAGAGTAAAGCTGTTTGTTGCAGAAGTGAGTGCCCCCATCACTGATTAGTACCCTAGGGACACCAAACCTGCTGAAGATATATTTCTGGAGGAACTTCAGCACTGTTTTAGTATCATTGGTGGGTGTGGCAATGGCCTCTACCCATTTTGATACATAGTCAACTGCCACCAGAATATAAGTGTTTGAGTATGATGGTGGGAAAGGCCCCATGAAATCAATACCCCATACATCAAACAACTCAATCTCCAAGATTCCTTGTTGAGGCATGGCGTAACTATGAGGCAAATTACTAGCTCTCTGGCAACTGTCACAGTTACGTACAAACTCTCGGGAATCTCTGTAGAGTGTAGGCCAGGAGAAGCCACATTGGAGGACCTTGGTGGCTGTTCGCTCACCTCCAAAATGGCCTCCATATTGTGATCCATAGCAATGCCATAAGATCCTCTGTGCTTCTTCTCTAGGCACACACCTACGGATTATTCCGTCTGTACATCTCTTAAAGAGATAGGGTTCATCCCACAAGTAGTACTTTGCATCAGTAATTAATTTTTTCTTTTGTTGCCTGCTGTACTCCTTGGGTATGAACCTTGCAGCTTTATAGTTTGCAATGTCTGTAAACCATGGTGTTTCTTGAATGGCAAACAAATGCTCATCCGGAAAAGTTTCAGAGATCTCAATAGAGGGAGAGGATGCCCCTTCTACTGGCTCTATCCGGGACAGATGGTCAGCCACTTGGTTTTCTGTCCTTTTTCTGTCTCTTATTTCTATGTCAAACTCCTGCAGAAGCAACACCCATCTTATGAGCCTGGGTTTTGAATCCTGCTTTGTGAGTAGATATTTAAGAGCAGCATGGTCAGTGTACACAATCACTTTGGATCCTACTAAGTATGATCTAAACTTGTCAATGGCATAAACCACTGCAAGCAATTCTTTTTCTGTGGTTGTGTAGTTTTTCTGGGCATCATTTAAAACGCGACTAGCATAATAAATGACATGCAGAAGTTTGTCATGCCTCTGTCCCAGTACTGCACCAATGGCATGGTCACTGGCATCACACATTAGTTCAAATGGTAATGTCCAGTCTGGTGCAGAAATAACTGGTGCTGTGACCAGCTTAGCTTTCAGAGTTTCAAACGCCTGCAGACACTCTATGTCAAACACAAATGGCGTGTCAGCAGCTAGCAGATTGCTCAGGGGTTTTGCGATTTTTGAAAAATCCTTTATAAACCTCCTGTAGAATCCTGCATGCCCCAGAAAGCTTCTGATTGCCTTAACACTAGCAGGTGGTGGTAATTTTTCAATTACTTCCACTTTAGCTTGATCCACCTCTATTCTCTTGTTCGAAATTTTATGCCCAAGGACAATTTCTTCAGTCACCATAAAGTGACATTTTTTCCAATTTAAAACCAGGTTGGTCTCTTGGCATCTTTTCAGAACCAGTATCAGGTGATCAAGACAGGAGCTAAATGAGTCTCCATATACTGAGAAGTTATCCATGAAGACTTCCAGAAATTTTTTCACCATATCAGAAAAAATAGAGAGCATGCATCTCTGAAAGGTTGCAGGTGCATTACACAGCCCAAATGGCATCCTTCTGTAAGCAAACACTCCAGATGGACATGTGAATGCTGTTTTCTCTTGATCTTGGGAATCTACTGCAATTTGGTTGTAGCCTGAATAGCCATTCAAAAAGCAGTAATAATCATGACCTGCTAGTCTTTCTAGCATCTGGTCTATGAATGGTAAAGGAAAATGGTCCTTTCTGGTGGCTGTATTGAGCCTTCTATAGTCAATACACATGCGCCACCCTGTAACTGTTCTTGTAGGAACCAATTCATTTTTTTCATTATGAACCACTGTCATGCCTCCCTTTTTGGGGACAACTTGGACAGGGCTCACCCAGGGGCTATCAGAAATAGGATAAATAATCCCAGCCTCTAGTAATTTGGTGACCTCTTTCTGCACCACTTCCTTCATGGCTGGATTAAGCCGCCTCTATGGTTGAACCACTGGCTTAGCATTGTCCTCCAATAAGATCTTGTGCATGCATCTAGCTGGGCTTATGCCCTTAAGGTCACTTATGGACCACCCAAGAGCTGTCTTGTGTGTCCTTAGCACTTGAATTAGTGCTTCCTCTTCCTGTGGATTTAAAGCAGAGCTTATGATTACTGGAAAAGTGTCACCTTCTCCCAGAAATGCATATTTCAGGGATGGTGGTAATGGCTTGAGCTCAGGTTTAGGAGGTGTTTCCTCTTCCTGAGGAAGTTTCAGAAGTTCTTTCAATTCTTCTAAATCCTCCAAATCAGGCTGAACATTCTTAAAGATGTCTTCCAACTCTGATTCGAGACTCTCAGCCATGTTGATCTCCTCTACCAAAGAGTCAATAAGATCAACTTTCATGCAGTCTTTTGGTGTGTTTGGATGCTGCATGGCCTTGACAGCATTCAACTTAAACTCATCCTCATTGACTCTCAGGGTTATTTCCCCCTGTTGGACATCAATGAGAATTCGTCCAGTTGCTAGGAAGGGTCTTCCTAGGATGAGAGTAGCACTCTTGTGCTCCTCCATTTCCAGTACTACAAAGTCAGTGGGAAAGGCGAATGGCCCAACCCTAACAATCATGTCCTCAATCATGCCTGATGGGTATTTAATGGAGCCATCAGCAAGTTGGAGACATATCTGGGTTGGTTTAACTTCTTCAGGTAAACCAAGTTTTCTGATGGTGGATGCAGGTATTAGGTTGATGCTTGCCCCAAGATCACATAAAGCTGTCTTGGTGCAATTACCTTCTAATATGCATGGTATCAGAAAGCTCCCAGGGTCTTTAAGCTTTTTAGGAAAGCTTTTCAGAATGACTGCACTGCATTCTTCAGTGAGGAGAACTCTTTCAGTTTCTCTCCAATCCTTCTTATGACTCAAGATCTCTTTCATGAACTTGGCATAAGAAGGTATTTGCTCAAGTGCCTCTGCAAACAGAATCTTTATTTCAAGAGTCCTGAGATAATCTGCAAAGCGAGCAAATTGCTTATCCTGCTCCTCTTAGCGGAGTTTTTGAGGATAAGGTATCTTGGCTTTATATTCCTCAACCTTAGTTGCTGCAGGTTTATTTCCTACAGAGGTGGTTGGAGAAGCCTTTTTAGAGGGGTTGTTATCAGCACTTGTGTATGTTTGATCCCTCACTGGCATTTGAATGCCAGGGTTAGAAGCTGGAGTGACGTTGGACGCCAACTCCTCACCTGTTCCTGGCGTCTGAACGCCAGAACTGTGCTTTTTTTGGGCATTCAACGCCAATTCCTTGCTTGTTTTTGGCGTTGAACGCCAGGACTAAGCATGGTTTGGGCGTTCAACGCCAGCTTTCCACCCAATTTCTGGCGTTTGATTGCCAGAATTATTCCTCTTCGGGCTCTTACTGTCCTCAGATGGATTTTGGGTAGTTTGCTCATTTCTTGGCTTCCTGCTACCTTGAGGTGGGGCATCTAATGTTTTCCCACTTCTCAATTGAACTGTTTGGCACTCTTCTGTTATTTGTTTTGACAGCTGCTGCTTTGTTTGCTTTAATTGTACTTCCATATTTATATTAACCATTCTTGTCTCTTGTAGTCTCTCCTTGAATTCGGCTAACTGTTTTGTTAAAAAATCCAATTGTTGATTGAATTCAGTAGCTTGTTCTGCAGGACTCAGTTCAGCAGTCACTGTTCTAGCCTCTTCTTTCATGGAAGGTTCACTGCTTAGGTACAGATGCTGATTTCTAGCAACTGTATCAATGAGCTCTTGAGCTTCTTCAATTGTCTTT
This sequence comes from Arachis hypogaea, assembly GCF_003086295.3. Taxonomy (NCBI): domain Eukaryota; kingdom Viridiplantae; phylum Streptophyta; class Magnoliopsida; order Fabales; family Fabaceae; genus Arachis; species Arachis hypogaea. The sequence goes on from NC_092050.1 coordinate 71,172,163, forward strand.
CTCATGTGGATAGATCCACCAGCTGAGTAATCTAGAGAAATCTGAGCTCTTTCTGCAAGCCCATAATAGAAGATGTCTAACTGAACCCACTCTGAAAATATTTCAAAGGGGCATTTTCTTAGCATCTCTCTGTATCTCTCCCAGGCATCATAAAGAGATTCATTATCTCCTTGTTTAAAGCCTTGGATGTCCAACCTTAGCTGTGTCATCCTTTTTGGAGGGAAATATTGATTCAGGAATTTTTCTGACAGCTGTTTCCATGTCCTTATGCTAGCCTTAGGTTGGTTATTTAACCACCTCTTAGCTTGGTCTTTTACAACAAATAGAAACAGTAATAGTCTGTAGACATCCTGATCTACTTCCTTATCATGGACTGTGTCAGCAATTTGTAAAAACTGTGCCAAAAACTCTGTAGGTTCTTCCTGTGGAAGACCGGAATACTGGCAACTTTGCTGCACCATGATAATGAGCTGAGGATTCAACTCAAAGCTACTGACTCCAATGGAGGGTATAATGATACTACTCCCATATGAAGCAGTAGTGGGGTTAGCATATGACCCCAAAGTCCTTCTGGACTGTTCATTTCCACTTAGATCCATGATGGAGAAAGGGAGATGATGTAGAATAGAGAAAAAAATATTTTTATTTATTTATTTATTTATTTCGAAAATAAAATAAATTAAAATAAAATAAAATAAATAAAAATGGGTGAAGATTTTCGAAAAATGAAGAGAGAGAAAGAAAAAATTTGTTAGAAAGTTTTGAAAAAGATATGATTGGAAAAGATATGATTTGAAAAAGATATGATTTTTAAATTTGATGACTAATTTAATGCTAATTTTTCGAAAATTATGAGTGGAATGAAGAAAAGATATTTTTTTTTGAATTTTATGATGAAAGAGAAAAACACACAAAAGACACACAACTTAAAATTTTTAGATCTAATGCTCCTTGTTTTCGAAAATTTTGGAGGGAAAACACCAAGGAACACCAAACTTAAAAATTTTAAGATCAAAACACAAGGAAGACTCAAGAACACTTTGAAGAATCACAAGAACAACAAGAACATGAAGGTAGAACACCAAACTTAAAATTTTTAGAAAACCAAAATAAAATTTTCAAAAACCAAAGAAAAATCAACAAGAAAACACCAAACTTAAAGTTTGGCACAAGATTTAATGAAAAAAATTATTTTTGAAAAAAGAATTTAAAAAGAAGATACCCAATTACCAAGAACATAGACCAACGCTCTAGCCAATTGGGCAGTAAATGTAACACTTGTTTTGAAGAAGTATTTTTAATAACTAAGAATAATTTTTTTTTAAAACTAATGTTTTGAAAAGGCACACGAAAAACAAGAAAAGAAACAGAACAATAAAAACTAAAGATCAAACAAGAAAAATAAACAAGAACAACTTGAAAATCCAGGAAAAACAAAGAGCACAAATTCAAAAATTTAAAGGAAGATATAAAATATGCAATTGACACCAAAATTAAAATATAAAACTAAACTCAAACAGAAAAATTCAATTATTAGTTTATAAAATTTTTGAAAAATTTAAAAAGAGAAAATAAGGATTTTAAAAGAAAATTTTTTCCTAATCTAAGCAACAAAATAAACCGTCAGTTGTTCAAACTCGAACAATCCCCGGCAACGACGCCAAAAACTTGGTGCACGAATTGTGAATCACACTTTTCACAACTCGTACCACTAACCAGCAAGTGCACTGGGTCGTCCAAGTAATACCTTACGTGAGTAAGGGTCGATCCCACGGAGATTGTTGGTTTGAAGCAATCTATGGTTATCTTGTAACTCTTAGTCAGGATATCAATTATATTTATCAGTTTGAATTGCGAAAAATAAGAGAGCATGAAATAGATACTTGTTATGCAGTAATGGAGAATATGTTGGAGTTTTGGAGATGCTTTGTCTTCTGAATCTCTGCTTTCTCCCTGTCTTCTTCTTCACGCACGCAAGGTTCCTCCTATGGCAAGCTGTGTGTTGGTGGATCACCGTTGTCAATGGCTACCATCCGTCCTCTCAGTAAAAAAGGTCCAGGTGCGCTGTCACCGCACGGCTAATCATCTGTCGGTTCCCACTCATGCTGGAATAGGATCCATTGATCCTTTTGCGTCTGTCACTATGCCCAGCCCTTGTGAGTTTGAAGCTCATTACAGTCATTCAATCCCTGAATCCTACTTAGAATACCACAGACAAGGTTTAGACTTTCCGGATTCTCAAGAATGCTGCCAATGGATTGTAGCTTATGCCACGAAGATTCTGATTAAGGAATCCAAGAGATATTCATTCAATCGAAGGTAGAATGGAGGTGGTTGTCAAGCATGCATTCATAGGTTGAGGATGATGATGAGTGTCACGGATCATCACATCCATCATATTGAAGTGCGAATAAACATCTTAGATAGAAACAAGCGTGTTTGAATAGAAAACAGAAATAGTTGCGTTAATTCATCGAAACACAGCAGAGCTCCTCACCCGCAACAATGGAGTTTAGAGACTCATACTATCAAAGAGTACAAAGTTCAGATCTAAAAATGTCATGAGGTGCAAAATAAATCTCTAAAAGTTGTTTAAATACTAAACTAATAACCTAGGTTTACAGAAAATGAGTAAACTATGATAGATAGTGCAGAAATCCACTTCTGGGGCCCACTTGGTGTTTGCTGGGGCTGAGACTTAAGCTTCTCACGTGCCTGGGCTGTTTTGGGCGTTCAACGCCAGGTTGTAACCTGTTTCTGGTGTTGAACTCCAACTTGTAACTTGTTTCTGGCGCTGGACGCCAGACTGCAACATGGAACTGGCGTTGAACGCCAGTTTACGTCGTCTATCCTTGAGAAAAGTATAGACTATTATATATTGCTGGAAAGCCCTGGATGTCTACTTTCCAACGCAATTAGAAGCGCGCCAATTGGACTCCTGTAGCTCCAAAAAATCCATTCCGAGTGCTGAGAGGTCAGAATCCAACAGCATCAGCAGTCCTTTTTCAGCCTGAATCAGATTTTTGCTCAGCTCCCTCAATTTCAGCCAGAAAATATCTGAAATTACAGAAAAATACACAAACTCATAGTAAAGTCCAAAAATATGAATTTTTCCTAAAAACTAATGAAAATATACTAAAAACTAACTAAATCATACTAAAAACTATATGAAATTAACCCCAAAAAGCGTATAAAATATCCGCTCATCAGAGCTCTGTTGTACTTGATGGATTAAATGATAGTGAATTTTTTCTTCTCTACATCTTTTTTTGATTTGCTAGAAGGAATTTCGTTCTTCATGCTTAGTGTTCAATTATCTTGTAAAAGAGATTGAATGCAATTTGGGTTTCATGGGAACCTTGGAAGAAGAAACATGAAATCATGCTTGAAATTCCTTCTCACATTGAGTAGATCTGGGTTTTGGGATTGGATATGGTGACATGAAATCTACCCAATTACTTGGATCTATCAGAATGTGTGGTAAAATCAGGGACTAAGCTTATCTCTCTTCATGAGCAATTAAACCAAGGAATTGGCTGATTATCAAGATTTGAGAGATTGAATCACCAAGGAATTGGGGCTCAATCACTCATGATTGCCAAGAGGTCAATGAGTTGCATGATTGAAGATGAGATAATCTGAATTTGATCCAAAGAAAGCAACATCTCCCAACTCCAATGAATCTTTCCCATCCTTATCTTTTCTATTCTTTATAGCTTTCTTTAATTGCTGCTATCAACCCATTCTCCATTTACAATTTAGTCATTTACATTCTATAATTTACTTTCATGTTCTTTATATTTCTGTACTTTATTGCTTTCCTTTATCTTTAAGTCATTTACAATTCTGCTATTTAGAATTCTACACTCTACAATTATTCTTGATTAGCTTGACTAAATCACCCATTAACTAAAGTTGTTCAATCAATCAATCTCTGTGGGATTTGACCTCACTCTTGTGAGTTATTACTTGACGATAATTTGGTATACTTGCCAAGAGGGATTCATTGTAGTGATATAGTGAATTTTCAGTCATCATGTACTTTCTAGCAGCAAGCTCATGATTGTGCTCGTCTACAAAATGGGAGAGATACCACTTGTCACTCCCATCTTTTCACTTAATTCTCATCTTAGCAAGGCACCCACAACGAGTGACTACTTCGTGCTCTCTCTTTAGATCAGCAATCTCCAGTCATTTCTTATCACGATTTGCACATGAATGTATATTTAACAATCTCTCTTGAACTGTTTGGTACCTTCTTTCCCTGCCTTGTTCCAAATCCCTTCAATTGGCTATAGTTTTTATAAAAACATACTTCTTCCTCTGGCATATAAAACTCCATTTAAAGGGTATCCTTTGCTACGAGACCTTGGATCCCTTCAACCCATCACAAATCTGATCTTCCTTGCCTTCACACTCACCAAAAATTTCTTTTGCTTTAATTCCAATGTCATACAAAGCTTCCTATAAAAACAAACAACACGAATACAAACCATGAGGACTACATCGGACAGGTAAAATATTAAAAAAATCATGAAACTTTAAAACACTTTGATCCACGTCCCCTATGTGTGGCCGATCCTCAACGCGACATATCAGATGTCACCTAAGACCTTAATTTGGCAAACTAAGTAACCCACCTAAACCTCCTAACTAAAATAAGATTTTAACCTTTCAAGGTTCACATTCATCAAACCTAATTCAAATTTTTGTCTTAATTTCCTAATGCAACAACATGATGTGATCAACAACATTTGTATCCCTTTAACATGATTACCCAAAAACTAATGTTCATTTAAATAAAATCCAATAACAAAACCATACAATGTTCACTCACTTTACAACTAAACACACTATCACATTCACACAAAATATAAAGTACAAAATAATATACAGCCAAACCACTTCAACCTAAGCACCTGCTCTTCCAGAGCCACACCATCGCAGTAAATCCAATTATCCATACTAGTCACATTCTAATCATTTTTTTCCTCTTCTACACGGCTGCAGGATGCTATTTCTCTCTGCATATAATGAAAATATCATAAATTTTAGGTCACTGTCATCTGTCTAAGTTCACGCATTTATTCAGTAATCTCTAAGACCAACAGAAAAGTAAACACTACTTTATGTTAACATGAATTTGGTATCCAAACTTACCTTCTGTTGTTATGTGCGTCACAATAGGTTCCAAAAAGATGGATGATCCTGCACTGCATCTCACTCGAATGCCACTACATCAACTAGTTGTCCCTCCTTAGTTAGTTCCTAAACAGCGATTGACCCACTGCCTTTTCCAACACAAAACCATAAACCCCAATTAAACCTACCAATTTATCCACTATCACTTCATACTTGTTTTGTTCCCTTACATTCAAAAATTTTGCCCACCAATGACAATTCTCCCAAATTCTCGCCCTTCATCAGCTAAAACAAACTACAATTGACCACCATCCCCCTTCATAAGCATTTCTTCTTTTATATAGCTCTCTATGTATCTTCCAATTTTATTGTTTCTCTTTTTAATATTTTTAATTGTTAATTTTAATTCAAATTATTATAGTTTAGGTATTAATCTAATTTTTCATTCTATTCATGGCTTTATATATTTTATTTTATTCTCAATTTATTCATCTGTATTACTTTTTTTTATCTTTTACTCTATTATATGCACTTGAATATAAATTTTTAAATAAATTGATTAATTTACGAATTTAGAATATTTTTTTAGTTTTAGAAATGTAATGAAAAAATATTTTAATTACAATACATAATTAAACAAATGCATGAAATCTTTCATCTGACATTATATCAAAATTAAATTAAAAATATATAACAAATTTAATTATTTTAAAAATAAAAAAATGTAAATTAAGTTTTTATTATTTATATAAACATAATTTTCATATATAGATTTAATTTTTTTATATTTATATATAATTATAGTTTCAAATTATAAACACTAGTATATCATTATGCGTTAACGTGCTAATTGATTTAGTCTATATTATTAAATGTGTATAAAAGTAAATAAAAATAAAATTAGTTAGAATAACAAGTTATTTATAATTTAATTAAAATATTTAAATCCAAATTTTAGAAATAAATTTTTTTTATATAATTATATATAATAAATATTATTTTAAAAATAAAAATATTCACTAATTCTTTTTAATTTTTATATCTTTATATAATTAATAATTATTTTAGTACACGTATTTTTGTCTCTATTTTTTAAATTTTCTAGTCCTCACTTGCAGAAATTAATTTATTAATAGAAGTTAAAATGGTGGTGTGCAAGTATATTGTGGCTCGTTGTGTAATCCACAAATGTGGACCTGATGAAGTCAGTAACTTGCAAAATGCAGGTTACGTTTTAACTGAGACAAAAAAGTAAAACATCTACAAAACGCAACTTGCGTTTGGCAGGGGAGGGGAACGAAATCTCGAAACGTGTCCTTGCTCCTTGCACGCCGGCATGTCTCCCAACTTTGACCGTTATTATTATTACTGTTATTATTGTCATTAGTAACCTTATTATAATAATAATAATAATTATTATTATTATTATTATTATTATTATTATTATTATTATTTTCTAATAATTTGTATTATTTTTAATAAGTTTTGATTATTTTTAATAATTTATTATTAATTTTTATGATATTAACCGTACTGTGTAATAAATTATAAAAATAAAACTGTTTAAAAGGTTTTTATTATTTTTAATAATTTATTATTAATTTTTATGTGATTTGTGTAATAATAAATTAAAAAAAAGAATATTGTTTAATAATTTTTTATTAATTCTTAATAATTTATTGTTTACTGTTATGTTATGATAATAACAATAGAATAGAATACTGTAGAGTTAATTAAATAATTATTTTATTATTATTATTATTATTATTATTATTATTATTATTATTATTATTATTATTATTATTATTATTATTATTTGTATTGTTGTTATTATTTTTATTATATCATTATTATATTGTTAATATTATTGTTATTATTAGTAACCTTGTTATAATAATTACTATCATGAGTAATGTTGTTGTGATTATTATGATTATTATATTTTTTAAGTACAGGCTATCAGAAATTTATTGCCTAAAAAACTAGATCTGACAGAGACCTTTAACGAGGTAGTTACAGCGGCACTGGCATTGATTGGGTTTCAACACGTTTCACGAGTAGGCGAAATGAGAGGTCATTCTGCACTATTGAGTGCCTTGGTGGAATGCTAAAGGCCGGAAACTCACACATTTTATCTTCCGGTCGGTGAAGTGACGGTGACACTGGAAGATATGAGCTATATTAGGGTTTAGGGTTTAGGGTTTATGGAGAACTGCATTGCATATTTTGGTCGGAAGCCCGGTCCGCAAGATCACGTGTTGGGGAAGGTTAATCTTGCATGGGTCCGGCGGGACAGAGACACCGAGCCGTGTGACACTCAAGAGTCTATTGAGCGGTACGTCCGAGCGCACATTTTCTGCGTGCTCGGAACAGTTGTGTTTCCGGATAAGTTGACCACTTCATTGAACTCGAAGTTTCTACCGCTACTTGTGAATTTTCACCGGATTTCAGCATACAGTTGGGGGGCAGCCAGTTTGGCACATCTATACAGATCGTTGTGTCGTGCATCACAATACAACTATAAAGAGATGGATAGCCTACTGATACTGCTTTTTGTTTGGGCATGGGAGCGTATACCGCTCCTGGCACCTATACCCCGCGATCAGCTCGGCGATGTTGGTATTCCACTTGCGCAACGGTATTGTTTATTATTATTATTATTATTATTATTATTATTATTATTATTATTATTATTATTATTATTATTATTATTATTTTTATTATTATTATTATTATTAATTTGTTATTCTTATTATTATTATTCTGTTTTTTGTTAGGTGGACTCATTGGCGCCGACATACAAGATATATACGGAGGCCTACTGCGCATTTTAGGCGAGGACTCGACGACATGGTAGTTGACGATGTAAGTTGTAACCATTAATGTCCAATGTTTTTATTCAGAAGAATAATTTTTCTAATCGGCCTCTTGGAAACTAATGTGCAGTTTATATGGCGGCCGTATATGGGAGTGGGGGTTCCGGATGACCTCGCTGCCAATTTGTTTATGTGCTCCACCCAGTCGCCACTAGTGTCATTTGAGTGCATAGAATGGCACCCGACAGACCGAGTTAGACGACCGTTCGGGATGCAACAGCTTCCACCAGGTCCGGCGTTCGACCTTGGTCATGATCATTGCAAGCGGTTGATAGGAGTACAGAACCATGACTGGGGAGAGATTTACAGTCAATGGGTTAATAGGTGGAGATCTGACCGCTATAACACATTGCAGTTAGGCAAGGAGATTATTGACTTTCATCCTCTCCCAGTGTATTACGAGTAGTACACACAGCAGTACGGGATTCACCATAACCCTTGCATTTTGCATAGAATGTCTGTGGTTCAGACTCATACACAGTGTAATCAACTCCTCTAGAGATAGTGTAGCTTTTGATTGCAGATATCACCGACTCCTTGGAACCAAATTCCATTCCGACCCTAAACTCGCCATCTTCCGCCGCAACATTGCCTCCACCTACGATGAAGGAACCACTGTTAGTACAAGGCAAATAAAATTAATGGTAGTGGTAACTTTAGTTAATAACCATAAGATAACATACCGATATCCTCATACTCAGAAAATTCTGGGGCATGCATGGCTTCGAGATTCAAAGTCCGCATAAAAGATGGAATGCCAAAGGGGTGCTGGCTTACAATCGCATCCGCCTTATTCTGTACCGCCAGACTGCATGCCAAGTCTCTGTCATCATTTTCGTCATCGACTTAATAGTTGGCTTCAAACTCCTTTTCAGTGTCATTGTTATCTTCTTCCCAGTCTAAATCCCCGAGTCCATCAGCGTTGACATCGTCACCAACCGTATCCATCCCCGCATGCTGTTCAAACTCAACGTACAGCTCTATCATCAGCACGTGAAATCAGGTTTGTTGATAAATATAGAACATCCGCTACATGCATGCGTCGTTAGTGGTGGACATTTGTTGAAACTGTATCATTCCACCAAATACTTGTACATGATTTCTGTACAAAATATTGCTCACCCTTTTCGAAATGTGACTTTATATGTTCTCACAAAGACCATTTTGCAACTCTACAAAACTCATGGTACATGGAATATCAAATGAAAACGGACATTCACATACGAAAGTCACTCCGTCGTGTGTGTTTGGTATAATCTCACCTTTAAAATACACTCGCATATTTGCAATACCTTCCATGACTTCAACCTCACCTAATCTGACTTTTTTGACACTATTAAATGCCAAAAAAACACACTACGTATCATTCAAATATGGAAGAAAGAGAAATAGGAATAGAAGTGAAGTGATGACACTAGCATGAGTCTCGCTTCGTATTTACAGGCAAGGCTTTTGTTAAAAATAATTTTTTTAATTCAAATTGCAGGCTACGTTTTGTAGCTTCCAAAAAAATTTTCTGACCAAAGTAAAACGCAACCTACTGTTTTGGGGTTTCCCAAAAAAAAAAACAAAAAACCCATTCCTAGACGCAACCTACGTTTTGGGCTAACAAAAAAAATATCCGTTGCCTGCATTTAGTAAATTTCAGAAATAATAAAAAAATTTAAAAATCTAAAACACAGATTACGATTTTCTCTAACACCATAGCAGTAAATATTTTTGCCATGCCTCCATTTTACGGTGTTACACCATATTTTTTTCCATTTACAAAAAAATGTGCCCCTCACTCGGAAGTGCCCTTAGTCGTCATTATGCTATCCTTTCATGCACATTTTTGCCATTATTGCACTTCCCGCAACACGACAACATTCATACTCGTCACCAAATCCGTACATGGTTCACCAAGATATCATTAAAGTGGCTGGTATACGTGAAAAGTTTTCCATAATATAATATTCTCAAATCCACTTTGTAGGTGAAATAAGATCGAAACCCTAAAAATATAATACAGTTCACTTACGAGCAATAACAAACATGTATGATAAATAGCTTTCAAATTAGCGTGTAATTCTACATAATTTACATGCATGCATGAATGAATATTTTTATATTCTATATATATGAACACATATGCTGGTTTATATTGCTACATAATCATTGAAAAGACAATGTACAAATAGCAATTGTCAATTCAACATTGACAACTGAAATCTTATGAGGCATATATCTCGAGCCTAAAAAAATTTTCTTTTACAATAAATAAAATACAAATACTAAAAAAAAATCAGAAATTATTTTATATATAAAAAGAGATGGATGATTTTTTTTAATAGTAGTTTTTGAGGTATTTTGCAAAAATGTAGAATGTTAGACAACACAATTTTAAAACGCATTAAACGTGTTAATTTTTCAAAAAACATCAGCTTTTGCAAATATTCAAAGCAGAGATGCGCAGAGATTTGCCACTTGTCGAGCCTCCATGCACCACGCAACCTGCGTATTGACTGTGCAGTGATTCCTTGCTTGTTTCCCATGTCCCCATCGCAGAGATTCCAAGCCACGTTTCGAGCATGCATGCAACACGAAACCCACATGTTGTAGTAGCACGGAATCTGAAACCATGCGTCGCAGCCACGTGTCACTTCCCTAGCACCACACACCCTATGTATTGCCCACTTGGCAGGGTGGTCTCCATGCACGCGACCATCATATTCCTGGAAAGCCAAAGAATGGGTTCGTTAAAGGCTTTAAAAGGAGGTGGGGTGTTCATTCGCTGCATGAAAGGAAGATTTGGTGAGAGGGTTGAGAGAGTTATGGACGGAGGATTTTGATAGTTACTGAGAGGGAAGAGATGATATTTTTTGAGAGTGAGAGTGAGATTAATTAGTGTGTTAATTGAAAAAATGGTACGTAATTATATGTCTCCAGAAGATCATGTTGTTAATTATTTGGGACAGCCTAATTATATAAGTTTAGTATTTTTGTTAATTTAAAATTTTGTATTTAAGTTGTATTATTATTAGTGTAATTATTTGGATTAATATTGTTATCAGCAGTTTTATTATGATATTACTATCAATCGAAAATAATACAACTAATCGAAAATAATATAAAATTTTGTATTTAAATTGTATTTTATTAGTGTAATTATTTGAATTAATATTATTATTAACAGTTGTAGTAATTTAATAAATTTAGAAATTTTTTTATTGAAGTTATTTAATAAGATAAATTTGTTAATTTCTTTTACTGGATATTCTATTATGATGTTATTATTAATCGGAAATAATTTAGTACTTGCATTTAAATTGTATTATTATTAGTATAATTATTTGAATAAATATTATTATGAGAAGTTGTAGTGAATTGATAGGGTATTTTCGAAATCAATGTTAAGCTATTTTTTTTTCGAAATTAATGTTAGGCTTTTTTTTTCTTTTTTTTTGTGTTGTTAGTATGTTGTTATTATTTTATTATTTATTTAATTAATGTTATTTTTACTTTATGTTATGTTTCAATTAATAAAATGACTTTATTAATGAAATTAATAAAAAAGATGAATGTGAATATAATAAATTTAAATTTTTGTAATTATTATTTTATTTTTTGTTATTAATTTATTTTTTTTTTGCTATTTATTAAATTAATTTTTTTTGTGGTTGGACTTTACCAAGCTAATAGGAATCTTCTGCCCCATAAGCTTGACCAACCGGAGACGTGCCATCCGGATGTTAAACAAGCCTTATGAACCACTGGATTCTACCAACTTCCGAGAGTTGGAGTGATCAGAGAGCATTCCGCGATGCTAGCTACTCTTGTTGAATGGTGGCGGCGGGAGACACATACGTTTGTAATGCCAGTGGGTGAGGTTACAGTGACACTTGAGGACGTGTTATACATATTCAGCGTACCGATTGACGGAGAGGTTGTGACTAGTTGGACCGATAGTAGTCACGACTTCTTGGTCACCCACAGCCTCGCAATATTCGGCAATGAATCCCAATTGAGCAGTTCCTCCAATAGCTACATAAATCTTTCATGGGTTTGTCATATTAGAGACACACAGCCTTTGGACACCAGGGAGTCTGTTATGCGCTATGTTAGGTGTCACATCTTTTGTCTGCTGGGTACCACCCTCTTTGCGGATAAGTCGACGGCATATGCCTCCGCGAAATATCTACCACTGCTCCAAAATTTTGATCAGATCAGCAGTTACAGTTGGGGGTCAGCTTGTCTCGCGCACCTTTACAGGTCACTGTGTCGTGTATCACGGTATGATTGTAAGGAGATGGATGACCCACTTTAATTGTTGTTTGATTGGGCGTGGGAGCGTATGCCTTGGATGGTACCCATTCCCCGACACCAGCTTGAGCCGGCTGAGATACCGATGGCACGCAGGTAACCGTTATCATATTATTGGAATTTTACTTGTATGCTATTTATGGTTTACAATTAAGATGTAATTCAAACTATGTGAATAATGTTCTATGTTGTAGATGGAGTCATCATCTACGGACCCGAAAATGGATGGCTATGACTCAAGAGTCTATTAGATACGCAATCAACTTTATAGAAGAGGTGAGTATGGGTTTTGAGGTTTTCTGTTATAATTTACGATATTGTTAATAATCTAATGCCCCTCGGAATATTTTGCAATTTGTATAGAGGTCGTATGTCGGCATCATCATTCTTGCCGAACTACATACACACCTTGATGTCTATGACACGGTGAGGCCATTGGTGTCATTCAAGTGTATCGAATGGATTCCTGTGGATTGAGTGATTTTCCAGTACAAATATGCATAGTTCCCCCTCTGGCATCACAAGCCATACCAGTTGACACATATTTCTATACACTTCGGGGAGTTCAGCACCATGACTGGCGCGTGATTCATGACGAATGGATACAAAAATGGGTAATCGCCGCAACAGTTGTCTGCGAGATCGGGGTCTGCAACCAATTGTTAACATCACTTCGTCTGTCGATTACCGGAGTTGGTACATTGGAGCATACGATATGTACCTTAGGCTGTCGGATGTCATTCCTCAGCAGCCACCGCAGCAGTCACCCCAGTATCCACCATAGCAGCCATACCAGTATCCACCGCAGCAGCCACCATAGTATCCACCCCAGCAGCCAGCACAGCCTTATGCAGTGTTTCAGCTGTTTCTTTATCATCGTCCACATCTTCCTCAGCACAACATCTCGAATCATGGGCAGTCAACCCACCACAGCTCACATCATAGCCATCAATCTCATCGCAGATCACGTCACAACCAACACAGCAATCTTGGATTCGAGCTCGTAGACATTCCCCCATTCTCACCACAGGTAAATACACCGGGGGACTACGATATCATCTGTCAATTCTTTGAGAGTAGTGGTCTTGTTCTTCATGATGCTTACATCCCAGCCATCCCACCACAGTAGTATTCGCAATCCCACCGAGCATCGGTCGACGGTTCGGCTCATCGACACCATCCACCGGCCATACTTGATAGTTGAGCCAGTGTATGCATTGAGTCACATATAGGGATTGACCGGTCTCGTATGAATGCATCAAGACAAGCTTCGATCGGTCTGGACTTGAATGAGCCGACACAGGAGATTGCTGGCAAGTATATCCTTAGTCCTTCCACCCTGACAGTTGGGTCAGGTCCAGTAGAAGGACAGGCAGAGGCAGGTGGGTCTACTCTGACAGAGGGACAGGTAGTTGGTCGGGGCCATCAGTACAACCTACATACAGATGTCCGTCCACCAACCAGGTTTACACTGTCAAGTGTTAAAGGGATAGCGAACATGGCGATGAACATTTTCAAGAAGAAGGGATAGTCGAACTTTGTATTTGTTGTATTAGTTTTCCGTTTAGTCAAACTTTGTTTACTCCATCATTGTATTTCTCGTTTTAGTTTCCAAAATCCTCGTAGTTTGTTTACTTCATCGTTGTATTTCTTGTTTACTTCATCGTTCTTTCATCGTTTTATTTGTTGTATTAAATTATAGTTTGAATCAAACTTAGAATTGAATGCTTAACTGAAAATTGAACAACACTGAAAATTACATAGATATCAAAATCCAAAATTGAACTACATTAACTGAAAATAACGACACTGAAACTCAGAATTGAAATACATTGACTCAAATTATATAGATATTAAAAATACTACGACTATGACCCTACAAACCACCACTAGAAACAAAACCCTACGAGCCACCACTGCCACCAACCCCACTTGGTCCAGCACGTTGAGGACATCTACTGCGAGTCTGCGACTATGATCCTGATTCCTGCAAAGACGGCAAACTTGGGGACAACGCATTTTCCGTGAATCCATTTCATTCAGATAGCGAGTCAATTTGGGACGACCTTTTGACTTTCGTCTCAATGCCGGATTCGCAACCATAGTCGGTCCCAGATAATTAGGCCATGTCTCCGTGTTGCTAAACGGGACAAAAAACTTTGTAGACCTTCCAAATCTCTGACATCTTGTATACATCGCTGACATACACCTGCCAATCCAGTTGCTGGTTAGCACAGCACGCAATAACATGTCGACATGGAAGTCGCTCCACCTGAAAATGCCCACACTCACACCTCCGTCGCGCAAGATCAACAACTAACACTTTTTCGCTAGGTATTTCGCGAACCTCAAACACCAAGTTTCTTCTATCAAACCAGTGCACGACGATGTTACCTGCACGGTGCATGTTTGCCTCTATCCGCTGAGTGGCAAACTCAAAGAAAGTAAATCCAGCACGCTTGTGCTGGTAAGCCTCAATACTCTTCCGCATAAACAACTCATTCAACCGATAATATGTTGCTCGGACTAGCGCCAATATAGGAAGATTTCGAGCACCCTTCAACACCAAATTAATGCATTCGACAAGGTTCTTCGTCATGTGACCCCATCGATGTCCCTCGTCAAATGCCAACACCCACTAGGGACGTTCGATGTTGTCACACCAACGAACATATGCCTCGCCTCATTCTTGCAACCTCCTGTAGTTGACTTTGTACTCCTCCACTGTCCTTGAATACCTAATGTTGACCACAAGCTTTTGCAAGTATGGACCTTGAATTCCCTTAAGAAGTTGCTACCAGTGTATCGAATACAAAACATCCACCATGCTCGCGGAGGTTTCCAATCACCTCCGCTATGATTTACTGCGGCCCGGATTGACTCATGACGATCGGAGATTATACCCATGTCATCCTTTCTTACAATATGTGTTCGTAAATTACTGAGAAAAAAAGTGCCACGCATCAGCAGTCTCACCCTCTAAAATGGCAAAAGCAATCAGTACAATATTTTGATTCCCATCTTTCACAACTATAACCAAAAGAAAACCTTTATATTTTTCGTATAGGTAGGTCCCTTCAACCTGAACCAGCGGCTTACAATATTTGAAAGCTCTTATGGATGGATTGAAACTTCAGAATACCCTATGAAGTATCCTAACACCGTCCACCTCTTGATTCCTGTTATACAGGGGTCGTATTTCTATTTGGACTTGTGAACTGGGAATCTTCTGAACCATTGCCAAGAACCACAACGGCAAAGCTTGGTAAGATTCTTTCCATCCGCTGAAAACCTTGGCTATCGACTTCTGCTTTTCCATCCAAGCCTTCCGGTAACTAATAGTGTAGTTGAATCTTGCCTGAACCTCCGCAATTACAGATTTGACCTTTATGGATGGGTCGAATTCATCCAATGGCTTCATAGCCTCAGCAATCAAATTCAAGTCTAACTTGGAGTGATCCTATCAGATTGTTCCCATGGAACAGGTGTGCCTCCCGTTGTACCTCCGAATCTCCCAACATGCTTTCTTATGTATCAAGCTGGCTCATATAAACCAGTCGCACCCACGTTCATAAGTCCTTGCACTTTGCATAGAACGTCTGTGGCTCGAATAATCGACACCTCTGGAGATAGTATAACTCCGAATTGCCGCAACGACTGATTTTCTTGAAGCGTACTCCACTTTGATTCTAAACTCTCCATTCTCAGAATCAGCAACACCAACAAGAAAACAAATTTGTCGCTCATCGATCCGCTAAAAGAAAATCAAGTAAACATACTACCAACTGCTCACGTACCTATGTTTGCATATTCGAAAAATTCCGATGCATGCATGGCATCAAGATCCAAGCTACGCATAAAAGGTGGAACGTCTATCAGTGACTAACAAACGTCTATCAGTGACTAACTGCGGCTGGAGCCGCTAAAGTTTTTGGCACTGCCTCACCTCCCCCATCGTCGTCCTCGTCCTCATCATCGACTTCGTAAGTAGCTTCAAACTCCTCATCGCTATCATTGTTCATTCCCAAGTACGCCCCAACTCTGTCATCTTGCACATTTGTGTCATGTTAAACCTCATCTGCAGCTATATGCTCAAACTCAGCAAATAACTCAATCCTCAGGCGTTACACCTGAGTTTGCTGCTGAATATGAAACATCTGCTGAATACTTATTTCGTCGACGATTGGCATAACCTCAAACTATATCAGGTCGCCAAATACGACAACTGGACTCCTGTAAAGAATGTTGGTCACCCTCTTTAAAGTATCAGCCTCTATGCTTTGATAGAGCCCGTATTGTAGTTCCGCGAACGTTATAATGCACGGAACCACAAAAGAAAACATATTCTTGCACGCAAATCTCACCCCCTCATACGTACGTATTTCGTACGACCTCACTGTTGTGATAAACAATTATATTTGTAGTGCCCTCCATCGTACTGACCTTAGAGGAAAATACTTCTCTCACAATGAAGCAAAATGGTTGCAAGCTCTTATTTTTATAGGCAGAAGACACACCTTGCAGGTCATGTGTTGCAATGCCATCCAACTAGCGTCTGCCATGTGTACAGTACGTAGGTTGCATGTTACATGCCATTGGTGACACGTATGAATCACGCATTATGCGTGTTGAAGGAATTGTCAACACGTGGCAACACGCACTATCCGTGTTGCATGAGATTTGGACATGTGTCCAACTCGTTGCCTGCGTGCTGAATTAGCACGTTAGCTGCATGTTGTGGCTGCACCCCTACAACGTCCACCCACCTGTATATACACTAAAAATTTTTATTTTTAGATAAAGCTCACCTCTAAATTTCATATTAAAATTATTTAGCCAAAAAAAGTATCACAGTCATTCTTTATTAAAAAAATATATACAGTGCAAAAAAATAAATTTAAATAATTTGGTTTTGATTAGAGAAAATATGAAATTTTAAAAATCGATCACAATGTCAAAATTAGTTTAGATTGAAATATGAATTTTTTAAAAGATTAGTTACATGGTCAAAAGATAATGATGGATAATTCAATATTTCAACTTGTATTGCTTATACCACATTAAATTGATAAACATATATACTATTAGAAAGTTTATTAGTCGCAAAATTTGACTAACTCAAATGTCAAAAGTTAATTATTTTGTCAAAAATTTTAATTTGAGATAGCTTCAACCAACTTTTAAATTTAAATGCACTTATTACATAGTAGAAATGATGACCATTAACACTACTACGTTTTAGATTTTTAGTAACATTTATATGTTAACATTTGTTAAAATGTTAGTAGTTATCATAAAATTAAATTTTAAGTAACATTTATACTCAAATGTTAGCAAATATATTTATTTTTTTAAAAAGTTACAAAAAGTGTTACCTATTCAGCTATTCTATTCTCAGTTAGTTTTCAAAATCAAAACCACATCTGACTCTCACTCTCAGTGCTTTGAAAGGTGAAATCTCGTCTCCATCCTCCTCAATTTCTTACTCTGCCTCTTCGATCTCTCCTCAAGATAGAAACCACAATCACGTGTTCTGCTCTGAAGTTTTGAATCCGCCTTTTAATCCTCTTCAATCTCTTGCTCTGACTCTTCGATCTCTCTTCCGCCACTGTCATCGAAGCCTTCATCGTGCCATCGTCACCGTCAACGTGAGTTCTCTACTCTAGGATCTGAATTGGAAACTCTTAAGGTACGTAGCACATAATCTATTATTTTATGCTTGTGTTCTTATGTCTAAAGTTAATCTCGTTGAATTGAATCCATGTCTTCTGAAAATTGTGCCTTTTGTTAATCTCATGCTTCACTACTCATTTCAATCATTTTGGAAATGAAAAGATTGATTTGATAGGTTCACAAGTCTTTCATGCTAGTTCTCTTACCTGATTGTGCCTTAAGCGATTCATCAATATCATGCAATGGAGTTTCTTATTGCAGATCGAAAAAGAGAAACTTCAACAACACAAGTAACTTCTCTTAGTTTTTGCTGAATTTGTTTATTCATTTGGCTTTCCAATTATAGCTAAAAAATTATAGTTAATGAATTTTCATTGTTATGCCAAGGAATGCATATGTTGTGTTTGATGAATGATGATGAATCCAATTTTTTTTAGTACGAGTTTTTTTAATGGAAGTTCTTTATTCTTTTGGAAGTGCATTTAAGGTGTTTGAAGAAATGCCTCACAGAACTTTATGTCACTATATATCTTATTAAAATGATGAGATCGAACCAGAAGGTATGGTTGTTTGAATGATAAGTGAAATGTTCTCATTATTAAGTGTATGTTACTCTTGCCTTCTTTCCCTTTATTGCGGAAGTCTTGAATAAAGCTTTATATGCTACATACAGGTTGCTGTTGATGGTATCTGGAAAGTGTGTCCTCGGGCTGGTGGACCCATTCAGTTTCCTGGCTTTAATAGAGAATATTACCATTCTGTTTGCTTACACATTGATGTTAGATTCCCATTGCATTGAAAACTTATCATCCTTCATTGTATTCTCCCATAGGTGAATTAATCTGCCCTGCATACCATGAGCTCTGTAACACAGCCCCAGTGGCTGTGTCTGGGCAATGTCCCAATGCGTGTAACTTCAATGGAGATTTTGTTGAAGGACGCTACAATTACTTCTTGGATTTCATGGTCATGATTGTAGTAAACGTGAGCTCTTATGTTATGTTGTATTTCCACATACTTATTATTAGTTAATGATTGTTGTTTTACTCTTCCCTCTGTTAACAATTGTTGACTTATTCCAGATTCCTTCCCCAGCCACTACAATGACAATGGCATCTATCTCTCAAATGGAGTTTGTGAATGTAAAGCTGGCTACACTGACATTGACTGTTCCATCGGTAATCTGTTAATATTAAGATTCCAAGTTTTACACTAGACTATATATCCTTCTTGTTAGTTTCACTGGTTTATTAGTTTCTTAACTTTGTAATATAAGAATATGCTTAGTATTTCTTGCTTATAATGTAATTTTAAATATCAGCAATATCATACTTGATTATGGAAAGTACTGCAACTGCGAGAAATATTGGATTACTTTTCTACGTGCTATATTATAGTTCCTTTAGGATAGTTAACCTCTGTTTCATCTGATTAATTTAAGTTCATGATTTTATTTCCCTAATTTTGTAAACACAACTACTAGTTAATTAAAAATTTAAACAGTCGGATCAGTCTTGTTCAACAATAAAAGTAGGCATATATGTAATTGGTGAAACTACTATTTATTGACCCGTTCCCAATAATTCATGCCTCAATGCTCCTCTCCAGCCTTTCAGTTTGTAAAGAAGTGCTGGGAAAGGGTATTTCTGGGCAGCATTGTGCACCTAGTGAACCTAGTATCCTACAGCAGCTAGAAGAAGTGGTTGTCATGCCCAACTACCACCGACCATTTCCTGGTGGCGCAAGGAAATTATTTAATATATTTGGGAGTTCCTACTGTGATGAGGTGACTAAATGACTTGCGTGCTGGGTAAATTCTATCTTTGCTGAAGTTATCTCTATGATTATTTTCCTTTATTTATTTATCTATTTTTTTTAATAATGGTTTTATTATTACTCTTTGAAAACTTCATTTTTTTCTCTATATATTTTTTTCGTGGAGTTCGCATTACTGTCAAATTTAAAGGTTATTATCTAATTTTCTTAGAAGTGATTCTTCAATTTGATTATGCAAATATGCGAAGTGAGTTTTCAATCATGTAACTTAATTAGAGAAATTCTATTATAACCATTATTAGTAATTACAAGTTTGTTAGTTAGTTATTTTACATTTTCAATTGCAAGATAGTAGAGACTAAAGTGTACCTATCGTAGTGTTTCTTGTTCTTGTACATGTTAATTGATTTTGTTGCCTGAGAGAACATGGATTAACGAGAAAAATTAGCAAAGGCAATTATTATTAACCCAAGTTTGATTCAGAGAGAAATTGGAGATGCGGCTTTTCATACCTAATGGTGTTTCCCTAGATTGAATTAGTATAATATTGCTTAACCCTTCTTAAAATAAATCATCATTTTTCTTCCTCTTACTAAACTAACTATAAATCTTCTCAAAACTTCATGTAACTTTAATTTAGTCGTTGAAAGATTTTTAACATTAATTTTCTTGAAAGAAATGCATTTTATCTCTTTCTTATACCAGTTTAGTTCTACCAGAAGGATAAATATGATATAATTTTGGTCCTTGAAAGAGTAAATTAATAAGTTTATGGAAAATGAATTATTAAATACATACTAAATGCAATTTTTATGAACAAAATTACATCATGTATTTGTCCGGTCATAAACTTATTAATAATGTCAAAAATTCTACAATAGTTAAATTGATGTCATGTGTATCTTTCAAATTAAACTGCTGTAAAAAATCTTGTTATATGTTGAAATGATTTCTTCTCCAACAGAATGCAAAAGTTGAAGTGGCAGCTGCTGCGAGCCAGCTAAATAGAGCTGAATCTGAAGTGAAAGCTCTTCGGGCAATGACACAGAATGATATTAACTCAGAAAAAATGGTATGTAATTCCCCTGTTGTAGAATTCCGTTGGAATATGCTAGTTATTTAGGAAACTTACTGATAAATTGCTGTCTTTTTAGGAGGAAGTTGTTCTTAAGAAGTGCTGGCTTGCTCGGTATTGGGGTTTAGTTGCAAAATATGGTAAGCTGTTGTTTGGTTTAGCTTTATTTTTAATTATTTTCTTCTGGGGATGTGGGATTATGGCATCCATTCCTGACATGACATAGAAGCCATTTTAATATCAATTGTTCAATATATTAATCTTTGGTCATAGTATATGTGTTAGCATACACAATGTTTTGGGTGTTTATCTATTATTCTAGCATAAATATGAATTAGTTGATTTTAATAAGTCATTATTGCTAAATTTTATCTTGTGTAACATTTTCTATGAATTATAGACATCTGTGCAGATGTTGCAATTTCAAAGTATGAACTTTGGTCATCATTAGCCCCTCTTCCTTTTGAGTTTGTTCTTTCTGCAGGACAAAAAGTTAAGGAGAAATGCTGGAAAAAAAGGTATGAAATAAAGACTTCTTATTCTTCATTTCATACTAATTTGATAGCGTTATAGGACAAATCTGTGCTCATGTTATTTCTTCTTTAGTAATACTGTTCTGTTTCATGATATTTTTCATAGAGTTTAAGTGTTATAAGTATTTTTTTCTCATTTTATTTGCATCACGAAGCAAACTTGTACAATAATTATTGATTAATAAAAAAGTCTATAAAAATTTTATTTTGTGAATTTGTGAATTTAATGAAATATTTTATGTTGTAGTAATTAATTTTAGTATATTTATATTGTGTATAATATAAAATAAAAAATAGTATAATATAACTAAAAAAAATTACTAAAGATCTTTTGTAACATTTTTTAAGTGTTACAAAAAATATCTACGGTAACATTTTTCTAAGTATTATAAAAAATATCTATGGTAATATTTTCTAAATGTTACATAAAATATCTATTGTAATATTTTTTAAGTGTTACAAAAAATATCTATGGTAACATTTTTTTAAGTGTTACAAAAACCATCTATTGTAACATTTTTCTAAGTGTTACCAAGAAATATCTATGGTAACATTTCTCAAAATATTACTATAGAATATCTTTTGTAATATTTTTACTAAATGTAATTAAATCTTTAGAAAAATGTTAGTAAAACTCTTTAGTAACATAGGATATATTTAATATTTGTTAAAATGTTATTAATATATATAAGTAACATTTTAATATAATTTGGTAATATTTTTTAAATATTAGCAAAAGTCAATCATATAGTAGTGTAAACCAAGTCTTAAAAAAAAAAAGAGGTTTCTATCTGTTGTGCCGTTAAGTAATAACAATTAATAAGAAAGGAATACCTAGAGCGAGCATGGTTTAGAACTAATTAATCTATATTAGCATGCGATCATATTCATTCATATATGGGAATTGTTTTTCATGATGTATTTGAGGGAGAAATTAAATATCAAACAAAAGGTTTTGTAGTCTGACCTATGCACCAAATAAACAATTTTCAATTTTGTTAGGTAAACCAATTAGAATATCAACTAATTTAGTCACTTTTTTAAATTTTAAAAAAAATTAAATTTTAAAAAACGTGCATCGTCTTCTTCCAAAAAAAAAATTCCAAAATATAAAAAAAAATATTTAATAACTCACATAAAAAGCCATCTATTTACTAAAAACACATTTGATACCATGTAAAAAAAATTAAACATCCATTTAATTGAAAAAAAAATAAAAAACTAATACAAAAAACATGAACGCACCCTAAAAATATCGAAATCTAAAAAAGAAACGGAAAAGAGGAATGCATCCTGAAAAAAAATCAGAAAATTCAGAAAAACAGTTACAAAAATCATTAAAAAACAAGGAATGCATCCTGAAAAAAAAAATAATCACAAAACCTAAAAAAGAAGCGTCCAATAACTCACATAAAAAAATATGAAAAAAACATATGTAAAATTCTACAAAAGAAACATCCATTTACTTAGAAAGAAACATTAAAAAAACAGTTAAAAATTTAAAAAAGAAAAAAACACATTAATACAGGGCGTTGCGGTGGTCAGCAGTCGTGTGAATCGCGAGGGAAAGGAGGGTGATGAGGTGGTATGCGTCGTGCGAATCGCGAGGAAAAGGAAGTGCGTCGGTAGAAAATTGGCGGGGATGCGCGACGCGAGGAGAGAGCTGCGGTGGTTGGCTAAGCGGAACGGCGCAAGGGAGGGAGCTGCAGTGGGCAGAGGCGCCACACGTTGGGACAGAAGGAGTTGTGGCGTTCGGTGCGGCTGCGCAACGCAAGGAGGGGAGCCACGGTAGCTGGAAGCACTGCACGTCGCGACAACGGAGAGGACCCGACCACTGTGAATAATTAAACGGAAAATCAACCGTTAGATTCTTTTATCAGAAGTTCTGATATCAGGTCCTAAAAAATAGTTAAACTATAGATATATAAGCGTATAGATCGTTATATATCTTGGAGCTTTGATGATTGAATATGCATACTTGTAAGCTTGATTAATATACTCGTCAAGTTTAATTTATTTGGAATATATTTCTATCCCATGCATTCTCTAATCTGAAAAATAATATTCTCTGTAGTCTGTGTGAATTTACCAAATAAAATATCATGTGATAATAGGTGATGACTGATAAAGTTCTTCGAACCTTGTGATATAGAGTAGTTTTCTATGAATTAGTTTAAATGAATTAAGATTAAAAAAAAATTTGTGATGCCTTCTAAATTCTTGTCGAATCTATTTAAGCATGACCAATTTTTAGTAATAAAAAAGAAATGATAAATAAATCTTATTTTTTTTTATGTTTGTGTTAAACAACTTAATTGTAGGAACCGTAATAATAACCTAAAATTAAATAGAAAAATAAGAACCGAAATGTCTACCCTAATAATTCGTTGTTTTCAATAAACACATAAGTCCAAGACTTTGTGACTCTCTGTAGTTGCTATCTCCAGGTGGTGTGATTGTAACAGTCCATGTGCGCTAAGACCCCCCTAATGATATGCTCTTACAAACAAACTTATAGCACGCCCAACACTTCATTCATGCTCCTCCTGCTGCCACCCTATACCATAGCCATCACTTGCACCACCATTTAGAAACTATTTCAGTATCCAAAAATAGTGAGTGAGGTGTTTATATATTCTGTTTGTGTCTATATATCATTATATTGGCATTTCTCTTAAAATTAGAAATCTAACTAGTATTATTCAAAGGTGAAAAAAAGTTGAACATAGAAATAAGAGTACATGGACGAAAATTCAGAGGTGATACAATAATATAGAAAATGATAAATAGCTTCTTGAGCTTTTTGATCCGTAGATATTTAAGTCTTCGAGAATTTGAAAATACATATAACTCCTTGACCTTTTTAAAATATGGACATATTGATCCTTTTTGTTCATTTGGGTTTATCAAATTCAACGGAAAAATCAAACGTAACTCCCATTGTACTGACCTAGTTGATATAGATGCACACGTAAGAGAGTTTTTAAAATTAGAAAAATTAGACTTAGGGGTTGATATGTCCAAATTTTGATAAAGTCAGGAACTTAAATATTTTTTAAATCCTCAAGGACTTAAATGTCCGCCGACCAAAAAGTGAGTCATTGATTTGTCCTTTTCACTATCAAATTATATTCCATATATACAAAAAATCAGCTATTAAATTAAGAGTAAAGCGATAAATAAATCTTTGAGAATTTATATTTCAGACAGATTAATCCTTAAAGAAAAAAGTACCAATAAAGTTTTTAAGATAACAAACATGGGTAAGTTACTTCAAATTAAGACGTTCATAGAGACTAATTTAAAAGTAGTGTGTTCACATCTGCTCACTAAAAAAGAAAAACGTTGAATATTATTGGATTTAGCATCGCTGAGTAGCAGCGTCTTTCCGATGGATTTACCTACGGTTTAGGCGTGGAATTCGTAGTGTCAAAATATTATCAGTATATTCTCATTTCTGATAGTAAATTCACCGGTAATAATTAGAGGAAAAACGGGAGAAATTGGTGCGAAGTTTAGGGACGAATTTACCGTCGAAAAATTCCGATGATAAATCTACTTAGTGGAACACTGCGTTTTGATATCCCGCAACATGTTACCGTCAAATTTATGCGCCGGTAAATTCGACGGTAATTGTGTCCTAAATTCGAATCATGAACCCTCTTTCTCCTCATTTGAATTTCTCTCTCTCTCTTTAAGCCTCTCACCTCCCACTCTCTCTCTACCCCTCTCATCTCTCTGACAGCCTCCTCCGACACCGGCTAGCAGCCTCCTCTTCGTCGGTACTATTCATCACGGTTACTGCTGTCAGATTCTGCTGCTGTCGAATTCTGCCGTTGCTGTTGCCGCCGCTTCTGCTGCCCTATTCTTTTTGGCGTTGGTGCTCAGGTAATGCTTCTAAACTTTCCTTTTGTGTTTGTTATTTTGGTTCTAATTTGTTATTATAATTGTGTTTGTTATTTGATTCTGATTTGTTATTATAAGTTTGAATCTGATTTATTATTATAATTTTGTGTTCGTTATTTGATTCTGATTTGTTATTATAGTTCTAATTTGTTATTATACTTTTGTGTTTGTTATTTTGGTTCTGATTTACAATTATAATTGTGTTCGTTATTTGATTCTGATTTTGTTTTGATAAATTTGATTTTGATTTGTTATCATAATTTTGTGTTCATTACTTGATCTTGATTTGTTATTATAAGTTATTATAATTTTGGTTCTGATTTATTATTATAGTTTTATGTTCGTTATTTTGATTCTGATTTGTTATTATAATTGTGTTCTTTTATTTGATTCTGATTTGTTATTATAAGTTTGGTTTTGATTTGTTATCATAATTTTGTGTTCGTTATTTGATTTTGATTTTTGTTTTTATTCTAATTAAAACATGTTTTGAGGTGTTGTTGATTAGGTTATTGGTTTGATTATGAACAAATTAACACACTTAATTAGTTAGAAACTCAACTAATTAGTTAATTGATTAGGTTATTTTGGATATATTATAGTAGATTGTAAGTTTTAATTCATGATTAAAGTTTGTTGGATTTGTGTGAACCGTAAAGGTGGATATATATATATATATATATATATATATATATATATATATATAGAGGAATGCTAAAGGTCAGTAAATTTTGTGATTTGTAGCCATCAATTAGTCATCATTAATATTTTTAATGGTGTGAGATTTCATCTAATGATATGGGATTACTCACTTTTCTTTTATTAATTAAGTACTGACAAGATTTTAATAAAAATGCTAGTTTCCTAAACTTTTTCATATATATATATATATATATAATTTTATGAGAAGTTATGCCAAATTTTTTTATAAATTAATGTTCAAAAATTTGTGTTGTATTACTGAAAAAAAATGCATCAATAAAATTTTTAAGATAATTCTATTTTATAAAATTTTATCGGTATACTTTTTTTAAGAACTAATATATCTTAAGTATAAATTTTTAAGAGTTCATATATATATTTCAAAACGTACATACAAATATTATAACCGTTGAAATTCAAGAAACATCTTCCTGAAAATTCGGATCATAAGCATTGGGGCTTGGGCCATATCATGGAGACAAGTGGTATTTATGGAGTTTTGCAGGTGAGAGGAACCAATCAAAAAGATAGAGTACTGATTAATGGATTTCACGTTAGATATAAATAAATAAAATAAATAAAAACCAAATTACAAAATAATGAAAAGAGGAGTCAGATTTTTTTATTTGTTTATAAAAAGGTAGTACGGACCAATTTAAAAAAATATGTAATGGGTTTATATATTTTTGTAGCCTGAAATTTTGTTATGAAGAAATTACAGGACATTTTGATAGACAGAGAATTTACTGTGCAGGTGATGTCACGTGTCCTTGTTATAATTTGCAAGGGTGAAAGGGTCATACAGGGATGGATGCATGGAAAAGTTTCATGAAAATGCTTTATGAGAAAAGACAGATGAAGACAATGATCATGAAGAATGCATGCTGAGACAATTTGAGGCGCTCAGAACCTCAGACACTCACTCACACTCCTTCGAAATTTGATGACATTGACCGCAATTCATTAGGATTTTAGTACTCTCAGAAAGTCCCCTACGCAGCTCCGTGCAACATCTGGATATGGATATATATGCTCATTATTGTCTCTTAAACCCTCCCACCTACCTTTCTCTTGTATCATTAGTTGATGGTTACCATCTGTTAGTCGAAAATAATTATTTTTGATGAAGGAAGTAAATCGAAGACTTTAAGTTTTGAAGATTATATTTTAGACGTTACACTATAAAGCAAAAGAGGCGAAAATAGTTATATATTTTTTTACAATAAATTTAAATTGAGGCAACCCTTTAAAAATATTGTCTATAATAAAAAAAAATGTTGTCTTTGATTAAAAGCAACGTTTTTCGACAAAACACGCTTTTTAGGGGATTGGCTATACGGTCGTTATCTTTGGTCTAAGACAACGTTTTTATGTATCAAAGGGAACCCTTTTTATGGCAACTTTCAAAAAATGTTGCCTTTTCTACAAAAAAAGCAACTCTACGAAAAGGTTGCCTTAGAGCACCAAACTCAACGCTTAAGATGAAACTTTATAACAACACTTTATACGAGTTGTATTTTCTAATATATAAAGAAACACTTGTCTAGATTTTTTTTAGTTACCTTTTCATATACCTAAAGCAACACTTGTATAAGTTTTTTTCTGGTTGTTTCTTCATATACCTAAAGCAACACTTATCCAAATTTTGTTAAGTTGCCTTTTTCATAGACCTAAAATAACACTTATCTAAGTTTATTTGCAGTTGTCTTTTTCTAATACCTAAAGCAACACCTCATTGAGTTTTTCCTAGGTTCTCTTTTTTTATATCTAAAGCAATATATTTTTTATCTTTGTTATATTTATATGACATTTAAAGAATATATAGCACACACTAACAATATTTAAATATTTAAACTCAATTAATCAATATAGGGAGAATAAGCTAATAATATATATTGCATATATATAAAAAGGTCTTCCAAGTGTCAATTAACATACTTGTTAAGTTATCAAGTCACATAAGTAAACAAAATACATATTTTTCTCATGATAAAATTGAACAAAAAAGAAACTAGTTTTTCCATTTGAAACCAAGAAAACTTTGTGCTTTACCATTGTGCCAAGAGTCGCCTTTATCTCTTCAGAAAACTTCATCCAACCCTATATAGGAAGACAAAAAATAGGAAAAGATAAGGTCAGATGACTGAAATTGAAACAAAATCCTCCCATACATATAAAACCCGAATGAGAATGTATATAAGCAATTGAGTATTTACAAATGGAACAGAAGCTATTATGTGGTGTAACAAAATCAAAATGATTTCACACTAGCCTGCTGATGCATATAAGCCTACTTTCTACAATATTAGAAAATACAAGCTCACAAACTACAAATAGGGCAAAAGCATCAATAAATCAATAAATATAATATGCGGCTAGCACAATGCATGAATTTCATTTATAAAAAAATTGAGAGAAAAAAAGGGGCTGAACAAAGCACCTGCAACTGGAGTACCTCTGATCTGGAACTAATGTGCTTCCTGGAAGGACGAGCACTGCCAAAATCCATGAGTATGGCAAGAGGCAGTTGTCCTTTTCTATGTGTTATAAGAACATTACCAGGTTTGACATCATTATGAGCATATGGAGTACCTAAACCATGCATATGCTTGAGTCCTGAACAAAGCTGTTGAGTTGATTTGTGAGGGCTAAAAGGATTTCAGAAGAAATTAAACTTTTGTAAGATTAGAGTACTAAAGAACTCTAGAATATAAAGAAGTGTATATTGAATCAAACTAATATTTTTATTTTTTATATTTTGAAAAAGAAAGGTTGCTTCTTAGATTCTAAATGTAAAAGTAGTGTAAAAGTAGTATAGGCCAGAGATGTCCATATTTATCCTTCAATTTGATTCTTAATAGAGAAAATAACCTATTCCAAAGAATTACGAGGTAAATACATATACGAAATTCATGACAATCAGAAAAGGATACAATAGATGCCAAACAAGTAACATATGTTTTTATCCAAAAAAAAAAAGTATCGTGTGCTGAAAATCTTGAATTGCAACTATGATGCTTGAGATACCTGATCTCTGGTTATAATAAGCCAATTACATGACAGAAGAAAGTTCTTTTAGCTGTTGAAAGATTTGAAGAATATCGGAGGTAGGAAAGGATTCCTTCTTGGCTTTCATTGTCTTGGTATTATCTAGCAGTGTTCCATCCAAATGAAGTGGAAATAACAAGTATGTCTTGTGGTTCCAAGATTTTTGTGGAGTAGGCTGCCAACAAAAGGGCCATGTTCAACATAAATATAAAAGCACAACAACTGTAACAATGGAAGGAACAATTAAGTTGCAATTCACACATTATTTTCATTTTCATGTAGTGAAATTATCACTTATCAACTTAGAACAATTAAGAAACTACACTAGCAATGCCACATCATACCACACAATTGGATAGAGGTCCTTGTAAAATAGCACCATTAGTAGTGATATTATGTTTTCAAAGACATCATACCATAAGCAAGAAGCAATTCTTATCGAAATAATCCAATTTTAAAAGGTTGAATAATAGACTAGAATCAACTTTGCCATGATATGCAGGATCTCACTTAGTACAAATCACTATCCCATTACATTGACAAGCTTTGAGAGTCTCATTCTAATCCCTTCGCAATCACATATCTCAAAAGAATTTTTGTTGAGCATCCACAAGAAAAACCAGATACCCATCCTTTTTCCATTCAAAGTGCACATAGGAAAGATGAATTACTTTCAGTTTAAACCGGTTAAAATAAAACACCAAATACTAACTGTTGAATGCTTTTTTGTCAAGGCATAGTTAAAGTGCCCGTAGAAGGTATCCCATAGAAGGCATTGGATTCAACAGCTGGTACGGAATTTATAACCACAAACTAACCGACAAGTGCACCGGGTCGTACCAAGTAATACCTCAGGTGAGTGAGGGTCGATCCCACGAGGATTGATGGATCAAGCAACAATGGTTGAGTGATTGGCTTAGTCAGACAAACAAAAAAGAGTGTTTTGGTATTCAAAAGCATTAAACAGTAATTCAGAAATTAAAACAGCAAGTAGTAAATTGATGAGAATAATGTGGAGAAACAGTTAAGGCTTCAGAGATATCTATTTTCCAGATTGACTTTTCTTACTAACTATTTTAATCATGCAAGATTCAATTCATGGAAAACTATATATGACTAAGCCCTAATTCCTTAGACCTTCTTAGTCTACTCTAACTTTTATCAACCGCCAATTCCTTGGTCACTTAATTCCAATTAGAGGATGAAATTCAATTCTAGTTTATGTGCCACAGAAACTCTAATTACCCAAATATAAAAGGATTGTATGTCACGTATCCCGTTAAGTCCAGATAATTAGAAGTTTAGGAGAAGTTGTTTTCAA
Organism: Arachis hypogaea; assembly: GCF_003086295.3. NCBI lineage: Eukaryota > Viridiplantae > Streptophyta > Magnoliopsida > Fabales > Fabaceae > Arachis > Arachis hypogaea. The sequence continues at coordinate 71,202,517 of NC_092050.1, forward strand.
GCTGTTGTTCAAGTAAAGAGCTTTTCCAAGTTATACAAGAACTCAATTAGAACAAGGGTCATACTTCCGTTCCACCCAAATTCATAAGATAAAGAACGAAAACAATTCTTGAATTAAAAATCAATACATGAATTAAAATAGAAAAATAATAGTATCAATCCATACAATAGACAGAGCTCCTAACCTTAACAGTGGAGGTTTAGTTGCTCATGGTTCAGAGAGAAAACTAGGATTCTGAAAAACTGTAAATTGCGTAATGAGATAGAAGAAAAGAGAAAGCCCGAAGGGCTGATTCTTTTCCCTTTTATATCTAGTCCTAATTAATGTAAAATATATTTTCTAAAACTAAAATAATATCTTTTCCTAATTGTAAATAAAATAAAAGTTGAATCAAAATTAATTTGATTGATCCGTGCAAGGTTGAGGAGTGTGGGGACCATTAGATTCATTAAGCTCCATGCTGAACTTGGCTTTTTCCAAGTTCAACGTGGAGAAGGTAGCAAGTGCTTCAGCGTGTTCCTTTGAATCCACCCAAGTTCAGCGTGGAGAAGGCAGCAAGTTCTTCCCTGGAAGTTCTCCAATCCACGCTGAACTTGGTGGGAACCAAGTTCAACGTGGAGGATGCAGAGGTTGCTGGTGAAGAAATGTGCACTATTATATATTGTCGAAAAGTCCTAGAAGTTAACTTTTTAATGCCACTGGAATCACATCAATTGGACCTCTGTAGATCAAGTTATTCCAGTTTGAGTGCAAGGAGGTTAGGATTGACAGCATCATTCGCTTTCTCCCTTTTCTGCTACAAAACTCCGTCAAATCCCTCCGAATGCTATCTGAAATAAATAGAATTGTGCACAACTAAAAGTAGCATCCATAGTGGCTAAAATATATTTAAATTTTGATTTAACTTAGCAATTCAAGTGCAAATTCACAAGGAAAAGATAGATAAGATGCTCACGCATCACAACACCAAACTTGAATTGTTGCTTGTCCTCAAGCAACCAAAATGAGTGCATGATTAAGATGTGAATTTGCATGAGAGGTGAGAGTTTAGTCATTCTCAAGTCTATTCTAAAAATGGGATTTATTCATTGTAACTCTGAACAGTTTTGGCATCTCACTCTCCTTTGAATCAGAGGAATGCAGTGTCATTCGGAATTAGAATCCGGATCATATTATGAATTCTCTGATCTTTATACTCAGTTTAATCCTTGAACACACCAAAATTTACTTTAATTCTCTTTTCTTTGGTGCTTTACACCTTGAGCCTAGCCGTGACTTTAAATATTTTGTCTCAAGTTTTACTTGACACAGAAACACCACAAGCACTTGACTGGGAAACTCTTTCTAAGTTCTGATTCCTTTTTCAGTTTCTCCCAAGCAGTGGTGCTCAAAGCCTTTGGCATACTCTGCTGAATGCATTTGGTCACGACTCTAAATATTATGTCTCAAAGGTTACTTGAAACAAGAACACCACAAGCATATAACTAGGAAAATAACTCTGAGCTTTTGATTATTTCAGACTCCCTAGTCATTGATGCTCAGAGCCTTGGACTTTGCTTTTATGCTTATTTTGCTTCAAGGATTAAATTTTATTTATTTCAGAGAAGTCATAATAATTATTTAAATCCCTGTTCCTCATAAATCAACATCCCTTAATTCAACTTCAAATATGCTCTGTTCATGTCATTCATTCAGAGTTACAAATAACACCACCACAATTAAATAAATATGACTAATCTTAGATATAAAACTCACTCTTTTCATGCATTACATCATTTTTTTTCTTTTCTTTTGATTTTCAAGCTCAGTGAACAATACATGAGACACCTTTTTTTTTTCATAAAACTCAAATAACAAGATGAACAGTAAATAAAACTAGACCCTAAGAGTTGAAATAGTAATTGATCATGCAATAACAAAATAAACAGTCAACAGGAACCTAATCACAAAAATAATAGTAAAATGATAATGAGGATGAAAAGGAACTAGGCCACCTCAATTTCCCTGATGGGGGTCTCTCTCCTCGGGCTGAGCTCTGTAAGGTCCTCTCAGACGGCTGTAATCCTACCTCAGCTGCTGAATCTCCTGCCGCTGAGAGTGCTGATCCGCTCTAATCTCATCAAGGGATGTATAGAGATGCTCCCATCGGCTATTCTGTATGGCTCTCATCTCATCAACAGATGCCATGTATTGCTCCCAATGACTGTCATTGGTGACCCTCATCTGCTCCATGGAGGCTGCAAGCTGTTGCAAATAATCTTGTGGTGGAAAGTGTTGTTCCTGTGGCAGTGGTTGCTCCTCCTCAGCTCCTTCTTCAGCTCCTTCTTTAGCTTGTTCTCTGGGGAGCCTCCGATGTTCCCTCGTCTGTTCCAGCTGCTTCTTTGTGATGGGCTTCTTGCTTGGGATAGGAAAGTCATTCTCTATCTTCACTCTAGCAGCATCACAGAGGCGGAAGATGAGATGTGGGAAGCCCAATCTGGCATTGTCCTTGGTGTTGGTGATGATGTGGTAAAATTGATCAGCAATAACGTCTGCCACCTCTACTGGGTCTCCCAATAGAATACAGTGGATCATAATTGCTCAGTCCGCAGTACACTCAGACCGGTTGCTCGTGGGCATGATGGACCGGTGAATGAAATGGTGCCATCCTCTAGCCAAAGGCTTCAAGTCACCTACTTTGATATGGTCGGGTTCCTCTCGCGCCCCCATTATCTACTGTACACCTGGAATGCAAATGTCGGCGATTACTTGTTACAACCGCTGATCTCTGTACATCCTCTCACTGTAGGAACTAAGTGATTGTTCGGTCTCTGGCATCTGGAGGGCCTATCTGATGATCTCTGGGCTGAAGTCAATGGTTCTTCCCCTTACAAAAGTTTTGTGGTTCCTTTCATTTATGCCAGACACATTCTTGTAGGTAATCCACATGTTCCCATAGAATTCTTGCACCATCAACTGTCCCGCATGTGGCTGTGGATTACACAGAACTTCCCATCCTATTCTCCGAATCTCATGTGTAATTTTCGGAAGTTCATCCGGTTGGAGCTTAAACTACACTTCTGGTAAAACCGGCCTCTTGCCAGTGATATCAAAAAAATGTTCTTCATGTAACTTAGATTTGAAGCACCTTGAGTCATGAGAACCGGTTGCTAGTTCCTTTCCCTTTCTCTTTTTGGATCGTTGGATGATCTTAGGTGCCATAAAGATAAATCAAATAAAACAGCGGAGCGGCAACACCAAACTTAAAACTATTGCTCGTCCCCGAGCAAATTAAAGAAATACAAAGGGGAAGAAGTAAGAGATACAGAAATTTAAATAGCAGAAAATAACATATAATGCTAAAAATATTTTTCAGGTTCTTGTTTTTTTTTTGAACGAAAAAAAAGGAAGGCACACAGAACAGAAAAATAAAATAAAAAAAGAAGAGGGAAATAGAGGGGGGACACGGGACATATGGGGGCTTTATATAGTAGTGGAGGGTTGGGGAGGGGATCACGGACGCTGGTCTAGGACACAGGGTGGAAGGGTGTTGTGGTCAAAGGTTATGTTTTGGGGAAGGGTGGTTGGGTGGGGGTAATGGAGTGAGAATGAGGTGCTGGGCCTAGTTACAGTAAGAGAGGGGGGATGGGGAATTGAATGGGGCAGGGGTTGGGATGAGGGAGGTTGTTACGGGCTGAAGCCTTGGGAGAGTGAGTAAAGTGGGGGTTGAAGGTTTGTTGTGTACGGGATGAGGCGTGAAGCTGGGATTAAATAGGAAGGTTTAGGGGAGAGGGAGTTTCGGGTGGATGGCTTTGGAGGGAGAGAGGCTAGTCTTTGGTGCGTTGGGAAGGGAGGAGGCTATGGCCAAAGGGGTAGGGGAATATATGGCAAAGGGAAAGGCTTGTTAAAGGAAGGATGGGAAAGGGGCTGTAGTTGCATAATACAGGGGATCACGTGAAAGAGAGGGAATCAGGGAGTGTTGGTAATTGATCTGATGGATTTTGGTGGGATTTGAGGTTGATTTGGCGAGGATTTGGGGGCAAAGGGTGAGCTGGCGCTGAACTTGAGGGAAAAGAAGTTCAGCATCGCATATAGTGCATGTGTTATGCAACTCCCACGCTGAACTTGGTAAAAACCAAGTTCAGCGCCAATGTTCCCGAATGTGTCTCCACTCTCCACGCTGAACTTGGTGCAGCCCAAGTTCAGCGTGGGCCTTGCTCTTTTTTTTATATAATATAATTTTTGAAATTTTTTTTAAATTTTTTTTTGAATATTCCCACGTTGAACTTGGAGAAGGCCAAGTTCAACGTGGGAATGGCAGTGGCAACTCTCACTTGATACGTGTTTTCCACACTGAACTTGGAATTTTCCAAGTTCAGCGTGGACTTGGCAGTAGGAACTCCCTCTTTGCACGTTTCTAACCACGCTGAACTTGGAAAATTCCAAGTTCAGCATGGAATTGGCAGGATCAACCTCCTCCAGAGTGTTCAAAAATTTTTCTAAGTGTCCGGTTCCTGTTTTAAAATTTCTACATGATCAAAACACAAGTAAAACAACAGAAAATAGTAAAAACTCAAGAAAAATCAAACAAATAATATAATCAACTCAACGGAAAAATAACTAAAGATACGAAATCATCAGGTTGCCTCCCGATAAGCGCTTCTTTAACGTCACAAGCTTGACGGTCAGTTCTGCTAATTCAGCAGATGTGCGGACCTCTGGCGATCAATCTCGCCTCCAGGATAGTGTTTCAATCTCTGGCCATTCACTGTAAATTTTCTGTCAGAATTCTCTTCCTGTATCTCCACATGGCCATATGGTGAAACTCTGGTAACCACAAACGGTCTTGACCACCGGGATTTCAGCTTCCCGGAAAAGAGTTTAAGCCTTGAATTATACAGAAGCACTCTCTGTCCTGGCTCAAATATTCTGATGGCAATCTTCTTGTCATGCAATAACTTGGTTTTCTCCTTATAGAACTTGGCATTCTCATAGGCTGAATATCTGAATTCATCAAGCTCATTCAACTGAAGCATTCACTTAATTCCTGCAGCTTCTGAATCAAGATTCAGATACCTGATTGCCCAGTAAGCTTTATGCTCTAGCTCAACTAGCAAGTGACAGGCTTTGCCATAGACCAAATGATAAGGGGACATGCCAATAGGAGTCTTGTAAGCTGTCCGGTATGCCCAGAGAGCATCATCAAGCTTCCTAGACCAGTCCTTTCTTGAAACACTGATGGTCTTTTCTAGAATCCGCTTGAGTTCCCTGTTGGAGACTTCAACCTGTCCACTTGTCTGAGGGTTATAGGGGGTTGCCACTTTATGATGGACTCCATATCTCTGCAGAAGTGAGTCCAGCTGTCTATTACAGAAGTGGCTTCCACCATCACAAATGAGTGTCCTTGGGACACCAAACCGGCTAAAGATATATCTCTGAAGAAAGCTCATCACCACCTTGGCATCATTGGTGGGTAGAGCCACAGCTTCCACCCACTTGGACACTTAATCAACTGCCACTAGGATATAGTTGTTTGAATGTGAGGGTGGAAAAGGTCCCATGAAATCAATACCCCATACATCAAACAACTCAACCTCAAGAATCCCCTGCTGTGGCATCTCATGGTTGGCAGGAAGATTCGTGGCTTTTTCACATCTGTCACAGTGCTTCACAAATTCTCTTGAGTCCCTGAAGAGAGTCGGCCAGTAGAACCCGCTCTGAAGGACTTTTGTAGCTGTCCTTTCACCACCAAAGTGGCCTCCATAATCAGACCTATGACAGTGCCAAAGAATTTGCTACTTTTCCTCATCCGGGACACATCTCCGGATTATACCATCTGAGCACCTTTTAAAAAGGTACAGTTCCTCCCAAATCTAGTACTTTGCATCAGTCAATAGCTTCTTTACTTGTTGCCTACTGTACTCCTTTGGAAAAAAATTCATAGCTTTGTAATTGGCAATGTCTGCAAACCATGGAGCCTGTTGAATAAGGAACAATTGCTTATCAGGAAATGTTTCAGTCACAGCTATGGGTGGTTGTACTCATGCATCAGGCTCAATTCTGGAGAGATGGTCAGCTACTTGATTTTCTGACCCTTTCCTGTCCTTTATTTCAATGTCAAACTCCTGGAGGAGCAACACCCATCAGATTAATCTTTGTTTAAAGTCCTGTTTGGTTAGAAGGTACTTCAAAGCAGCATGATCAGTATAAACAATAACCTTAAAACCAATTAGATAGGACCTAAACTTATCAATAGCATACACAATAGCTAATAGTTCTTTCTCTGTAGTTGTGTAATTCTTTTGAGCATCATTTAACACACGGCTAGCATAGTAAATGACATGTACAAGCTTGCCATGCCTCTGTCCTAAAACAGCTCCTATACCAAAATCACTAGCATCACACATCAATTCAAGTGGTAAATCCCAGTCAGGGGGAGCTATAATGGAAGCAGAAGTAAGGTTTGCTTTCAGAGTTTTAAAAACATGCAGGCATTCAGCATCAAACACAAAAGGAACATCAACAACCAATAGGTTGCTTAGTGGCTTAGCAATTTTTGAAAAATCCTTTATAAATCTTCTATAGAATCTTGCATGACCCAAGAAACTCCTGACTGCCTTAACATTGGCTGGTGGTGGTAAATTTTTAATTACCTCCACCTTTGCTCTATCAACCTCAATCCCCTTACCTGAAATTCGGTGTCCAAGAACAATACGTTCTGTAACCATAAAATGATATTTTTCCCAATTTAAAACAAGGTTTGATTCTTGACACCGTTTCAAGACCAAAGATAAATGATTAAGGCATGATTCAAAAGAATTACCAAAAACAGAAAAGTCATCCATAAATACCTCAATAAACCTTTCAACCATATCTAAAAAAATTGAAAGCATACACCTTTGAAAAGTTGCTGGAGCATTACAAAGTCCAAATGGTATTCTTCTGTAAGCAAATACTCCAAAAGGGCATGTGAATGCTGTCTTTTCCTGATCTTGAGGGTCCACTGCAATTTGATTATATCCAGAATATCCATCTAGAAAACAATAAAAAACATGACCAGCTAACCTCTCAAGCATCTGATCAATGAAAGGCAGGGGAAGTGATCCTTCCTTGTAGCAGTGTTGAGCCTCCTGTAGTCTATGCACATTCTCCATCCTGTGACTGTTCTTGTAGGAATAAGCTCATTCTTTTCATTCTTGACCACTGTCATCCCTCCCTTCTTGGGAACTACCTGCACAGGACTTATCCAAGAACTATCAGAAATAGGGTAAATAATACCTGCTTCCCATAATTTTATTACCTCTTTTTGGACAACCTCTTTCATGGTTAGATTGAGTCTCCTTTGTCGTTGCACAACTGGTTTAACATCATCTTCAAGAAGGATCTTGTGCATGCACTTGGTTGGACTAATCCCCTTTAAATCACTAATGGTCCACCCAAGAGCTGTTATATGGCTCCTAGGTACTAAAATAAGCGCCTCTTCCTCTTCAGGCTTCAGGGAAGAGCTAATAATCACTGGATATGAATTATTTTCACCCAAGAACACATATTTTAGAGAAGGGGGCAAAGGTTTGAGCTCAAGCTTGGGGACTTCCTCCTCCTTTATTGGCGTGTTCATCAGCTCCTTTTGGGGTGGTGAATCATCAACTTCAACTAATTCATACTTAGAAATAGGATCTAGAACATCATCAAGTATCTCAGCTTCCAGTACTTCTTGAACAAGTGGTTCAACAACATCGATTCTCATACACCCTTCAGAGTCATTAGGGTGCTTGAGAGCTTCAAAAACATTAAGGACCACCTGTTCTTCATTGACCCTCAGGGTTAATTCACCCTTTTGTACATCAATTAGAGCTCTACCTGTAGCTAAGAAGGGTCTACCAAGAATAATAGAAGATTTTACATCCCCTTCCATGTCTAAAATAACAAAATCAGCAGGAATAATAAATGGTCCTACTTTCACAAGTAAATCCTCAACAACACCCACAGGTAATTTAATAGAAAGATCAACAAGTTGAAGAGAAATACGAGTGGGTTTTACCTCCTCAATTTGAAGTTTTTTCATCACTGAAAGTGGCATGAGATTGATGCTAGCTCCAAGGTCACATAAAGCTCTCTGAATGGTGACATCTCCAATGGTGCAAGGAATCACAAAGCTCCCTGGATCCTGCATTTTCTCAGGAAGGTTATGTTGAATAATAGCACTGCATTCCTTGGTTAATACCACTTTTTCTTGTTCCTTCCAATTCCTCTTGTTATTTAACAATTCTTTCATGAATTTAGCATAAAGAGGCATTTGCTCAAGAGCCTCTGTAAAAGGAATATTGATTTGCAGCTTCTTGAAGACTTCTAAAAATTTAGAAAATTGCTTGTCTTTGGAAGCCTTCTGAAGCCTCTGAGGATATGACATTTTTGGTTTGTATTCAGGAGCCTTTGGCAGTGTAGGATATGTGTCAAGAAAATCTGGAAATGGGTTGTCTGCACGTTTTGGAGGGGCGTGCTCTACTTTTTTCTTCTTCTCCTCTGGAGCTTCCTTTACAACTAGCTCTTCATTGACCTTGGTCTCAGAACCAGCTACTTTACCACTTCTCAATTGAATAGCCTTGCAATCTTCTCTTGGGTTCACCACTGTATCACCAGGAAATGTATTTGAAGACCTCTCAGGTAATTGCTTGCTCAGTTGGCCCATTTGCACCTCCAAGTTTCTAATAGAAGCTCTGGTTTCCTGCATAAAACTCCTCATCATCTCCCAATTAGAATCTTCTTAGGATTTAGAATTTGTCTGCTGAGGTGGTTGTTGTTGATGAGACTGAAATTGGCGATTATTGTGATTGTTCTGTTGTAAACTGCCCTGAGAATTATTGTTGAAATTCTGAGATCTCTGAGGTTAGTCTCTCCACCCAAAATTTGGGTGATTTCTCCATCCTTGATTATACGTCTTAGAGTACGGATCATTGTTGGGATTTCTAGGACCACTTTTCATGTAATTGACCTGTTCAGAAGAGGGTTGAGCATAATCATAATTATCATTTTACACAAAATTACCTGTCATGTCATAAGGGACCTCTTGAGGTGCAGTCTGAGTATTGACAGCTGAAACTTGCATTCCACTAATCTGTTGAGTAAGTAGACTTATTTGCTGAGACATAAGCTTGTTCTGAGCAAGAAGAGCATTAACAGCTTCCATTTCTAACACGCCTCTCTTCTGAGAGGTCTCAGAGTGCTAAGGATTTCTGTTGGAGGAATATAAGTATTGGTTGTTAGCAACCAACTCAATAAGCTCAATAGTCTCCTCTGGTGTCTTCTTCATGTGCAAAGAACCACCCGCAGAATTATCCAAGCGCATCTTGGACATTTCACATAAGCCCTCATAAAAGATATCCAGCTGAGTCCATCTAGAGAACATGTCCGAAGGGCATTGCCTAGTAAGTAGCTTAAATCTCTCCCAAGCTTCATAAAGGGTCTCACCCTCTTTTTGTCTGAAAGTCTGAACCTCCCCCTTAGCTTAGTAAGTTTTTGAGGTGGGAAAAATTTAGTCAGAAATCCAGTGACAACCTTGTCCCAAGTTTCCTGACTCTCCTTGGGTTGAGAATCTAACCACATTTTTGCTCTATCCTTCATAGCAAACGAAAAGAGCATGAGTCTGTATACCTCAGGATTTACTCCATTGGTCTTCACAGTATCATAAATCTACAGAAAATCAGAAATAAATTGATTCAGATCTTCCTGAGGAAGTCTATGATACTGGCAATTTTGTTGCATAAGAGTGATAAGCTGAGGCTTCAACTCAAAGTTGTTTGCAGCTATAGGAGGCACCACAATGCTTTTTCCATAAAGATTTGCAGTAGGAGCAGTGTAAGAGCCAAGCACTCATCTAGGTTGCTCATTCTCAACTGGATTTGCCACATTGGCATTAACAACATTATTATTATGATCCATAGTGGATTCTGCAGCCTTGTAAAGTCTTACTTGTTGCAAACGCCGCCTCAAAGTCCTTTCAGGTTCAGGATCAAAATCTAACAGAGGTTCCTTGTCCTTGTTCCTGCTCATAAACAGACAGAGGACAAGAAAAAGATGGAACTCTCTACGTCAGAGTGTAGAGAATTCCTAGCGAAGTAACCTGTGTAAAATAATAAATTAAAAATACTTACTACTCAATAAATAAAAAAATTCTAAGATTTAAAGAAAAAATTAAATAGAGAAATTAAAACAAAATTAACTAGGTAACACCAAACTTAATTTCAGAAACTAAAAACAAAATTTATTAGTACTAATGTAAACATATATATATATATATATATATATATATATATATATATATATATATATATATATATATATATATATATATATATATATTTTCCTTATTTTTTCGTTAGCACCTCCTCCCCTGTTTCGTTTTCTTTCTTTTTTCTTTTATTGTTTAATAAATATAAAACAATATATATATTGAAAATAATAAAGCAACAATTATGTAAAATTAAAACTAAAGTGCCTAATCTAAGCAATCAAACAATTAGTAGTTGTTAATCACTATCAATCCCCGGCAACGACGCCAAAAACTTGGTGCAAAATTTATAACCACAAACTAACCGGCAAGTGCACCGGGTCGTACCAAGTAATACCTCAGGTGAGTGAGGGTCGATCCCACAAGGATTGATGGATCAAGCAACAATGGTTGAGTGATTGGCTTAGTCAGACAAACAAAAAAGAGTGTTTTGGTATTCAAAAGCATTAAACAGTAATTCAGAAATTAAAACAGCAAGCAGTAAATTGATGAGAATAATATGTGGAGAAACAGTTAAGGCTTCAGAGATATCTATTTTCCGGATTGACTTTTCTTACTAACTATTTTAATCATGCAAGATTCAATTCATGCCAAACTATATATGACTAAGCCCTAATTCCTTAGACCTTCTTAGTCTACTCTAACTTTCATCAACCGCCAATTCCTTGGTCACTTAATTCCAATTAGAGGATGAAGTTCAATTCTAGTTTATGTGCCACAGAAACTCTAATTACCCAAATATAAAAGGATTATATGTCACGTATCCCGTTAAGTCTAGATAATTAGAAGTTTAGGAGAAATTGTTTTCAAGCTGTTGTTCAGGTAAAGAGCTTTTCCAAGTTATACAAGAACTCAATTAGAACAAGGGTCATACTTCCGTTCCACCCAAATTCATAAGATAAAGAACGAAAACAATTCTTGAATTAAAAATCAATACATGAATTAAAATAGAAAAATAATAGTTTCAATCCATACAATAGACAGAGCTCCTAACCTTAACTGTGGAAGTTTAGTTGCTCATGGTTCAGAGAGAAAACTAGGATTATGAAAAATTGTAAATTGCGGAATGAGATAGAAGAGAAGAGAAAGCCCGAAGGGCTGATCCTTTACCCTTTTATATCTAGTCCTAATTAATGTAAAATATATTTTCTAGAACTAAAATAATATCTTTTCCTAATTGTAAATAAAATAAAAGTTGAATCAAAATTAATTTGATTGATCCGTGCAGGGTTGAGGAGTGTGGGGACCACTGGATTCATTAAGCTCCACGCTGAACTTGGCTTTTTCCAAGTTCAACGTAGAGAAGGCAGCAAGTGCTTCAGCGTGTTCCTTTGAATCCACGCTGAACTTGGCTTTTCCCAAGTTCAGCGTGGAGAAGGCAGCAAGTTCTTCCCTGGAAGTTCTCCAATCCATGCTGAACTTGGCGGGAACCAAGTTCAACGTAGAGGATGCAGAGGTTGCTGGTGGAGAAATGTGAACTATTATATATCGTTGGAAAGCCCTAGAAGTCAACTTTCTAATGCCGCTAGAATCACATCAATTAGACCTCTGTAGCTCAAGTTATTCCAGTTTGAGTTCAAGGAGGTCAGGATTGACAGCATCATTCGCTTTCTCCCTTTTCTGCTACAAAACTCCGTCAAATCCCTCCGGATGCTACCTGAAATTAATAGAATTGTGCAGAACTTAAAGTAGCATCCATAGTGGCTAAAAGATATTTAAATTTTGATTTAACTTAGCAATTCAAGTGCAAATTCACAAGGAAAAGATAGATAAGATGCTCACGCATCAACAGCCTTCATACGTAGTATCTGAAAACTGCTGAATTCCAAACCCAGCAGATAGCATGTTTAAAACTTCAGGACATAAATCCAATTACATAGCCAAAGCTAATGAACAAATATGGAGGTTGAATAAACTGACCATTTTCTTGTTTTGATGAATTCATATTTTTGATATGATTCAGAGAGGAGCGGGTGTTGACTATTGCTGTAACTACTTACCTTGACAGAAATGATTGCATGATCGAGAAGCGAGAGCAGATTTGGGTGGTTGAACAGTGATGAAACATGAATCTCCTCCCTAACCAACTCCAACTGCTCATTGCTCTTGATGAGGACCTTTTTCATAGCATATGTTCCATCCTCTACATAAAAACACATTAGCAATTTATCAATTTCACTCTGCTGAATCAAATTATGTGTGCCACCTATTCAGAATCTTCTAAAAAGACAAGTATTACAACAATGAAAGCAAACACACTAGAAATGATGGTTTTATATTCAGAGGCATTAAGCAATGAAAGAAATCACGTCGAACGTATGCTTATAAAAAATGACGCAAAATCATAATCAAAATGCAAACTAAAAAAGAAAACCCTAAGAAGCAACAATCAGAATCATAAAAAATTCAGAAAAATTGAAATAAAACCCTCAAAATCAGAACTATCAAAGAACCCAAAAAATTTAGATTCAATGCATTCAGAAATTCCATTCCCATAGTAAAATTCAGAATCAATGCATTCAGAAATTCTATTTTCATACTAAAATTCAGAACATTCCCATTCTTCATTCAGAATCAATGCATTCAAAAATTCCATTCCATAGTAAAATTTAGAAGCTTCTTACCAATATGCAGAGGAGGAGGAGAGGGTTACAGCTGCGTGTAGTGTTGTCAGAGCTTGCGAAGAGGAGGAGGCGAGACAGAAGAAGAAGAGGAAGAAGGAGAAGGAGAGGGGTTTCTCGAAGATGACCACGTACGTGGAGCCGAGACAGGAGGAGGAGGAGCTGTGGAGCAGCGTGCGTGGAGAAGATGACCACGCCGGCGCCCGTGGAGAAGAGCACCGCGCCTACGCTCGTAGAGGAGAGCAACGCGCCGGTGCCCGTGGAAGGGAGCACCACACCATCGCGATCGTGGAGGGTGTGTTGCCATTGGGGTTGGTTTCAAATGTTAGGGCTTACGGTAGTGATGAACTGAAGCAAGTGATGAGCTGAAGCAAACATATCTTTTCTTTCTTTTTTTTCTAAGTTATTTAATTGGGAAATAATTGGTAGGAATATGATGGAAAATTTTTCTCTAAAATTTTTAACTACAAATCATTTTAGGCAACTTTTTATAAATGTTATTTTTTCAATTTTTTATAACACTTATAAAAGGTTATATTTTTATTTAAAAATATTGTCTTAAATAAATTATATTGTAATATTTTTTAAGTGTTGTTTTAGATGTCAAAGATAACACTTTTTGTGGGTGACCAAAAATTTTGTTATCTTTGCCTTACTCAAAGACAACTCATAAAAAATGTTGTCTTTTTCTATCTAAGGCAACTTTTGTTAAATGTTACTTTGAATAAGGGTTACCTTAGGCCAAAAATGTTGTAGTGATATGTGGGGGTTATACTTTGATTCGATTGGTTAGGAAATGGCTATAAATAAAAAAAAGTTCAAAGATACAAGGATTGGAACTTTACTTCAAAATTTATTCACGCACACTTATATTCCAGAGACTTTCTGAGTCTGTCTCGAGTTAATTTTCTGTAAGATTCTTTCCACTTGTTTTAACTTTTCATTTACATTCTCTGTAAACTTTACGTTTCTTGCAAATTTATCTTTCAAGCAATATTTAATTTCTTTGTTCAAATTTATATTTCTGTTTTGTTATTTTCAAAATTTAAAGTCCTTTGATCTAATCGAAGGCATTTTATTGCTTTATTTAAATTCAATGCAAACTATTTCAAATTCAGTCAAATTTATTCTTCAAAGTCTTTATTTTATTTTCAGATTTCTTTATATCTTGTCTAATTAAAGGGTCTTTGATGCACTTTTAGAAAACTGGTACTCGCAAAGAGGAGTAAGTTTTGCTTCTAAATCATTAGATATTGAACCACCATTGATTTGCTAAAAATTGACAAAACAAATTGGCACGCCTGGTGGGATAGTTTGAAGTTAAGTGTGTCGAATGATTTTATGTGACCATATTGTATGCAATTAAGAAATGGAAGGATTGTATACATGGCAGATGAAGTTTCGAATGTGAATGGTGGTTCATCCACAAATGACAATGCACTAGTAGTGGTACAACCTTCGGACGTTGCTTCATGTTCGGAAGGTGTTATTGTAAGTGAAAGTGTAGCGGTTACTAGTGTGCAGGCTAGAAATAATTGGCGTAATATTCGCCCACTTGGTAGTGCAATACCAATTCAGCCCCAAGTAACTACTGGTTGGCCTCCTTATGGCCTTCCTCCAGGCTATACGCCACCAGTAAGTAGTTTTGGCCCTTCAATCTGATTTGGAAGTGCAAGTGGAATAAACAATGTTCAAATTCCATAACTACATTCTAAGTATTCTCGAGATTTTAATATGGGTTCTACATCGAATGCTGCTAATTCAACAGCAGCAATTTGACAATAGTAAGAAGAAAGTAATCATGATTTGGTCAATTTATTGACTCAACAGATGACCACAATTCTGAATCCTATGATGGATGATAACGAAATGAAGTTCGATCGTCTTGCAAGGCAAGTCGAGCGAATTGCTCGACTTGTTGATTATGATGAAGGGGAAAGGCAGGAAGCAAGAGGAAATAATGAGGGATTTGAAAATTTATTTCAAAATGAAAATGATGTTTTTAGAGGTAGAAAAAACCCTTAGTTAATTCCTTGTGGTCAAAATGCCGATGATGTTTTGGCTCGATTACATGCTAATCCAGTCAGTGAATGTTATCAGGTTACAAGGATTGTGGAAGATGTTCTTAATAGGGTTGCATTCAACATAGGATTCATGAATCGACTCCATTTCGTCTCAGTTTTTCTCATAATGTTCAAATGGCTGAAGTGGCAAGAGGAGTAAAAAACCCCAAAATAATTACAAAGTTTGCAGGAGAAGTTGGGGAATCGACTACTGAATATGTTGCTCGATATTTGGTCGAGATTGGAAATCTAGCCAATGATGAAAATTTGAAAAAGAAGTTTTTTCCATCTTCGTTAATGAAGAATGCATTTACTTGGTTTTCAAATCTTAGACCAAATTCGATAACAATATGGGCTCAGTTAGAAATTAATTTTCATGCCCAATTCTACCAGGGAGAAATGAATGTGGCCGTTACTGATCTAGTTGCTTTGAAATGTGAAGATGGTGAAACATTAATGATTATATGATTCATTTTAAAACGATAGGAGTAGATGTTATGTGTCTCTCCCTGAAAGTGAAGTGGTAAAAATAGCGGTTACGAGATTAGAATTTTATATACGTTGAAAATTGCTTAATGTTTATATACCCGACTTGGCTCATTTGCTAAAAGAGTTCAGCAGGTTGAGATTCTGAGGAAAGAAAAAGAGAAATATAAGAATGATGAAAGGAGGTTGAAGAATAAACTTTTCCTTGAAAAGAGAAATTTTCTTATGTAGCAATGGAGTCCTCTGATGAGGAGTTCAATTTAAAGGCAGAAGTTGATTTGGCCAAACTTAAAAAAGGCCCGCGTTATGCTTGTTCTTTACTTAAGAAAATCCCTAACAGTGAGAAGTCGAATGATTCAAAATAGAAAAGTGAAAAGAGATATAGTTTTGATATGTCGAAATCTGATCAGATTTTGTATGTGTTGCTTAAAGATAAACAGTTGATTTTACCTAAAGGCAGAACTTTGCTTTCAGTAAAAGATTTAAAAGGGAGACATTATTGTAGGTTCCATCAAGCAACTAGTCATTTGACTAATAATTGTGTCTGTTTCAGGGACTTGATACAAGAGGCTATCATGGAAGGGCGATTGAAGTTCGCTGATGGGAAAAAGGTGATGAAGGTTGATTCTGATCCATTTAATAGTGAGGCCAGTTTTACTTAGCCATATTTTGGCGTAAATATGGTGGGGATGTCTTATGACTTCGATATGGCCTTGGACAACGTTGAATCGGATGTCCAATCTGTTCATCCTGGGGCAGGAGATGGGTTGTTGAATTTCTTAGTTCAGCAAAAATTGAAGGATCGGGACGTATCTTTATGTCCTCGATGCAACACAGTTTTTGATGCTGAGGCTGTAGCAATTTTTGAGAAGGAAAGGATGAAGAAGGAATTGGCTCACAGAGAAGAGCAAGCTCGTCAGAAACAGTCTGTTCGACGAATAGAGGGACAAAGCTCTAGTGGTCCTCAGAGGAATGTTGTTGCGCCCATAAACCGTTCTCAAGCCATGGGTGTACAATGGATTCGAAACTATCAAGAGTTTTAGAACAGGGATGCTTACTATAAGCGTAATCCACAGTGGGGACACAGAGGTCCTCCTCGAGGTCGATATCCTTACTTTTGTAGCCGAGTCAGGGGATACTACAGGAGCAGAAGAAGGAGAGGACATCCGATGTCCAAAGTGTCTCAGGACAATAAAGCTAAAGGGACAACTCCTTCTGTGCATTCTCGGGTAGTGTTCCCAGTTGATGGAAAAACTCATCCAAAGGGTATTCCTTCTCCAGGAAAGTTGGATAAGGGTAAAGCTGTGGTTGTTGCTTTTGAAGGTGATAAATATAATATTGTTGATTTAGATGAGAAGTATTTCGAGGAAGGAGAAGACGAGATGGTTAGTACCATATCGATTATCCCAACTAAGTATTTGGGAGAATATGAAGGTAATCCAACGGAGGATTACGACGTTGATGATGAAGAGGATTTTTTGTTTATTCGATATGAAGATGAACCCATTTACTTTCAAAGGCCTTCTGAAATGCAGAAGTCTCATATGCGTCCACTACACATTATAGCAACCATGAGTGGGATCAAAATAAATAGTCTTCATTGATGAATGTGGAGAGAATGTTGATGAAGGTGGAGAAACACCCTGATGATCTAATTCCTACCAACATCTCGGTGACAGATTACAGTGGTGTTTCGACCCCTGCTAAGGGATTGGTTACTCTCGGGGTAAAGGTTGGATCCTCTGATCGAAACAATGTCTTTGTGGTAGTATTTTCGAAGTCTAGTTATAATGCCTTACTGGGACGAGATTAGATCCACAGAATTGGGGTTGTACCGTCCACTGTGCATCAAAGTGTCCTTCTTTGGATAGATGATGGAAAACCTAAAATACTCAAGGCTGATTCAAATTTGTACGTTGAATAGTTACATATTGATTTCAGGGTGTATAGTCCTAAGCTAAAGCCTTTGAATGTTGATAAGGCACTCAATTCTTTCAATTGTGAAGGTTGCTATTTGACTTCAGAAGGTTTGAACATGAAGCTTCGTTATCTGCAACTTGGTTTTCCTCCGACTGGGTGGGATTGTTTGGAGTAAGTGGTAGGTTGAAGATGATTCTTCCATGGGAAATGAACAAGGAGTCTTGAATTACCTGGTAACTTTAAATGAGTATTTAAGTAGTTTCTCTTCAGTTGAAAATAAAAGTGATTCTTCTGATAAAGTCGAATCCTTTAGGAATGTAGCATCATCTTCCTCTATTTATAGTATAGATTCGATTCCGTCAATCAAATTTAGTCATGGTTTAAACTCTTTTTGTTTTCGTGGTTTTAATGATGTTGTCAATCAAACTGTTGCTGATATAGCAGAAGTACATCATATTGAAAATCATATCAGTATTAGGTTGATAGATAATCAAGTGTGTTTCAATCCCAATGAATCTGTTAATTTGTCTTTTGATTGTATCTATGATTTGGAACCCTTGGGTTTTGAAAAATATTCAGTAAAGGATGAGGAATATACAAAGGGTTTTGAGTCACAGGATCCCTTAGAAGAGATTAACTTGGGATCTGTTGATGATGCTCGAATTACTTACATATGTAAGGGCCTTGAAGCCTCATTTCGACCAGAATTATTCAATCTTTTGCATGAATTTAAAGATTGTTTTGCTTCAGACTATCATGAGATGCCTGGTCTCGATCGTTCTATTGTGGAACATCGAATAGCATTAAAACCAAATGCTCAACCTATGAAGCAAACGCCTCGGCAATTTGCTCCTGAAATTAATCAAAAGATTAAAGAGGAGATTGAACGTTTGATTAAAGCCAAATTTATTCGAACCGTACTACGTTATGTAGAATGGGTTTCGAATATTGTTATTGTAATAAAGAAAAATGGAAAATTAAGAGTATGCATTGATTTTTGAGATTTGAATAATGCTACTCCAAAAGATGAATATTTTATTCCCATAGCAGATATGTTAATCGATTCTGCGGTAGGTAATGAGATTTTAAGTTTTATGGACGGTTATTTGGCATATAACTAGATCTTCATTGTGGAAGATGACGTGTGATGAGTCCAAAGTTTACGATGTATTTTGGATTGATTTGAGTATATTTCATCACATAAATCCACATTTATCCATCTAAATAGCATGCTTTTGTGATTTCTTCCTAAATTGTGCTTAAATGTGAAAACATGCTCTTTTGCACTTAATTTAGTCAATTTTAATTCACTTTAATCCCATTTGGTGCCTTGATATATTTGTTAAGTGATTTCATGGTTCCAAGGCAAGTGTGGGTTGAAGGAGTGAGGAAAAGACCATGCAAAAGGGAAGAAACCATGAAGAAATGAAGTTTGGAAGTTTCAGCACGCGTGCGTACACACAAGTGCTCGTGCGTACGCACAAGGAGGATTTGCGAGCGACGCGTACGCGTGGATGGATTTTTGCGCAGGGACGCGTACGCATGACCCACGTGTACGTGTGACCTGAATTACGTCAGCTCATTAATGTAAATCGCTGGGGGTGATTTTTGGGCCTCCAAAACCCAATCCAACTCATTTCGGAAGCTATATGATGCCAAAGTGAAGCTGAATGAAGGGGGGCAATTAGGTTTAGCTTTTACATGCTTTTCTCTTAGTTTCTAGAGAGAGAAGCTCCCCCTCTCTCTAGAATTAGGTTAAGTTTATTTTAAATTCCTTTAATTTTAGCACTTTAATTCTTGTTTTAGTGTAGTTTCATTTATGTTTTCATGCTTCTCTTGTCTTTATCTTCATCTCTTTTGTTAATTCCTCTTTTATGTCATTTTCCATTTTATGAACACTCTTGTATTTCTTTGATTTCAATTAATGCAATTTATGTTTTATGTTCATTTATGGCTTTCTTTAGTTGTTATTGCTACTTTCTTGCTTTGGTAGTTTTAGAATTTATTTTATTACAATTTAATATTATTTTATTCTCATGCACACCAAGTGTTTGATAAAATGCTTGGCTTAGTTTTCACTTAGTTTTTCTACACTCTTTGCTTGGAATTGTTGACTTTGGTGTCCCTTGAGTCATTGATGTCCATTCTTGTTTGATATATTAGAGTAGTTAGTTAATTTGGTTTCTCTTGACTTTATGTGACCCCTAGTGTTGACATAGGACTTAGGGATTGAAATTAACTATGCCTATTTGACTTATCTTCGATGTAAGGTTGACTAAGTAGGATTAACTCTTCGTAATCATCATATGTTGACTAGGATAGGTAGCCTTAGTTCTCAATTACTTGCCAAGAGGTTTCTTGCATTTTAATCTTCCTTGCTTTGACATTTAAGTGCTTTGACTTTTATTGCTTTGATGTTCAATTTCTTGTATGTTTAGTTTTCACACTCTTGGTTGAGAAATTGGATGTTTGGGTGGAATTGAGTTGTGGATGTCCATTCCGCATTGTGTGAGAATAGTTAATTGGTTTGATTTCCATTGACGCTAGTCTTTCACTAAGTAATTAGTGAGTTGACTAGGACTTATGGATTGAGATCAATTACACTCTTTGACTAATTCTCAAGGAGGATTGATTGATTTGGATTGATTCCACACAATTGCCATGTTTATGGTCCATAACTAGGATAGGAAACCTAGATTACCCACTTCTTGCCAAGAGTCCTTTTTAGCACTTAATTTCCATTTCCATTGCCTTTACTTGCTTTCATTTAATTTTTTGCATGCTAAGTTACTTCCTTGATATTTACATTCCCTTGCTCTCTTGCATTCACAACCCCCAATTCCCTCATAGCCAATAAATGTACACTTAATTGCAACTCCTAGGGAAGACGACCCAAGGTTTAATTAATCTCGGTTATTTTGTATTGGATTTAATATTTGATCTTGAGAATTTATTGTTGGACGATAGAATTCTATTTTGTGAAAATCTAGACTAACAATAGTTCTCATTGTCAAATTTGGCGCCGTTGCCAGGAATTTGCAATGGTGTATGTTTTTGGCTATTGTAAATATGTTAATATGTAAATAGCTTACTTTATGATTGTCTTTGTTGATGGTTAGGATTGGGATCCCGGAGGACATTGAACATTCTAGCATTGGTGGGGGAAATCAAGCACAAGCCACCGTAGCAAGGGCTCTCCCAATTGTCTAACTTAAAGACATTAAATAAAAGTGCTTGGTAACATTGTTCTAACTCTTCTCTTTGTATATATTTTGGCTTAATTACATGTTTGCTTATTTTGGTTAGCTTAGGATTAGTTAATTTTGAGTGTAGATATGTTAATTTTAGTTTGGATCATGAATTTATAGGTTCTTGCATGTTTTGGTGTTGGGTTTTGATTGAGCTAAGGCTTGGTGCCTTAGAATTTTTAAGAAATTTTTTGGGAAAAACAGGGCATGTGCGTGCGAATAGCCTTGTGCGCACGCACACAACAACAAATTTTCACTTCCTGTGCATACGCACCCAACTGTGCGTACGCACACAAGCCTTTATACCCCCTGTTCGCAGCGCCAGCACGCCTTGTGCGCGCGTGTTCCCCTATTTTCTGTGACCTGTGCGTGCGCACCTTCTCGTGTGTACGCACGCATGCCTTTTCGCGCTTCTTGTGTGGCCGCATAGACGTGTGCATCCGCACGCCAAATTGCAACTACTCTGGTGGGAGCGTTCAAACAGCCTGTTGATGCCAGGGCATCTTGGCTAGTTTTACTAGCCATTTTTCTATGCTTTAAGTTGGTTTCATGCATTTTCTTAGGAAATAAGAAAGTATTTGGTTGAAATTGCATTCATACCATGATTCAAGCAAACATTGTGAATTTTGAATGATTTCATGAGAATTATGCATAAATTGAATGATAAAATAGATGATGCATGATCTCATGGTTAAGAGCAAGACTTTGATGCACTTTGTTTGATTGATTTTAGGTAACAAGAAGCAGAGAAGAGCCACGTTAGTGGCTACGTTAGTACCACTAACGTGGCCATTAACGTGGAAGGAAGGAAAGTTTGGAACGTTAGTGGTAAAAGTAAACACCACTAACGTTAGCGAAGGGCAAGAAGACCCACGTTAGTTTCCACTTTAGTTACATTAACGTGGAAACTAACGTGGAAGGAAAGGGAAACTCCAACGTTAGTGGAAAAAGTGAACGCCACTAACGTTTGCGAAGCCAAGAACACCCACGTTAGTGCCACTAACGTAGGCATTAACGTGGAAGAAAGGAGGCAGTTGTGAAAGTTAATGGAAAAAGTAAACGCCACTAATGTTTGCGAAGCAAAGAAGGCCTACGTTAGTGGCCACGTTAGTGCCACTAACGTGGGCAAAATCTCACCCGGCAACCTGACCATGCCTTCTTCAAACAAGAATAACTTGAACCACAAAGCTCCAAATGAGGTGATTCCAGTGGCATTGAAAAGTAGGCTTCCAGAGCTTTCCAAGCATATATAGCACTACATGGTGGACACTAAATTTGAGGGAGAAAACCTGCCCCGAAACTGCAAAGATGAACATGGTATCAACCTGTAGTAAGGCCAGCTGACCTCTTCACCTTCCAAGAAATGTAACTCGAGTTGTAGAGCTCCAAATGATGCGCTTCAAGAGGCGTTGGAAAGTAGACATCCAGGGCTTTCCAAAAATATATAATAGTATGGGGTGGAAATTAAGTTTGAGCTCCAGAACCTGGCAATATTAATCCCCTGAACGCTAACGTTATTGGCACTCACTTTTGCCAATAACGCCAGCGACTACACCAGCGACCCTGTCCCCTTCAAGGGAGCATAATTTGAGTTACAGAAGTCCAATCGAGGTGATTCTAGGTGCGTTAGAAAGCTGACATTTAGATCTTTCCAACAATATATAATAGTCTACAGTGGGCATGAAATTGGAGTACAAACAAGAGGCATCTTTTAAGCCCCAAAAACAATAACTGGGTAGCAAGTGTGATGTTAGCCACACTAACTTCAGCACTCACGCCACGCTTGTAGCGTTAGTGTGGCTAACGGTAGCACTAACGATTAGCACCTAGACCTCAACTTGATTCACTTCTCTTTCAAGGACCACCCAACCACAAGGAAGCAAGCCCACAAGTGTCAACCAATCAAGGTCACAAGAAGCATCGAGAATAGAAATTTTTATTTAATTGTAATTTACTTTTAGTTTCATTTCATTTTTTAATTTAGGAGAGCCTATATAAAGGCCTTAGTTTTTACATTCAATGAAATTTGGGATTGGAGGGGGGATTCTGTATTGGGGTCTTCGGACTCCCTCCCCTCACACACTTTTCTTTCTTTTTCTTTCCTTAGTAGTAGTTCATTTTATAGTTTGTAATTTTCCAATTATGAATGTTGAAGTCTCAATTTCAGTTTTAATCTTCATCTTTATTTTTCTGTACTTCTTTTCTTCTCTGTTGAATAGAGCAATGAACAACTAACTCTTTTCATTGGGTTAGAGAGCTCTGTTGTAATTTGATGGATCAATTATAGTTTTCATTCTTCTTCTTCTTTCTTTTCTCTTGATTTACTAGAAAGCTTTCGATCTTAATTCAATTGGTTAGTTGTCTTGGAAAAGAAACTCTCCATAATTGGATCTCCTCTGAGCCTTGGAAAAGGGATGAGGAGATCATGCTAGAATTGCTTTCTCATGTTGGACCAAATTGGGGTTTGGATGGATATAGTGACATATAATCCTACCAAAACTTTGATTTGGAAATACATGTGGTATAATCAGTGACCAAACTTCATCTCTTCCTATGAGCAATTAAATCAAGGAATTGGAAAATTGTTCAAGCTTAGAGAGATTGGGTTGCCAAGGAATTGGGATCCAATCACTTAAGATTGCCAAGGAGATCAATGAATGCATTGATTGAGGAAGAGATGAGAAT